>NC_089837.1:401617962-402337128 GCF_035609145.1 Eleutherodactylus coqui
TGCTGGTGTGGTGCTGCACACAGCGGTGGACGCCTGTCAGAGTCTCCCCCCCCCCCCCCCCCGCTGCGGCCTCCGTGCTGCCAGCCAACATGGATAACTTGCATGGCTGCAAGGGGGCGCGCCTTCTCTGCCAGCGCTGTGGAGCAGCGTTGCACAGGCGGAGGTATGTTTATTTGCCCCTGTAATTCTGTATTTCTATTGCTGTCCCGCTTCCATGTGCAGTTGTAGCTTTGTGTGCTGCCAGGACCTGCAGCCCACACAGCTGTCCAGCCAATCAGGTACAGGGGACGTGAGCCACCTATCAATCTTGCCACCACCAGGACTTCCTGGTGGCGTCAAGATACACTAATACCATATTACTCATATGCTGTCCTTGTACTCCATAGCCCATGAGGCTAATAATCACATGAACTATTCACTGATGGGGCCGTGGGAAAAAAATTTCTAACTTAAAATGGACAAGAATAGCACATGCGGAGCCCTTGTCTATCAGACAGCACACAGAAGTGTGTCCATGTGTTGTCCAATGCGACTCCCGCCCTAGTTTCTTAGGAGCAACTCGCATATGGTCATCTGAAATTGGTCTGTCTGACAATACCATGGAAATGGAATGAAGATTCAGGCTGGGTTCACACAGTAGAATGTCCGCAGCAGGATTGCACAGAAATTCCACAAGATTTCCGCAGCGGAAAGGCAGCTTCAAAATCAGTGTTGTTCGGCGCGGGTTTGAAGCGGCTTGTCCACCTGTATTCGCCTGGGGAATCTCTCCCAATAGAGAGCCCGCAGCAGCAACGACGATACAATTGACATGTCGAGGATTTGAATTCCGCGCCGCGTCAGTTTACGCATGGCTTGTCCACAGCATGTGGACGAGATCTTTGCAAATCTCGTTGTCCACTTTGCTGCTCAGACTTTAGAATGCATGCAGAAATTCCATGGCAATTTCGCCCCCTGTGAACCCAGCCTCAGGGTATGTTCATACGTCGGGGATTTCTGCAATGGGGAAAAAAAAAGGAAAAAAAAACAACTTTGCAGCAAGTCTGAGCCACAACTACGGATATGAAAAATCAGCAGCAAATCTACCTCTTGTGAACATAGCCTTAAGCAGTTTAGGGGTGATTAGTCAGCATGGCATGATGGCACTCTGTGACCTGTACATGCGCAGTACATCTGTTCCAGTCCTTAGCAGATTTATCAGACTGCCCTCTGCATGCGCCAATCCCGGAGCTCACAAGAGAAATAAGACCCCTCATTGTGCAGATATGCTTTTCCTGGGATGTCAAAGAAAGTAATTGGAAAAGTGTATTGTGGCATTGTATTAACCCTTTCCAATCCATTGTCTGCCCTATGAAGACATTATTATTTAGAGCTGCACAGCTTCGATATTGGAAGACATCCATCGGGGTTCTCTTACTATATATTGCCAGCCTCTCTGCTGTCGAAGCCTATCCAACGAGTCACCTCATGCAGTACTGGCTTTAGCCAGCATATAGCGCCATTGTATAACGGCAGAAAAAAAAGTAAGCCCCCTAGGAAAACCAGGATACAAATTGGATTGGAAAGGGTTAACTGTGCAGATGGTTTAGGAGGAGAACATCATATGACAGGTTCACTTAAGTGAAATTGAACAATAACCCACAGAAAAGTCGTTCTAAAGACGGTGGCTCAGTGGTTAGCACTGTTGCCTTGCAGTGCTGGGTCCTATGTGTAAATTCAACTAGGGACAACATCTGCATTGTGTTTGTATGGGTGTCCTCTGGTGTTCCTCCCACAGTCCAAAAACATGCTAATAGGTGAATTTACATTGTGGGCTCCAGTGAGGACAATTGCTGGGTAATCTATGTGCACTATACAAATAAAGGTGATTAATACTCAAGTATTTTTTTACTCCTCCTCTCCAGTCATTGCTTCTGTATTGAAAGCAGGGGCACGCACATTTAAATAGTGAATTGCATTCTTTATGTGAACATTTTAGTTTCCATTTCAGCCTACAGGGACACCGCATAGTCCTTGAGACATAAAGAACCCTAAAAGCATGTGAAATATGTTTTCTCTCCATGAGGTCACTTGTTCTGAGGAAATCATATAGCTACATCATAAAACCAGCTTTGTTTCCTCTGCAGTTAGCCCGTGGCTGTTCCCGCCTAACAAAAGCACAGTCATTTGTTCTGAAGCCGGCAGACTAAATGCTTCACACACAAAGAAATGTAGAGGAAAATGCAGAGTCTATCCCGGCATAGCCATCCCGTGCAGTCTGCTATTCTGGAAGAAAGATGTTTATTTTATGATTACCCTTTAGAAATTAAATGGTGCTCTGCTAATACGAAGGAATGGCAGAACACTTTCCCATGCTGGAGCATGCCATGTTTAACAGCATTGAGAGAATTAGGTTGAACTGCAGAAGCAGCTGTACCTAATTTCACTGGAATTAAATCAAAGCGACGCAGCCATGCTGAAGTCAGATTATTCCAGCTCTTGTGTCAACATCTTAAAGACGGACCCATACAAATATTATATGAAAAACAATGGGGAAGATTTATCAGAATCAGAGTGAAGGAAAAGTGAAGCACATGCCCTTAGGAAGGAGTAAAGTTGTTTCTGTTATATACCAAAAGTAGTCACAGTGATGGGATCTCATTGGCTAATATTAGCAACATCTGCACTGGTCCCGAGTATTTTTGGTAATCCTCCTCCAATACATTTGTTGGTATGGGTGCCTTCATCTTGGACGTGGCATACTGCCCCCATCTGTCCAAGGTGGGTTGTAATTAGAAGCTTGGAACCAACATGCCCCAGTTCATTGTTAGTGTGGGGTCCCATCTGAGGTCACCTTGTCACCAGCAGATGGGCTCTCACAATTTCATTAAACTTCTATACTTAGTAAATTTAGCAGTAATGCATTTTACATTCATGTATTCAATGTTGGCATTTTTTTTGCTTTTATTATGCCATTGGCAGATATGGAAGAGAGCGCACCAAGAAGTTTAGAGCAGAAATCATTGCTTTGCAGAAACAAGGAAAAGGATACAAAAAGATAGCAAAGGCAGAGATGTTCCTAGAGATACAGTTGGAAGCATAGATCACAAGTTCAAAGTTAAGAGACATACTAGCTAGACTACCTGGGTGAGACAGAAAAAGGAGCAGTCACCGTCTGCCACCAGATTCTTGAGGAGGCAGGAGGTCAAAAGCTTGACAGCCTGGGCACGACCCCAGTTTTTAACTGGCTGCAGGGCTGCCTCCCCCTGCTCAGATTCTAAGGTCCTGCGACTCACTAACAGCGGCTTCCTCTGCGGCTTCTTGACGCTGCTAACCTCAACTTCCCTCCAACCTCCCCCCCCTTACCTTACCACACCCTCCCTCTCCCTCACTGTCACCCAGCGCTGTCCCTAGAGTGTCACCTACCGCTGTCCCCTAACCCTCCAGTCTTCCCTTCAGTGTCCCCCTTCCTCACTCTCACCCAGTGCTGTCCTGTGCAGTCTTACTACAGTGTCCCTGCTCCCCTCCTGCCTTCCCCCACAGCCTCACCATCCCCCTTCCTCACTCTTACCCAGTGATGTACTGTCGAGTTCCTAATGCTGCACCGCCACTCCCTGGTCCCACGTGCTGCCAGTGCAGGGAGGCCGCCAGGGAAGCCGCTGTCCCGCCGGGGAAGCCGCTCTGAGTACCAGAACCTGAGAGCCCGAGCAAGGGGAGGCAGCCCTGCAGCCAATTAAAAACTGGGGGCATGCCCAGGCTGTCAAGCAGCCTGTATCTTGTCCCCATCCACACTTCCAGTGGTGACAAGATACAATAATACCCACTGAAAGTCTCCATGTCCGAATCCAAAGAGTGATTGTTCTCAGCAATAGAAACCAATCTTGTAGATATTATATCTTTTAATGGCTACCAAAAATACATGACGTTATAGCGAGCTTTCGAACCTTACTTAGGATTCTTCAGGCATTCCATTATACCTGAAGAAGAACTCTAAGGTTCGAAAGTGCGCAATAACATTATATTTTTGTTATCCATTAAAAATGTATCATATCTACAAGATTACTTGGTTTCTCTTACTGAGAACAATCACATCTAGTGCTATACTGCCACCAACAAGCTAGAACTGGAATTCACACAAATCCCTATGGACAGGTAGCCAAAGAGCCTAGAAATTTGTTACTAGCAGCTGTATTTCTGGTTGTTCTACTGACAGCTATAACATATTCTATTACAAGGTTACTAAAAAAAATAAAATCCTAAATTGTCAACTGGGGTGGTCCAACCGACTTCAAAATCACATGCCTGCATTGTCTACAAACTGGATGGAGTACAGCGTCTCCGTGAAGTTAATATCCAACTTTCAGCATCCCCATGGGAACAAAAACATTCAAGCGAGTTTATGGAAAGTGTGATGAGCCAGAAATGTAGCAGGTGAAATATGATGTGGTGGGAAGCAAATGTAACATCCGGTCTGAACACATTACTAGGAGTGTGCCCGGCATTATATTAGATGGGTCTAGGCATCTGTTTACGGGCACTGTCCGCTTGCTGTATCTAGGTACACGATGCTTCAGGACACATCTAGAAGTAACCTAGTCTGAGTTCAGGAAGATGTGTTTTGGTTGGATCTGAGGAAGGGAAAGCAGCCTGGAGCAAGTCAGCTACTAAAATAACCCCATCCGGCCTGGTAATGTGATCTGGGTGATACACCATCGCAGCAACGTAAATACACTAAATAATCCCACCAAGTACAGCTGTTTAAGCTTTCACAGGAACCGTCCGAAAAAGACTGCAGTGCTTCACAACATGGCTAAAAGGTGTCCTTTATGTGGCCGGTCTACATGATACATGACAAGCCTTCATTCTGGAGAAGCCATTGTGTCATGCCGCTATACTGCTACTTTGTTGTCACTTCAAAAGTAGAAGTTGCAATAAAAATGGGATTTCTGTAAGCAAAACCAGCACCATGCTGGTAACCTCTTAAAGGGTTTCATCACACGAACATATCGTTACAGCGCATTACGTGCTGGTTGGTACAGCATATTCCATGTGCAAATATGCCATGTTGCCACTCACACATATTGCGCAAAACATGTGCGCAATAAAAATGTCAGCATGTACTATTTTGAAGCGTATTGTACACGCCGCTGGCAACCGGCAGCATGCAGCAAGTATATAATGTCATTGCGTACTTTCTGCTCGCCCCGCAACTGTCTGATGTGGGTAACATGCAGTGAATTACGCTTGTGTGAAGCAAGATTGAGGACTTTTTTATACCTGCATTAGGGCTCAGTTCAGGGTTCTGGCGCTCTCCTCCATTTTTGGAGGCGAGAAACTGAAATAAAACGGATCCGTGTCCCCCCCCCCTCCCTCCCCCCCATTGACTTTAATGGGGTTTAAACAAGAAAAAAATAAGTCTTCCGTTTGCTTCCATTCCATCAGGTTTCTATTTTTTTGCACTATTCTCCCATCTGTTAGAAGGGAAGCAAACTGAAGCCAGTTTGCTTTCAAGATTTATTTTTATTAGACCCCATTGAAATCCATGGGAGAAAAATAGATGTTTTATTTCAGTTTCTCTTCTTAAAAAATGGAGCAGAGAGACAGAACCCCTGAACTGACCCTGACACAGGACATTTCTTGAGTATGTGATCATTTTTATATTTTGAGTGGCAAGTCTCTCTAATGGCTCCACACCCCCAAGGGACGATCATCGTTTAGAATCATTCCAAGTCCCCCCGGAAATGTGAATGATAATCGCCCCTACACAACAAGCAGTTCAGTGCATGAATCAGTCACTGTCTGCTCACTGTGAATGGAGGTGGGCGAGGGAAGAACGCTCCTCAGCCCACTCCACCTCTATACTGGCCGCGCTGTGAGCGGTGCTCACTCCTGTGTAACCGAACAGTAGCGAGTATCACTTGGACAATTTGAAGGGCGCTGTTTGTCCGACATCTCGTCACGTGCAAATGGACGCTAAGGCTTTGCTCAGTTTTTATTAAAAGAGGTTGTGAAAAATAATTGTTTTTTTGGGGGGGGAAAAAAAAATAAAAAAAAAGGTCTCCCATCCCCCAAGTAGAAATCTCAAATAAGGACAGTAGAGGTCATGTGATACACCCGATTGAAGTACAAGCACTCTTAAGGTAAACAAAAGGCATTGTTGAATGCTTCACTGTGATAAAATGTTAGAGGTTTGTAAAGTCCTAGAAGACACCTTTAAGATTTCACACCTACTGAATTACATGGGAGTTAATGAGATTTCTGAAAGCCAAGGGCTTCTTTCTAAGGCTTGCTGTTATTTTCTCCCCATTGACCCAATTACAGATAAAACCACTGAATTCATTTAAGTTTTCTAAAGGCTTTGGCAATTCTATCTGCTTTGTGAAGGCATACATTAACAACCGACCCGCAAGCTGTTTGTCAACTTCTGAAGCCCGCTAGGAGTACAATGGTTGCTGAACAAAGTGCCTGCTGAGGAAGCCTTGTCATAGTTTCTGAAGTTTATCATTAGCAGCTTGTACTTTGATCAAGGATGATCCTGTGATAGGATGAGCTATAAAAACTACTTTCATGAAAACAAACTTTCACTGGGAACGCAGGGTCCTCCTGTGGTCATTGTGGGGGAGATTTTTGTTTTCTTTCCAGTCAGTCATTAGTATAAGTTATTTTACATTTTTGATAGTTTGCGTTGCTCATGATGTAAGTACTGAACCTCTTCACAGAAAATCCAAGTACGGCGGGCTGGGTCAGATTCCAGATGCGGGTTCGTACACCGGAATCAACCCTGTGGCCGTCCGGTGACCCTGCCTACCGATCATCTTTATCTGTACTGCGGATGGTCCGGACGGCTCATTGTCAGACATGCGCAGTACAGATTTTCCTAGGCAATGATGTGGAATCTGCGACCTGTCAGCAATGTTAATTGCGAACGGGCCGTGGGTTGGACAGCTTCGATTGACTTCAATGGAAGCAGTCCGTGCAGACACCACACAAATATAGCATGCTGCGATTTTTTTCTCCATAAAAATGGATTTTCGCTCGTGTGCAGGAAAAAGCGTTTTTCCATAGCATGCTATGGGCGGTATTTACTGCCCAACAAGGAGGCGGACGCTCGCGACGGATTCCACAATGCAAATCTACCCATCTGCAGACGGCCTATCAGATATAGACTTGAAAGAGCTGTTACTACACGCAATGATGCTCCACACCAGGCATCCTTATACTCGGAACGATTTTTCTAACCATCAACAGCCTGATTTGCTTGAACTCCCCCCTGGGAGAACTCGACGACACGTTCATCTGCGGAATCTGCTGCAGGAGGCCTGCAGCAGATCCTAGCTGTGAGCCCCGCCATGACCCTGCGTATGGCAGCGTAATGTACTGCGCATGACCGCGTACTCACACAGGCGGTCATGTGCAGTACACCTTTTTTTCTGTTTATATTTCCCGCATCGTTGCTTAGCGATGATGTGGATACTTGCAGCTCATACACAATGTAATGGCATATGGTCTGCGGGTATATCTGTGGCCATAGAGAACAAAGAGCTCTATGTCATAGACATCCACAGAAAAATAGAACATAATGCGTTCTACTTTCTGTGAGTGGATTACATAACTCCAACCCGCTGATGTTAGCAGAACGGTGTAATCCAATGCATTTGATTGATCCGCGCATTACTGCGGATCAAACGCTCGCGGAATCCGCAATTCCTATCCAGTGGTGTGAGAACGGCCATATTCAGAAGAACTCTGCCCCTTAGGCCTCATGTCCACGGGCGATAGCTCATTGCGTTCTCCGCGGCGATAATCCAGCCCCGGGTAACACAGTGAACACTTTCCATAGCGTTGCTATGGAAAGCGTAGCTCCAATGTCCACAAGCGGAGAATCATAGCGATTCTCCGCTCGCTGGATTCAAATCGCACCATGCCACGATTCTCGGCAGTGAGCCTATCTGTCAGATAGGCTCTGCGCAGAGACTTGACAACTCTTTCCTGCTCCCCTGCGGCGGAATATCGCTAGCCATATTCCGTCACAGCCGTGGACAGGGGGCCTTAGAGTAGATTGTTGCCTCTGCAACATGGTCAGACATTCTTAGAAGGCTTATCCATAAAATGTATGGGAACGCCATTGTTATATATACGCTGGGATTCTAGTCTGCAAATAAATAAATAAAAAAAAGGAGAACTGGGATGACTTAGTAAAACTAGTGAACAGACTATTCACTGACAGCCCAAGAGTTCCAGGTAAACTAATGAAATGTAACACTCCCCATTCTGTTTACCAACATGGAAATAAACCTGACAAGGCAGCCATCAGACTCGCGAACAAGTAAACATCTGTAAAAGAATTCCCAACTTTCTGGAAAGATGAGGAAAAAAGCTACTTAAGAATCAGTGCTCAGTTAAAAAAAAGAGAGCATGCTACTGTATACACAGATCCCATTTTGTAATGCGGTATATCACACTGATGCTTCCCCCATTTTATAATGGAGACACAACAAAATCTATAAATTCTGGTTTATGGTCGCGTATTAATACAAATCATTAGTCATTCTGCTGAGAGTAGAGATCTAGCGTGGTCATTCACCAGATACTGGATATGCAACCTACTACCAGCAAGAAGCATAACTAAAAGAATGAGCCAAAAAAAAAAAAAAAACAGTATTAGGGCTCATTTACACAATCGCCCACAAAAGCCTATGGGAGTGCAAAAAAAACTATTGAAAACAGATGCAACATGCGTACTCACGTTTTTTTTTTCTTAAACACATTGCCAGGCAACAAGACGAAAAAAAAGTGACATAAAGTGGGTCATGTTTGCGTTTTTCATGTACGCAAAAGAACAAACAGTTAATAGACGTTCAAGCACAGACCTAAAAAACACACATTAGCACCAAAAAAGCTCATACACACAAAGTAAAAATGGTGCGAGTTTTCACAGACCAAAATTGCATATGCCCATGTGGTTGAGGACTAAGGCCGGTATCACATGAGTCTGGGCGCATCTACATCTGCAATAGGTGTTGCGTATTTGTGTGCGCATGTGCATGTTTTACTGTACTACAAACCACGTAACCGTAATCCCATTCACTGACATGTGTAACTGGTTCCAATATGTGCTTTCACTGCGCAAATATGCAGGAAAATAGAGCATGTATTTTTTTGCGCAAATAAAATGTGCACGCAATATACGCTTATGTGAACGAACCCAATGAGATCAATGGGTTCCATTCACTGCGTAATTTTGTTGCTGTTAGTGTGAATCTGGCCTAACTTTCACTTCACTACGGACTTTATATTTTCGAGGTAATTCACTTTAAGAATACTGTATCTTTTTATGAGAACCAGGATACTTTAGGAGTCATAACAAAAATATTTCCTTTGGTGGCCAACTCTGAATGAATGAAATGAATGTAGTTACAAAATCAACTAGTGTCAATATCTGTGATAGGAACACAGTCATTTCATCACTCAACAGAGAAGTGAACAGAAAACCTCAGATTAAGGATGGAGCTCAGTTGAGTAATGTATTAATTTGGCCAGTCAGCCATAAATGCTTCCAGTCCCTAGAATAAAGCTTACTGGGCCCGAAGCCAAGACACTGACCACATCTGCAAATCATTAACAAAAAGGTAATTCAGTTTCCAATTAACTTGCACATATTTTAGTGGTGTGTCCTTGTTGTGTGCACTTATATGTACCCATAAACAGATTTTACAGTACATACATAATTGCCTAGTACCTGCAAGATCCAACACTGAACAGGATTGCAAATAAGTAACTGAAATGTTGAACTTCTTAGTTCCCAGGTAACTGGACTATAGAGTCTGCTGTAATGGCGATTCCAGGGAACGGAAAAGCCTTTCAAGTCTGCTCCGGATTGAAGAATAAAAAAGGCATTCTTAATTGAGCAGGGTCACACTTCAATCAAGTCGTGAACTTTGATATTAGTTACAAAAGCTTGAAGTAAGTTTCAAAGTGAAACACTCAAATTAAGTTTATTCTTAAACCTTTCGAGACCATAAAAAGTCACGTGGCTCAAAATTTGGCACCAGAAATCAATTTTTTTTTTAAAGAAAGGTTTTAGATATTGCCAGAATTGTACTTCCCTATAGAGTTAGCGTGTCATTTTTACCAGTCAGTCAACGTCGAGAAAACAAGACCCAAAAGAACAATTTCAGAATTACTTTTTCCCCCCTTTTTTAACCACTTATTGTTTCAGCTTTTCAATATATTTATAGTACACTAGCTTACCAGTCGCGCGTTGCTGCGAAGACAGACATTCGTTTTATATATGTAGATAACAACCAATCGCAGCGCAGCTTACATGTTACCTCAGCTTTATAATATATAACACCCAATCACAGCGCAGCTTTCACGTTACCTCAGCGGTATAATATATAACTCCCAATCACAGCGCAGCTTTCACGTTACCTCAGTATAATATATAACTCCCAATCACAGTGCAGCTTTCATGTTACCTGAGCAGTAAGAGCAATAACAACCAATCACAGCGCAACTTTTATTCTGCCTCAGCAATATAAAAAATAGCAACCAATCACAGCGCAGCATTCATTTTACCTCAGCGGTATAATATATAGCAACCAATCACAGCACAGCTTTCATGTTACCTCAGCAGTATAAGAAATAGCAACCAATCACAGCACAGCTTTCATTTTACCTCAGCATTCTCAATATCCAGCAATTGTCTTGCGAAACGTTCAGCGGATGCATCATTTTGTAGTTGAACACGCCTCCCGTTGCTTGTAATGCCTTTTGTTTTTGTGCTTGAGATGGAAATCAAATGATCTTTGTCTGGGGGGGCATAACTGTCGATGGATAGTTGTACTATGCCAGTAATCTTCCCAGGAGTGTACTCAACAACTTCCCAAAGTTTCATGGCGATTAGATGAATGGTGTAGTAATGCATAAAGGACAGACATACATACATTAGTTTTTATATATATATATATATATATATATATAGAGGACATCAGGAAGTGAGAGAATTAGATTCCGTACGTAAAATTTGGACGCTAATTCTTCGGCGCTTAGAATTGAATAATCGAGTTGGGACCTAATAACTTTTCTTATTTATGACATAATCAATGCTCGTGCCAAATTTAATGTTTCTACCACATCGGGAAGTGAGAAAATGAGTGGCAAAGATGGAAATCGAACGATCTACGTGGGGGGCGTAACTGTCGACGACGCTCGCATGCGCACCATTTAGACAGACAGGCATACATTCAATTTTTATATATATATATATATATATATATATATATATATATATACACACATATACACACATATACATATATATATATATATACATATATATATATATATATATATATATATATATATAGATTAAATGGTATATTAAAAAAAACAAGCCTTCATAAGGGTATGTTGATAGAAAAATAATGCTAGAACTCCTGGAAAGCAGGGATGAGGGGGAAAAAAATGACTACATCAGGAATGGGTTAAAGGCGATCAAGACAGTCTAAAATTGATCAAAATTGTATTACTGGCTGTACCCAGTGTGCAGAGGGCTCTGCAAGGTGATCAAGCCATCTGCTAGTGTAGAGAAATACCACCACTGCCCATTTGGTTGTACCAGCCTTTGTATTACTATTCAAGAGACCGACTGTCTTGTTCTCTGTGACAGGTTCGCCCCACATGGGAAGGTTATATTATTGGAAACGCCCGGCCTTTGTCCTTCATTAGCAACAACCATGTGCCCTGTCATACTCTGTTTACACCCATAATAATTAGCAGCTATTAAAAAGCCACTCCATTGAAATCTTCATTTTCCATTCATTATGTAACTAATCCCTCAGTATACACAAGTCAGCTAGAATGACCATGTTTATTCATTCCTTTTTAGCAGAACATTCCTGGAATAATATTTTGCAGGTGGGTCATATGATTTCATTGTGACTAGGAATTACTTGCCCCGCTGTTCATTCCAGAAGTTGCTATTTCAATCATTAGAAGTTCCTTTATGATGGAATTGCATGAACTGTACCATACAGGCTCCTCACTAGGGGGTGGGAGAAGGGGGTGAGGGCTCATACCACAGTTACTGCTGTTGATTAGAGACTCCTGCAACACAAGTTATAACAAAGGAGATGAAAGTTCATCCCTCCTGACTGTATACTCATGGTGCTTCACTTATTTAGATAAATATAGAAGGTGAATGAAAATGTATGTCCTCCCAACAGGCAGAGATGGTTCTGGCTTTAGCTAGGTATGTGATGCTATGCTAATGCATCATGGGGTGTACATACTGTGGCAAAAACAACTTTTATTCTGTTGGTCATTTCAATTTTGATTATTCCAAAAATTTATTTACCGGTATATAATATATATATATTTTTTTGCTGTACTATTTTTAAAAAACAGAATGTCTTAAAAAAATAAATAAATAATATATATGAATAAATCTGCAATCATAACTTTTTCCACCAATGTAGTTGTGTGAGAGCTCAATTTTTGCTGTAAGTTCTGTAGTTTCTATTGGTATCATTTGGGAGTATATATGATTTTTGAGTGCATTTTATTAAAAAAAAAAATTTCTTGGATGGAGTGACCAAAAAAAAAAAGAAAAAGCACAATTCAAGCGTTGTGGTTTTTTTTTGACGACATTCACTGTGTTGGACAAATAATGCATTACTTTGATAGATACAGACGGACACAATGATAAATGTTTTTTATTGTTTTAATTTTTTAAATAATAAAAATGGGAAAAGGGGTTTTCTTTTTGTACCTTTTACTTTATTTTTTATAATTAATAAAAGTTTTTAAAAATAAAATTCTACATTCTTTGCCAGCTCTCACAGGTGACTTGAACTTGTGACATTTGATCGTTCATGCAGTGTATGTAACAATAGTATTACAATATACCACAATTTGACAGGCAATCTGCCATGGCAACTAAATGGCATCTTGGGATTGTATCTAGGGGAGACTGTTTAGGACCCCCGAACTTTGATCGGGGGATTTAAATGCCGCTGCCACAATCAGCATTCACACTGTTGCAGTATCAGCAGGTGTCAGCGGCATTGTATAGAGCAAGATAGTCTCCAAATCCCCTTCCATACAATCCCTGATCACATAGGGCATAACTGCATTGAAAATGACCTAGTATATAAATTACATTTTTGTGGTAAATATTTTTAAGAATTTGTGATTGTTTTAGTTTTTCAGCAAAGCCTGTATGTGTGTGTGTGTATATATATATATATATATTTTTTTTTTTTTTATTTTATTTTATTTTTTTTTTTTTTATCCTAAAAACCTGCATTTTTCACACTAACCACAGAGCTTAATATTGTTCTGTCACTTGCTGATCTGTAGAGAAAGCTTTTCAGCAGTCATAGTAACAGCGTATGTAAGGCCGAAAAAAAGACATATGTCCATAGAGTTCAGCCTTTAATCATGCAATGTTGATCCAGGAGAAAGGCAAAAAAAACCCACGGAGGTAGAAGCCAATTTTTCCAATTTAAAGTTTAAAAAAATCCTTTCTGACTCCGGAATACCACCAGGAACAACAACCCATCTGAAGTTATTAATAACATAATATTGTATCGCTCAAGACAGACATCTAGACCCCTCATGAAGTCTTTTATTGAATTAGCCATCACCACGTCCTCAGGCAGAGAGTTCCATAGTCTCACTGCTCTTACAGTAAAGAACCCCTTTCTATGTCGGTGTAGAAACCTTGTTAGTTCAAGACGTAGAGGGCGCCCTCTTGTTACAGTCACAGTCCAGGGTATAAATAGATGTTAGAAGAGATCTCTGTATTGTCCCCCGATATATATATACATAGTTACTAGGTCGCCCCTCAGCCGTGTCTTTTCTAAGCTAAACAACCCCAATTTTGAAAACCTCTTTGGGTATTGTAGTCTGTCCATTCCATTTATTACTTTAGTTGCCTGCCTTTGTACCAGCACAAGGCCTGACATATGTGATCTCACTAACATCACAGGAAGGATTACAATGAAAGGTTATACCTATATAACAGATGACACAGGATGCACTACTCAATTGATGATAAACTGTGGTAGCCATGTGTAGAGGACAGCAGCCCCCCGTAGCCATGTGTAGAGAACAGCAGCCCCCCGTAGCCATGTGTAGAGGACAGCAGTCCCCCATAGCCATGTGTAGAGGACAGCAGTCCCCCATAGCCATGTGTAGAGGACAGCAGCCCCCCATAGCCATGTGTAGAGGACAGCAGCCCCCCATAGCCATGTGTAGAGGACAGCAGCCCCCCATAGCCATGTGTAGAGGACAGCAGCCCCCCATAGCCATGTGTAGAGGACAGCAGCCCCCCATAGCCATGTGTAGAGGACAGAAGCCCTACGGGGAGCCATGTGTAGAAAACAGCAGCCCCCCATAGCCATGTATAGAGCACAGAATAAAAATATTCTACAATCAGAAAATATATTTGAAATATGTATGTTTTTCTTTCTGGTTTTAATAAAAACAATTGGTAATATGATCACTTTAAGGCTGGGTTCACACGGGGAGGAATTACCGCGGAATGTCCATGCTGACTTTCTGCTCAGAAATTCTGCCCGCGTTTTTAATCCTGGGATTAGCCAGCAAAGTGAACGCGATTTGCAAAAATCTCGTCCATGCATGGTGGCCAATCCGTTGCGGTCAAGCCGCGCTGAAATTGCCAATCAAAGACGCAGCAAGCCAATTCTTTCCGTTTCCACAGCAGCCTCTCTCCTCTCTATGGGGAGAGATAGCTGCAGCAGAATGCCGACGGCGAAGCCGCTCCAAAATCCGCGGCTAAGAGCCGTGGGTTGTGAGGCTGCGCTTATCCCGCGGAAATCTCACGTTTTTTCCGTGCGGTCATTCCGCGGGATTTCGGTCCCATGTGAACCCAGACTTAAGAAGAAAACAAGACACTATACATTAAAAAAAACACAATATTTCCTCTAAACCTGTTATTGTAAGAGGTAAGGCTTAAAAGTCTCACCAGAACATCCATGTCGGTGTAGAATGGCCTACAGAGATGGACTGAAATACAGTATATTTCAATGTGACCTTTTTGCTAGTGAAGGAACAAGCAGAGATACATAGCTTACAGAATGTCTTATGGTTACCCGTATATGTTCACTTGTAGAGTATGGCACGCTAATGATGCAGTATAGGTACAAGTCCAAAGGCCCCATGGTCATGCAGATAATGAGCCGCCTCAGTGACTGGTTTCGCCTCCTATCTAGCTAGATACAGGTTCATTCTGGCTTGTAAGGTAGGGACATTCCAACTTATTCAGTGCGAGATCACTTGAATAAAGGATCCATACAATTATTTGCATCAGTCTATGTGTGATTCACATGTAGTCACAAGACTCAAGGTGCTAGTAAATATTTATAGAAAGGGACTTATTTTCCTTTTCCACCGCATATTTCAGAATAAAATAGAGTCTGGTTGAGACAAGTCAGGCCATCTGCTTGTCTTGGGTACATGTCAAGGTGTGTTTAACATAAAACAGGTAGTGGCAGTAAAGAAGTAAGCCAAGTGAGATTATAGATATGATATATGGGACATACTGGATTCCATGCCTAGTCAAAAAAGGAGCAAGAGAAACATACATTATAAACTTTACAACTCCTCAGATGAAATCAAAAGCACCCTCTGGTCCCCATGTACCATCACTACTTGCCCGACTCTCCACCATATTTTAATTTTCTGAAAGATACTTAATTACTTTTACAAAACTAGAAGCAGCAAGTAAGTCACGTGCAACTAAATTCTACATCTCCATGCTGCTCGTAACAGCCTCACTCACAGGAATTTACAGACGTCCATTTCTCACTTAAAGAATCTTAAAAATGCTATGCCCCCATTACCCCACACCAGTGAAAGCGATGTTATCAGCCATTGAACATGATCCAGAACACAGCCAGGATGTCTGGGTGATACCGAGTGTTTTCATATAATCTACACCTCTCCTTTTTCTTAAGGAAAACCCTCAACAGCATCGGCAATACAAATGTGTTTGTTGTACTGTCATCCTGTAACGCTTCAGTCATTGTTTTAGAAGCTCTTGACATGACGGTTGCTACAGTTATGTCTTTGCTCTAGAACTTCTGTCAGGTAGACACGATAATTCTTTGACACCAGTAGACACAGTGCTAGATACAGTATACCTGCTGTAAAATACGTGTAAAACTAGCCTAAAATTAGCCTGTTATTATCAGGTTCATGTTCTGTGACTGCGTCTGCTCTCCTGTGAGAATAGCCAAGATTAGCTGCAGCTTAATTTAATTATCTATTCATATCCTTTCATCAAACATTGAGCGCTGGGAGGAAATAAAGTGTCAAATCATTGCCTTGTTAATAGAATGGCTTTCACATTAGACCACTGATGAAAACTTCTTTTCCCAAGATATTAGGATTTAGGCAGCTATTCTGTATCAGAATACGGTTGAGTGATGAGGGGTAGTGAGATGTCTGTACAGTAGACATTTCTACTGACTACTTATCAATACTGTGTATACCCCTATTTTACCTCGCCAAATACAATTCACCAAAGCAAGCTCACTAGCATGGTTCTTCAGCCAGAGTCCTGAGGAACTTGTATGATGTGTAGTGGGTCGGTATTCTTGTATCTTGACACCACCGGAAGTGATGGGTGGAGACAATGCTAAGGCTGTTTGACAGGCCGAACACGCCCCCAGTTGGTGATTGGCTGCATGACCTTCCCGCTGCATGCAGGCTCCAGAGTGTGTAGCGGATGTCGGACAGGTATGTGTCTGCTGTACCCCTGATTGTGCAGCCAAGCCTTGTCCCCTTTCCCAGTGCTTGCCTCCCCCTTTAGTTGCGGCCTTTCCCTGCACTAGGCTACCCTGGAGCTGCATACCTGTGGTTCCTGGTGTCAGAGTACCCGGCCGAAAAGATTAGCGGGGCGCCGCGGAGGGGACCACACACCGAGCGGCGGTGACAGTGGCTGCAGATGTCCATAGCAGGGCGGCAGTGACAGTGCCATGCCCTGCATGGAGGCCGACGCTGAGGGGGGTGCACAAAGACCTCCAGGTGACATTGCGCGCAAGTATCCATGGCACCCCAGGGGGACAGTGGCGGCAGGGCCTCATGGGACTGCGGGGGAAAGTGGTCGCAGATATCCAAGGCACACTGGGGGACAGACCTCACTACAAGCCAAACCTCACTACACACACTGCTAGGACCTTGCTGTAGGCAGCCAATCAGGAGCTGGTGGGCGTACAGTGGGCATATACTGCCCATCATTAGCTCTCCACCCATTCTTCAGGTGGCGTGAAGACACAATAATACCTGGTGGGTCCTCAAAAGAACAGCAACAGCAAAAGCAATCACTTTAAAGGGGTTCTGTCATTCGGAGAAAAAAAAAAAATCCTACACATACCTGTTTCTCCCCAGGCAGCCTTCTTACTAGATCTTCTCCTCGACGATCTTCTCCTGGCTCCTCCAAGTCCCCCAGGTCACCTCACCTCCATCCGGCTGCTCCTCTTCCTGCGACATTACATACATTGCCAACATTCTAGTCACTAGTGATGTAGTGTTCACTGCCTAGCAGGGAATGCCAAATCCTATGCCGGGCTATTGCCACGATTGCACATGTGTGGTGTCTCACCACAAGGGTTTATATACCATTGCAGCGAGACAGCGCGCATGCACAGTCGTGGCAATAGCCCAGCATAGGATTTGACATTCCCTGCTGGGCAGTGAACTCTACGTTACCAGTGACATAGCCTACACTGACCTGCAGGAAGCAGAATGCCAAGAATGGATTAATGTCACAGGAAGATGAGGATCCGGCCGGCTGGAGGTGATGTGACCGGGGGACTGGAAAGCCAGGAGAAGATCGGGGAGAAGATCTGGTAAGACGACTGGCGGGGGAGGAATAGGTAAGTATTGATTTTTTTTTTTGTTCCAATCACAGAACCCCTTTAAAGGCCAGGTTCACACAAACGTATTTGCATTGCTATTACACATGCACAATTTGCGGTAAATGTCTTCAAAGAAAACACATTCATTTGCATTGTTCCACTCACACTTGTGTATATTTAGTGCACATGTTATGCGCGTTAAAAAAACCGCAGCGTGTTCTATTTTACCGTGCATTACGCACTTTAGAGC
Source organism: Eleutherodactylus coqui (assembly GCF_035609145.1). NCBI lineage: Eukaryota > Metazoa > Chordata > Amphibia > Anura > Eleutherodactylidae > Eleutherodactylus > Eleutherodactylus coqui. The sequence goes on from NC_089837.1 coordinate 401,636,077, forward strand.
CCTTATTGTTCACAATGGCCGCGTACCGCGTTCGAAACATTGCGTATGTGCGGTGGTTTTTATTCATGTTGCTAGGAGACATGAGAAGGAAAATTAAAAAAAACTACAATAGTACTGTAACCAGGAAGCCAGAGCAGGGCACAATTTAATCTTGCGTTTTCTTAATAAAGACGCACAAATTTAAACCGATGCAGAATACAAGCCCCACAAGGACAGCATTATGACGCAGAAATGTCTGCGTGGACCAATTCTGTCTCATGTGAAAGCGGAAAGCACCCTTAAGGATCCACCGGCAATATATCCTAAGAAGGGGGTGTTCACGGGATAACGCCTTTAAAATGGATCTTCTTAATAACTTTTTAGATTTGTAATTCCGTAGATAAAGTCATAAAGTAAATGTTATATATGTGTAACTGCAACAATAGACTCCGAGGTCACAGAGGTGCGAGTCTCCCCAACCAATTATAGTGCTAAATGCTAGAACATGTCAAGGATTAGTCTGGTGGCCTTGAGAAACCCAGCAAGCAGGCGGCTCTCGATGTCTCTGTAGAAAGGAATTAATATGTTGGTCTCCAAACAGTCCCTGACCTAGCAGTACAAATTAGTATTGTGTGATACACTCAGTATCAGTAACTATTCACTCAGAACTCATCAAGTCAATGATTAGGAGGAACAATAAAATGTAGCTCATAGTCTCCATTTCCCACTTACAAGACAACCCCGCCAGGTTTAAGTTGTTGGTTTAGCTTCAAAATGCTTCAAGGATAAGGATAACCACAACTCATCTTTGTATGGGTGTTAGATGGAATGCCATTTTTTCATACCTAGCAGCGGTTTTTGTTCCTGATGTGGGTGTATTCTGGCAAGCAAAAGCAGTTTAGGTGCCATAAATGTTTTTTTCATCTTTTAACAATACACATTGTTTCATACCCACACAAAAATGCAGTGAATTGACCACCATAATCACCACACGACAGCACTGGCACTAAGAGATCAATCCTAAGATGCTTTATACGCATACATTTCCTTTCTCAGCTGAAGAAACCATTATGAAATTTACTATAAGTGCCCATGTACTCAAGAATACCGAAGCTGCTTACAATAGATGATATCCATAGGCTTCCATATGGGTGGAGAGTCTACCACTATGTTGTATCAGAGCTATACCCTGCACAGTGAGCGGCTGGCTGCACACGACCGGGTTTGAATTGCAGAATCCGCAATTGTCACACAGATCTGCAGTATTCCACACATTACAAGAATAGAACATTCACATGTCCACTCACCTGAGCAGACCGTGATTGTGATTCCTGCGAGTGGAAATAAAATCTCAGCATGTTCTATTTTTGTGCAGATTCCACACCAACGGCTTCCTTTAAAGTGAATAGACACCGTCTAACTCGCTGCTCATCCGCAATTGACATTGCGGATAGGTAACGGGTACCCGTGTCATCGCCTAGCGGTGGTGTTGAAAAACCTGCACTGTGCACGACTGACGGCAAGCCGCCACGGTAATCTGCAATACAGAAAATACAAAAAGGTACGTGTGATTGCCGGCCGGGGACAGAGACCAATTCCCCTGAGGGCTTCCGCATGTGGAATCCGACCCGCCCCTATGTAGGCAGCCTAACAAGACACTATCCAATAGCACACGGATTGCGTATGACTCCACAGTAGAGCAGAACTCATTGTATCAGGTCTAATCGCTAGACATTAGAGATGAGCGAGCATACTCGCTAAAGACAATTACTCGATCGAGCATTGTCCTTAGCGAGTATCTCCCCGCTCGGAAGAAAAGGTTCTGGTGCCGGCGCGGGTGACAGGTGAGTTGCGGCAGTGAGCAGGGGAGAGCGGGGGAGGGGGGGGGGGGGGGGAGATCTCCCCTCCGTTCCTCCCCGCTCTCCCCCGCCGCCGGCAGCCCAACTATTTCTTCTGAGCGGGCATGTACTCGCTAAGGGCAATGCTCGATCGAGTAATTGTCCTTAGCGAGTATGCTCGCTCATCTCCACTAGACATACATTCAACAATATATAGAGTTCATGGAAAGACAGGCAAACACGCAGCAATTTTGTAGTATTATAGACACCATTACAGAAGACAAAAACGGATCTTGGGATACACTGCTATCTGCTCTAAGTAGGACCGTTCTTCAAGAAAAGCCACGATCAAAGAATGTGTAGTGTTTCTTGTGTAATCCGTGCAGATTGCAAGGCTGTAATAACAAGTGACAGCTCCAGATGCTGGATCCAATGCAAGAGCATCTATTAGTTTTACGGGGGATTATCCTAAACTACTTAACCTTCAGTATAGTAAATCCACAACTCACAATTGAGCCTTACAGTAAAAATAATTCTTTCTTGGAATAATGGTAACCTGGAAGAGTACTTATGACAGTGTGATGGAAGCAAGACAGTCACTAGAAGACTACCACAACAATCACACACTATACACGACAATCTAATGCGAAGAACTAAGTCCCGAAGAACTAAAATGTCAATTCACAATAAGTAAATAATTAGTTTGCGCTCATGGATTTAACAAGTGTAAATATGAGATGGCTTAGCATCTTTCTTTGATCTGAAGACACGGAGCATGAAATTGCCTGACTGGAATGTATGTCTGCTCTGTAAAGGGCAATGTGCAGTCATAAGCAGGCTCAGCAATTCTTTTCCAGGGAGAAATGCTACAAGATTGAAAACGGTCTTTCCTGAGACATGTCCAGTTATAAATAAATCTACCCCAACTGATGTGTGTACATTGCCGTTTCTTCGCCATGCACCACCAAACACTGCCGATCCATAGGTGGCTAAAATCATGCAAGGTGGTTCAATTCAAACTGCGTTTAGTGGTATTAATATGCAACAGTATGTGTCAGATACTTACTAGGACTAAAGACCAATGTACACTGACAGATGATTGCTGAAACGACAGTTAGAATGACGGTTTTAAGTGATCATCTTTGCATAGTCTATAGTAGCTAATTAGCTACTATAGAGCTGTGCAGGCAGAGTGGGACACTGCTGGAGAACAATACAGCTGTTTTGCATAAGCAAACAGCTGCATTGTTCTCCGAACTTACAGCTCGGGACCCACTGTGAACTACCAGTGGGACATGAGCTGAAAGAATCTCATCAGCGCTGCCAACTGTGATAACAAGCTGCACCGCTGATAAGAGTTCATCGATCAGTTCTAAAAAAACTAGAATTGAGTGAGGAACGAATTATACATGAAAACTGCACGATGTCCGTGCATTAAGACGCAACGGTCATCACTCAAAAGACGGCTTTGAGCGATAATCGTTGCATCCAAACGGGCCTTAAAAGAAAAACAAGTATGCTATGGGGTAATTTGTGTGTGTATACAGTTGTACTGAAGAGGGAACTCTACTACACATTTCACTGCAATTGGGACTGCGGGATTAAAATACACTGTTCAAACAGATTGGCAAAATGGCACTGGCTTGGGCATTAAAGTCTATGGGCAAATTGTCATAAAGATCAAGAAATTGAGCCTATGCCCTTTCCTCTGCTGGTACAGTTTTCGCACTCTTGGGGGTATGTTCACACTGTGTCAGTATCAAATCCACGTCCCATTGCTTTTGCTGGGAATCTATGCTATAGTATATATGGAGTATAGACAGGTTTACCAATTAATTGGTCAGTGGTAAAGGGAACCTGACTGAACAGCACTGCTGTCTGGGGTAGCAGGGAATGTATTTTTATACTCCTCTGCTCCCTCCTTCCCATGCTGTCCACTAATGAAGTCCACAAGCAGTCTGAAAATCAGACTCCTTCAGACCACTATGCTGAGTGTTTATGCTCTCCTACAGAAGCCTATGGAGAATGCATGCACAGTGGTCTGAAAGAGTCCAATTTTCAGACCGCCTGTGGACTTCATTGGTGGACAGTATGGGAAGGAGGGAGCAGATGAGTATTAAAAAAAAAACTTACATCTTCCGGCTCCCCGAACACCAAAACTTAGTTTATGGTGCTGTTCGAAAGTGACAGTTTCCCTTTAACACAGAACAAAACTAACATGTACCGGAATCTATATACAAAGATTAACCCTAACCCTAAATAACCACATGACCAGATAACCCCTGGTTGGCATTATTTGTCCCAACACAATGTGCAATATCTGTGATGTTAAACACTTTTGTGTAAAAAAAGATAAAAGTACTTTATAGATGTGATACTGTTATTTACTAACCATGTTTAGCCAAAAAAGGGATCACCTTAGGAAACATAACAGATACAGCACATGCAAAAGTCAAAGCCAGTATTCCTATTGGCTGGCTCTACCACCCGCAAGGCATCACCCTATACACTGCCCCTCCAGTGCCTAATGGTAAATGCTAAACACACAGATCTGATCCATGCAGGCCACATCTCCCAGCTTACAGGACCTCTGCTAATGTCTTGTGCAGTCGTGTGTTCAAGGGGGACCTACCTAATATTAGGCAGCTAGATAATGTTATGGCTCAATGATATATATAAACCTTCAAAAGAAAGCATAATCTCATACAAAAAAATCTATTACATTAATGTTTATCTCTTTCTATTTCTTATATAGTGCCACATACTGAATCTCTGTACACAGATGGTAATCGCTTACATAAATTGTTTTACCAGACGCGGCTCACCACGTATTTATTTTTTCCTTTTTTAATCGGAGACACACACTAGGGCCAACTTAATAAGAAGCCAATTAACCTACAATCTTGTTTTTGGAGTGCTGGAGGAAACCCCGTAAACACAAAAACATACAGACTACTTACAGATGTTACCCTAGAATCCAGGACCCCGAGATGCTGCAAGGTGACAGTGCTAACCCCCCCAGTCATTCCCAATGCACCGGTCCTCATCAATAAGCACTGAAAGATACTGAAACGTCGCTCTGCACAATAACCATTTGTGTAGACACAAGATTACTATATAGTCTGCGTTAATTACACATTCTATTATGTGACTATTATTTAAATGTAAGGCTTTCATTTGGTTGACATTATGAATTACAGTCTTCCGTAGCCCGACATGTAAATGTAAGGCTGCTTTAAAGTCTGGTTAACCCAGCAAAGTCCTTTAATTACAGAAGCTAATTCAAGCTATATTTCAGAGACAGATTCTGTTTTCATTACGATTTATATTTCTGGATATTTCTTAGGCTCCTTTCACATCTGCAGCTGGGATTCAGTTTTCCTGCTGCGTTCGGGGAGCAGGAAAGGGGGAACCCCTGGCCAAACGGGTCTGAACGCAGAACGGACCCCACTGACTACAATGGAGTATATTCTGTTTCCGCTCAGCTTTCCGGCATATCACCTTAAAAGAAAGTGCCAGTGGTTCCGACGACAGCCCGACTGTTATAATCTATCCTGTCATGACTATTATCATGATATAGTGAAAAAAAGGGATATGATTTATTTGGAAATTCACAATTCCGTAACATTGGTGACAACTGGATATTAAGATTTAAGAAAATACCTTTCTAGACACAAAGTAGAATGAAAAATCTTATCTAGAACCTGCCCCGTGTGTTTCTCGGTAAGTGAACAGGATATTGTATTGTAAGGCCTCATGAGCCTACAGGTCTGTATTATAGACACACATGCCACCATGAGGCTGGGTGAGACCTCCATAATATGGAGTGCAAAACTGCAGTCACAATTTGTTTCTCATGGCTTCTCACAAAATCCAGGATTCAAAAACTGTGCGCCTCTGTCTGAGCTGAATGAATGAGTTCACTGTGAAGCAGATCTCCACCACAGCCAAGTGCATGAGGCCGAAGAGTAAATCAAAATAAATTAAAAAGGTGTGTTTATGGTTGTCCCAATCCTATGAAATAGACTTTGGATTGCATATATTTGAAGATTCAGTAACGGCATGAACATAGTATCACTCATGATTGTCTGCCCAGGATATTGTGCTAGTCACAGAACATATATAGAATTTCTCCAATCACATAACAGTGTATATATAGTGTACAACACAATATTTTTATGCAATAAACAAAAAGAAAAAAAAATTGCTGGAAGGTAGATGTCTACTGGCCTCTGGACCACACGTTCCTTACGGCTTACCACTACTTTTGGTATCCGGAACGCTCGCCAACCAGCGGACGGAGACCTGCATGTACTACAGATTGTAATAAATGCAGGTGGATACAAATATGTGGACTGTCTATAAACGCTTCTTTCTAAATATGCTTGAGAAAGGAGGCCATCATGTTCTCCTCTGAAACAAATTGCATGCTTCACATTATGATCCCCAACGGGCTGTTTGAAGTTTTCTATGTATGGTTGCTGGCCTGAGGGATCCTTATAAGGTTATTGTCAAGTGGTCCTGAAAAGAAAAAAAAAGGGGTCCACTATCCCCATAGCGGAGTAAGTTACACCCTTAACTTTTCTCTTACTTTGGTCTACTAAAAATAGTAACATAGTAGGTCAGGCTAAAAGAAGACAATGTCCATCCAGTTCAGCCCGTTTCCCCCTTCCTCCCCCTTGCTGATCAGAGGAAGGCAAAAAACTCAATGAGACAGAAGCCAATTTAGCCCATTTGGGGGTGAAAAATTCCTTCCCGACTCCATAATGGCAGTCAGAATAATTCCTGGATCAACGTTTTGAAAGTTCCTACCTGACTCAAAGACCTGGATCAGCAACCCCGGTGGTCACTTAATGTCTATATCCTGTAATATCATAGCGCTCTAGAAACGCATCTAGTCTCCTCTGAAACTCTTCTATCTATTTTGCCATCACCACGTCCTCAGGCAGAGAGTTCCACAGTCATACTACTTACAGTAAAGAACCCCCTTCTATGTTGGTGTTGAAACAGTATAACTGTAGAGGATGCCCTCTTGAACTTCCCCTGAGTGCTAGTTTTTTCTTGTCTATCTATTACCACAATACCAAGACCTAGTGATCGGATGGGGATGTTGGAGGAGTACAGATGGTTGTAGATATGAACTCACATTGGCCTGATGGATGTAGCGGTGTATCTTTTATGACACTACCGACACACCAGGGTGAGTTACTGTTACTTTTGTATCCTTTTTTCATTTTACTTTTCATAGAGCAGTCTTTTTAAATTGGATTTATTACTACTTTCTTAAAATGCATGTGTCTCTTATAAATGTGGCACATTTTGAAATGTTAGCCAGTTTAAGGTGCATTCACATATAGCCAATTTGTTATACATTTTCTGCAGATAAAAAAAAATTCTGCACTAAATGGTGCAGATTTTTTAATCTGCAGCGAATCAATAGCAAATCGGCTACGTGTAAACACACATAACTTTCCTTTTACACCTGTATGAGCAGTTGTAGATTTACACCCTTGCCATGTTTGAAAAATGACGTGAAGACTCCTTTGGTATTCTTGTATCTTGTCGCCACCGGAACTGTGGTGGTAACAAGATATAAGGTTTGTGACAGGCCGGCCACGCCGACTCTCTCAGGTCCTGGAAGTCAATAACAAGTTACAGCGGCGTAACCAGCACTCCAGCGGCTTACCCCTTGGCACTGCGCTTCCTTATCTGACTGCGGCCTCCCTGCACTGGGCAGCAGAAGAGCATCTTCAACGGCGGCCTGCATGAACAGGGCAGTGGCGGAGGAAGAGCAGTTTCCCGGTCAATGATGAATCGGAGGCAAAGCGCCTTCCCTGGGGGCCTATCTGCACTGGTCAGGGGCGGTGGACACTGAGGGAACAGCAGCACAGCTATTACACTGAGGGAGGGGGACAGACGGAGGCTGCAGGGGAGCATGGACGCTGCTAGGACCTTCAATGCTTGACCCTATCGGGAGCTAGGGGTGTGACAGGGGCGTTCCTCCTGTCAAACCCCTAGCTTCCAGTGGCGTCAAGGTACAATAATACTGTCTCCTTTAAGGCCATGCCCACCTTTGTCCTCAATTTTCTAAGCTGACGAAAGAGAACAATTAATTTCAAAAACTGGCGTAAACTGAAAATATGTAAGCCAAAGTATCTTGAACTGTTGCGAGAAGAAACATTAAGGCAGTTGCAGTTTTTACTAGAATTGGTGCAGCCCACAATTTGGACCGAGTTCTGATGTGCAAATCAGATGTAGTCATGAAGGGATTAAGATGTTCCTTTGGACATTTTACATCACTCTTCACATTTAGCATTACAGTGATGTGTACAAATTAACGAAATACATCAAATGCATGAATGGCTATGAATGATAGTGTTCATCGAATGCCAAGCCAGGGAGTTCCTGTTCTCAATACTACAAGCCTCTCGTTTCAGATGCTTGGATGATATCATGGAGAACCATTTTCCCATGAGGGCACAGCTGTTATTTGAGAATAAGCTCTTCCAGCATTTGTAGAATACACAGTTTCATGTGAAGAACTAAACATATGAACTAGTTTTTGTTTTTAAACTAATAAACCATTAAAATTCCTCGTTACCCGAGTAACCAGAAATTATTAAAACAGAAGAATTTTTAAGCATGTGTAATTTCAACACCAGTAGTCACAATCAGGGCTGCAGTGCTGGAAAGCCAAACTTTTGACTCCCAACTTCTCCATAAATGGTTTATGTTTAATTAAAGGGACTATCAGCAATTTCTTTTGTATCACTTAAAAACAAATTTTTAATTTTTCTATTGAGTTTTTGTTTTCTGACTGTAGAATTTTTTTATTTTGCCACCTGTACATGGATAAAGGGGCCGCCATCTTTCCTGAGCTATATTTAACAGCATTTAGTTGATATGCTTTATGGCAGCCATTATTCACAAAATGGACAAGAGGGGACCCATTGACATGTATGGGAGACTGTTCTAGATATGCTCGGAGACCTGTGCAGAGGTTATTGTGCAGGGAGGGAAGTAGATCGTCACAGATTATATCACCTATTGTGGATGCTATATCCTTTAACTACATAGAGCTGTTACCATTCAGTGTAATCCTGCCTGAGATGTTAGTAAAATTACTTCTGCAAAGCCTTATCTACCAATTAAGAAGTGATAGACTAGTATTAGGCTCTGTGGTTAGTGTAAAAAATTCTGGATTTTGGTATTTTATCATGTGAGTGTTCATAATATAGATTGTGACCCAAAAGAAGAAGAAAAAAAATTCTTTAAAATTATGTTTAAACTCAAATATGTGATTTATATAAAGTTTTCTGATGACCCATTCCCTTAATTAATACATTTACTGTGGTAAGCTGGTAACATCAGGCTTAAAGGGGCTGTCTAACTTATATTTTATCTGCAAAATGCTTTCCCCATGTACAAAGATAAACATCGAAACACTCGCCTCTTCCCGTGGCGCTGGCACTGCTCAGCTCTCCCCAACAACATCACATTCTCAGGCTACCCCAGCCTGTTTATGCCTGTTAAAGGCATTGCATATCTGCTATTTTAGTGCCTGGGGAAAGAGTTTAATAGGTAAACTATAACTCAGGCCATCCCTTTAATGTAATGTATATCGCTATATAATATTTAATATGTTTAGTTTTAAGTCAAGGTTAGTACATTTCAACCAACTCCACAGATTCATTCCATCAATTTGCTGGACAGGGATCATGGGCGTAACTATAGAGAATGCAAGGGATGCGGTTGCACCCGGGTCAAGGAGCCTTAGGGGGCCCATAAGGCCTCTCTTCTCCATATAGGGAGCCCAGTACTATGAATAAAGCATTATAGTTGGGGGCCCTGTTACAGGTTTGCATTGGGGCCCAGGAGCTTCAAGTTACCCCTCTAACAGGGATCATACGACAACCGCAGTTTATCACTGCATCTCTGTCTGAGTGAGACTTCAGTCAATGAATCTTGACATTTCAGAGGTATTTGTTGACACGCAACCATGTGAAGAGCTGAAATCTAGATCAAGATTTTTTTCATTTTTGGACAATCCTTTAATAACAGAACGCTTTCCCTTCAACAAATGTCAATGCTTTTATTTAATAAAACACAGCCATATTCTGACAAAGCCTGTAACCACTTACAGAGCAGCCCGATTAAAAAGTAAAACCTCATTAAGACCTTCTGCACACGAGCGGATTTGCACTGCAAAATCCGAAGTGGGATTCCGCCTCCGGATTCTGCAACAAATCCAGCCCATAGCATGCTATGACAATACACTATGTCCTGCCCAGGAGCGGAAATCGATTGTGATTTTCCGTTTGTGGGGAAGAAATCGCAGCATTCTGCGATTTTGTGTGGGCTACGCATGGCCGGCTTCCATTGAAGTCAATGGAAGCCGTCCATCCTGCAGCCATTCTACGGCGTCCTCTGTACTGCACATGTGCACCAGCCGGCAGATCAGCAGCAGAGAAGACAGCGGAGAGGTGCGCTGGGGTCACCGGACGAGCAATGGGTCAAACTCGGCTGCGGGAATCCCACATGCGTGGTCTAATCTGCCCATGTGCAGGCGCCCTTAGACGAGAAATAAAACAAGACAACCAACCTAGTATAGTCATCAGTGCTGTTAGACTCGGAAGCTACAATAACTTTGTATATATCAAATTCCACTGTAAATGTTATACCATAATCTGTAGATATACAGCACTTCCCAAACGTTTTAGGCAGGGGTGCATAAAATGCTGCAAAGTAAGAATGCTTTCAAAAATAGGAGTGTTAGTAGTCGATTTTTTGTCAATTAACAAAATACAAGGTAAATGAACAAAAGAGAAATTTAAATCAAATCAATATTTGACGTGACCAACATTTACCTTCAAAACAGCATCAATCCTTCTAGGATTGCACGTCGTCAGGGATTTTCTAGGATTATAGCCAGGCATATGATTAACCAGTTATACTAAACAGGTAATAATGATCATCATTTTCATATTAAGGTTAAAACACAGTTATTACCTGAAACAGAAACGACTGTATAGGAAACTTAAAACTGGGTAAGGAACAGATAAACTTTGCTATAAAGGTGAAGTTGTGGAAGACAGTTTCATGCACTATGGCAGGACTGAGCACAGCAACAAGACACATTGTAGTTATACTACATCAGCCAGGTCTCTCCCAGGAAAAGATTTTAAAGCAGACTGGGGTTTCAAGATGTGTGGTTCAAGTTCTTTTAAAGAAGCCCAAAGAAACAGGCAACATTCGAAAACAAAAGATGTCTAGCAGCGCAGGGCTGACAGAAACCAGTGGGACGCAGGTGCACCCATCTACTGTTCGGAGAAGTCAGGCCAGAAGTGGTCTTCATGGAAGAATTGTGACTAAAAACCCATACCTTTGATGTAGATGTAGAACTGGAGTGCAGAAAATCGGCAGCTGGTGGTCTGAACTGATGAGTCAAAATATGTAATATTTGGCTGTAACAGTTTGTTCCCTGAAGGGCTGCAGAGCAGGACAATAACGAGTGTCACAGGCATGAAGCATGGTGGAGGGTCCTTGCAAGCTTGGGGCTGCATTTCAGCAAATGGAGTTGGGTATTTGGTAGGGATTAATGGCGTCCTCAAGGCTGAGAAATACGTGCAGATACTTATCCATCATGTAATACCATCAGGGAGTCGTCAGATTGGCCCCAAATTTATTCTGCAGCAGGAGAACGACTGCAAACATAAACCAATGTCTTTCAAAACCATCTTTAGATGGCCTGAAAGTGACCCCCATAAAGTTCCAATTTCAACATGAAGTCTGCCTGGGATTACATTGAGACAGAGGATTTGAGCAAGGCTACATCCACAGAAGATCTGGGGTTAGTTCTCCAAGATGTTTGGAACAATCTCCATGCAAAGTTGCTTCAAAAACTGTATGCAAGTGTATCTGGAAGAACGGATGCTGCTTTGAAGGTAAAGCGTGGTCACACCAAATATTGATTTGGTTTAGATTTCCCTCTTGTCCATTCACTTTGCATTTTGTTAATTGACAAAGAGAGACTAGACTATTGGCACTTCTATTTTTTAAAGCATTCTTGCTTTGCTGCCCTTTTTTCCACAAATGCCTAGAACCTTTGCACAGTACTGTAAATGCTCCGCTAACAACATCAATCAAAACTCATCAGATGACCATCACTGTCCAGATTTTTTTCTATGCTTTTTTTTTTCCGAGAGTTGACCATTATAATGTGATGGCCATTTGGATTGCTAGCAGATCCTACAGGAATACAGCACATTACCATGGTCAATGAAATCTTGTTCAAGCAATCAGTTGGGGTGAAAATTGCAGACCTTCATCAACTGGACACAACTCCTAGTAATGTGATATTAATGCCTTAAATGGGAAGAACCCACTAAAGTGGTTGTGACATTATATATACCTCAGTCAATGTTTCCCAATATTTGGCAAGTGGCAATTTGTAAAAGTGGTGTTTAATTCATCTGACTACACACTGTAGTCTCACTGAGGTTGTTTGTAACCATTGTTCCTATGTAGTAGCGCTAATTCTATTGGTGAGACTAAGATGTTGTAAGACACACAAGGAGGCCTAATATTTTAAAACTATAAAAAAAAGGTCGCTGTGAGGTGGCTAGGGGTCTTCTACAATTTAAAGAGTAACTAAGAACCTCATGCTTATTAATATTGCTGAGAAGTATAATATGTAGATCTGTAGTCCATGTCTTTTTATGATTGGATCGAAAAACATAATATGTTCACAGATTGGTTACTAAAGTCCAAAAGACCATTTCCAAGCTTTGATGTATTTGGTCTATTGCTTGTGTGTGTAACATAGCTCTTGATGGTTAGTAACAAAACGTACCTTTAAAAATGGGACGACTACAGCCTGAAGAACTGCTCAAACAAGTGAATGGCCTGTGAAATGACAGTCGCTCCACGTAAATATGGCCACCAACCAGGTGACAAACAATAATAACAGTTGTTTTGTTTCAGCTCACTTAGAAAACAGATAATGGTTAATGAAAAGTCGCCAACTATCGTTCAGACTCTTCAACAACTTTTCTTGGTGACCCATTGGACGATAGATGCTCAGAGTAGAAGGTGGCTTCAATAAGTCTCGAATAAAAACTAAGAACCCCTCTACAGACCACAGAACTTCTGAACAAGTCAGTAGTTTAAACATTTGTTCCCGAGGTTCTGACGTTTCCACCATAACTTGGCGACACTGAGCGCTATCGATGCCTAGCAGCGGCTCTTGAATCCTGCAGTGCAGTAGGCTGAAAGAGTATTGTAAATGTTATGGACCATATTTATTGAATATGCCGCCATTTATGTTTTTACTACGACCAATGAAGAGCAACAATAAATGCTCGCTTGATCACTGATTTTTGCACATTTGCACCAATTATCAAGCCATTTGTTATGACAGTGTAAAGAGTCCTTAACAAATAACGTGGAACATAGAAATCAATCATCTACAGAAAATGCAAGAGAGCAATCAGTATTCAGTCTGTGTAAGTACCTACTTCACTTGAAAGACTTCCTGAGAAAGCCTGCCTGTTATCCTATTAAATCCCCATAAAGTAATTGGCCTTGATTCTAGCATCCAACAGCAATGGAAAACAAAAACACTCAGTATCCAATGAAATCACTCATAATTAAATGGTTCGGTCTTAAAGCAGTAATGCCCGTGGGAGTGTTAATGTAACATGAAGATAAACCAGCTGGACAGATCTTCCATCTGTTTAGGATACTAACACCGGACAAACATCTGGAATATCCCAGATTCAACCAGCAAATACTGCTTCTAGAGTCCATGTGAAATGTTAGAGTATTCTTGTTTCATGCCCTACTGAGGGCACCTCTCGTAGGGAATTTGTATTCAACGTTTCAGCTACTCTAAAGGAAGGGCTTTTACCCAAAAGCTTTTTTTAACGCTGCGATATCGCTGTGATTTTTTTCAATGGGACTTTTTAATGTTAAAATCGCATCGCACAAAAATCGTAAGTTTGCGCAGTGCAATTTTTGTGCGGCGCAATTTTAACATTAGAAAGTCCCATTGATATTTGCATTAAAAAAACGCTGCGATATCGCAGCGTTAAAAAAAAGGCTAGTGGGTAGAAGCCCTAATAGAGTAAAAAACATGAGCAGTATTCTAATACTGCTCATAATACAGTTCCCTAATATATTAAAGTAGGTCAAACTTTGCCACCAAGTCCAATTCATGAGGGTCCAACAGCTAGAAATAAGTACGGTAGCAGTGATGCTAGATAACTGCTGTGTTAAGGCCCATTTAGACACAGCGATTATCGCTCAAAAGATGTTTGTTGACCGATAATCGTTGTGTCATTTACAGCACAAGCTCATCCCTCAAACAATGAGTTGTGCTCCGAGCAGAGGATGCAGAAGACAAGCGGGGCCGCTTGTCTTCTGCATCCAGCTTTTCCCCGATCGGAGCGCCCGGCTGTTATACAGCCGAGCACTCCAAGCGGGATATGGAGAACAGAGCTGGACCGCTCTGTTCTTCATACCCCGCCTGTCTTCAGAGTGCGGGATACAACTGAAACAATAGCATCAGCTGTATCCCGCTGTGAATCCCTGATAAGGCTCATCGTTGTCTTTCAGCACGCTGAAAGACGACGATGAGCGATGGCATAACGAAAACTGCACAATTAAGTGCAGTTAGACGCAACGATCATCACTCAAAAGGCGGCTTTTAAGCAAATTTTGAGTGATAATCGTTGTGTCTAATTGGGCCTTTACTTTGTCTTATTGCAACTCAATTTGTCATTCTCCAGAAGCCACACAGCTGACCCATTATAGTCAACTGTGTGGCTGAAGAATAACTATGGTGTGTTTTGGGGAATACATGTGACTAATGTTCTGTGTTGTATGCTTCCTTGATTGAAGCTTTTGAAATGCAACTTACTATCCACTACTGCTCTGTATTCACTGTACTATCGATGGTATATTAGGCCATGAATTTGTATCAAGTACCTTTTTTGCAAATGCTAGCAACTACATGACTAGTTGCAAAGAGCTGAAAGGAGTCAAAGTTGTACAGCGGTTTCAAAGGGCTAAATCAGAAGTTTAAAGGGTTCATCAGGGGACAAATGGTAGAGAATATATATATATATATAAACCCTGTAAACTTCTGATTTAAGAGGGAGAGACATTGGGGTGCTATATGTGCCTTTGCAAATTATTGGGCTTAACAGGATTGTTATAATGGAGAGCGAACGCTTTGCTGTTGGGTAGGGGGAAACTTGGGTTATCAAAGGGTTAGATTCATTGCCATGCACTTATCCCCTTTTCCAGCCACTATATCTATCTATCTATCTATCTATCCACACACACACACACACACACACGTTCAAAAGTTTGGGGTCACCCAAACAATTTCGTGTTTTCCATGAAAAGTCACACTTATTCACCACCATGCGTTGTGAAATGCACAATTTGGAGGTGTGTTTAGGGTCATTGTCCTGTTGTAGGATGAAATTGGTTCCAATCAAGCGCTGTCCACTGGGTATGGCATGGCGTTGCAAAATGGAGTGATAGGGATTCTGAAAAAGGAAGGCTTTTACCCTGTACAAATCTCCCACCTTACCAGCACCAAAGCAACCCCAGACCATCACATTACCTCCACCATGCTTAACAGATGGCGTCAGGCATTCTTCCAGCATCTTTTCATTTGTTCTGCGTCTCACAAACGTTCTTCTTTGTGATCCAAACACCTCAAACTTGGATTCATCCGTCCACAACACTTTTTTCCAGTCTTCCTCTGTCCAATGTCTGTGTTCTTTTGCCCATCTTAATCTTTTTCTTTTATTGGCCAGTCTCAGATATGGCTTTTTCTTTGCCACTCTGCCCTGAAGCCCAAAATCCCACAGCCGCCTCTTCACTGTAGATGTTGACACTGGTGTTTTGCGGGTACTATTTAATGAAGATGCCAGTTGGGTACCTGTGAGGCGTCTGTTTCTCAAACTAGAGACTCTAATGTGCTTATCTTCTTGCTTAGTTGTGCAACGCGGCCTCCCACTTCTTTTTCTACTCTGGTTAGAGCCTGTTTGTGCTGTCCTCTGAAGGGAGTAGTACACACCGTTGTAGGAAATCTTCAATTTCTTAGCAATTTCTCGCATGGAATAGCCTTCATTTCTAAGAACAAGAATAGACTGTCGAGTTTCAGATGAAAGTTCTCTTTTTCTGGCCATTTTGAGTGTTTAATTGACCCCACAAATGTGATGCTCCAGAAACTCAATCTGCTCACAGGAAGGTCAGTTTTGTAGCTTCTGTAACGAGCTAGACTGTTTTCAGATGTGTGAACATGATTGCACAAGGGTTTTCTAATCATCAATTAGCCTTCTGAGCCAATGAGCAAACACATTGTACCATTAGAACACTGGAGTGATAGTTGCTGGAAATGGGCCTCTATACACCTTTGTAGATATTGCACAAAAAAACAGACATTTGCAGCTAGAATAGTCATTTACCACATTAGCAATGTATAGAGTGCATTTGTTTAAAGATAAGACTAGTTTAAAGTTATCTTCATTGAAAAGTACAGTGCTTTTCCTTCAAAAATAAGGACATTTCAATGTGACCCCAAACTTTTGAACGTTAGTGTGTTTATATATATATATATATATATATATATATATATATATATATATATATATATATATATATATATATATATATATATATATATATATACACACACACACATATACACATATATACATACATACATACATACATACACACACACACACACACACACACACAGCTAGAATTTGATAAAAAGTCCTAGGTGATCACTCGATCAAATTCAGATCTGAGGAATTTCAAGAGTAATCATCCGTAAGATATGCTAGAGGCCAAGGAGGCCCAACCTCACAACTGTGTTATAGCGTCCACGCCTTGACAGGCTAAAAGGACCAACACAATATTAGGTAGGTGGTTTTCACATTACGACTGATTGGTGTTTAGAACACAAGCCTGTATTTAGCTATAAAGCTGAATTAAATGAAATCCACCATTATTTATATATGTTGTTTTTTTTCAGATTTTGGAGATTGACAATACGAAAAGGAGGGGGTGATTTAGGTTTCACTTCACTAGTAGTTCTGCCAAAGAATAAAACTTCTATATGGTGACACTCTACTGTAGGCTTTATAAAGACATGGCCAAACCGAGCTCCTTTACCAGAATAGATGATCCCGTTTGCACGGCACGTCCTTTGCAGGATATTCTATTTGGCCTGCAAGAGACACCCGATTCATTAGACCAAAAGAATAGGGTTTTGCAGAAGAGAAGCTAGATCATTGACTGTAGGGAACAAGAACTATCCAAGTGAAAGTATAACAGAGCCATGAATGGGGGGATACAGCCAGCTGGCTTATGTGCCTTCCTGACCAAACTCAGCAGTAACTCGCAACTAATTAAACACTTCCTGCCATAAATGCTCACACATTGTGATGAGGCACAAATATATACACAAAGTAATCCACAGAGCAGTGAGAGAAGCAACATCATGAAACAGTCGTATAAGAGACGTATAGGGTGAATGAAAGGGGTAACAAGAGCACACACGATACAGTCTAGTCTCATGGAGACGGATCCCAAAAAGTAAAAGCAGCTACCTGATTACTGAGATTTATCCTGGCATTAATCACCTATTAAAATTCTATTATTACACAAATTGTATGGTATTAGCTAAAATAATAAAGGTCACACATAGTATCATATTTTCACATTCAGGCAGGTAATCATGCCCAGACTTTACCTCCAAAAGACAATAGAATAGTATAGTTAGAGCAAATGAAAAACTGATGGGGGATTTTAAAAAGACTCCTTAGAATAAAATATACAACAATCTAGTAGAATGAATGGAACCATTGTCTGATCACAGCATAATGACTAGATACAAAAAATGTCTACTTCATAAATCACTTAGAATGTGCAAATCAGCATTTTTGGTTGGATTCTTCTCCCAGCTGACAACTTTTAAATAAGATATGTCATAACAATATATTTTGTATTGGAGCATGTGGTGACAAACCATTTTAGTGTGATCCACCTGTAGCAGCCAAACAGCTGAAAACCGTCACAAACCACCGTGTATTGCAGTAAAACATTTTTGTTGTGCAATTACAGGCATATCAAAGTGCAGAAGAAATGCCCTTCAGACGTGGCTAAACTGCGATTTCCATGCCTAGTGAGACCACAGCCTTAGGGCTTATTCAGATGGGCATATATCGGTCGGGTTTTCACGCCCGGCTGATATATGCTGCCCCTCTCTGCAAGGGGAGGAGGCGGGCCGGTACTAGTGTACTGAGCTCCCGCCCCCTCTCCGCTCCTCGACTGTTTGCAACGGGGGGGGGGGGGGGGGGGGAGGATGGGGGCACTGCTAAGTTCCGCCCCATCTTGCCGCCTCCTATTGCAAACAGTGGCAAGGGGCGTGGAGGAGGCAGAGAGAGGACGGGAGCTCAGTGCACCGCTCCTGGCCCGGCCCAGCTCCTTCCCTTGCAGAGAGGCAGCGTATATCAGCCGGGCATGAAACTCGACCGATATATGCCCATCCGAATAAGCCCTTAGGGCGGGCACACACCAATGTATGATAAACCACTGCAAAAAAAAAAACTTGTGTTTTACAGGGATGTGGTAATAATCTAACTATATAGCGCCAACATATTCCGCAGTGTTTCCAACAGAATAAGGCTGGGCTCACATGAGCGTGTGGCAAAACGCTGCGTGCATAACTCGTGTGACTGACATATCGTAGCATATGGCAACGAATTTTGACCGTCAGGCATAGTTTTCCTTCTTTAAATTATTTTTTTTATCTCCCGCTCAGTCATTGTGTATGAACAGAATTTATTATGCACCCATTGAGAAAAATAGGGCTCCATCACACAGTAAAATAGAACGTGCGGGGTTTTCTACGCAATGAATATATGCAAGCCTGTGTGAAACAGCCAAAATCTATGTATTTGAATTGCCACAATTTACCGCATATTATGAGCGTGTAATACGCAATTCAAATACACGTGTGAGCCAGGCCTTATACCAGTCCCAAACTATGTATTATAGCTGCTATTCTTTCTTCTACCTCACGGTGTTTTTTTAATGCAGTTTTTTTTAATGTGATTTAAAAACACAACAAACGCCAAGTGTGAAAACAGCCGATTAGACAAATCGTCTCTGCTGTATCTGCACACTGGGCGGATTCCGGGGGGAAATCTTGCGGTTTGGCTGCGGCGAAAAACCGTACGATTTCTGCCGGGAATCCACTGCAAAACCCACGGCACTTAGCCGCGGGTTTTGAAGTGGCCTGGCCGCACGCTTTTCCGCTGCAGATGGTGCTCCCATAGAGGATCGTGCGCCCACAGCTAAAGAAAAAAAAAAAATGAACATGCTGCAGCCAGTGAATCCGCGCCAGCTCCTGCCGGGTTTGCCGCAGCAGATTCGCCGTCCCGTGTGGACGAGATTTCTGAGAAATCTCTTCTACATGGCTGGCTAATCCCAGGATTAGCGGCCGCTGGTGGATTTGCCACGGGGAAATTCCAGACGGAATTTCCATGGAAAATCCGCCCAGTGTGAACCTAGCCTAAGTCTTCTGGTCCTGGCCAAGGGAAACTAAAGGTTTAAGGAGTTTTCCAGGTAAGTACTGACAACTGATCAGGATAGGCCATCAATGCTCGTGCTCAGGACTGCAGCCGATCAGGCACCTGCTGTCAGCACTGCTGCACATGGGTAAAAGCGAAAGCCACTGCTCAGACCCCAGTGTAGTGACCGATGCTTGTAAGCGCAGCTCCAATTGATTTTAATGAGCTGCCAGTCTGCAGTTACAAGCGCCGCCCACTATACAGGGGTTGGAGCTGTGTGTAATCTGACCCCTGCGTATAGAGGCGCTGACAGCAGGTGCCTGATCAGCTCATCGGCCGGGGTCTCAAGTGGTGGACCCCACCCAATCGAGTATTGATGACCTATCCCGAGGAGGTCATTGATAGTATTTCCTGGGGAAAACCCTTTAATGACGGAGTAACAATTCTACTGCATTGCCTGCGCCGAGAAAAGTGCTTTTTATTGTATCAATATAAAGTAAAGCCTCCAGCACACAAGTGTTTGGGGGCCGTATGCTGCCTGTGTTAATTCAGTGGTCTGCGTGAAAGAACTCATTGCATGTCCTATTCCTATCCATATCATGGACAAGAAATATGGCAGGCTAATGCATGTGAATGCAAAACTGTGTCCATGTAAATCAGACAGGTGTCTATGTGCGGTCTGATGAGAGTTGTGCTCGAGCCTCTCAGATGCAACTCAGACACACGACAAGAGTTTAGGCAACTTCCTCCAGAAAGTATAACATTACCACTTCCCACATTTGGCATGCTCACAGCGATAGTGTCCGTTTGACAAAATACTGTTACTACATAAAGTATGCCCTCTTGGTTGCTGACTTTCCACAGTATCTTCCAGTACTTCATTACTAGAGATGAGCGAGCATGCTCGGTTAAGGCAGTTACTCAAACGAGCATCGCTCTTCTCCAGTAACTGCATACTGGTCCAGGCAGATTTAGGGGGGCGGGGGGGGGGGAGTTGAGCGGGAGTATGCAGTTACTAGAGGAAACCGATGCTCGCTCGAGTAACTGCCTTAAAGGGGTTGTCTCGCGAAAGCAAGTGGGGTTAAGCACTTCTGTATGGCCATATTAATGCACTTTGTAATATACATCGTGCATTAAATATGAGCCATACAGAAGTTATTCACTTACCTTCCCTGCGCTGGCGCCCCCGTCTCCGTCTCCATGGCTCCGTCTAACTTCAGCATCTAATCGCCCGATTAGACGCGCTTGCGCAGAAGGGTCATCTGCCTTCAGGTCTGTCCGGCAGCAGCGGCGTTCTGGCTCCGCCCCCTTCTACACGTCATCGCGTAGCTCCGCCCCGTCACGTGTGCCGATTCCAGCCTCCTGATTGGCTGGAATCGGCACACGGGGCGGAACTACATGATGGCGCGTAGAAGGGGCGGAGCCAGAACACCGCTGCTGCCGGACAGACCCGAAGGCAGAAGACCCTTCTGCGCAAGCGCGTCTAATCGGGCGATTAGATGCTGAAATTAGACGGAGCCATGGAGACGGGGACGCCAGCGCAGGGAAGGTAAGTGAATGAGTGTATGGCTCATATTTAATGCACGATGTATATTACAAAGTGCATTAATATGGCCATACAGAAGTGCTTAACCCCACTTGCTTTCGCGAGACAACCCCTTTAACCGAGCGTGCTCACTCATCTCTATTCATTACCTACAATACAATCTTTAAAAAAAAAAAAAAGCCTGGTTCACACAAGTCTTAGAATTATAAATGGGGGAAAATATTAGATTTCCTTTTTTTCCTGTGGGAAATTAGTAAGACGCCATAAAACTGAGCCAAGAGAGATACAAAAATCGGTACTGAAGTACAGACCCTTCTCACACTAGTACATGACAGAAGAGGCTGCGGCCTCAGAAGATTAGAAGATGAAGGTCAACACTTCAAAAAGCATCCATTGTTATTTATGAAAAGCACAAAGTCATAATTTTCGAGTTTTGTTTTTTTTTTCTTAAAAAGCTTCTGCGGTAAGCATAACTTTTGATTCAAAACCTTTGGTCTTTTTATCCAAATGGAATTCTATAAAGAAGCAGCATCTGCCAGTCTCATTTCTTTAGAACATCTACCTTACGTAATTGTTCTTTGTAGGTCTGTGAAGCTTCAGAGGCAACAAGACATCACTAGAGCTAAAAGTGTACCTGAGCTTCCAGATTACTTTTCACGCTGTTATGTGTACATGAGGAATACGACGAGTACCAATACATGACTTGTATAATATAATTTACCAGTTTTCGGTCTGTAAATTCCAGCTCCAATTCTTAGTCTTCCCTAAGCTGCTGGGTGGAGACTAGGCATTATGATGTCTCCATATACAGATATACAGCATGCAGAGACGATGAGATCCTGCTCCCTTATCACTATCTCTCACATATAGAGAAGTTACAGAATGGAGCTGTTCCGAGCAGTGTAAATACCGTGTTTCCCTGAAAATAAGACAGTGTCTTATATTAATTTTTGCCCAAAAAGATTTAACTTTTTTACATATATAGCTGCCTGGACACTATTTAAATTGACTTTTTTTTTAAAATTAACTGTAAGCAGCACTTAATTTTGGAGTAGGGCTTATATTTCAAGCATCCTCAAAAATCATTTTGCATCTGCAAAAATCCTGGAAAATTATGATATGTCTTATTTTCAGGGTATGTCCTATTTTCAGGGAAACAAGGTATGAATGCAATAGCTATGATACAGTAAAACACTATCAGCTGCAGCATGTCTGTGCGTCTCCCTCTGCTTCTCTCTCACTTAGCTCTTCCTCTCCTCTGCATCAGCAGCATGTAATCTGATCTGTCAGTGAGGAGTTTGTTAACTTTTACTACAAAGATGGGTTTTAGCAGTTTTTCGAGGAAGTGAACAATTTAGAAGGGAGAGGGGGCAGTTTGATCAAGTGGAGAATGAAATATATCTTATGAAAGGAAAATGCTTCTAAATTTATTATACTGACCTGTACTATTGATTTATACAAAGACTGATGAAAGCTCAGTGACTGTTTAAAAGTGGACTGGTTGCCCCTTCTCTCACTCTAACATTTGCCAGACGGTGTTCCGTTTTCCTCCAGTCCCTTCCCTCCCTTCTTCACAAATCAGGTACTATATTCTGCTCTAGTGGCTCACTGCTACAACAGGGATTCCTGCTTTTGAAAGCATGAGGTCAAAAACAGATTCAGACAGGGGCGTAACTATAGGGGATGCAGGGGATGCGGTTGCACCCGGACCCAGGAGCCTTAGGGGGCCCATAAGGCCTATCTTCTCCATATAGGGTGCCTAGTAGTATGAATAAAGCATTATAGTTGGGGGGCCCTGTTACAAATTTTGCATATGGGCCCCACATCTTCAAGTTACGCCTCTGGATTCAGATATTGGAAGCTGCAGCAATCTACCCAGATTCCAGTCTCTACCATAAGACGGACCGCACGCTGTGTTCTGCCCGGAAAGAGACGATTACAGCTGATTACATTGTCTCAGCTGTAATCAGCACGGCAAAACAAAGAATTTATTCAGAGAACAGCGGGTGGTCCTCTGAATAAATTTAGCTCCCCACAGTTCACACGCTGCTAATTGGTACTAATAGGTATTAGTACCAATTAGTAGATTATGCAAAATATGCAAAATGATCGCTCAAAAACCATGGTTTGAGCGATCATCTGTGTGTCTAAATGCACCTTAAGTTAAATGTGCCGTTGGGGAAGGTGACAGGGAGCCGGGTGATGTATCTTTTTTACTCGCTCGCTCTCAGATTCAAGCACTGTCATCGGGTGAAGATGGAGTGTCGCATGAAAATCTTTTCAGAATGCTGTGTGCACACTAGCATAAAAGTCTATTGAATAGCGCGCACACAGCGGCCCAAAAAGAGATTTTTGTGCAGCGTGTGATCTTTAGAGGGTGACTGTGTGGGAACCAGAAAGGGGGCGAGTATAAATTACATCACCCAACTCCCCTAACAGCACCATAACTTAATTTATGGTGTTGTAGGGAGGTCACAGGTTTCCTTTAAGTACTGGTCCTTACAGATGCACGTGCCTCCCCCAACTGCTCTGTGATGGCCAGTACTTCGGGGAAGGCGAGGGAAGACATGTGCATCTTACTGGACCTCACGGAGCAAACATCTCCAGGTTGGGGTTTAATTTTATGTTTTTGGCCTTAGTCAGACAGGTGTTTTTTTGCGCAATTTGCGGATTGCATGACGGATGCGCATCCGCAAATCGCGTGACCGATGCCCGAAAATCTGCTCCTAGCCGCGTTTCACTCGCCCGCAGCGCATTGCTTTCAATGGAGTCGGCTGTATTGCCGGCTCCATTGCATTCAATGGGCAAACATCGTTCTTCTCTGCCACAGCTGTTACAGCTGTGGCAGAGAAGAATGATTTGTCTTCTATATGTTCTCAATGGGGTCGGCGCTGCTGCCGCTGGCCCCATTGAGCGCATATAGAGAAGAGAACAGGAATCGCAGATCGCAGATAGGTGCGATCTGCGATTTCTGTTCTATAATTTATCGGACGAGCGCATAAAAAGCGCTCATGTGTCCGATAACATTGCAAAGCAATGGTTTAAAAAAAAAAATTTAAAAAAAAAAAAAAAAAAAAAAAAAATCGCCGGACGCATGCGCAAATCGCGCAAAAAAACGCCCGTCTGACTAAGGCCTTTCTGTTCAGTCGAACACGATGCTCAATTGCCTTTGTTGTTATCTTGTTCTTTATAAAGTTCAATAAACCTACACGTTCAGAAGTCGATGTGTCACTGCTCCTGATGTGCCCGTTTTAGTAAATACTTGAATTTCCCACAAAACATCAATTTTAGAGTTTCTTCTCTATTCATTCTAAATTTCCTGTTTTTGCTTCCTGGAAATGTATTTATACAATAGGTCATCTTCTGACTATACAATATGTATATTTACATTATCTCGCCTAATTCTGTAGAAGTCATGTTAATTAAAAGGAATGTGTAAAGACGGAACACTACCGTATGCCTACTAGATTATTCAGCTCAACCAAAAAACGGAGTACATTTATATAATTCGCCAACACCGCCCCAGGAAGAGCACAGTGACATTTTTGAAGTGGCATCTCCGTCATATTCCCAGTGTGGACCACCAATAAACAATACTTTGTTATATACACTGTATTGTATTATGCACTGTAAGAGACGTAATAAAGAACACAAACTGCAATATGAATCCGACGGCACAATGTACAGTGCAATAACCAGACAACAGAGGACCTCTTATGTGCTCTCAAAATGACTTCCTTTGGGAAAGAAATAATTTATTGTCTACAGCAGTAGAAACCCTCCCAATATTTCTTACTTGGCAACGGTCCCCATGTTAATCAAAGTCCTCTTTAAAATGTTTGGAACTTGATGGGATAGTCCCATCTCAGCAAAATAATGGCTGGTTAGCAGGGGTCCCAGTGATCAGAACTAGACCAATTCGGAGATCTAGTCCCAGGTGGGACCCAAAGTTTTGACAGTGCTCCCCACTCCATTCACTTCAATGGGACCGAGGGAGATAGCGTTCAAGCACTCAGCAATCTCCAGTAGTCACATTAGGCTAGGTTCACAAGGGGGCGGAAATCCCGCAGAATGTCCACAGCGGGACCACATGGAAATTCTGTGAGATTTCTGCAGCTGAAGTCCTGAGACATTTGGCGCGGGTTTTAAAAGCGGCTTATTCCGCTGTAGCCATCTCCTTAGAGAGGACAGAGCCTGCAGCGGAAAACGCATTGCAATTGATGTGCCACAGCTTTGCATTTCGCGCAGCATGTCAGTTCGCAGCGTGTGGACGATATTTTTGCAAATCTTGTCCACTTTGGTGCTTAGTCACAGGTTTAAGATTGTCTGTAGCGATTCCGCCCCATGTGAACCCAGCCTTACAGTGAATAGAACAGTGACGCATGTGTGCTTTCACTGCTGTTGAGACTTCGGGATGCTCTGCAGATGTTAACTCAGTATCATTGTAGGTCTCAGCAGTCTGACTCTGTGGATAGGACAACACTTACTGAAATGGAAAGAGACTTTAAACTGCTGACAATCTCACCGCTGAGACCCCACCTGTCCCAAGAACAGGGATCCCATGTCCCCTGTCCTGCTCACTGCGGACTTCTTGCACCCCACCAGCATGCTGCTGCTCCATTCATTTTCAGTGGGGCTGTGGAGAGAAACAAGCGAAGAGCACTTCGGTATTTCCATTAGCCCCATTGAAATGAATGGAACTCTGACTGCACATGCTCAGCCAGCACTCCATTCACTGTAATGCCACGGTGGGTGGGAGAAACATCCCCGCGATAATGAGAAGAGGGTGGTGCAGGACCCCCATTCTCAGGAGACTCCCACCAATCAGCAAGTTATTCCCTATCCTTTGGTTCTGGAAAAAAACCCTTTAAACCCAACATGTTATAGTCAATGTACATCTTTTTAATTAAAAGAACAGAATAAAAAAAGTTTCACGGATAAATTGGGCAACAGAACACATTAATAATTACACATGAAATCTGTAATTGGTAGTTTAGCGTTGCTATTCTAAACTTCCCGCACAATGATGGAATGCCAGACTAGTTCATTACTAGAGGACATTCCTGCGAAAAAGATTTGGTTCAGCAGAATTCTACCTACAGCAGTGAGTTCTCACAATTTTCACATTTAGACTGCTGACACATTATTATGTGTTACAACATACAATTGTTAAAGTATTATATGGTCATTAACGTCTGAAATCAATGGTCATTGTCAGTGATTTAAAAAAAATTAAATCAATCCAATTTTTGACACCCCTTTAATAGCAGACGTCTAATCCTCCCACCACTGAATACATTTGCATGGTCAGCCAAGCGTGCTTTTATATTGTAGTAGAGAGAAAGCCACTGCCAGACACCTGAAAACCAGAGCTTTTGAGGGAGAGCCTGAAGGCCTCATACAAATAAGAGAAAAGTTGTCAGAGCCCTCTTATGTGTATGGGGGCCACTCTAGTCAATGGTGAGAACACACATATACATTCTATATTTTACGCTTTAGCTTCTCTAACCTTCTCAAGCACAGAGCTTTCCAAATCCACAGGTTATTTTTAAATAAGCTAAATATGTTCTGAAATAAGAAAGAGGTGTACTACCCTTTGCAGTCCTCTGATGAGGTTCCCCTGGTTCCCACAAAGCAGCGTTTAGTCAGCTCAACTCACCTTCTAGGTGTCTCCTTAAGGAGACAGGGTATCCTTCCTGGCTCACATCATAGGCCTCTTGCTAGCCAAGCCAGAAACCTACTGCACACTGATAAGGGGCAAAATCCCCCCAAATAGCTGTCTGTGTATGGATTCTGGATTGGTTTTCAAATCCCAGTCATTGTTAGGCTGGGTTCACATGGGACGTAAATCCTGCGGAAATATTGCGGCTTGGCCAGACCGAAAAGATGTGAGATTTCCCTAGGAGAGCTGCGGGTTTTGGAGTGGTTCGGCCACTGGCATTCCACTGCGGCTTTCTCTCCCCATAGAGAGAGGAGTGAGGCAGCAGCGAAAAAAAAAAAAAAGAAGAAGTGACATGCCACGGAATTGAATTTCGCGCCGCATGTCCATTTCCGCCCAGCTTTTGCAAAATCTCATTTACATGGCTGGCTTATCCCGGGATTAAAAGCCGTGGGCGGAATTGCCGCTTGGCATTTCTGGGGCAATTTCGTCCCATGTGAACCCAGCCTTATAAAGCTAAAGAGTCTAACATTAACTTGCAGGAATGCTGCCTTCCAATTGGTGGCGCTGCAGAGGTATTGTTCCATCTTCTCTATCAGCCAGCTCAAGTGATGGAGTGTGACACTTTAGAGCCAATCACTGGCTACAATAGTTATAGTGCTGTGAAAAAAAGCATTTGCCACTCATTCGATCTCTTCTATTTTTGCTCGGTATTCTTGCTATTTTCTATGTTTGTTTGCAAGTTTCAGATCATCCAATAAACTTTAACATAAGAGAGAGATAAGTAGACACAAAATACGGCTTAAAGAGGCCAGATCTGGGGCCTGGAAAGAAGCCATGTGGTGAAACCCTTGGTGTATTACTACCGTGTTTCCCCGATAGTAAGACACCCCCGATTGTAAGACGTATCGGGGGTTTCAGGGGGGGTCGGCCAATGTAAGCCGTACCCCGAAAGTAAGACATATGTCTTACTTTCGGGGAAACACGGGGGGTATTGCCGCCTCCCTCTCATCTACCGTAGCTGCGCGCCGCCTCCTGCCCACTTCCGCACCGCCCCCCCTCCATACGTCACCGCGTCTGCCGCCTTTAGCCTCATGTCCACGGGGAAAATCAGATCCGCTGCAGATTCTCCATGGAGAATCTGCAGCGGGTCCCTCCTGCCCCGCGGACATGAGCGCTGAAAATAGGAATAAATCAGAATTAACTTACCTCTCACACGTTCCGGATACTTCCTTCGCTGCGGCGTCATCTTCTCTCGTCGCGGCCGGATCTTCTTTCTTCGGCTCGGCGGATGTGCATGATGACGTCGGTGACGTGCCCCGCGCATGCCCCGGGCTGAAGCAAAATGATCCGGCCGCGACTGAGAGAAGATGGCGCCGCGGCGAAGAGAAGAACCGGAGCGGGTGAGTACAATCTGATTTTTGTGTCCCGCGGATCCGGACGGCTTCCATAGGCTTCAATAGAAGCCCGCGGGAGCCGTCCCCGCGGGAGACCCGCATGAAAATGGAGCATGGTCCAGATTTTTTCATGCTCCATTTTCCAATATAAGACATACCCCGAAAGTAAGACATAGTGGGGCTTTTGGGGATAAAAAGAAAGTAAGACGCTGTCTTACTTTCGGGGAAACACGGTATTAGAAAAACCATGGTTTATAGGAGGCCGACTATGTTCCACCTTTGCCTGCAGATCATGACGGGGTGATCTAGAAGTCTGAGACAAGCTTTTGTGTTCTAGGTGATCAGCAGTGGTTTGCACACTGCAACTCCCATGGATGCTATTTTTCGCCTAGTGTCTTTCTTATTGTGGCATCGTGTACATCAACCTTAATGGAGGTCTGCAGTTCTTTAGATGTACATCGGACTCCTGGATGAGTCATGGATGAATTGGTGAAGTCTTAGTAAGGTGCTCGCCCCTGGAAAGTCACTGTGGTTAGCTTAGCAAGGGCTTTGTAATCCTTTCCAGACTGGCAGATTTCAATGACTACCTTGTTTCTATATTTTAATTTCTTTACAATGTGGCATCATGTGTTACTTTTTGAGACCTTCTAACCTGCTTCACGTGTTCAGGCAGGTCTTGCATAAGCAATGTTTATATTGAACAGGTCTGTCAGCAATCATGCCTGGATTTAGCTAGTGAAATTGAACCAAGTTCTTAATTGAACTTTGCTAACTGCTTTATTTAGCAGCCAATGGTGCTTTTACATGTGCCGATTATTACTTCTGTACTTTCCCATAGGAGTGATAGTCGCTCAGGGAATGGATACAGAGCATGCCAGACATACCTTCCTATCACTCGCCTCCATTTACTGGGAACAGGCAGTTGTATAAAGATGAACTGCCTGTTTACACTGAGCAAGAGTCCCTCACTAGTCGCATCAGAGCTGAAATGAAGCAACTAGTTAGCAGTTTTTGGTCTGCCCCTGTCGGGTCCTGCTTTTATACAGGACAATAATTTGTTAAAATCACCCGTTGGATTGATTTTTCAGCCAATAAGCTGGCCTGTGCAAAAGTACCCCAAGAGGCCAATTACTTCTCATATAATGCCAGGTAGGACTGAACAGCATTTTTTTTCAGTAACTGAAATAATTTTAAAAAACAGCATTTTGTGTCAACTTGGAATATTAAAAGCAGTTTGCTGATTTAAAACATTCCAGTGTGACAAATATATAAAGTTAGAATAAAATGGGAAGGAGGCAAATAACCGTAAGGGCTTATTCACATGGGTGCAATTTGTGCCCAGAAGACTTCAAAACGATTTATACACAGTGGAGTCATGCTATTGTGGCCACCTCCTACTTTAGATGCTGGCAGCATGTAGCCCATGAAGAAAGCAACAACTTGTCCTATCTTTTGCTGGAATACACTGGCCGTTCCCATAGACTCCTGTGGAAGCCTAAAAGAGCCATCGGAAAAGGGAAGGGGGAGGAAGTTTAGCAGCAGCGTGCATTGCTAAAGTCCCTCCTCCTCCCCTTGAAGTAGGCTTCTATGGGAGCTTCTATGCCGCTATCAGTCAGCAATGGGAGGGGGAGAGACCTTATCAGCGCAGCCTGGAATTCCCAAACCGTCTAAATGAGTAAAAAAAAAAAAAATGGGAGATTTAGCCATGACTTGGTCGCGGCTTTCTCTCGTTCATGCGATTTTCGGCCGCCCGGATAACCAATGAAAAAACGGATAAGCATCACGTGCCACTAATGTGAGAGATGAACCTCTGATATGAAGGTGCATGGGGGCCGACCGGTACGCTACAATGGAGCAGCTCACCATGAAAATGAACCAGGGAGCTACCAGATGTATCTCTTAAGATGGCTTTTGAGCGATCATTTTTCATAAAACTACTACTTGGTACCAATGCATATTAGTACCAAGTAGCAGCGTGTGAGCTGCCAGGAGCTGTATTCAGGGAACAGAGCTCCCGCTGTTACCCAATTACTTTCGCTTTGTTCTGTGTTGGGGCTGACAATCAGCTTTTATCAGCTCTCAATCGGCAGAACACTGCTTATTAGCTGTTCTGCTGAACAATGGTTTTCAGGCAGAACTAAATTCGATCGTTTGGACCACCAGTGAAAGATAGGCAAACATACACACAATGATTATCGCTCAAAAGATGGCTTTTGAGTGAATTTTAAGCGATAATCGTTGTGTGTAAATAGGCCGTTAGGCAGCAGTTCAGCGAACTCTTCTGTGTTTGGGGCTCTGAAGCAGACAGCTGGTCCTTACTCCTATTGTATGCTATCAAACGTGTCTTGGATGAAGAAGCTTCAATTTGCACTGCAGAATTGGACCACCGCTGATTGGCAAGGGGTTGCCTTCTCTCATAAATTACGTTTTCTGCTTCATTGTACGGATAGACGTTGGCATGTTAGGTAAGATACATCAGAGAACACACACCTTGCAAACAATGCTGGTAGAGCACAAGCTACTGATGGCAGTGTTACGGTCTGGGGAACTTTCTTGTGCCATTCTCTGGGCTGCTCATCCATGTGGAAGGCACTATGAACCAATTCAGTTATGAATCTATCCTAGCAGATCACGCACACCCATACATACAGTTTGTCCTCCCTGGGGCAGATGGGATCTACCAGCAAGACAGTGCAGCATGTCACATGGCTGGAAATTACATGTTTGTGCGATGCGTTCTTAACGTTAGAAAGTCCCATTGACATTCACATTAAAAAAGCATGCAAGAAAAACCCAAGTGTGCGAGAGCCCTAGGCAGACACATCACCGCTGGATCGAGGTGAAGAACGAACAGAGGGAAACCCCTTAAACAAGCTCTTTCTTACAGTAGAGAAACAGGAAGATACATTCTTCCATACACAGACAGACATCTAGTGCTATGCTGCTGGTATTGTTTAGAGACAAAAAGATGCTGGAAATATTGATTGCACATATGTGCTTTTCAAGGGCCAAGATAAAAGATCATGAGCAATGAGTCAGTCTATGGTTGTGTTTTGCAATTTCTATTTACCGCAGATGTTCAGCTATAAGAGAAATGAACTGAAACAAATCTAATACCATCAACTCTTCACTATTGTGTTGCGACGAGCACTAATCAAAGGGGAACTAAAGGGAGGAAATAGTAACACATTGTATATCATCCAATTACCATAATGTGCTTCTTTATGTTAAAGAATGAAACAATAAATTCTTCCATATGTCACAAGAATGGTCCATTTTCCTTCTCGCTCCTTCACATAAACCTCAATATTAAGGACCCATTTAGGAGGTGCCCTGTTTAAGCAGGAGCTCCTCCATAATACTGTACTTCAGATTTTGTTCTGATGGCAGATTTGGTCTCAAGTTTAAGGTGAAATCTGTGTATAAAAGCTCTATTCATTTGCATCTTTGGTCTCGGTTTAACTAAGTAAAATTTACGGCTCCGTTTTGGGTTCCATCTGAATACCAAGAGAGTGGACAATAAATATTATGTGAAAGTAGACTTAACATCGTGGGAATCTGAATAATAATCATTCAGTATAGATGCTGACGGCAACTAAACGACGAACAATAATTTGTCCAATTATCATTTGTTGTTCAGTCTGTGTAAGCATAAAAATCAAATGACGATCGGCCCGTGTATTCAGACAGTCCATCTTTGTAAGACTGCCCGTTTGCCATGAATAGAGGCGGGCAGAGATCTTTGGTGCGCTCGCCCCATTCACTGAGCAATCATGGCGCCTGTGTGAAAGCACAGGATCGATTATCTCTGGCATGACTGTTGGGTGCTTAAGTACCCAACAATTGTCCTGTGTAAAGGGACCCTAAGTTCTGCTGGCTTATGTCCCATTTAGACAGGGCGAGTCATGTAAATGGATGCAGGAGCGCTGACGTCACGGCTAGGTTGTTAGCACTCGTCCAGGGCATGTGGCGCGGCACATCACCACTGGGTTCTTGCTCAGCGCTTAACACTCAGCAAGAAGTCAGTGATCCAGCAATGATTTTCATGCTGGTTGAAAGTGAGCGACCGACGAACTGTAAAGGACTAGAGCACGATGGCTGTGCGTTTATATGCAACCATTATCGCACAAATCCGTGTAAACGGTCCTTTAGCCCAACTCCATCTATACTAGATGGGATTAGGCAAGACGGACACTTGTTTAGCAGATTTCTGCAAGACTATTGTAGTCCGTCAAATACTTCTGATAACTTCTTGCCATAGGTTTCCTCATCCATTGAGGCTAGAAGCAGTAATACAAAAGGTTAATATGGTAACTTATCTGACATGTTTACTACTTGCAAAACAGAATTTTGTGAATAATTAACAGCCGCTAACCTAATAGATAAGTATCAAACTTCATTCACTTAACAGCAAAAGAAGTTGCGTCCTTCAGGAGAGACAAGGCCCAGTTGACACTGCATTAAGTTTTCAATTATAAATGCTGAGCTGCAATGACAGACAGACCTTGAAGAGCAGAGGTCCTGCCGGGGAGAAATTCTGTATACTCACCCCTTTAAAGAGGGCTTGCCTGCTCCGACACATCTGTGTTAATAAAATTCATGTTTTACCCTACGAAATATTTCTGGAGCATTTTTTCTTAGAAGGCTGTATAATACAATATATAATATATATATAATATAATATGCAAATGACCCGACTCCCTGCATTAGACAGGTATAAACTTGCAAGTAATGGTTCCCTGGCATGCCCAGCAGTGTTCCCCCATAGTTCTAGTCCTTACCCCCTGTGGCATACAGCATCAGAGCCATGAGACCTCACCAGTTGCCACAGACCTCGCAGCTCTGTCTAAACCAACGTTGTCTACAGCATTAATCATCGATACCAAAGGTGACGATGATGATTGCTGCATTACTAGTGATGCTGTATGCCTCCTGGGACATCGCTGGATATGGAGACGGTCCTTTGAACTTGCATAAGATACATTGCTGCGGGTCAAGAAAAGGAGGGGAAAATGATTACCCTGTATATTTCCTTTCTATTAGGTTTATCAATTTTTCTTTAACCTTTTAAAGGAACTCAGATCATTTTTTTTAGTTGTCCCTTAAAGTATGTCTTGTCCTGCAGAGAAAACTTTCAGTAGTCATCTCACTATCACCAGAGCCAGGATTAAAAGAATAAACACCTATATATACACATAATACACAAGCCATCATTTCCAGCAGGTGATGTTCACAGCTCACCTCCTCCCCCACCCTGTACAATGTGTCACATGGCATACTTAGAACACTCTCCCATACACATCAATGAATCTCCAGGCTCCTATCATCCATTTGGCTGCTGTAAAATATATCTCTAAATGCTGTGTGCAGCAGCTCTGGCTAGATGGCAGCTCCCATAATCATGTATAGAAAGTAGAGCAAAAACAATTACAACCAGATAAAAAAGGGAGGGGGGAGTCTGTCTACTTTTTTTAAAACTAATTATAAGACAGATGTGATACATTCCTTCTAAAATGATCCTGGATAAGATGTTTAATTGTTTTGCGGTCCATACGTCGAAATCTTGCCCAAACTGTGAACATGATCAGTGTATTAAGCTAAAACCGCAGCATTTACCTGGAGGGGTTAATGAGTAAAATGTATGTTGGGAAGTAGACAGTAGAAATGCTTAGCATTTCAATTAAGATTAGCTTTGTTTGTCTTGTCTAGAGTGAGGGTTGTTCTAAGCGCTGAGAGCAGAAAGCCAATCCCGCTGGTGCCCCGCTTCACCTACTTCCAGTTCTGCACTTGTTTCTATAATCTGCACTACTAAAATAGAGCCAGCTCTAGTAAAATGGCTACAGGTGCAAGGATCTTGTCACAAGGTTACATAGTTTGACATTTTAAGCAATGACCTTAAAAAGTACAAAAATTTTTACTATGCAGGCAAGAAAAAAAATAAAAATAAAAAAATAAAAAAAATCAAATTATAATCTGCACCTCACTAGATGCTGATATTTCACTGGCAGAGCTCTAGAAGGCCCTGGGGCATACCTGTGGCCTGCTGGTGGCGCTGATTATTGTGGGCCACAAGCCTCTGTATGGAAGGATAGCTAGTAGCCCCAATACATCCGTTCTCTGTAAGCAAGTGCTGGCTGAATACTTTTAGTGAGAACTATCTGCACATAGTCTCTGTAGGGGCAGGCTCACACAAGCGCAATTTAATAGGGTATTACACGTACAATGTATGCACGCATATTAGGCGGTGGAATCAATGAAAGTACTTTGATCTTCATTGATCCAGTCACACTTGCATACATACATACATACCGCGTTTCCCCGAAATAAGACAGTGTCTTATATTAATTTTTGTTCAAAAAGGTTTAGCTTTTTTACATGTATAGCTGCCTGGACACTATTTAAATTGACTTTTTTAATTAACTGTTATCAGGGCTTAATTTTGGAGTAGGGCTTATATTTCACAGATCCTCAAAAAGCCTGAAAAATCATTTTGCATCCTCAAAAATTCTGGAAAATCATGCAATGTCTTATTTTCAGGGTGTGTCTTATTTTCAGAGAAACAGGGTATAGTACATGGGTAAAATAAAGAACGGAGCATGTTCTATTTTACCGCGTTATGCCTGAGAGATCCTTATTTTTCATAGGTGCGTAATAAACGCTGTAAATATACAATTACATTGTGTATGTGCAGTGTTTATATGCAACGTCGCTAAGTGGCAGAGGGGGAAATTTAAAAAGACTGCAACTGACGGCGTGCGTGAGATACATAGTCATGTGCAGTCACAAATCGCCGCCATATGTGGCAATAGGCCGCCACACAGCAGTAAAATGCTAGGTTATATACACGTATGATCCTGGTCTAAGGCCCCCCTTACACATACGCTTTTTACTGCAACGCTTTCAGCACCACACTAATTGCGGTACAATGCTCCCATTGTTTTCAACGGGACCGCTCAGACGGCCACTAGATCACACCACTTTAGCACCGCAATTTTCAAGCGGTGCATGTTCTATTTTTGGGCCTTTAACGTTCCTCATCGATGAGACCTTTAACGCTCCTCTTTACTGCATCAGAAAACCAAAGTAAAACACGGCAAAGTGCCGCGATTGAAATTGCACCGCTTTCAGCAACCTGCAGCATCGGCTGTGTGAGGGAGGCCCAGGGATCCATTCATGGCGCACTAGTCTGCTCAGTATTTGTAAGCCAAAATCAAAAATGAAACAAAGCGTATAATGAAGATTTGCATCGCTTCCATATTTTGGACTCACTTCTGTTGTGGCTTCCAAATACTAAAATACTGACCAAATACTGCCGTCTCATTGGGGCCTTTAGCGTAAATTTCTCAATGACCAACTTTTATAGCACTGTTACATCTCCTGAATCAAAGCAGAGTGAGACGTTGCCTTCCCTTTGATTCAACTTTGTAAGCAACTTTTTTTCTTTTACTTGACCTCAATGAGTTCCACAACCAGATTTTTCATCCTCATTTTAATTGCCATTTTCTCTTTTTTTAAACAAATGGCATGTGTACAGTGACTGGTTTGTCACCCCCACCCACCCACGGCTACAGCACCCGTTCCCTGTGACTCAGCCCATAGTCTCCCTTACCTCCCTGGCAGGTCAGGCACGCGCTTTAGGCCTCGCTCACATGCTGCAGTTTCACCATAATCCACCCCATTTTAGCATTCTATTCAAGGATATGAAGATCCACACTGTAGATGATACGGTATAATATGGTATGAATCAGCCACATGTGGATTTTGAAATCAATCTAGCTTAAAAAGTATAAAACTTTACATTCGGTGGCGGTACAAGGCTAAATCCATATGTACATCCACATGAAAATCTGCGGCAGAATCCCAAAGTACTGCTGACTTTACACGGGGAGGTCCTCTAAATATATGCCCAAGGAGAAGGTTAAGGAAATGCCTTCAAAAAGCAAAATCAGAGAACCAGTACAAAGGGAAGCATACATCTCCAAGCGAAAGTCTAGAGTCCCACAAAAAAAAAAAACAGAAAGCAAAAGAGAACTTTTACACTACAGCTGCAGGAGGAATTACTGAGCAGACATGTAATTAATCCGGTTACATGGCTATGGAAAAAAAAAAAAAGTTTCCCTAAAAGCGGAACAAACACACACTGCCTGTTTTACAGTACGCAGGGACACCAGGCCATGTCTAATAACTTGAATCAGAAATGTGTGCTGAATGACATTAGATCGTTGCAGAAATTACATTATTAGGCCTTCACACGGGCGATAAAGTCGCACGATTTTCTCGCAATGAGACAATGTTACAAATCACATGTACGTGGAGCCCATGCTTTCCTATGGGTTCCTTCACATGTGTGAGGTTTTGTAGCGTGTGGCATTGTTACTCCAAAACCTCACGAGTCGTGAGGTTTTGTAGCCCATGTTTCCCTATGGAGACTTCCTCGCTGTTGCAGCGCACGAAAACACGGTCTTTGTTCGGTGACAGAAATCCTACTGTCAAAGCCACAGTCTAAGCCTTAGCTGCAGGGAAAGAAAAAAAAAGGTATACCTAGAAATGCTGTTCGGCATAGCTGGAGCTTCCTCCCGGTCCCTGACACTGTTCTTCATCTCTTCTGGCTGGGGATAGAAAAATCCCTGCCTCCTGGAAGCTGTGATTGGCTAAGCGTCAGCCAATCAGAGCCAGCACTCAATGAATGGCTGCGATTGGTAAGCTAGGGCTTATTTTCAGGGTAGGACTTGTATTTCAAGCCCACCCTCCCCAAAAATCCTTGCAAGTGATGCTACAAAGTCGCGCGACTTTGTAGCACTACCAAATCACGGTATCGCCGCAAGAAAATGCAACAATATCACACTGACCCGAGATGCGATATCACTGCAGGTGTCGCCCGTGTGAAGGAGGTCTTAATTGTATTATTCTTGGGTTTCAGTAAATAGACAACATTGGCTTAATCAAGGTCAGACTCACAATCCAGGTTCTCATATGCCAAGGCAAAATCTATCCTTTGTCTATCCCAAAAAATCTCTAAAGCAGGAAACAAAACATTAAAAACAGACAATCCACAGTGTCGCTTCAGGAGGTCTGTAAAAAACGAACAGGGCAAATCCCTTTTGTTTAGTTACAGCCAGCAGTTTTAATTCAAAAGCCTGTATGTAATGAGTATTACAGACAAATCACATCCATGGAAGGATTCACCTTCCGATACATTTTTTTTTCCAATAGCTGGACACTTGAAACTGCAGATTAAAACAAAAATGGTTACACTAAATTTTCCTTCCAGTTTAGGGCCTCATGCATACGGGTGGATTTTTTCTGCAGAGCCCAGAGCGGGGGTCCACATCCGGATTCCACAGCAATAACCCTGCACAGCATGCTATGGAAAAATAATTCTTCATGCACACAAGTGGAAACCAATGGAAGTCAATAGAAGCAGTCCGGCCCGCAGCATTGCGGACAGGCTGCAGATTCCATGGGAAAAGCAGGAGATTTAAAAAAAAAAATACTGTACTTCGCATGTGCGCCGACCGGCACGTCTACACACATCAGAAGAAAGAAGACACAGGCAGGTACGCAGGGTTACCGGTGGAATCCATGCAGGATTCCCCAATGCGGAATCCTCGTGTGCATGAGGCTTTAACCCCTTGAGTGGCACGCCCAGAAATCTTCAGGGACGAGCTCCACTGCCCATAGCGATATAGCCCGGAATATCTCCAGACTATGTTTCACTATGGGAGCTGCAGAGCACAATGCCACAAGCTGTGGCATTGTGCTCTGCCTGCACAGACCAACACAGAACAGTGCAGGACTTTGAAAAACAGAAGCAGGAAGATATTGCTGGTCTGACGGCAATCTCCTGCTTCTGAATTCAAAGTCCTGCACGGCTTTGTTTACAGGTTGCCATATAGACCATCAGCTTGTCAGAGACCAGCCGATGGTCTCTATGGCAGGGAGAGCTGATGCTTGGCTGTCAGAGGACAGCCAGGCACCAGCTCTTACAGCAGAGATCAGAGAAAACCTCTGATCTCTGCTGTGTTAACCCTTTAAATGCTGCAGTCTATGTGACTGCAGCTTGTAAAGGGCTGTAACCATTGGACCCCTGGAATATGATCAGGAGGCCCTGATGGGTCTCTGTGGAAGTCCCCTAAAGGGACAAAAAACAAAAAGTTAAAAAATTATTTAAAAAAAAATAAACACTTGTCTCCCTTTACTTCGTAAAAAATTAAAAATAAAATTACACATGTGGTATCCCTGCATCATAACGACCCAGAGGAGGAAGTTAGTACATTTAACCCCTTAATGACAGCCCCTTTTTTTTTCTTTTTTTCCCCCCACTTTTTTTCCTTCCCCCATTTAAAAAATCATAACTATTATTTATTCATCGACATCGCTGCATGAGGGCTTCTTTTTTGTGGGACGAGTTGTATTTTTCAATGGTGCTATTTAAAGTACCATATAATGTACTGAAAAACTTTTACAAAATTCTAAGTGGAATAAAATGAAAAAAGTGACATTCCACCATCCTTCAGTGCGTTTTGTTTCTACGGCGCACAAACTGCAACAAAAATGAAATGACAACTTTATTCTATGGGTCAATACAATTACTACGATACCAAACTTGTAAGTTTTTTTTGCTGTAGTACTTGTATTTTTTTTCAAAGACATTTAATTTTTTAAAATTGTTTTCTGATGCATCTTCTGCGTGCAATAACTATTTTTCCGTCGACATACTTGAGCAAGGGCTCATTTTTTGCGAGATGTCCTGTAGTTTACGTCAGTGTTAATTCGGCATACATACAACTTTCTAATCGCTTTTTATTGCATTTTTTCTGGAAGACAGGGTGACTGAAAAAGTGCATTTGTGGCGTTTTTTTTTTTTCGGACTACGTTCACCGTGCAGGGTTAATGATTCACTACTTTGATAGATCGGACTTTTACGGACGTGGCGATACCAAATATGTATTTCTCTTAGGATTTAGATGCTTTTATTATAGATATGGCAAAACTATTACAATTTGGTATTGGCATAATCATACCGGCCTGTAGAATTACTTTAATACATTATTTATACTGCTCAGAGAATGCAGTGAAAAATAAAAAACATGCCGGAATTACAGATTTTGTTAATCTTGGCACTAAAAAAAAAATGGAATAAAAAGCGATCAAAATTTTACACGTTCCAAAAGATTAGATAAATGAAGACTGGAGTTCATCCCGCAAAAAAAACAAGCCCTTCTAGAGCTCTGGCAATTGAAAAATAAAATTAATACGGTTCTTGGAATGTGGCGACACAAAAGCGAACCTTTAAGAAAAAAAATGTTTTAAATGTACAAAAAGAGCAAAACATAAAAAAAAAAAAACTGTATAAACTCAGTATCGCCGGAATCGTGTGACTCAGAATAATGTTATCACACTATTTATTCTGCACGCTGAACGCCGTAACAATGAAACCCAAAAAAACAAATGGCAGAATTTCTTTTTTTCCCCCAATCTCCCTAGAAATTTTTTTACAGAAGTTATGCAATACATTATATGTACCCAAAAATAATGCCATCAAAAAGTACAACTTGTCCCGCAAAAAACAAGCCCTCATATGGCCGTCCCAATGGAAAAATGAAAAAGTTCTTTGTCAAAGGCTCTTGGAACGTGACTGGAAAATTAGTTGAAATTAAATGATTGGCCCGTTTAAAAAAACCTGCCCTGGTGGGTCTGACAGGGTGGTAAGAAAGCCGCCACTCAAGGGGTTAAAGGTATTTTGGGAGTAATCATTCATCATCCTGTTATGGCTACTCCACTTTCCCAATACTGAGGAATCCAGACACACGCAGAAAGAATCCATAGCCTGTGGGAGAGCAGAAATATGCAGTAGGGAGGCCGGGTACCTGAGCTCTAGACTGGTGACCTGCGGGAGTGCAGTATAAAGGAATCGATTGTCAAAGAGTTTAAAAGTGAAAACATAACAGAATTTTCACTGTCAAACACTTTGGACAAACAATTACGTTAAACCAGCAAAGGCATTACCGCACTCACAGGTCCTCATTGTAGGTCTACACTAGTGACCTGCGTGAGCGCTGTATCAGCTGGACACATGCTGTAGGAGTGCCGGGTACCCGAGGTCTACACTAGTGACCTGTGTGAGTGCAGTATCAGCCGGACATGCGCTATAGGAGTGCCGGGTACCTGAGGTCTACACTAGTGACCTGCGTGTGTGCAGTATCAGCCAGACATGCGCTATAGGAGTGCCGGGTACCCGAGGTCTACACTAGTGACCTGCGTGAGTGCAGTATCAGCTGGACACATGCTGTAGGAGTGCCGGGTACCCGAGGTCTACACTAGTGACCTGTGTGAGTGCAGTATCAGCCGGACATGCGCTATAGGAGTGCCGGGTACCCGAGGTCTACACTAGTGACCTGCGTGTGTGCAGTATCAGCCGGACATGCGCTATAGGAGTGCCGGGTACCCGAGGTCTACACTAGTGACCTGTGTGAGTGCAGTATCAGCCGGACATGCGCTATAGGAGTGCCGGGTACCCGAGGTCTACACTAGTGACCTGTGTGAGTGCAGTATCAGCCGGACATGCGCTATAGGAGTGCCGGGTACCCGAGGTCTACACTAGTGACCTGTGTGAGCGCAGTATCAGCTGGACACATGCTGTAGGAGTGCCGGGTACCGAGGTCTACACTAGTGACCTGTGTGAGTGCAGTATCAGCTGGACACATGCTGTAGGAGTGCCGGGTACCGAGGTCTACACTAGTGACCTGTGTGAGTGCAGTATCAGCTGGACACGCACTATAGGAGTGCCGGGTACCGAGGTCTACACTAGTGACCTGTGTGAGTGCAGTATCAGCTGGACACATGCTGTAGGAGTGCCGGGTACCCGAGGTCTACACTAGTGACCTGTGTGAGTGCAGTATCAGCCGGACATGCGCTATAGGAGTGCCGGGTACCTGAGGTCTACACTAGTGACCTGCGTGTGTGCAGTATCAGCCAGACATGCGCTATAGGAGTGCCGGGTACCCGAGGTCTACACTAGTGACCTGCGTGAGTGCAGTATCAGCTGGACACATGCTGTAGGAGTGCCGGGTACCCGAGGTCTACACTAGTGACCTGTGTGAGTGCAGTATCAGCCGGACATGCGCTATAGGAGTGCCGGGTACCCGAGGTCTACACTAGTGACCTGCGTGTGTGCAGTATCAGCCGGACATGCGCTATAGGAGTGCCGGGTACCCGAGGTCTACACTAGTGACCTGTGTGAGTGCAGTATCAGCCGGACATGCGCTATAGGAGTGCCGGGTACCCGAGGTCTACACTAGTGACCTGTGTGAGTGCAGTATCAGCCGGACATGCGCTATAGGAGTGCCGGGTACCCGAGGTCTACACTAGTGACCTGTGTGAGCGCAGTATCAGCTGGACACATGCTGTAGGAGTGCCGGGTACCGAGGTCTACACTAGTGACCTGTGTGAGTGCACTATCAGCTGGACACATGCTGTAGGAGTGCCGGGTACCGAGGTCTACACTAGTGACCTGTGTGAGTGCAGTATCAGCTGGACACGCACTATAGGAGTGCCGGGTACCGAGGTCTACACTAGTGACCTGTGTGAGTGCAGTATCAGCTGGACACATGCTGTAGGAGTGCCGGGTACCCGAGGTCTACACTAGTGACCTGTGTGAGTGCAGTATCAGCCGGACATACCCTGTAGGGGAGCGCTGGGGCACACAGTTTTCAGCCAAAGAATGAAGTAGATTCAATAGGAATGGGAAATACAAAGTTACATTCACATGACAGATTGCATTATGGATTGCCACCGCTGATTTGATGCAGACAACAGCTCCAAAAAGTGTAGATTTTGGTACATATTCATCACATATTTCAACCCTTCAATTGAAGGGGGTGAAATCCATATTGAATGCACATGGAAATCTGCATCAAAATCCATCATATTAGGTGCAGTAATGGTACCTTACAACGAGCAGCTATCGTTCAGGCGCTCAAGCAGTTGTTTGAAAGTTTTTACACAGAGCACTTATTTATCAGTTCGCCCAAAATGTTATTCACATGGGGGGGGAAGGGGGATCTCTACAAATTCTTTAAAAGTCCTTCAATATCAAACAACTGACCTTACAACAGACATTAGAGCAACCAGTGACTTTTTTTTGGTTGAACTGAAACTAAACCTGTGAGCGATTTATTGCTGATCACCCTGTAGATGGCTATGTTTACGTACAACTACTGTCATTTGCATTCACTCAGTTAATTACTCGCAGGATAGTCATCCTGACTAACGCTTCCCTAATATCTGTCACGTCTGAATCCATCCTAGAGCCATATATTCACACTGTGGTTGCATTGTCCATTTAGAATACAAACACCAAATAAAGCATGTCCATAGGTTTCTATTGATTCTAAATATGAGGCATATATTTGCTTTTCAATGCTCAGAGAAGCAGCCTGCGGAAAAATAGATTATATACCACATAGCATACGTCCGTAGCTTTTTTTTTTTTTTATTAATTCATAAATGTATACTAAATAACCTTTTAAAAAGGTCTTCTGGCGGGTCTGGTTTCATCTGACAATCAGATCTCTGTGGAGGTTCATAGAGTACTTTTTATACACCGCCTGCTCTACTTCATTAGTATTAATATTCAGGGCCAGGGTCCTCTGGCACACAACCTCATCCAATGTTATGACAATGTGTAAGGCTCCAGGGCCCAACATAAACGGGACTGTGTACAGCATGTCACAATGACTGAAGACAGAACGTCAAGACTAGAAGCAGAACATTCCACTGAAGACCTACAAGAGCCCTCCGTCTGCAGGT
The DNA here is from genome assembly GCF_035609145.1 of Eleutherodactylus coqui. Lineage (NCBI taxonomy): Eukaryota > Metazoa > Chordata > Amphibia > Anura > Eleutherodactylidae > Eleutherodactylus > Eleutherodactylus coqui. The sequence goes on from NC_089837.1 coordinate 401,678,907, forward strand.
GAAGCTGCAACTATACAGGGATACAATACATGGCAATGGAAGACATGAAGGTACTGGAGTTCATGTAAATGGAAGCATACTAGTAATAGATCAGTAAAGCCCCTTTTACATGATAATCAATAGTTTGTGTTTTTTGCTTGATAACCATTAGGTGTAAACCTGTGCAGAAACCGAATGATCAGTGACAGCTTTCACGTCTACCTAAAGATCACTGCTAGTCTGTGGCGTCCATTCGTATAAACAATGGTCGTAACAATTTGCTGACTAGGAAAGAGTGGCAGAAGGTTTGACTAGAGGCTGGGTCATAACCCAAACAATTAAAACTTGAGCAATTTTTCATAATGCATAACAAGCAAACAATATACAACCGCTACTTCCCTGTTGCTCACATGCTCAGCCCAATTTATCTTGCAATGTAAAGGCCCATTTAGACTGAACGATTATCGCTCAAATTTCCCTCACAGCCATCTTTTGAACGAGAATCATTGGGTCTAAATGCACGAACATTGTGCAGTTTTCGTGCACGAGTCACTCCTTGCTAATTCTAGTTTGCTTGAATTGAGCGATGAACTCTTATCAGTAATGCAGGCTGTTATCACAGTTGGCAGCGCTGATAAGATTCTTTCAGCACATGTCCCACTAGTAGTTAATAGCAGGATGCGAGCTGTAATCGCAGAGAATACAGCTGTTTGGTTATGCAGAACAGCTGTATTGGTCACCAAGCGATAGCAGCGGTGTCCCACTTCACCTGCATAGCTCTTTAGTAGCTACTTACCGTGTTTCCCCGAAAGTAAGACAGTGTCTTACTTTCTTTTTATCCCCAAAAGCCCCACTATGTCTTACTTTCGGGGTATGTCTTATAATAAAAAAAAATCATTACTCACCTCCCCCGGCGTTCTGTCGCGCTCCGGCAGGATGTCGCTCGCTCCTCGTCCCCGGCGCAGCATTGCTTTCTGAATGCGGGGCTTGAAATCCCCGCCTCCAGAAAGCTAATACACACGCCGTCAGCCAGTTACAGAGATGCAAAGATGATCGCTCAAAACTGTCATTCAAACTATCGTTTGAGTGACTTCTGAGCAATCATCTGTCAGTGTAAATGGGGTCTAAGGCTGCGTTTAAACATGTTTAAGTACTCAAAAAACCACATGTATTTTTTTTTATCGCATGTATTTCATGCAATTTTTAATTATGGAAGAACCCCAATTAAAAACGTTAGGTGTGAACTCCACCTAAAAGGGCCTTAACAGTATTGCTGGAAGTTGGACTGACTCCTGAATGAAGGCTAATATCTGAATTTGTCTCTGTTCATATTAATACAATGGCTTCCATTCACAATGACAGAACTGGCTGATCCATTTCAAACAGATAAACTTTTATGAACCCCATTAACTTTAACAGGGTACGTCTGAGTTTCGATATTTTAGAGAGGAAGAAAAAGTTTTTTGCAGTCTGTAGCAATCTTGGCATAAAAAAAAAAAAATACCAGAACACTGCGGGAAACTCCTAACCAGATGTGAAGAGAGCCTAACAAGTGATCATCTGCGCATCAAAGGCAACAAAATGAACATACAATGACTCCATATGTGACAATTCATCTACTTAGTACACAATCTATAAAGTAGTACATTTAAGTAATACTTTTACTACACATAGTAAATTTACTCTAAAGAAGTTGTGCAATTTTGTAGTATACTTTGTGCTTTAACTACTCATGTTTCAAGATCTCTACTCGTGGTCAGTGGAGAGGGAACTTGTCTCTTCCAAATGCTGAAAACCTCCCCGCCTTATGTAATCAGACATCTTAGGCTCCATTCACACAGTATATTGGACACGGATTCCATGCTTAAATCCACGACCCAATTAGCATCCCACTGAATTCATTGGGGATTTGCACATAGCATGAAATTTGAAATCCATGTTGCGAAAAAAAAAAAAGTATTGATATGTCAATGCTTGACATGGTTTCAGTATGGAGACTGCTTTGGGTGGCCCCATGCCGATTTGTACCATCAAATAGGGCCAAGTGGCCGTGCAGATCCATGGCTTGTAAAACAAAATCCACAGCAGATATTCGAGATTCAGTCTCTGATTTCTGCAGTGAATTATGGGATAAATCTGCATCAAGTTTTTCCAACATAGACTTTGACCATACGAATGAGGCCTTACAACAGAATAGTAATATGCAGAGTGCCAGGGTCATCATCAAATCACTAGCACAGGTGTTGGTCTTCTGGTCAGTTTCATTGAATGACTGTACACAGAAACGCTGTAAATCATGAGGAATCCAAACAAACTATAGTAGATTAGAAAACTGCACAATTGAGAGTGAAGAATCTTCATTTTCTAAAGCAGAAATACCCCTATAAAGCCAGTCATTAGTAATAAAGTTTCTACCAATAAAGGGAACTTTTAAACTAATTGTTTGAACGAACACAAGACGTCCGAGTTAGATCCATAGTTAGCTCGTTCAAACTAGAAATCGCTCAGTCTTTCACATTCACTATGTAAATCGAACGCTGGTACTGGTGTATCTTGACGCCACCGGAGGCTAGGTGTTTGACAGGGCTTCCAATGAGGAACACCCCGTCACACCCCTAGCTCCTGATTGGCTGGATGATGTTGTGTGAGTACTTGGCGTGGTTGCAATAATAATTGCTGAAAGTCCATGTTCCTCCTGCTGCCCTGCTCCACTCCTCAGCCCCCTGCACAAGAAATCCTGGAAGAGCTGTCCCTGCAGCCACGTTCCTCCTGCTCCCGTGCTCCACTCCTCGGCCCCCGCCGCCCTGCTGTAGGGATCCCTTCACAGTTCTGTAACTGTACTAACAGTCTGCGTTGATCCAGCACCACTGCATGGTCCCTGCTCCGCTGCAGAATAAGTCATTGGCGACAGGGGGTTTACTTCGGAGTCTGCTGTGCTGTTGGCTCCTGCGCCCTCCCTGCTTTGCTGTACATGGAGGGCTGCTGCTGCTCAGCGCAGTGCTGGGGAGGCACCCCACCGCTGGTAGAAGACAGCTGCAGCCGATGGAGCGGCCATGGCAAGGCACCCCGCCGCCGGAACTACACAGCAGCATCAGCAGACGGAGCCGTGCTGGCGAGGCATTCCCTCCCCCCTGCCGGTATTACACAGCAGCATTGACAGCAGGCGATGGAGCAAGAGTGCTGCTGAGGCACCCCGCCGCCTGTCACACGCTGCAGGTGCAGCAGTAGCGCATGGACCGGAACAAGTAGCCAGGGTGGCGAGTTACACTGCTGGTGGGAAAAAACAGCACACTCAAAAACAGCCAACTGGCAGCTTGGGTTGTGACAGGGCTGTCCCTCTATCAAAGCCCTGTCACACCCCAAACTTCCGGTGGCGTCAAGGTACACCAGTACCTAGAACACTTACACTGGGCAACAAAGATTCCGGATTCCAAAAATACCATCCAATTTTGTTCTAGGAGCTATAGTTTTTGAGAAATTCCTGATGTCATTATCTATTTTAGTTATATTTATTTTCCCACCAGCATTTGCATTATATTAGTACATATTGCCACCACCGCACATCACACTTGGGTTGATGAAACAATTTGTAAAGACATTGAGGAGAAATAGAATGTTTCAGCTACAAATGTAGAAAATTTCCTGCGATGAGCACGGAGAAGCTAAAAGCAGGTAAATTCGATTGACTACAAATCTGGGAACAGCATTTCCTTGGGAACTATAAGGCCACAAACTACGGTGAACTTATTTCACCAGGATGTAAGGACCATGGAAGAACAGGACTGCAGACGATGGGATACACATATGATGGCCGACTACTGGTGACCGTGGCAGAACAGAACTGCAGACGATGGGGTATGCATATAATGGCGGACTACTGGACACAGTGGCAGAACAGGACTGCAGACGATGGGATACGCATATAATGGCGGACTACTGGTGACTGTGGCAGAACAGGACTGCGGACGATGGATTACACATATGATGGAGGACTACTGGTAATCATGGCAGAACAGGACTACGGACGATGGAGTACACCTATGATGGCCAACTACTGGTGACCATGGCAGAACAGGACTGCGGACGATGGGGTACGCATATGATGGCGGACTACTGGTGAACCATCCAGCGGGAAGGTCCATGAATATGTCATCGTAGGAAATCACAGAAATGTAAGTTTCATCGACATCTCAATGAAGAAACTTTTGTTTTATTCGTGTTCTAGGCTTCTTGGAATTTATCTTAGTACTTTCAGCTTTTAACTGGCAGCCATTACATCTATAATACAATATGTGTACTAGGATTATTGCTGCCAGGCAGGGTGAGCAGCACTTGTGGAAGTTGTCACTGTTAACCATTACATTTCTCCAAACCATTAAAGGGAATGTGGCATCAGAAAGTTACCTATTATATAACTCAAATTTTTGTGTTAAACATATTTAAGAATGTTTGGCAATTGCCTATTTTTGCCACAATATTTAAAAAAAAATAAATCATAAAATCCTGCATTTTTCACACTGAGCACAGAGCCCAATACTAGTCTGTCGCTTCCTGGTCTGTAGAGAAAACTTTTCAGCAGTCATCTCACTAACGTCACAGGCAGGATTACACTGGGAGGTAACACCTCTATATAGAGAACACAGGATCAAACATTCACAAGAGGTATAAATTGTGACCATCTACTCCACTCCCTGCAAAATGACCTCGGCACAGGTCTCTTCCTGTCCATTGTGTGAATAATGGCTACCATATAGCATATTATCTAAATGCTGTTAAATGTAACTCCGGAAAGATGGCAGCCCCCATAGTTATGTATAGACAACAGAATTAAAAAAAATCCACACTCAAAACAAAAGATTAAAAAAAAAGGAAAATGTTTTACTATCTGGTTTTAATTAAATAAAAAACTGGTGATAGTCCCTTTAAGGCTGGCTGCACACAACCGGGTCGGATTCCATATGCGGGAGCCCACAGCAGAATCTGACCCTGTGCACAGCTGGCATCCGCACGTACCGGACATTGTTTTCTTCTTCCTGTACTGCGGATGGTCCACGCGGCAAGTCGTCAGACATGCGCAGTATAGGTTTTTGTTTGTTTCTTTAAATCTTGGTGATCTTTCCACAAGGTCGCTGCGGAAGGGCTGCAGATCGGGCGGCTTCCATTGACTTCAATGGAAGCTGTCTGTACAGAATCTACAAGAAATAGAGCATGCTGCGATTTTCCCTCCGCAAGCGGAAAATCGTAATTGATTTCCGCTCGTGTAGAGGAAAAAACACTTTCATAGCATGCTATGGGTGGTATTCGCCATGGAATCATGATGCGGACGCCCGCTCCTGATTCCACAATGCAAATCCGCCCGTGTGCAGCCGACCTAACCCTCATTCTGTCTCGTGGGAGAGGGTTTCGGGTGGTGTTCACAGTGCATTTCTACAGAGGAATGAGTCCTTATCTATAGGTTATCTGTTACTTTAAGGATGAGGTTTAAAGCAAAGTTGGTATTTTTCCTGAAAGGGAAGATTCAGACAAGTCTGCAGGAGCAGTTGTTAGATATACAACAGTTAGTTATTGACTAGGGTTAAAGCGTGTGTTTATTCAGCTGCTGTGACATAGAAATGTTTAATTTTCCTGAATGTGCATGTTTGTCCTGGCTCTTCGCATTAATGAGATCATTCAGCTATGTTGGTGTTACAGTAAAGGTGATTCACACATTTGTTTTTGTTGCACATTAATTTGCTTTCCAATTCATTGTCCAATTATATCACATTAGCATTATATCACATTGGCATTATATCACATTGGCATTATTTAGAACTCCATGGGAGAAGTTTCACAACTTCTCAATAACAAAAAAAAAAAAATGCAAATTTTAGGCCTTTCTATGCCCCGCTTGCCAGCTTTCTAAGCTCGCCCATCAAAAGACTGCGTAAATAGTCAAAATCTATGCCAGCTCATATAAAAGCAGCATGCAACTGTAAATTATGAAGACTCTTTCAGAAAATAAAGGGGTAGTCCGAGACCCCCTGCCAGTTTTATTATACTGATCTCTTGAGAAAAATCAATAGTAATTTTGTCAGCTAGAAGAGGCAAAATCAGGGTAAATTGATGCCTCATCTTTTTGCTTGAAAGGCTTCAAATCATTGCTTGAAAATGACCAATTTTTTTCTCAGACGCTAAACATATCACAGATGGGGCTAGGTCTAGCAGACGGCTTGCAGCAGTTGGGTTATGCTAGATGCACATCACTGCTGCAGCAAATCCTCGAGTTTGTAAGAAATCCTCCTCCTCCTGGAACCTGAAGAATCAGTTTTGATATCCCGAGTGAAGAACGTGTTCTAAGATGTTCACATGCATAATCAGTGGATGACCAGAGGATGCCATCTCAGCACAACCCCCTGTACATATCACAACCAAAAAGACTCCCATTTCAGCACATAGGCATATAAAAAGGTACAATAAATGCCTTATGATACAGAGGCAGCATGCTTTATGTACAGGGATATTCTCCCACATATGACAGACCCATACACATACTGGTGGACAAAATTGTGGAAACCTTTAGAAAAAAAAAGTGCATGCTTGATGGCTCATAAGATAAGCTTTTTTTCTTGTAATACCATAAAATTATATATTGTTTGAAAATAATTTAAATGGGTTTTCCAGGGAGAATACTATTGATGATGTATCCTCAGGATAGGTCATGAATAGTTGATCAGCTGGGGTCCGTCGCTCATTCAGCTGAGCATGCCACAATTACACAGGGGTTGGAGCGGAAGCAGCGGAAGGCTCTGCTCTGACGTCTATGAGGTGGTCGGCGCTTGTAATTCCAGGCACGGCTCCCAACGATTTTAATGGGAAGGAAAGGAAACGTTAGCCGCAGCAGGTATCTCAGCAGGAATGGCAGCCCTAAATCATTACTGGGGCATTCTTCTAGGGGGCATAGGTCTCCCTGCCCCAGGCTACCCCTGGTTGTAGGACAACAAAATGTGTGGATAGAATTTATGTGATTAAAGAGGCTGTAAGTTGCAAAAATACATAAATGAAATAGTTGAGTCCAAAGTGAAGCCTTCTGCATGTGATCTTTTTCAAGGTAATGAAGCCGTTATATTGCAGCCGGACTCAGCTCCAAGTCATGTTACTGCTGTGTGCAAAAAGTGGGTTCAGGATAATCATATTCCACTAGTAGAAGGGGCTGGAAATAGCCGTGATCTTAAAAATCTATGAGGCTGATTAAAGAAACTGGCTAATGTAATGTAACAAATTAGAGTGATAATTGTTCAGCGTAAATATGAAGAGGAGGGGGGGGGGGGGGCGAGAAAATAAAAAAAATCACTCACTATTGGTTCGCGGTTGTTTATCGCTGAGTCAGCAAAAAGAAATAAAAATGTCGTTGGATTGCCAGCTTCTCCTTACGTGTAAATGTTCCCCACTCAGCACTTCACATAGAAGGTCAAGCGCTGAGCGAGAGGCCCGCGATTCAGCGGTGAAGTCTGTCAGTGTAAACACTGCACGAGCATTGACGACCTCAGCGGTGGCGTCAGCACTCCTGCAGTCGTTTACCCCACTGTCGGCTCCTGTAAAAGAAGCATTAATCAGAAGCGTTCTACCTGCGGTTGGGAGGCATTTTTCATGCTATCACGCCTCGCATCACTTCTGGGAGATTGTGATCCTCAAGCGCTTGTTTCACGCGAGTCGGAGAAAGGCATGTCTTTTCCATTGATTTCAATGGGAAGCAACACACCGCACTCACAGGCACATCACACGGCATGCGAGGTGTTTGACTGTGCCATTGAAAACAATGGGTGATACGCAAACAAATTACAACATGCAATGATTTTTTTTACCTCGCAGCATCGCTGTGAGGGGGAGAAAAACAATTATGTGTATCAATGGAGTTTATGTTCATGCAATTTTCACACTTGTATGAATGTAGCCCAAAGGTGGTTTCACACAGGTGAGAAAAATCACAAAATTTTTGGCGGGATGCGAGAGTCAGTAAAAAAGCAGATAAGGAAACCCATGAATTAATATGGTTTCCTTCCCATTAGTGATGTTTTCAATCATGCGATGTTGCAAGAGTAAAAAAAATAAATAAATAAAAATCGCAGCATGCTCTATCTTCCTGCAATGTGCAATTTTTTTTTTTTATCTCCCATGTTTCCCAATGGAGCCTCCTTTTTATCGCATTGCAATAAACATTGTGATGCAATGCAACTTTAACATTAGAAAGTCCTATTGACTTTCACTCTGAAACATTGCGGGCAGCAGCGATGTTTTAGAATGAAAAAGCAGTGCTGAAGCTCAAAGATATTAGGAAAAAAGACAGTTTTGCCACGATTTTTTCACGGAAAATCGTGATTGCCCATGTGAAACTAGCCTAGGGCTGCATTCCCACGAACGTATATCGGCTCGGTTTTCACGCCGAGCCGATATACGTCGTCCTCATGTGCAGGGGTCTGTTCCCCGAATACAGCTCCCAGCGACTCACAGGTTACTAATTGGTACTAATAGGCATTAGTACCAAGTAGTAGTTTTATGCAAAATGATAACGCAAAAGCTTTGAGTCTAAATAGGCCCCAACATGCTAAGAAGGTTTGACTATTTGGTTCGTACTCTGCTTCACTTTTCTTGTCTACAACTGCTGTTCTACTTCTGAATTGTTTCATAAAGTTTGCTGCATTATATTCTACACTTGAATGAAAGACGTTTGGCACCGTGTTGCCGAGAACAATCAGATTCTACATTAAATTATCTTTACAATAATACGTAATTTAAAGGTATAAAACAAGAAAAAAAGTGGTATTATGACCCATCAAACATCAAAAATACACTTTTTTCAAAAGGTTTACACATTTTGGCCACTACTAGATGGCACCCAACAGTCTGCACAACCTTGATGACATACCGGCTCTCTATACAAGGCTGTACAATGTGCACGATGAGAGTTGAAAGTCTGACAGATGATCTAAGCAAAGGTTCTTTGTTCCATTTCTTTTGTACTTAAAATGGGTTTTCCTTTCCCTTCCTAAGCACAGCAGTGAGGAGGAACAGACCTCTCTTAGCTCTAGTTAAATACACACCACGTTTGGAGACGTCTATATATGTCCTCTTGTTACACAGTATAACAAGTCAGAATTTTAAGACAATGAAAAGCCCCGAGGTATTTCAGCATTTTCTGCAATGTTATATGTATGCAAGGATGCATGTAGTCTTTGTGTGGGACTGTACCTCATCTATATTAGGACACTATTGTAACAAGTCATATATAGCAGAAGACAAACTGGTTGCCATTACACGCTGCACTGCTTAAATCTTTTTCCCACACACCCCAAGAAGCCGCTGCTCTCCAGAACAACCTTTAACATTAGCTGTGACAATTACAACAAAGAGTTTTTAAAGTACAAAACAGGCAATTTTAAGCATTTTTTGCAATAAGTTTGATCAGCCTATTCTGTACATCTTACAAAAACCCTCTTCAGCTTACTACATAGCAGTAGAGGGAGCTCCATCCAGCTGTGTCTGCTGCGGTTTGCTCTACAACAGCTGTAGCCACAGTGTCGCCAATACACAGTTCCATTCTATTAACAGATACATTTTACTTAGTGTAACCTCAGTTCTCCTGTGTCCCCCACTGTAGCGGTGCACTGTGTCAGGGGAAGCTGTTTTATTCTGCAGACAGCTTCTCCTCCTCACAGCACGCCTGCTCACCACCGGACCTGAATGCAAACTGTATTCAGTTAAGGCTGTTTTACATGGCCTGATAATGGGGCACAAACGTTTGTTTCCCAACTATTGGCCCATGTAAAGCTGTAGCTGACCAGCTGACGAACGAGCAGATGATCGTTCATTGGCTGATTGCATCTTTTGTGTAGCCAAACAAATACCATCATTGTCAACTGCACATCTTCCCCTTTGAGCGGGGACAGTGCCGCCAGTACTAATGATTCTATATGCAGGATAAAAGACCACATGAATGATTGCTCATACACCATAAAGTTTGACAGTGGAAAGCCAAGTAAACAAGCACCAATTTTACTGATTGACATTCATCTATGGAGCAATTCGCTCCATGTTAAAGGACCTAAGACTCCATTCATAATCAGCAGCCACGGACCTCTTGCAGAAATAATTATTGTGTGAAAGGAACTGTATGGTTGGCAATTATCACCCAGTATACACAACAGCACTGTGATAACATGCATGAGAGCTAATGAAAATCCCTTTACACAGGACGACTGTCAGGTGATAGTCGTTCAAATGAATGGAGGCTGAGCGGCCTTGGATATTTACAGCCCGCCTGCCTGCATTCACAGTAAGCAGGAGTGGCTCATCTGGCTCCTGTTTATAACGGTCTGATAGTCAGGGCTGTGGAGCCAGAGTCAGAGACCCATTTTGGTGGAATTGGAAAAAATGTGCCGACTCCAGCTTCTTTAAGAAAAAGAAAAAAAAACTTGCATTAGAATTTATTTTATGGAATAACTAATTCAATGCAGAATTTGCTGCATATTTCCCTCCATAGGAATTTAGTAAAGTTTTGTGTTCTGAAATTCTATTCTGCTAAATATATTTTATGTTCCATTTAAATACTATGATTATTTCATCATAATGGTGATGAAAAGCGCCTTACCATTCTAATACAGTAAATGTATCACCTAAAAAACACAATGTCATATGAAGGAGTCGGAGTCTGGGAACATGGAGTTGGAGGTTTGACTTACTGACTCCACAGCTCTGCAGACCGTCGCTTGGTTTTTAATTCTGATGAAAACCAAGTGACTCCGACAGGTGAGCGATTTCTCAGCCAGTATGCTGCGAATTGCCGCGGTCAGCCTATCTATTAGATAGGGCCGAGCGTCGGAGATGCGCCGGCGACTCCTGCTCCCAGTCGGCGGGATACCGCATTGCCCATGGACAGCCGGCTATAAAGGTACCTTAAGGTACAGATGTAGAAAATGTTTAAGCAATCCTCTGCTTTTGATGTGCTGCATGTCAGTTTAAAATCTGCTAGAACTCTATATTTAATGTGTTTTACATTTGCTATATCTGTATTATTGGAATTACCAAATTAGAGTAAATCAACGTAACAGACAGGAACTGTTACAGGCAAGTCTGTTGAGCAATAATGACAACACTACATTGTATCAAAGGTCAATTTCTAATTCCAGATTTAGAAGCCAATTAAAAACACTTACCGGCACTTCAATAGTTTCCTGTGTGTCATCCAACATTTGGACTTTGAATGGATAAGACTTGCCTTGTGGTGACAAGGGTGGCTTGGTTCCATGCTCTAAGGTGCTGATCCCAGCACTCTCCGGGGCACCTAACCGAGAGGCGGCTGTCTGCTGCTGCTCCGTCTCCCCCATGCTTTATAAATCCACTGCCTCTTAAGGTGTGCCACTGGGAAGAAGAGGAAGAGATAGACCAGTATATTAGTACTCATCTCTACATACAAGTTTACAGCAGAGCTCTACATAGGAGGTGGCTTTAGAAATAGCTAGTTGTAAAATACACTAATAGGACATTTTAGGGCAATGCTAACAGTATGCAGATCAGCTACCCACAATGCCACTCACTCTGGAGAACCTAGGTCCTAGTACATCCATTAGGCCTCCTTCCCACGAACGGATTTCCGCCGCGTAATTCGCGGCGAAAATCCGCTGGGTTGCCCGCAGCTATTAGGTTCTATTGAACCCAATAGCTCAGGGCACACAGTGCGGAATTCCACCGCAGAATTCCGCACTGTGAAATCTCCCGTCCTCACCCGCGGCATGCTCTATTTGCCGCGGGTGTACGCGCTGACGGCTTCCATTGCAGTCAATGAAAGCCGTCCGTTCACGCTATCTCCCGCTGTAACACAGCGGAAGATAGCGTGAACACACTTTCCCGCCTACCGCCGCGTCATGTGACGTGGTGGGCGTGTCATGTGACGCGGCGGCGGTGGGCGGGGAAGCGTCATGCGGGAGCGAAAACGCCGGATCCGCTAGTAAATATGGGGTCTCTGGGGGGCGCCGTGACGGGCTTCGCCGCGGAATATTCCGCGGCGGAGCCCGTCACGCTCGTGTGCAGCCGGCCTTATACTGAGTCGTCAGGCGTTGGACTTCAGCAGTATGCAGTGTATAACTTTTCTTCACTTTGATACTGCATGGGAAACCAAGCACCGAAAGCCAACTTCCTCTACCAAATACGGTGAACTAAAAGACACTCCTTGGGGTATATTCAGATGCTAAGGTTTTGGTGGGCTTCACCTATGCCACCTGTGGAACCATGGCAATTCAAGTCCCCATGTCTTTTTCTTACATGCTTTTTGGATATATACATAAAACTTGGCAAAACTATACTGTGCAAATATACCCCAATTAGCTAGTCACTGCTGCACCAAAACATAAGAAAACAGGGAGATAGATAGAGATGAGCGAACGTACTCGTTTCAAGTAATTACTCAAATCGAGCACCGCGATTTTCAAGTACTTCCGTACTCGGGTGAAAAGATTCGGGGGGCGCCCTCTCTCTCTCCCTCTCCCCCCCCCCACTCTCCGCTGCAACCCCCCACTCACCCACGGCGCCCCCCGAATCTTTTCACCAGAGTACGGAAGTACTCGGAAATCGCGGCGCTCAAGCGAAAAAAGGGCGTGGCCGAGTAGGTTCGCTCATCTCTAGAGATAGATAGATAGATATAGGTTCTATCCCCTAAAGTTCTGGAAAAATGCTCCTTAAGATATATAATTCAATGGGATGCAGAAAAGCATGCCATTAGCAAAAAGCCTGGCGGAGTTAATTAAGGCCATTTGAATCTGAAGACAAAGGAGTGCGAGCAATAAATGCGAAGGCTGCGCTGCACATGTGTGTTCCAGATGTGATTGCAGACCAGCAGTAAAGCAGGATACCCTTGTAAATAATTACACAATTTTCTAATACAAGTATATATACACTAACCAGCTACATCACATGAGCGAACAAGGTAATAGAGCCATCTGGGAATTCTAAAGCTGATGCAAGCTGACAAGTGCGAGCAGTATATGTTCTAACCCATTATTCTGGGCAGGTATCTTGTGCGAGAGGCAGAGTTCTCAAATATACAAACCAATGATTTATGAGCCTTGCTACAAACACAGTTCTGAGCAGAAGACGTTACTCATTTTTTAAAGCAACGACCAGTAGCGATTAAGAGGAAAAAAAAATGATATATATTTATTATGATGTGACTTCAAGGGACATCCACGGATTTCTGACCGACCTTCATTTAATATGACGCAGATCTAAGGGGTGATCTGCATGCAGATTTTCTGGTACAGAGTCTGCGTCAAGGATCGACATTTGTCTTTTTTGTGACACAGCTTTTAATTCTGCGCCATATGAACAACATGGATTCTCATTGAAGTCAATAGGATGTAAAAAGGATGCAGATTCCAATGTGGAACGAGAGAAGTAACGCTTCTGTCTGGGTATCAATACACTTTCGCAGAAGAATGACGACTCCCTTCCCAAGGCATGGAAATTTCAAGAAGACAAACAATGCCTTGAATGTTCTGGCCTGGACCGCAGCCAGTAGCCCCCAGGTAGCTTAGGCACTCATTTAGCCCAAAGTGTACACTTAGTGAGGAAGCTTATAATAACAGTCAAGCACACACACCAGAAATCTGCATCTATCACACCCAAATATAGTCTGCCACAAAGCACGGATCGGCGAAACACGCTACAAATCTGTGCAACATAACAAACATGAAATTCTAGGCCAGTGATGGCGAACCTTTTAGAGACGGAGTGCCCAAACTGCAACCCAAAACCCACTTATTTATCGCAAAGTGCCAACACGTCAGGGGGCGGGGCTTATCACGACGTATGATTTTACCCCCGTCGTTATAAAAAGCACACGGCCGCTTCAAAATAGACCGGGTGCAGATTGTGACTGCTTTTTAGATGCGGAAATACTGCGGAATTTTCCACGGTAATTCCTGCCATGTGTAAACATACCCCAGCGGTAAAAGGAACACCCCAAGGCGGCCCCGGCGGTAATAGGGACACCCCACGGCGGCCCCGGCGGTAATAGGGACACCCCCGAGTGGTAATAGGGACACCCCACAGCGACCCCAGGGACACCCCATGGCGGCCCCGGTGGTAAAAGGGACACCCCACAGTGGCCCCGGCAGTAATAGGGACACCCCCCAGCGGTAATAGGGAGACCCCAAGGACACCCCACGGCGGCCCCGGCGGTGATAGGGACACCACAAGGCGGCCTCGGCGGTAATAGGGACACCCCCCAGCGGTAATAGGGAGACCCCAGGGACACCCCACGGCGGGCCTGGCGGTGATAGGGACACCCCACGGTGGCCCCGGCGGTGATAGGGACACCCCACGGTGGCCCCGGCGGTAATAGGGACACCCCACGGCGGCCTGCAGTAGTAATAGCGCCCCTTCCCCACCGAGACCCATATACGTACCATCCTCCTCTACTCGCCGCTGCTGCTAGCGCTGATCCCAGGTACACACTGTGACATCATTTGTGCTGCCGGACGCCTTCGGTACTGGCGTATCTTGTCACCACCCGAAGCTAGGGGTATGACAGGGTTTCCATGCAGGAATGCTTTTGTTACACCCCTAGCTTCTGATTGGCTACTTGCAAGCAGGTTCTCGCAGCAGTGTGTGCCAAGCTTTTTGCCTGGCCTCCAGGGTTACGCCAGTGCCCCCACACTCATGACACAGCGCTCCCAGCCACCCCCGCTGCTGACACTGTGCTCCCAGCGCATCACACTCATGATAGTGCGCTCCCAGGCCCACCTTACCCCTGTGGCCGCTGTCACTGTACTCCCCGCTGTCCCACTCAATGCCGGCTGTGTATGGCCATGTGCCCCCGCGGCCACTGTCCTTCCCGCTGTTAGCCTGCATGCCGCCGCTGTTGTTTCCCCCGCGCGCCGGCCCAAGAGGACACTGACAGCGGGGGACGAGTCCCGCTGGTGCACACTGACAGTGGCGCAGCAGGCATGGAATATGCCGGCCCGCCGCTGCAGTGAAGAAGGGAGCGCGCCGGCCCGCCAGGACTAACAGCGGGGGACCAGTCCCTGCCGCGGAGCAGGCAGGGAAGATGCTGGGCTGCTACTGCAGTGAAGAAGGGAGCGCGCCATGGACACTGACAAGGCAAAGAGGGAAGACCGTCAGGGAAAGGTGAGGGAGTACGCCGAGGACATATCTCACCTGCCAGGGCCATTGGTCCTTTCTGCCGGTATTCAGTAAGTGATGAGCGGCCGATGGTGACGCGTGCCAGCAGGGAGGGCTCTGCGTGCCGCCTCTGGCACGCGTGCCATAGGTTCGCCACCACTGTTCTAGGCAGTAAAGAAGAGTATTGGGAGTTCTCATACAACCAGCATATACCTTTTGGGACTATTCAGCCTTCTTACAATTTTGGATCTTACACAAAGCATAGGACAACAACAGATACACTACATTAAAACTGGTGAACGCAATATAATTAAATACAGGACATGGAGCAAGTCAAGTATGAAAAATGCTATAAGCCACAGTTGGACAAATTACTGCAGCCGGCTAGAAAATCCTAGAGGTCACCAAGCCATCTCTGTAGGAATTTGGCAGATCAGAGCTCACACCCAATGGCAGATGCCTAGAAGTTAATGACATCTTCAGGCTCAGTCTTGTCCCAGTGGGGGGATCACACACAACTCCTACCAGGCAACAAGAACAAACAATCATTGCGCCCAGTTACTTAAGGGACCAAGTGAGCAATCTGTAAGACAGGGGTTGGCAGCAGGTCAATGGCTGACGGGTGTCGAGTAAATTGCAGGAGACAGTTCAATCAGTACTGCAGAAGAAAGTTTATCCAGCAGTACTTACTGAACGATGTCCAGCTGACGTTAGTGCAAGGGAACTTAGGAAGGGGGCAAGCTTCCCCTCTTTAGCATCAGTGCACCAACATGTCCCCCAGCTGTCCTGCTGCATACCCTGTAGTCAGCTCTGCACCGCTGGCGGGGAGGGCCTCTTTATCCACATGGCAGGATTCTGTGCTCCGCTGCTAAAACTTGGGAATGAAGAGCACAGAGCACCCCCACAGTGATCAGCTCTAGCATCCCCGCCACACAGTGGTCAGCTCTAGCAACCCCCACCCCCCACAAACACAGTGGTCAGCTCTAGCAACCCTCCCACTCCCCCACACGGTGGTCAGCTCAAGCAACCCTCCCACTCCCCCACACGGTGGTCAGCTCAAGCAACCCTCCCACTCCCCCACACGGTGGTCAGCTCAAGCAACCCTCCCACTCCCCCACACGGTGGTCAGCTCAAGCAACCCTCCCACTCCCCCACACGGTGGTCAGCTCAAGCAACCCTCCCACTCCCCCACACGGTGGTCAGCTCAAGCAACCCTCCCACTCCCCCACACGGTGGTCAGCTCAAGCAACCCTCCCACTCCCCCACACGGTGGTCAGCTCAAGCAACCCCCCACACGGTGGTCAGCTCTAGCAACCCCCCACACAGTGGTCAGCTCTAGCAACCCCCCACACAGTGGTCAGCTCTAGCAACCCCCCCACACAGTGGTCAGCTCTAGCAACCCCCCCACACAGTGGTCAGCTCTAGCAACCCCCCACACAGTGGTCAGCTCTAGCAACCCCCCACACAGTGGTCAGCTCTAGCAACCCCCCACACAGTGGTCAGCTCTAGCAACCCCCCACACAGTGGTCAGCTCTAGCAACCCCCCACACAGTGGTCAGCTCTAGCAACCCCCCACACAGTGGTCAGCTCTAGCAACCCCCCACACAGTGGTCAGCTCTAGCAACCCCCCACACAGTGGTCAGCTCTAGCAACCCCCCACACAGTGGTCAGCTCTAGCAACCCCCCACACAGTGGTCAGCTCTAGCAACCCCCCACACAGTGGTCAGCTCTAGCAACCCCCCACACAGTGGTCAGCTCTAGCAACCCCCCCACACAGTGGTCAGCTCTAGCAACCCCCCCACACAGTGGTCAGCTCTAGCAACCCCCCACACAGTGGTCAGCTCTAGCAACCCCCCACACAGTGGTCAGCTCTAGCAACCCCCCACACAGTGGTCAGCTCTAGCAACCCCCCACACAGTGGTCAGCTCTAGCAAAAACATATCAATTCTACCATTGTTTATTTTTTTACAGCGCCAATCATACAGCATAAATGACATTATATTTTTTTTCTGGGGATCGGTACGATTGCAACAATACCAAAAGCATAATTTTTTGGTGTGTTTTTCCACTTTTGCACAATAAAAACCCTTTTTTTGGAAATGATTATTTTTGCATTGTTGCATTCAAACCCCCATAACTTTTTTTATTTTACCATGGAAGGAGCTCTGTAGTTTTTATTTGAACCATTTTGGGGTACATAAGGCTTTTTTGATCGCTTTTATTGCACTTTTTGGGAGGTAAAATGAATAAAATAAGCATACACACATAGTTGGTGATTTCATTTAACGAGTAACCCATTGTTTTGTTATTACCATTTTAAAAAGAGAAAATGTTAGTAGATAGCTCTTTATTTAAAAAAAAAATTGTAATCAGAAAGCGATCTATTGCTTAAATCTAGTTTTTAAACTAAAAAAAAAGTTTAAGAATTTGGTAATTTTTTAAAAATTTTCCATGCAACTTCATATTGTGTAAAGTCCTAATATCCTGCAGTTTTCACACCGACGACCGCGAACACTTCCAGTTCTGTAGAAAACAAGAACTGGTCACTAGTCATCTTTTTATCATTACAGGCAGGATTACAATGAAACGGGACACCTACACATGGAATGCCCACTTTATTAGTGCCAACTGCCCTTGCACGATTGAAGCTTTGCTGTATGGAAATTAGACATGTGACCTCAAAGTGTAGCAAAAAGTCAAGTGAGCAGGTTTCCTGTAAAGCAGTTAAAGAAAACTCTAGCAATCTAAACGAGTTTGAACAATACATGGTCATCGGTGCTGGACTAGCCAGGGCCACACAGGATGGAATTAGTCTGCCCAGACATTTCTGTGTCAGTGTTATCCCTATGGGGCTTGAATTCCGCACCAGTTAAAACCTGCGCGTCTTTACTTCAAAACTGTACGATTAAATTCCCCAGCAGAATGTAACTGCTAAACTCCCTCCCCTTCTCTTCTCTCTGCTGTTTGCAATGGGAAGGTGCGGGAGCAAAAAGCAAAATAAAAACAAATTCTTAAAAAATAATAGTTAAGAAAGAAAAAACCTTTACGCAGTCGTACAGCTAAAAAATGAAGATCTTAAAATTCGTATCGCTGTATCTATAAGGTCAGATTCTCAAGAGTGGTCCCATTTCGCATTGCCCGCGAGGCCCTCGCCGTTATGTGAAAAGGCGAAATCTCACCCTTGGCCCTATATGTCTCTACCACCGCAGAACGTATCCAATGCAATATCTCACTCTTGGATGTGGCAAGGCCCCCCCTTGGGCCATCTGGTACCACAACCAGTTGCTACAATCTGTCCAGGATCGCCACGGAAGCCCTAGACAGGTCCACCACCACCTGAGACAGGGGGCCACCAATTCCGGTTCACTGACCTGCAAAGGCCACATGGAAAAAGAGCCTGCTGCAGACTTAGTCAACGGGCGATTGTGCATTGCGCTACCCGCGCTGATAATCCGTCCGTGGGCAACGCAGTGCACGTTTTTCATAGCGTTGCTGTGGAAAGCGCAGCCTCCTGTCCACGAGCAGAGAATCATAGCGATTCTACGCTCGCGGGACTCAAAATGCGGCATGCCGCGATTCTCCGCAGTGAGCCCATCTGTCAGATAGGCTCACCACAGAGAACTGACAGCTCTCCCCCCTGCTCCACTGGCAGAAGAATATTGCTAACGATATTTCGCCTCGCCCATGGACATGGGGCCTAAGCTAAAAACTGATTAGTGGAGTTCCTGCAGGGGTTATATAGCAAGTGAAAGGAGCCAACTTGTTTTCTACTTTTAGTGTCTCCAAACAGTTGTTGTATACCCATGGTCAAGCTGTGTCCCACAATGACACGAATGTATTACTAACAAATACAACGTATCAGTTTTACTGCCTCATGAACGTCGTAAAAAATACCCCGTCTCTCTGCCAAATGGTTCCATAGTGGGGTTTTCCCCACTTTTCCCACATTATATATGGCATGTTAAATGGTGCCATTGAAAAATACAACTCATCCTGCAAAAAAAACTGATTGTGATCTGGACGCAGGCGCATCAATGACTCTTGGTCATGAAAGGGTTAACATGGACAGGCTATAACAGCAGACCACCAGTTCAAGAGCCATTGCTGTATTAGAGAAAGGCAAGATTTCATTGGGCAAAAAAGCACAAATATTGGACCACTGAGCAGTATAGAAAAAGATCAGCGGCCCAGATGAATCAGATTAATGACAGGAGGGTCAGAATTAAGCAACATGAATACATGAACCCTGTCAAATGTCAACAGTTGAGGCTGGTAGAGGTGGAGTACTGGCGTGGGAAATATTTTCTTGGCACACCCAGGATCCTCGGATGTGTGTATATGGATGGCATGAAGGATGAACTGCTGCTGTTCTAAAGACCCAAGAAAGTAACTCAAACTCCACAAGACAATCCACTAGTCATTTATATATATCTGGCTTTAAGTAGTAAAAAAAAAAAAAAAAAAAAAAAAGGGCGAGCTGTGACCCTAGACCCAATGCACACGGGCGTATTTGCACAGCGGATCCGGAGCGAGTGGTCGCCTCAGGATGCCGCAGCAAATACTGCCCATAGACATGGCCACGAGTGGACATCAACTGCGATTTTCTGCTCGCGGGGGGAAAATCGTTGCATGTCCTATTCTATTGTGGTCTTCGCACGGACGACTTCTATTACAGTCAGTAGAAGCCATCCATCCCGCGGCGATTCCGAAATGTAAATTCGCGTCATTGCCGGTGCGACATTCTCTGAAGTGCGCATTTTCAGTCGGCACATCCGCAGCACAGAGAGGAAGACATCGCACAGGTATGCGGGAGTCACCGCCGTGGCACAGGACCAGATTCCGCTGCGAGATGTGGGGGCCTTAACTCAGGACTGGATCCAGGTAACCCGTGCTCCTGGAAATTGGGTTCTCCTGTATAATGTTGTGTGTTTCTTTCTATGGAGGTCTAAAGTCCTATTTACGCGCAACAATTAATCGCTCAAAATTCATTCAAACAATGGCATATGAGCAATAATTGTTGTGTGTAAATGCTACATCGTTCACTCTTCGGCTGAAAGATGTTAAGTTCACCTTAAAACCAATCTGTCTGCCAGAGAGTAGATAACAAAGACCGCATGCTGTGTTCTCCATGGGAGCCGGACATTATATTGTATTCTGCCAACAGCCCTTGTGAGAACAAAGGAAATGATTGCAGAGCCCAGACCACCTGCTGTGTTCTGCAAGCAGCTCCTGGAGGCTCATTTACATGCAAATATATCTAATAAACTGCTAATGGGCATTAGTGCCCATTAGCACTTAATACAAAATGATCACTGAAACGGTCAATCTTTCAATCCTTTGAAAGCTTGTCCTTGCTTGTAAATGGGCCTTAAGGGAACGGTCACTGCCTGTCACCCTTGTTTTATCTATAAGCACTACTCAAGTGAAGTTTACGAGGGAATACACATAAGCACCCAACAGTCTTCCTAATGACTGCACTTTCACACACAGGCAATAATTGTTCAGTGAATGGAGGCCGAGCGTGCCAGAGATCTCTTCCATCATCTCCATTCACTGTGCACAGGCAGTCGTTTAAAGTTTGAATGACCCCAGTCTACACTGAGCGAGAACTCGCTCGATAGTCACTCAGTAAGCTGAAACAAAGTGACCATTGAGCGATTTCTCGCTCAGTGCCCTGTCAGTGGCTGTGTGTACACTGGACGACAAATGTCGAAATGTATGTTTCAAGTGATTCTCCAGGCAATAATTTCCCCATGTAAGGTATCTTAGAATAAGTGTGTACCCGGTGAAAAATCCGAATTATGCGCATAAATCTCAGCAGCAAGGCATATACTACTATAGGGATTACGTACGTACATAGTCATAAAAATACTCAGTGCAGAATGACACATTACCATGTTCTATGGCAGTACTGGAAATGTACCCATTGCAAAAAAATGACAAAGTTTAATCAAAGGTTGAGTATGTGGCTGTCACGTGTATTTGTATTGACATGTCAGGTTGAGTATGTGGCTGTCACGTGTATTTGTATTGACATGTCAGGTTGAGTATGTGGCTGTCACGTGTATTTGTATTGACATGTCAGGTTGAGTATGTGGCTGTCACGTGTATTTGTATTGACATGTCAGGTTGAGTATGTGGCTGTCACGTGTATTTGTATTGACATGTCAGGTTGAGTATGTGGCTGTCACGTGTATTTGTATTGACATGTCAGGTTGAGTATGTGGCTGTCACGTGTATTTGTATTGACATGTCAGGTTGAGTATGTGGCTGTCACGTGTATTTGTATTGACATGTCAGGTTGAGTATGTGGCTGTCACGTGTATTTGTATTGACATGTCAGGTTGAGTATGTGGCTGTCACGTGTATTTGTATTGACATGTCAGGTTGAGTATGTGGCTGTCACGTGTATTTGTATTGACATGTCAGGTTGAGTATGTGGCTGTCACGTGTATTTGTATTGACGTGTCAGGTTGAGTATGTGGCTGTCACGTGTATTTGTATTGACGTGTAAGGCTGAGTATGTGGCTGTCATGTGTATTCGTATTGACATGTAAGGCTGAGTATGTGGCTGTCATGTGTATTCGTATTGACATGTACTGCTAACAGGATCACAATTTCTCCATGTGAAATAATTAACTAGTCACTGGAAGAAAGACAATGCCTCCAATTTCACTTGCTGAACCAATGTCAAGACTCAAAAAGTAACTAGTACTGAGACAACACAAAGTCTTGGAACAACAAACAGGGAAAAAAATAGGGCTGATTCAATTGTTTGTTGTGAGAAAGTTTACCCAGTGAGACAACTATGAACTTCTTGGTAGAAAATGAAAGAAATGGCCAGTATTAGTATGCAAGGGGAGAAAAACAAGTCGTGAACTATCAGGTACCGTAGCTGATCAGACCATTATATTACTGACAGTGGGTGCGCTGCTAGAAGAAAAGCCAAGTTGCCATGACAACGCACTTCAGCAAAGCTCCAAAACCAAGGGAGAAACGTCAAAGTGGGAAGAGAAATATTAAATTATTTGGCAGCAGCTGGTCAGGCCAACAATTCCACTGACTGTTTAGCGGCTGGCAAACTGAAGAACATAGACAATTCTGCAAGTCGTTTACATAAATCCTTGCACGTTAAGCTACAATTTTTTCTTCCTATGAAAATCTAACCAATTAAAAGGGAATTTGTCAGCTACTTTGAGCCCTACGTAGTCACAGGTATATGAGCAGCAGCACTTTAGGGATAACTCAAACTCCCCTGGTGTCTTCCAAAGTCCTATTTAACAGGCGAGGAGGGAAAAAATGCAGAGCCCAGCAGGGTCCGGATCATGACCCACCACAGAGATCCTAGAATATAGTCCAGGCAGCATCAGACGTATCCGAAGAATTTTTTTATTCCTCCATAAAAAACTGGCGACGTTTCGACCCGTGCAAGGGTCTTTATCAAGCTCATAGAGGAATAAAAAATTCTTTGGATACATCTGATGCTGCCTGGACTATATTCTGCTTTGAGCCCTTCGAGCTAAGCTTATGGTCACAATAGCGGACCCGTTGAGTCAGGGCACTGCAGCGACTGGTTTTAGCGCAGACGCTGGAGAAACAGCAGAGAAGGTAAGAATAAAACTGGACGCAGCAAGTCAGCTATATGAACTCATAAGCTTATAGAGTCTCCTTAAAGTTCTCAGTCAGGACATCTCAAAAGTCTTACTTTTACAAGTGTCATCAACTCTATACTCAGATACTAAGTATCAAGGCAAAAGGACATCACTCATGAGATAGAAACCAAACTTCCGGTCAAAATATTAGTACCTCGTATGTATTGTTGCTTTTGCAGCAGTCTGGCTTTAGATGCTGGGGAGCCCAGGGTGTATGCCTTATCTATGTGCAAGTAGAATACCAAGCAGCCATCCCCCAATATATGGTAGGTGTAGGAGTGACTGTTCATCAGTATCTTGACTTGTACAATGCTCCTCCATAGAGCAATGTGCGTGTCTGCACTCTGTTGGGAAGTGGCGTTTGTACCTGCTATTGTATATCTTTGTATTAGTATATTGGTAAATATGGCCGCTGGCAGCAATGCTTGTGGTCAAAAAGTGTTACTACTTGGAGTATTACAAATGAGACTCGTATGTAAGGCCGCCTGCAGACGAGCGGGTCGGATCCGGCAGCGAGAATTCTCGCCGCGCGATCCGACCCGAGTGCCTGCAGGGACGAGCGCATACTCACCCGCGCCTGGCGGCCCCGGCTCTTTCATGTGCCGGCTGCCGCGCAGCCGGCGCATGCGCAGACCGGAGCCGGCAGCCGGGTGAGTGCGTGCCCCGCAGAAAATTAGGACATGCCGCGGTTTGTTTGCCGCGCAAGATTTCGCACGGCCAAACCGCGGCCATCTGCATAGGAGTGCGTATTTTAATGCACTCCTATGCAAACTTTCAGCGGCGGAAATCCCGCGGCGGGATTTCCGCTCGTGTGCAGGCGGCCTAAAAGAAGCACAATCTTAGCGGGAAAAAATTTAGATATAGGGTGAATGCCCACGGACGGATTTGTACTGTGTTTCCTGCGGCGGAAATCCGCTTGTGAATTCTGCAGCCATTAGGTTCTAATGAACCTAATAGCTTTCTGTCTGCCAATGCTCACATGCGGAATTCTACCAGGATTTCCGCAAGCGGGGAAAAAAAAAAAAACACGGCATGTTCTATTTTCCGCGGACTTATGCCGAGTGAAGTCTCCATTAATATAGCATTAATAAAGACTGCAAAAATCCGCGATTTAATCGCAGTAAATCTGCGGGCGTGAGCCCTAAATAGGACTTCATTCTGACAGTCTTTTCTGGCATATTTTTTAATTTTCAGTTTTTAATTATACATGAAAAAAACGGCAGCAAAGGCACTGCATTAAAAAAAGAAAAAAAAACCCCATCCCTCTGAAACCTCGCATCGCACTCACATGCACATCCCACGGCATGTGAGACCCATGCAATGCATTAAAGGTCCCATTGAAATCAAGGGGCGATGCATTCTGAGGAATGCGATCAGATATACACAAGCAGCATGCTTTATAACTGCATTCAAAAGAATGGGGTTTATATTTGACTGGCAACACACAAATCTCGCACGGGTTTCACGGCCTTAGGCTCCATATATTTTCTCCACAATTATCAGATTGAGCCATTGTAGCATCAGACTGAAGCGCACCTACATGATAAGCTACACACAGCCTGATGAGGGCTATGGCTACAGTCATGTGTCTTAGGGCGTTGACGGTTTGCAATCAGAGCTTTTCAAAGGATAATTTACATTTGGAACTAAAAGAGAGGAGAGACAACTTGGCTACTAAAGACTTCGCAGCATTGCATCCAATTTAAACATTATATTGCCAGATAGACCCACGGGTGAGAGCGTAAACCGTCTGTAAGCTGGAGTACAAACTCCTTCTGTGACCTGGAAAAATATGTGCACAGAATAGGATTTAAAGAGAACCCGTCATGTCCCCCTAGCAACATAAACAAAGTGATACGACAGGGAGACAGTGAAATATAAGCCCTTCTCTAAAAATAAGCCCCAGCTGCATTTAAAACACCCCAATACATTATCTAACAGGCGCTGTCCGCTGCGCTGCACTTCTCCCCCCGAAGCTCTGGCACACTTTTTTGCAGTCTTCAGCTGACGCTTCCTGGTTAGGGGGTTCATAAATCCCACCTCCAGGAAGCGCTGGCTCTGATTGGTTCATCGAGCGCTGCAGTGATTGGCTGAGCTGCGGTGCTCGAGAACCAATCACAGCCATTCAATGCGATGGGTGTGATTGGTTTATCAAGCGCTGCTTCGGGGGGAGAATTGCGACGGAACGGACACCGCCTGTTAGGTAATGTAATGCTTTTTTTTAATGCAGCTAGGGCTAATTTTAGGGAACAGCAGGACGTCCCACTGTTAAAATTGCGGCTTTCATGCAATGCAACACAAATGAAGGCTTCATAGGGAAACATGGGCTACTAAACATCACAAATAGTCAGCATGCCGCGATTTTTTTTCCACAATGTAGCAGGCTACAAAACCTCATTAATGTGAAGGACCCCATTGGAAAGCATGGGCTTCACATACATGCGATTTATAGCGCTGTCGCATCATGAGAAAAAAAAAGAAATAGCACAATTTTCTCACCTGTGTAAAAGCAGCCTTATACCGACCTCCTCCCACAATCCAGCACTAACAATTGCGTATAGGACTTATTGATTATTCACTCAAAGAAAAATGGTCTCCCTAGCGTGCAATACGCCGCCAAATAGAACATGCTGTGTTCTTTTTTTGCACCTGCGTATTACGCAATCCCCACATAAAAATGTGAACGGAACTGCGTAATGCAATGTATTTGATTGCCTGGGAATTACAGCGTATCACATGCGCGTACAGCGAACATGTAAGGGCTCACGTCAACAGGCGGTTTTTTTTTTACCTCATATTACACAAGCATTGAATGCAGGCAATGAAAGTCAGTGGACTTTCATTCTTCCATGCACACCATGTTAATTTGCAGTTGAGATAATGGAAAAATGGTAAATGGTGCATTTCAAATAGTACTGGGATCACGCGTAGCATCAGCATTTGAGGGCAGCTGGGAAAGACTATGTACCGTAGTAGTATTATGTAGCAGTCACCAGATCACGCTCTATTGTCTCAATCAGGTTATAATGCAAGGTCTATGAGCTTCCGGATGAAAAAAAATAAGAAAATCATGCATTGCTCAATCACAGAAGCTTCATCCAGATAAGGCATAAGTACAGTGAAAGTGCAGTGAAAAATGGTCAAGAGGGGGTTGATCTCTCAAAGAAGTGGCCAATATACCACAAGTATAAGAGACTTGACAATGTGTCCCAAGGTTTAGATGGCTGCTGGTCTTCTCATTGTACGACTTGTCATTCCTGAACTTCAGGGTTTTCTGTTTTCATTATAGAATGTTTACAAAAGGAAACTAAGTATCACACAGAACTTTAGTATTGCTCGGCTTCAGTCATTCACACTTGCGCCCCCCGGCCCTGTACTCCTTCTGCATGGAATGCTCTAGCATTATGTATGGAGCAAAAAAGTGGATAAAAAAAAAAAAAATTCAAGAGGCTTACAAAACTAACAGCAATAATTATAGAACTGCCAGCAGTTAGACAATTCTTATGTCGTTCAATATTTCAATCCAATTTCAGTCTGTGAAATACATACAGGTCACTGCGTGTTGCCAGTTTTAAGCACACAAAATAGTTTTTAAAAACCTCCCATAGACTATCATGGGTGATTTTGGACCATGAACATACTGCAGTATTTTCGGTTTATTTAATGCACAACTTCAGTCTGCATAAAAGTAAAAAATATGAATGGGCCTTAAAGTTGACAATTTAGCTATAGAGCATTCCACTCCCCCCCCACCCCCACCCCTCTAGAAGAAACGACAAATTATCTATCTTAAAACTTCTACATACATAAGCCAGCAACAGAGAATGTCAAGAATGTTATACTGTGTGAGATAATTGGCAATTGCCCACTGTTTTACTGAAGTAGTGGCTGGAGCTGTAAATGGAGAAGTACAAGTTGCCCTGGTCCCATACAAAGAGATGGGTAACAAGTAGGCGACTGATTTTGAGTATTCTGCACATAAACTATGTTTATTAGAGGGTCCTACAGTTTAGTACAATGGGTAATCATTGGGATAGCAGTTCCGCTGCATAAGAGCTCCTCCAGGTAGTGCGGAGGCTTACAGTACCAGACAGCATACACCTAGGACACTTCCTCGACAGGACATCCAGCATATTCTCACCCAGCTCTCCCATCATGCCCTATGATCAGCGCAGGGAAGTGGAATACATGTATGACCGTTAATGGGACTTCCCTTTGCAGTTTAGCCCCTTTAACCCCTTAGTGACCACCCCATAGACTTTTTACATCCTAGTTTGCTGGGCTTTAATCCCCAGGGCCGTAAAAACACGCTTCCTCTGGGGATAAAAGCACAGCAGACTGAGGATGTGACAGCTCCGACAACCTGGAGCTGTCATGTGTCACGCTGGCGATATTCCGCAACGGCGGTGGGCAGGGCGCCTTATCTATAATTCTGATACCTATGGGCCTTTGCAATCTTAGCTTGGTTTAGGTAAACAAAATGTTCCTCAAAAGGTTTATGTTAAATTTGTACGTCTCCTAAGTTTTTCAAATGTGCATCCAGAATAAAGTAAACAGATGGAAATATATATCTCATCCAAAATTTGTACTGTAGGTTTGCACATGTTTGAGATATTGCAGTCAAAAATGTGGAAAAAAAAAAGACAATTTTTTTATAACTTTTCCCAATTTTGGCAATATACACAGATTCGATCAGCCTGTTTTTACCACCTAAATGAAGTACAATATGTGGTGAAAAAACAATGTCAGAATCACTTGGATATGCAAAACCTTTACGGCGTTATTCTATGTTAAAGTGACACGTGAGATTTCCAAAATTTGACCTGGTTATTATGGTGGAAACAGGCTTGGTCACTAAGGGGTTAAATACTATAACAAACAATAGTATGACTAGCACTGGTGCCTGGAAGACAATACTGTGGGATTTGTGCAGCTGAAAGTTACAAACATGAAATCAAGAACCTGAACAGCCACTATTCTCCTCTACACTATTTACTTACTTCTTAACGTGCCATACACCAACAACTGTTGGATAAACGATTGCTCCTCTGACAGCCGTTTGCCCTGGCTGCCCCAACATACACATTCATGTATTCTGGGAGTTAAGCCATAGCTAGGTAGCTTATCTCTCGGAGAACAAAATTACTGAATGTTGAAATTCAACGTCCTCAGTGCTTCTTTTCCCCGACAAAAATTAAGTCTCCCCTACACACAGGTCTGCCGACAACTACATTGTAGTGTGTATGGGGGGGGGGCTTTAGGCAGAATTTCCACCCGTGCACGCCTGCATAGGATTGCATTACAAAACGCAATCCTATGCAGACGGACGTGATTTGTCCACGTGAAAATACTCGTGGAAAACAAATCGTGGCATGTTCTATTTCTGTGCAGGACTCGCAGAGGCTCGCACAGAAAAGTCACTCCTGGCGTGCCGGCTCTGCTCTGCGCACGTGCTGGCTGGGCGGCAGCCGGCACATCACAGAGCCGGAGCCGCTGGGGCAGGTGAGAGCCGCACTGGTCACTGCAGGGGCGCGGGTCGCATCACGCTGCGATCCGGCCGTCTGCAGGCGGCCTTATACAGGAGGCTGTGCAGTACAGATGTGGGAATGTTTAACAGGACTCAAAGCATTTGGTTCTGATGACTCCTTGTGCCACAGTTTGTTTCCACTTTTAATTACAAAGACCTTAGTTGTGTTAAGATAAGAGAGCGGTTACAATAGCTTTCTGGGACAGGTTAAAATCTGCTACATCTGTACAGTGCACTGATACAATTGTATCTAGACTCCAGACTGAAACATTGTAAGAGCAGTCTACGTAATGACATTGCGTACTCTTTGTGCGCCGACAAATCACCATGCACTACCTTGCCATGTATGCGCGTAATATGTGCCAAGATGGAGCATGCTGCAATTTTTCTTGCACACGCATGTTGCACAATTCGAGTCAGCAGCAACATGGCTGCCTATGGGAGATTGGTACAGCTATACCATCACAGTCGTGTTAGCCTAGCCTACAAATGGGAGATTTTGAAGGGGAATTTATAATGCAATTTGTGTTTATACTCAATTGCAGAGATGACCCAAAAAATAAAAAACTGTAAATTTTGGTGCATGTTTTTTTTTTTTTTACTAAAAAAAAAAAAAAAAAAATTAAAATTTTGATGTGAAGGCACTCTTACCACTTTTCCGTAAGTGGAGAGGTTTTAGCAGAAGCTGGGTAGACCTCCAGCAGCCTGACAGATTGACCATCATTTACAACAGAAATTGATGCAAATTAAAGGGGTTGTCTGGTTACAGGACACCATCCCATCCATAGTGCTCATGGTAGTAAAATAAACTGAGCAGTACTTACCCCTCCTTCACCCCAGTCCCTCTCCTGCAGCCGCGCACCTCCAGCTGCGAGTGGGTTCTCCGACACCCCTCTCTCCCCCCTCTGCGAGGACCCATTGAAATCAATAGGAGTGCACGGCATTCGAAACGCTGTGCTAATCGCGGTAAAAAGTGTCGTGGGAGTAGGCCATCCAGGATCCCTACTGACTAGCTGTTCACTAGCCTGGCCACTGCAGTGAGAATGGAGCCGTCTGCTTCCTACATAAAATCTCCAATTTCAATTACCAATAAGGCCTCATGTCCACTGCACACGCGGATTTCTGCAGGTGAAGACCTGTGAGTCAGTTTGGAAATGTTTTTTTAAATGCTTGCCGGCGATCGTGTATGCGATCGTTTATCTGTGCAGATGCACTGCAGATCGTCCGCACGGAGGAAAAAAAAAAAAGGGACTGCCATCCCCCGAAATGCATTTCGGATGCATTGTGGATCGCTCGCTTCCACAGAGATAAATGGAGCCCATCCGTGCAGAATCTTCAGTAAAATGGAGCATGCTGCAATTTCTTTGCCACACAAAAAATCCGCAAAACAAATCCGCATGTGTGCATGGAGGTGCGGACACTCCATGCTTTCCTATAGGCAGCTTGAACTGTGGATCTTCTGCGGTCCTGCTTATCAGCTGATCTGCTGAACGATGAATTTCAGGCTGAACTTAAATCCATCGTTTGGCAGAAAACTGAAAGATGGGCACATCTACACGCAACGATCATCACTCAAAAGATGGCTTTTGAGCGGATTCTGAGCGATAATCGTTGTGCCTAAATGGGCCTTTAGGCCAGGCTCATACAACCGTAAGCGTAACACACTGGGGGACTCCTGCAGCATTTTATAGCTGTGGAGCCTGCCATGACACTGTATACGGCCACGTATTGTGGCAAAAATGTAGTGCGCATGACTGCGTACTCACACACGCGGTCATGTGAAGAACACCTGGCTTTTTTGTTATATTTCCTGGGCCGTCCCTTAGGGATGACTTGTATACCCACTGTCCATACGCAATTTCAATGGGCTCTATCTCGCGTATATACGTGGTAAAAAGAGAACATACTACGCAATTCTGACCTACTGTAAGTGGAACTGCGTTAGGCAATGTAATCGATTGCCTGTGAGTTACAGAGTATCACACGGGCGTACAGAGCCCAAGTAATACACAGTAAACAGATGGTTGCGAGAGTCGAGCCTTATACTGCTGTTAAAATGAAGGCTGTGCTGTGATTGGCTGCTATGAGAAAAAAAGATGGATTTTCTTTCAGTGTTTCGTCAGGTTTTGGCTTTCATTCACGAAGCTCTGGTTTATGCTAGTGCTGTTTTGGATTTTCCGCTCGGCTTTCTCTAGCACTGGTGGGTGTATCTATAGGAGTGGTCTACTACCTGTTGCATCTGCTTAGTAATTAGGGAGGGCTTTAATTCCTGTCTTGGCTGTGGACTGAGGCTGATTATTCTCAGTCTTCATCTGATGAATGTTGGAGCAGAGCTGGGTCTTGATCTCCTGGTTTTCCTTGCTCATCTCAAGCTAAGTAGTGTGGTTACTGGTGGTAGGTGTATTCTCACTTAGTCATTTACTTTTGTCCCAGTTATGGAAGGTGAGTGGCCCATGAACATGGGTCGCGTGTGTTCTTATCAGGACGGGACATCCGCTATAGGCAGGTATGGTCTCTTATTCTGAGTCATATAGGGAAAGTTCCCCTCTCCATCTGTTATTCCACACATCACCTGTGTTGGTTTATGTTCTTTGTTCCACTGTGTAAACCTAGCCCAGGAACTGTTCGGGGGACCGGTTTCAGTACATCCTGGTTGGACTTGGCAGACAGCTTTCATAAGAGCCTGATGTTGAAATCAGAGATGGGCTACTATTTCATAGCCAACCCGGATAAAGTTGTACAAATTATTTTCGTGCAAACCCCCAGCTTTTACAAATCTGCTCAATGGTCTCTTCCTGCAACAACGAATAGCTATTGTGGAAGGCTATGTGCAAAGCAGATCAATTAAGGAAACAGAAGAGGCCTTCACTGACCAGTATCCAGGTACAAAACCACCTGCAAATGTTGTATTCAGAGCCTAGTTCAGAATTGGGGACAGGTGTGTTGCAAACATGAAAAAACAATGGTCTCCACAAGTCAATGGTTGAAGCCATCCATGACTTTAATAGATTGTAAATAGTTCTCAAAAACCAACTGAGACTTTCCCAGCAAGTTGGCCAATCACGAACAACGCATCGGTGAGTGTTGGATCTCTGAACCGGAAACCATACCGAACAACATGTGCAGGAACTGAAAGCGCTCAACAAAGCTAAACACATAAATTACTGTACGTGGTTGCGGACAATCACTAGAGCACTTGTGGACCCATTGCTGTACTTTATGACGGATGAAGCATGGTTTCATGTATCAGCTCACGTGATTGCACAGAATACGAGATCCTGGTCTACTGAAAATCCCCACCTGACTCTCAAAACACCACGGCACTACCAGAAAATTGGCGTGAAGTGTTAGGAACTCAAATCGTAGGCCTAGTTTTCTTCGGATCAACTGTGAATACCGTGGTTTATCAAAACACATTGGAACAGTTTTACGACCAACACACACCAGAAGAAAGAACGTCCTGCTTTGTCAACAAGATGGGACAACTACACCTCCCGTGACTTACTGGCACAGGTTCACGAAAGAACGAAATGCGAGCAACGGGTTATGGCCTCCACATTCCCCAGACTTGGCCACGTGATTTTCATCTGTGGGGAAGTTTAAACAGGAAGTGTACACCAATAATCGGTATACCCTGGGTAAACTCAAGGAAAACATCCAACACTATCTGTAGCATCACTGTTTAAGAGCTGAAGGAGGTATCAGCCTACACGTTGCAACATAGAAGTGAACGGGGACCACTTACATCATCTGTTGTAACGTGTGCAAATCAAAGCTCTGGAAAAAACACTCCATTTGCTCAATCTTCCTGCAGCAGGACTGTCAATGACAGGCTGCTTCTCCATGACCAACCAATACCTGATCGGTGGGGATCCAACAGCTAGGACCTCCAACAATTTCATGAATGGGAGTCCTGTATCCACTACATGTAGAGGAGAGCTGGTGGAATCTACCATAGTCTCTCCCCCAATGGGTCAGGATCACTGGGGATCCCATCGCTTGGGCTCACACAGATTAGACATTTATGGTATTTTAAACCAGTAGGTCACAACACTGCTTTAATTTCTTATACTGCTGAGATAAAATTAAAGCTGCGCTGTGATTGGTTGCTATGAGCAACATACAGACTTTCTTTCAGACGGCTTTCATAAAAGTATGGAGCCAGGATCAGAGGTGGGCTACTTTTTTTTTTTTTTATAAAGTTTCTGTAAGAAAACCACATTAGACCATTTTGCACTTTTCTGGTACAGTACAATGAATGCTAAATGAAGAACCCATAGGTGTTCCTAGATAGTGATGGGAAATCAGATTACACACTCCGTGTGACATAACTGTCAACCAATAGAACAGCAGAAATCACAGCCACCAACCAGTCCCCTGCCCCGTGACACATTGTGGCCCCTATGGAGAAAACCATCATCAGCCCCCCTGTTCCCAGTCATTCAACACCAATCACGTTTTCTGCTGGCTACATATGTGTTAAGATATTTTCAGCATAATCAGCGGTTCCCCACAACATGGCGGGTCGGGGTAAGAGCATTGTATGCCAAGAGCAGCATTGTGCACTAGCAGTATATAGGATGCATGATTACGAGCCTTAGGCCATATTTACACGGGTGAGAGCAAGTTGTCTCGCCCCCCCCCCCCCCCCCCCCGTCTATGCGCTGTGCGATATACGGGGTACCATCTTCTGTAAGCCCGATTTCTCCTGTGAGATGCAGACAAAAGTAGGACATGCTGTGACTTTTTGATCTTGGTCTACCGGTGCGAGCGAAAAATCTATAATGTATATTAACCCATTGAAAAATAATGGGTTACTACAAAGTGCGAGTCCTGTGCGGCTGGCGGTTGTACAGCACTCACACGTTATTCTGCAACCAACAGCCTGTGGGCATTTTTACACTATTTATTTTTTTTTCTTCCAGTTCTGAAAAAGACCAATTTTTTTTTGTGCATTTCTGCAATCTTCGTACATTTTGCATCTGATTTTTATGCATAAAAAGGAAGGGGGGTTCTGCATACTTTAAGGTTGCCATGGTCACATATAAAGAAAAATCTGATTGCAATCGCATCAGATGGTTGTAATATTTTTTTTTTTTTTTTTTAAAGGCGCCCATAGACCTTTGTTCCAAAATTGCAACAAAAATAGACATGTTGCAATTTATTTTGCTCAGATTGTTCAATAAAAAAAAATCTATAATATATAATGTAATAGTTTAAAATAATGTTTTATTTTATTTCCTTTCTATTTCAGTCTTTTTTTTTTTTAAAGAAAATCGGACTGATAAAAACCGTTCCCGTGAATTATTATTCTGATGGGAGAACATTTCTGTAAGGATTGGGTTGGTTTCTTGCAACATTCCAATGGAATGTCTAGCCCAACATTCTACAAGAGCCAGTCCTGTGCAGTCAGGTATACAGAACCAGGTATATAGGGTCAGGCATATAGGACCAGGCACATAGGGGCAGGTATATAGGACCAGGCACATAGGGGCAGGTATATAGGGCCAGGTATACAGGACCAGGCACATAGGGGCAGGTATATAGGGCCAGGTATACGGTCCCAGGTGAGTATACTGTTGTCCTCCTCACATCTTTGTTAGTGGAGGTGGTAATGTAGGACACATGGTAGAGCTCTGCCCCCAGTCTTATGAATGGTCCTTTGATTCCCTGTGCAGGCAGGCTGGTAGAGCGCTGCCCCCTCTGCCCTCCCGTTGTCATGCCGTGTCCCGGCTGTCAGCCCTGTGCTGGCACTATGGGAGCCCTTTGTGCTGCCGCCTTACCTCTCCGCTCCCCGTGTACGCTAGACGGTGCAGCCCGGCTTGTCTCTGCGCTCTTATCTCCGCCGTGTCTCTGCTCTCAGTAATCCACTAGTTCTGGGGGGTTGTGACCATTACAAGGCGGCAGGAGCATCGGGAAGATACAGGGATGGGAATTGCTTCAGGGTCGCCATTGTAGGAACAGCTTTGCAAACAGGATTTCCAGAGCCTGCTATCCCTGGAGGAGGGGTGTAGCCGAGCAGTGCTGCCTCCTTCTGACCAGGGAGCGGGAAGATGAGCCGAGCACCAGCAGCCGCTTTCCCCTCCTCCTGTCCTCTCACATCCACCTCGACAAGCCAGCCGTCTCCCCCTCCTCCCCTGTGAGCCCCTGGGAGGGGACGCATATTAACTTTTTCTTCCCCACTTCTGCCCTAATCAGTAATTCCAGCAACCTGATTGGTTGTTTGGGTTGGCTGGATGTGCACGAGGATCGAGTTTGTGCACGAGGATACAGTTTAGGGGGCCTTTACACTAGAGTTTTTTTTAACGCTGCAATATCGCTGCGTTTTTTTTCAGGCGATTGTCCATGGGACTTTCTAATGTTAAAACCGCATCGCACAAAAATCCCACAGTACAAACCTGCAAGTTTTATGCAATGCGTTTTTAATAGAGATGAGCGAACGTACTCGGATAGGCACTACTCGTCCGAGTAATGTGCCTTATCCGAGTACCGCTGTACTCGTGCTGAAAGATTCGGGGCGCTCTGCTGCTGACAGGTGTCGGAGCGGGGCAGAGCGGCCGGGAGAGAAGGAGAGAAAGATCTCCCCTCCGTTCCTCCCCGCTCTCCCCTGCAGCTCCCCGCTCCGCAGCGCATCCCGAATCTTTCAGCACGAGTACAGCGGTACTCGGATAAGGCACATTACTCGGACGAGTAGTGCTTATCCGAGTACGTTCGCTCATCTCTAGTTTTTAACATTAGAAGGTCCCATGTACAATCACGTTAACAAAAAAGCGCAGCAATATTACAGCGTTAAAAAACCACAAGTGGAAAGGCACCCCTCCAGAGATGTGCAGGTGAAGCAGTGAAGCCCGTGCTGAGCCATCAGTGGCAGTGATCGGAGCGCGGTGCTCATGTTTATGAAATACATATGGTGTGCTGTGTGAATATGGTGCATATAGCATGTGGTGCATATTAGTGTGTGGATATGTGTGTATGCAGGTATGTGTCAGGGCTCCCACACACGCGTTTTTTTGTTAACGTGATTGTCAATGGGACTTTCTAATGTTAAAAACGCAACGCACCAAAAACGCAAGTTGTATTGCGTCACGTTTTTAACATTAGAAAGTCCCATTGACAATCACGTTAACAAAAAACCGCAAGTGTGTGGGAGCCCTCAGGCTACTGCGTGGTGGTGTGCTACCATGTGGTCATGGGTGTATGTAGTTTGCGTGTACGTGTTGTGTTAGTGTTGTTATACAGTACATGTGGCGTGGTCGTGTGTATGTGGTACATATTAGCGTGTGTAGGCTGTGTGTGGTGTAGCCAGAGCATATAAGCGTGTGGTTCTCTGTATGTGTGGTCGTTTGTATGCAGTATGCGTGGTGTACTAGCATGTGCTTGTGTGTATTCATTGCTAAAGTGCGCACACAAACACATGCGCTAATGTGTGCACACAAACACGCGCTAATATGCATCATACGCATATGCGCTAATATGTACCATACGTGCTAATATGCACCGTCTGCGCACATGCGCTAATATGCACCGTGCGCAAACAAATATGTGCCATATTCACGCACCACACGTACTGCATAAAGAGGACCACGCACTTGCACAACACATACACAGCCTACACATGCTTCACGGTACTGAATACACACAAGCACATGCTAGTACAGCACACATACCGCATACACACGACCACACATACACAGAGAACCACACGCTTATATGCTCTGGCTACACCATACACAGCCTATACACGCTAATATGTACCACATACACGCGACCACGCCACATGTACCATATAAAAACACTAACACAACACATACACGCAAACTACTTACACCCATGACCACATGCTAGCACACCACCACGCAGTAGCCTAACACACATACCTGCATACACACATATCCACACACTAATATGCACCACATAACACACCACATGCTAATATGCACCATATTTACACAACACACCATATGTATTGCATAAACATGAGCACCGCGCTCCGATCACTGCCACTGACGGGCTCAGCACGGGCTTCACTGCTTCATGGGCACATCTCTGTAACTGTATCCTCGTGCACAAACTCGATCCTCGTGCACATCCAGCCAACCCAAACAACCAATCAGATTGCTGGAATTGCTGATTAGGGCAGAAGTGGGGTGGAAAAAGTTAATATGCAGAGGGGAGACCGACGTGTTCTGTGTGGCTGGCAGACATGACAGGGCAGAGCGCCCTCTAGTGCCTGCGCGGGCACCTTACCGCCCGACCTCGCTGTGTGGAAGGACATGGGAACGAGACTGTGCGGTGCCTCTGGTCACAGCACACCGCTGGCAGTACCTGACACCCCTATATGGCCACACGAAAGAGGCCGGAAAAAGGGGCCTCATTCAAATATACCTGTATTTTGTGCCACATGTTAGTTTGCACTTTTTCCTTGTTGCACTTTTCTTGTACTTTTAGCCCAGGGTCACACAATGCAGTTTGGTGTTATTTTTTAATGGCTAAAAGTAGAAATGTATTTTGAGGAGAAAACAATAACATTTTGGCTTTTACACTTCTGGGTTGTTCTGTCTGTCTAGAGATGATATTTTGCCATCCTCATAGAGGAATAGTCCAGAGAATATTTTTTTAATGTTTTCACCCATCCACAGGTGTGAAAACTGATAGATGACTGGGGTCCTACTGTTGGGACCCCCAGCAATCACAAGAACAGACTCTGGTTTGTCTCCAAGTGGTCAGGCAGGCGCCCCACCATTCCATTCCTACAAGAGCACCGGAGATTTTGATTCAGCAAACCTCATATGTCTTTGCAGAAATAACAGTAATATTTTAATACTACACATATAAACAGAAAGAAGGGTGCTGTAGGCAAAGACCATGTCACTATGAGGGCTCCTACACACTTTTTTTTTTCTTTTAGCGCTGCAATATCGCAGCGTTTTTTGTTTTTTTTATTCAATCAATTTTATTAAATTTTCAAATACACTTTAGAAGCAGTACAACCATCGAAGACCCCTTCAAATGACCATATTGTCAGAACAGTCGTCGCAACTTGGTATCATAGACTATCAGTTATCAAATATCAAATATTAATCTTCTGCATCTCTGACAAAAAATAGAAGAGTAAACATAAGAAATATCTAACTATAAACGTAAATGGGAGGGGGGGAGAGGAGAGAATAGGAAGGCGGGAGAGGGGAAGAGGGGACCAGGAAATAGGGACGACCTCTCTTACCCATGCCGAATACTGTTTACGGAACCAGGCGACCTGACTCCAGCCAGGATTTGAAGTGATCGGAGACTCTCATCGAAATCCAGGGACTCCTTAGGTCGTGGGTGCCTATCCACTCCTGCTCATTCTCAGACCCTTCTTCTTCATATCGCATGAGTAGATCTAGTTTCTCTGTCCAAATTATTCTTGATGGAGGGGTCATAGATTTCCACAAACCAGGGACAGACATCCTCACCACCAATATGACCAACCTCGATAGGTACGCCTTAATCCCGGCGATAGACCCAGGGAGCATCAGGAGAAGGGCCATCTCCGCTGTTATGGACACTGCCGACCTGGGCATCGCATTGTATAGTGTTTCTACGTTACTCCACAGGTCTCTGACTGGGGGGCATTCCCACCAGATGTGTAGCATTGTTCCAGGGCCGTCTTGACACCTCCAACATGTCGGGGGGATCTGATTATCAAGTTGATGCAGCCTTGATGGAGTCCAGTACCAGCGGGATAGGACTTTGAAGTTCTGCTCCTGTAACCTGCCAAATTTAGAACTTTTTTTTTTTTTTTTCTTCAAACTTCTCTTTATTGTTGATTTTTGCATATTTTTCAATAAAAATAGTACAAAGACATTGACATCACGCTTGTTGTTTTACATAGTATATACCATGGGTAACATATAGATACTAAATCAGCTGTTTGTATTAAATTAAAACAAACTAACAGGAAAAAAACAGCATAGACGGAGCATACTCATATTGTACATATTCATGTAGCTAATAAGTTCCAAATAAAATAATAAAAATAAAAAAAGAGAGATTTCTTTCCCTGAGACTATTGTGTGGGAGCATAGTTGATTAAGGAAAATATGGGCTGAGGGGGAGGGGAGATAATGCTGATAATCTAACATATCAATTTGCCTCCATCGTGTCGTGGTTTGTCAGATCCTTGCGATTTTCTTGCAGATGTGTCAGTTCTCTTTGGGAACATTAGCTTCTCTCTCGTCCTGCTAGTCTCCCTAATGTTCCTTTCAATTCCTCTATTAGATACCATTTGGTATATTTGAAAGGAGCAACTATAGCCGAAATCTCAGAATCTGAGAAATGCGATACCAGAAAATGTTTCCATTTTTTAAAATGGTGTTTTGCCCCTTTCTCCTTGTTGCGCTCCACTTCTATTCTTTCTAGCGTCATTACATGTATGAGTTGTGCTTCTACCTCCATTACATCTGGCATTGTTTGTTCTAACCAGTGTTTAAAGGGGTTGTCCCGCGGCAGCAAGTGGGTCTATACACTTCTGTATGGCCATATTAATGCACTTTGTAATGTACATTGTGCATTAATTATGAGCCATACAGAAGTTATAAAAAGTTTTTTACTTACCTGCTCCGTTGCTGGCGTCCTCGTCTCCATGGTGCCGACTAATTTTCGCCCTCCGATGGCCAAATTAGCCGCGCTTGCGCAGTCCGGGTCTTCTCCTGTTCTCTATGGGGCTCCGTGTAGCTCCGCCCCGTCACGTGCCGATTCCAGCCAATCAGGAGTCTGGAATCGGCAATGGACCGCACAGAAGAGCTGCGGTCCACGGAGGTAGAGGATCCCGGCGGCCATCTTCACCGGTAAGTATAGAAGTCACCGGAGCGCCGGGATTCAGGTAAGCGCTGTGCTGTTCTTTTTTTCAGTCCCTGCATCGGGGTTGTCTCGCGCCGAACGGGGGGGGGGTTGAAA
Source organism: Eleutherodactylus coqui (assembly GCF_035609145.1). Taxonomy (NCBI): domain Eukaryota; kingdom Metazoa; phylum Chordata; class Amphibia; order Anura; family Eleutherodactylidae; genus Eleutherodactylus; species Eleutherodactylus coqui. The sequence goes on from NC_089837.1 coordinate 401,718,153, forward strand.
AAAAAAAAACCCGTTTCGGCGCGGGACAACCCCTTTAAGTAATGCCCGTTTGGCTGCCAAGAGAAAAATATGTAGGAAAGGTGGTAATGTCTGTTGGTTTGGCATGTCCATTGTCTGTTGGTTTGGCATGTCCATTGTCTGTTGGTTTGGCGTGTCCATTGTCTGTTGGTTTGGCGTGTCCATTGTCTGTTGGTTTGGCGTGTCCATTGTCTGTTGGTTTGGCGTGTCCATTGTCTGTTGGTCTGGCGTGTCCATTGTCTGTTGGTCTGGCGTGTCCATTGTCTGTTGGTCTGGCGTGTCCATTGTCTGTTGGTCTGGCGTGTCCATTGTCTGTTGGTCTGGCGTGTCCATTGTCTGTTGGTCTGGCGTGTCCATTGTCTGTTGGTCTGGCGTGTCCATTGTCTGTTGGTCTGGCGTGTCCATTGTCTGTTGTGGTGCAGCGTGGAATAGCATGGATTGTACGTCTACTGATATTTTTATCTTCCATTTATTCAAGGTATGTTGTGCTATGGTGGTCCAGAAGGCGTTTACATATGTGCACGACCATATACCATGTTCAAAGTTGGTAGCGTGTGCGCCACACTTTGGGCATTCTACCAATTGATTAGGTCTATGCGGTGCTGCAGGTATGTTGAAGCCATATATGGCGTAGTGCATCACCTTGAAAAAAGTTTCCCTCCACACTTCACTTTGAACATGTTTACGGATCGTATTCCAGCCCTTCAGTATTTTGCTTTCTAGATCCATGTCGTTGGTAATCCCTTTCCATTGTGAAAAAAGCTTATTTTTACCTTTTTTATTGAGTTTGTGTGTAATTGCTTTTTGTATGTTGGACAAGGAAGGAATTTGCTGTACCTGTGCAATTAACGAGTCAAAATCATTGGTCGGGGCTTCTCTGGTTAAGTTTATCAGTTTGTCTGTACAGAAAGAAAGGGTTTGTTTGATTTGTAGGAATTGTGCGCTGGGTATCTTGTATTTGTCATGGATTTCCTTCTGTGTATGCCATCTCCGGTCTTCCTCGTGCATGAACTGCCCTGCTGTTGTCAGGCCGCATGCACTCCAATCTCTGAAGATCTTATCATCTAGTCCCCTATGAAATTCAGGATGTCCTATCAGTGGCATGTGCTTGGATATTAGAAAAGGTAAGTTAAACGCCTTCCTTAACTCTTTCCAGGTTACTATGGTGTCTCTTAGCAGCTGCGATCTTTTAATGTCTCCCGGTAATTTGGATATTGGCGTATGTAGGCACGCAACTAGACTCCAAGGAGCTGCTAGGTTTGATTCTATTTTCCTACAGGAGTATGCGTCTGTTTGTTTTATCCAGTCCACTATATGTCTTGTGAGACACGCTATGTTATAGCTACGTATGTTTGGGAAACTCCTTCCCCCTTCCTCTTTATCTAGCATCATTTTTTGTAATGATATCCGTGCTTTCTTGCCCACCCATAAGAAACGGGTGAACGCTGAGTTTAGAAGTTTCACATCTTTATGTTTTAGTAGTAAGGGGATCGTCTGCATTGGGTACAGAAGTTTTGCAAAGCTCATCATTTTGATGAGATGACATCGCCCCAGCAGGGACAATGGGAGGTGCATCCAACACTCCAGTTCTTTTTGTATTTTATCAAATAATGGGATATAGTTTAACGTGTACAAAGAGCTTGGGGCTTTTCCTATTTTGTCACCCAGATATGTGATGTATGGTTTTACTATAGTGTTTGGCCAGCCTAATGATGTCCATAACTCTGGTGGGCAGGGGGAGCCTAGCTCCAGTATTTCGCTCTTTAAGGGGTTAATGTGATACCCTGAAAGGTCTCCAAAATCTTTTATGGTTTTTAGCAGCGTCTTTAAATGTTCTGTTTTTTCTAGAAATAACAGTATGTCGTCTGCAAATAGGGTCATTTTAAGCTCTTGGTCTCCAATTTTTATGCCTTCGTATGTACTAGGGTCATCTAGCTTTTGTACAAGTGGTTCTAGTGCTAAATCGAATAACAAGGGTGATAATGGACAGCCCTGCCTGGTGCCCTTGTGAAGCTCAAAGGGTGTTGAGATGAAGCCTGGTGTATGGATTCTAGCTTTGGGGTTCTGGTATAGACTGTCAATGTATTTTCTGAAAGGGCCTTTAATGTTTGCCTTGTCTAGCACTAAGTTTAGCCATGTCCAATTCACGTTATCAAAGGCTTTTTCAGCGTCTAGTGATAGCAGTATTGAGTTGTGTTTTGTGCTTTGTGTCCGGGGCTGCGTATTACGATGCTGTGCTATGTCTAGTGTTGCCATAACCTTTCGGATATTTGTGACTGCCGAACGACCCTTTATGAACCCTACCTGTGCCGGTCCCACCAGTGATGTCATATAGTTACTGAGTCTGTCAGCCATGATTTTGGATAGTATTTTGATGTCCTGGTTTATTAGTGATATTGGCCGATATGATTCAGGTAGTTGGGGGTCTTTATAAATTTAGAACTTTTATGGCACAGAAGGAATGCTCTTTGCCATTCAGCTCTGGATCGGCTCCCTCCCAACTCTATCTCCCACTGGCCCATGTAGCTAGGGAGTTTGTCCCCTGTCAGCAGCATCTTATAAATGATTGAGATCCCATGTTTAATAGGCGTTGACGACATGCACAGGGACTCGAATAGCGTCAGCTGTCTACTTCTACAGCCCCCGGGCGTCAGGGACTCCACGAAGCCCCTCACCTGAGAAAACCAAGCTCCCGGGGGGGGGGGGGGGGAGGGGGTGGAGTCACACTCCCGTAGATCTCCACCAGGGTTTTTTTTTCAAAACTCTTTTTTTTTATTACAATTTTTTTCATAATCAAAAACAAAACATAGCAACTTACATGACGATACAAGAGAAAAAAAAATTGCATAGTTAAATCACAGTAACATCTTTGACACATGTACATGTTGAGTAATTGCATCGCAATGGTTAACAATTTTATTTATATATATATATATATATATATATATATATATATATATATAGCACATTAGCATTAATTGTCAACATAGAACAGAATAAAATAAATCAACGAACATTTAACAGTGGATTTTAAGAGTACAGCTTTGTGTTTCTTTGGTTTTTCTTTTTATTAATTTACTATATGCTATGGCGTATCAATATACAAAAATTTCAGTTTATTGCCTGAGAATATTGTCTTCTCATCTCCTATATGATTTAATAACATTACTTTGTTGTTTTTAATCTTCCTAATCTATCCGCTCCTGCTTGAGTGTGATACCAGGATGTGTTAGTAAATGGGCGCATGCATTCTAAGATCTCATCCGGGTCCATGAATCTTTCTATGAAAGCCCGTCATTTCCTAAAAAATTTTGGTGCTTGGGATTCTGCCCGTTTTTCCGTCTCCAGTCTCTCCATTTTTAGAAGATCTTTTAGTTGCTGTATGATATCTGACATTCCCGGGGGACTGGCCTGCAACCATTTTGCTAACAGGCTCCTCTTGCCTATTATAAGAATAGTGTGTATCATATTAGTGTTTTTTATATGGCTAGAGAGAGTGAAATACATAAGCTTGTGGGCTCAATGGTAGAGTAATTCCTGCAAGTTCATGTACCAAAGATTTAATTTCTGTCCAGAGTGTTTTGATTTGGGGGCAATGCCAGATTCCATGCAGAAAATCTGTTTTTGGTTGTGAGCATCTAGGGCACGCCTGCAGTCTAGTTGGGCTCCCGGGGTGTGGGGGTATGTTGAAACCATAAATCGCTCCATGTATGATTTTAAAATAAGTTTCCCTCCATCTCTCATTGGTTATAGCCTTTCTTATAGAGATCCAACCATCTACCAGTTTTTGAGATAGTTCTGGGTCTTGTAGTTCCCGTTCCCACTTTTTAAACAGAGGTGTACTATCTGTTTCGGCCCACCCCTCCCTGAATCGGTAGTATAGATCAGATATAGAATGCCTTTGCAATGATCCTTGCAGGAGCATGTCAATTGGATTTGTTTTTGCCTCTTTTGAGACATCCCCAAGTCTAGCTCTTAGAAAACCCTTTATTTGTGCATATGGTAAAAAGTGTGATGTGGGTAGGCCATATACTTCACGAAGCTCTTCAAACGTTTTGTACCTAGGTTCTCTATGATGAAGAAGGTGGTGGACTTTCATAATTCCCCTACTACGCCATAGCTCGAACATTTTATTGTCTTGCCCTTCACCACCAGGGGTTTCATTCCGGATTGTGTAACCACATCTCTAACTCTTGGGATGGCGGAGCTAGGGAGGGACAGTAAGGATGCGTTATTTCTGGCTGCTGGTAACTGTGGGCTGGCTGCCAATGGTGTAAGGGGGCCTGGAATAGATACCAATCCCAGTCTCGGGGCATATCTTGAGAACCCCTAGTATGAAGGGTGACAGGGACTTTAGGTCTTCCAAGGACCGTCTTGGGATCCACAGGGCCCCCTGTACTGCCCCGGTGTCTGTCTCATGCTCCATTTCTACCCAAAGTTTCAACATCCTCCCTTGCATTAGAGTGAGGACAAAGTTAGCCATGCGGGCTTTGTAGTATAGCGCGAAATCTGGGAGCCCCAGTCCTCCTTCCTCTTTGGCCCGCGTAAGCAATCTGTAACTAAGCTTAGGTCTATGCCCTCTCCAGACAAAATTGATGATTGGGGAGCGGATGCTGAGGAGATATTGCCGATCGAGGGATATCGGAAGTGTCTGGCAAAGGTATAGAAATTTCAGGAGGTAGTCCATCTTTACGGTAGTAATCCGTCCTGTCCATGATACATACAATGGGCTCCACCTGTTCAGATCCGCCTTGAGTTTGTTTATATAAGGAAGAAAATTTAGTTCAAAGATCTGTGCCGGATGAGCCGGGAGCTGGACCCCTAAGTATTTAATAGACGAGGATCTCCATTTAAAGGGAAAGGAATCCGAGAGTACCTCAACCTCTTCCTGTGGGAGAGCTACGTTGAGGATCTCTGATTTCTGGAAGTTAACTTTAAAGTTACTGACCGGTCCGTACCTTTCAAATTCCATCATCACTACCGGCAGCCCCACCCTAGGGTTTGACAGAAATAGGAGGAGATCATCTGCAAACAGTGCCATCTTATGTTCAGAGGGGCCCTCCGTCTAACCTCTGACCGACCCATTTTTCCTGATGGCGTTGGCCAAAGATTCCATGGTTAGGGCGTATAGTAAGGGCAAAGAGGGCAACCTGGACGTGTCACATTCTTGATCAGTATGGAGTCCAACAGGGCACCATTAACTCGCACTCTTGCAGAGGGGCCATCATATAGGGCCATGATCCACTCTCTCATCCTTCGCCCCAGGCCCATCCGACGAAGGGTCCCCTCCAAGAATGTCCACCTGACCCTGTCGAACGCCTTTTCCGCGTCTACCACCAGCAGGCACAACGGTCTGCCCGCCGATCTTGCACGAATAATCAGGGAGGTAGATTTAATAGCATTATCCCTTGCTTCCCGGCCGGGGACAAATCCCACCTGGTCTTTATGTATCAGGCTAGGGATGTGACCACTAAGCCTGTTTGCTAAGAGTTTCGCCATCATTTTTACGTCTAAGTTTTTCAGGGATATAGGCCTATAGCTAGCACATGAGGAGGGGTCTTTGCCCTGTTTTGGGATTACTACAATGTAAGCCTGGTGAGCCTGAGGAGGGAGGGGACTCCCCCGGGATATCTCATTAAAAACTTGTGTTAAGAATGGGGTCAATTCCTCTACAAAGAGCTTAAAAAATCTAGCCGAGCTAGATTTCTGGGCCTGGGCTCTTGCCTATCTTGAGGTTTCTGATTGTTTCAGCTATCTCTTCGCAGGTAAAATCCTCCTCCATGGCCTCAGACTCTTCTGCTCCCAGAGGGCCTGGGCCATACTTGTCAAGATAGGATCATTCTTTGTCGCACTCCCCGTTAACTGCCTGGGCGGGCCGTTCTATATCATAGAGTTTCTCAAAATAGAGGCGAAATTCCTCTAGGATGTCTCTTGTGGAGACCGCGATCCCTCCCCCGGCCTTCTGAATCTTGGGGACAAATGTTTGCGGGGTTCTGGGATGAAGCACACCTGCCAGTCGGCGTCCACATTTATGCCCGACCTCGTAGGCTTCCCTACGGAGCCTATCTCTGAAGGCTAGTGTCTTCTGATCTAAGATTGATAAAATCTTTTTGCGCATCGACAAGATTTCTGCACGAAGGATGTAATTTGGAGATCTCTTGTTCGCTATCTCGCTCTCCTGCAGTGATAGCAGTAGGTTCCCCAGTTCCCTGGAGTGTTCCTTTTTTAATCTAGCCCTTTGCAAAATTAGGATGCTTCTTAGGACACATTTTAAGGCCTCCCACATAAGCGGGGACCACGTGGAATCGTTTTCGTGGTCGATTAAAAAGTTGTTTATGGCTGATTTGACTTCCTGGAAGCAGTGGGGGTCTTTTAGGATATTATCATTTAGTTTCCACCCTCGCACCTGAGAGTCTCCATGGAGACCGTCGAATTCGGCATATACCGGGGCATGGTCGGACCAAATAAAGGGTCCAAACGAGCATACAGGCTGGGAGTCTAGGAGGGCATGAGAAACCCAAATATAGTCAAGCCTACCATAACTGTTGTGGGCTATCGAATGAAAGATGTAGTCCCTGACGCCTGGGTGCAACAGACGCCAGAGGTCCACTAAGTGCATGTTCCCCAACTCCCTCAACAGGGATCGTGTTGCCGATCGAGAGACGAGGACCTACCGGATGACGAGTCCTGTTCTGGGTCTACCGTCAGGTTGAAATCGCCCCCCAGGATGATGACAGTACCGTCTGCAAACTTCGTTAGTTCCCTCAAGGCGGTGATTCCAAAGGAAGTCTGTCCCTGGTTCGGGAAATAGAGAATAGCAAATGTAGTTATTCTGCCAAAGAGGTCAACTTTGATAAATAGGTATCTGCCTTCAGGATCGCACATCATGCCAAGGGATTGGGTCTGTAGGGAATTGTGGAATGCGATGGACACTCCACCCGCTTTGCGGGTTGAGTTTGGGCTATGGAACTAGGTGGGGTATGTTTTTGTGGAGTAAGAGGGGATCTCCCCAGCCTTGAAATGTGTCTCCTGGAATAGGAGCACTCTCCTCCCTTTTTTCCGCATATGATAAAGGATTTGTCCTCTTTTGGAGGGGATGTTCAACCCCTTGGCATTGTAGGAGCATACCGTCAGACTAGCCATGGTCTCGTGGGATGGGGAGGCTCCCTACGACATGTAATCGAGGTCAAGGTTGGGTGGGGGTAGGGGAGAGGGGGGTTGGGGAAGTGTCTGGGAAGGAGTGGGCGGGGGGGGGGCAGCAAACCAAAAACATTAATTGGCCTAAGCTTGGCCTTGCAAATCTGTGATATTAACTAGAAACCACACAATTCTATCAACTAAAGCAGCTTAGAGCTGCCTAATCTAGGTGGGGGAGAGGGGGGACCGAAAACGGCGGTCCGCCCCCGCCTTCACCGCTGATCAGAAATTTTTCTGTATCCTTTAGAGAGGAGGGAAAAAAGGAGGGGGGTGGAGGGGGGGGGGGGGAGAAAGAAAGAAGAAAAGGATAGAAAAAAAAGGGGGGAGGAGGGGGGGTAGATGGGGGTGAAGAAGAAGAAATTTGCATATCTGCAGACTACAGTCATGTTCACCGCAGAACCCTTTAACATCTTGAGCAAAGAGGATCAGATGATTTAGTAGGAGAAATCCATTCTAACAAGGACACAAGCACGGGAGACCTTCATGGTAACGTGTCCTGTCTGACAGCAGTCCACCAATCTTGTTGCCCGTCAACCTTCAGTCAATATCTTGGTCTCTCAGCGGTCTGCTTTTAGCCCCCCTTCTTGATTTACCAGCCAATTGCCACTCTAATCTAGGCGGAGGGACCGGCATCCCTCCAATTTTGGGCCAGTCCGGGATCGCTATTTGGGGTAGCTCCAGGGTCCCCAGAAACCTGGGTAGGTTGTCGAGGTGCCTGAAGTCGGCCGTTTTCCCTCCTTTTTTGGCTTGTAGCTGTAAGGGGGAATCCCCATCTATACGGAATGTCCTTTTCCCTCAAGGCACTCAGTAGTGGTTTGAGGGCTCTGTGAAGTTGAAGTGTGCGTTTGGATAGATCCGGATATATAGCCACCAAGCGTCCTTTAAACTGCAGGTCTTCCGCTGTACATGAATGCTGTAGAATTTGCTATTTTTCTTTATAAAAGTGGACTCGGCAAACCATGTCTCTGGGCTTACCGGGGTCCGTTGGTTTCGGTCCGAGTGCCCGATGCACTCTGTCTAGCTCCATGGCGGAGTCTAGGGCTCTTTCCAGGAGGTAGTTAAAGAATTCAGTAACCCAGTCCTCAAGTTGACCACTGCTGATCTCTTCAGATAGTTCTCTAATGCGGAGGTTGTTGGCCTATGGCGATTTTCTATATCGTCTAAGGGATTGGTTACGTCCGCAATCTGGTGAGCTTGCATTTCCATAAAATGCGCATGTTCTAGTAAGGTGCTTTGAAACTTATCTTGGGTCTCCTCTACTTCAACTACCCTCTGCCCGATGTGCCTCATGTCCTTCTGCAGGACGGCTATGTCCTGTTTATGGGCTGCGTCCAGCTTCTGCAGCAAGTCGTTCATTTCCCCTTTTGTGGAAATAGCCTTCAAATGGGCCCTCCAGTCCCAGTCCTCCTCGATTGTCTGGGGGGGGGGCACATGCTCCCAACTCTTCTTTTCTGGGCTTGGGAGGCAGGCCGCTCGGCCCTTTTCTCGTGAGGGGCCCTTCTCCCGGACCTGTGGGTGCATAGCGAGGTGTTGGCCGGTCTGGGTCTTGGGGGGGCCTCTGCGGGAGGGGGGTGAGGGCAGGGTCAGTCTTTGCCATGTGCTCTGCAGCCAGGCTGCGGTCTGGGACCCCTTTTTCGTTCCTCTTCATCATAGGGCTCTGGTGGGCTGCCTGGGGGTCTATCTGAGATTGGCTGGGCGCTGGGGGTGCCTTTAAGCAAGGCTCTTCATGCCCCTTATTGCCTTGGCTCTGTGGGAAGCAAGCTCCTTTAGTGCAGGGAGCCTCTGATGGTGCTGCTGCCCCCTTGCTGTATGGCGTGCTGCCGCTCCCCCTCCCCCTTTCTTCCACAGTGTCTCCCTCCATGCTTACTTGGAGCGGTGTCTCACAGCAGGGGGTTGCCTAGGTCTTCTCTTGTCCATTGGGTGTCTCTATCCCCCTTGTGGGTTGCAGGGGACACGATTCTTCGGCGCACAGCGCTGCCTCCTCCCTCTCTCCTCTTCCTTCCCGGGTCGGGCGGCGGGGTGCCATCTTGATCCTCCCGCTCGGCGTCAGCACCTCGTCTGGTGAGCAGAGGAAGCGCTCCATGCCTGGAGTGGAGGGTCTCAGCGGATGCCTGGAGGTCTCAGCTGTCCTCTTCTTCCCCATTACAGGGTGATCGCGGGTCTGCGGCGGCGGTCTGGTCTGATTTATCGGCGGGTCCGGCGGGAGCTCAGGACATGGACGTCTCACTTCATCGGCGGTAAGCCATGCCACCTCGCTGCCTTGTTTTTTCAAACGCGATTGTCGATGGGACTTTCTAATGTTAAAAAACGCATCGCACAAAAATCGCAAAGCGCAAACTTGCGATGTGTTTCTAACAATAGAAAGTCCTATTGACAATCACGTTAAAAAGCGATATCGCAGCTTTAAAAAAAAAAAAAGCAAGTGGGTAAGAGCGCTCAGTTATCAATTTAGAGACTACAAACTTTCGCATTCCTTGTCACTGAACTAATTTTATTTACTGTTATGCTCATCCCTCCCTGGTATTTATCTAAGTGCTATTAATCACAATGTCTGTGCCCTCTTACCCTGTCTCTGGTATTTATTTAAGTGCAAGTTAAGTTCACCATGTCTGTACCCTCCCATGGGATCGTGTGTATATGTTTTAATATAAAAATGTCTTAAGATTTGTTCCATTAAGCCTGATGAAGAATTCAAAAACTTGCTAGAAGATTGCATATTTTGTTAGCCATTAAAAGGTATCATATCTACAAGATTACTTGGTTTCTCTTAAAGTGCATTTAGACACAAAGATAATTGCTTTAAAGATGGCTTTTGAGCGATCATTTTGCATAAAAAAACAAAACTACTTGGTACTAATGCATATGAGTAACAATTAGTAGCGTGTGAGCCGCTGGGAGCTGTATTCAGGAAACTGACCACACACTGTTCCCTGATTACATTCTCTTTGTTCTGCCGCAGGGCTGACAGCTGAGAGAACGCATTCAGCTGTAATCGGCGCTCCCCCGGCAGAACACAGCCTGCGGTCCTTCTTATCAGTTGTTCTGCCAAACAATGGATTTTATAAAGTTATAAAATGTAAAGGAAGCACTCCGATCAGGACCAGAGATACTGATGAGGAAACATAATGCTGCCAGACCAGCTGAGATTAGCAACTTTGGTAAGAAGTGATAACGATAAAGGGGGAGATTTAATCCCCAAATGGGAAATCAGAGGGTCTCCTAAGATGGAGGACTCAATAGATACCCACCTTTTATTTGATAAAAATGTCCACCAATGTTTGCTATGGTCCTAAATCGCTCCACGAAAATAATGTTTAATGTCAGCGGCTTTCTTATCACCTATTTCATAGGGCTCAGCTAAAATGGAAAATTTAATTCTAGCATGAGAGCTGACACAAATGAAATTGTTATGAACGGTCTGAAGTTTGGTTAAGAAGGAGTTTGGGATAGAAATCGCTACAGTTCTAAAAATGCAGAGCATGCATGACAAAACCGTCATTTCAACAGCTGCTATCTTTCCTGATTAGGAAATAAAGGGTTTAGGGTTTACAGAAGTTATATAAGTTGTGAAATGTAGTTAAGCATGGGCTAATAATTTTTGGTGAATGTATATGAGCTAAGGCTTGTTAAATGATTACCTAGATAAGGTATGGAATGGTCATGCCATACATACGAGAAGGAATTAATTATATGTTGCCTAATTTCATTGTCAATCCCAACACTCAGCAATTGAGATTTTGTATTGTTTACTGTATAATATAAAACTTTTTCAAAATCGGAAATTACAGATTGGGCCTGTGTTAAAGAGGACATAGGGTCCGTTAAAGCTAAGATTACATCTGCGTTTAGTCTTATTTTGTGCTTCTGATCTCCATATTTAATTTCTTTGATGTTATTTGTTCTAATCTGTTCAGCTAGAGGTTCCATAAGAAGGTTGAGTTCCATTAGAAATTGTAAATAAAGGACTCCATTGGAGTTCGCCCAGCATCCCACCATCAGTCCCACCGATACAAAGTTTTCACAAGGCCAGACATTGCTCCCAAACCCTCCCCAATGTTCCCAGTTTTGGGGAATCCAGCATTCCCACCGGGTAACGAGAGCAAGGCCTTCCGCATATGGTTCCAGGAAGCAAATTCAGAGCCTCCCACTTCCTGCTTGAAGGCCACTGGTTAACAATGGACTCCCTGGTTGGAATAACGGACCCCTACCCAATACCTTTCTGGGAGACAATACAACTGAGACACTTTCTCAGATCCCTGCCTCACCCAAACACATTTACCCAATCAATATGTAGCATGGAGGGGCCCTCCAGACATACTCTGTCACGCCTATACAACATGCTCAACTCCCAATCCGATCTCCACCCACCGGGTTTCATTCAGCGATGGGAAGAAGACCTTAGGATCACTCTCTCTCCAGCAGAAAGAGAAAAAATATTTACGTTTACACACTCTTCATCGATCTCCAGTAAGATACAGGAAGCCGGGTATAAGTTACTCACGCTGGTACAGGGTGCTCTCCCGTCTACACAAAATATACCCTTCGGTCTCGCCTCTCTGTTGGAGATGTGGATCCGAACAGGGGACCCTTCTACATATCTTTTGGGACTGTCCGATGCTGGCGGGCTATTGGGCAGAGGTCTGGCGGATTTCTTCCAAATTTACTCAACATCCAATCCCTAAAACACCAGCTTTCTTTCTAATACATCACAACACGATCCCCCTACCGACGTACAAGAACTCAATACTACGGCACTTGGTTGGTGCAGTGAGGTCAAGTATTCCGAGACTCTGGCGGCAGACCACCCCTCCAACAGTGGCCTTATGGCTCAACGCGATGCAGAGGCTGATGGAGATGGAGGACCTTACAGCGACACTCAGAGGAACCCAAGAAAAGTTCACAAAGACACGGTACTACTGGCTGGAGTTCCAAGGCTCGATGGAATACCAGAGGCTCCTAAACTCCATCAATTAAAGGTCACTGAATCCCTCTCCCACCCCTCCCCTCCGTGTCTGAACCCCTAATGTTCCTTCCTGCGTCTGTTATGTTCAGCGTTCACCCGTTAAATAGGTTTGCGGCTACTTATGTTAGATTTAGATAGTTCTGGGACCAGATGCATAAGAATCCGAAGTTAAACAAGAGACCTAGTATGAACCGAATACTAGAAGGACTGTCCCATCCTGAATAGCAGTCGGTTTGAGATATCCAGACCGAGCACACACTCGCTCACCAGTCCAAAAGAGAAGTTGACAAGGAAACTAAGAGCACCTTTACGGTCTTAGAGTCACAGTAACGAATAGAGACTGATATGCTCTGGTCGGTTGTACGCGTTTGTTCTCTGAAATCAGACTACAAATATATGTAATTGTATTGAAAATGAGAAATAAAGAATTAAAAAAAAAGAAATTGTAAATAAAGGGGACATGTACCAAGATGAGAAAACTCATGTAGATGGCGCAGAATAGGGACTCCCTCACGTCTTTGCTGAGAAGTGGATTGATACTGTAAGAGATTCCAGGTGATTGTGTGCAGAAATTTGGAAAAATCCTATAAGCATGTTGGTCTATGGTCTCAGGGTATCTTCCTTTCACTAAATCGCCCTATTCCACTTTTGTGACTATAGGGGATGCAGGAGATGGGGTTGCACCCGGGCCCAGGAGCCTTAGGGGGCCCATGAGGCCTCTCTTTTCCATATAGGGAGCCCAGTACTATGAAAAAAGCATTATAGTTGGGGGCCCTGTTACAGGTTTTGCATTGGGGCGCAGGAGCTTCACGTTACGCCTTTGCTTTTGATCCCTTCTTCATGGTAACTTCTTCTCACTTTCTCTTTTTTTTTCTCTTCTTGTTTGTTGGTTTCATTCTCTAAATTTATATATTTATTTCCATATATCTCTGGACTGAATGGGACAAGGAAGCATTCTGCGGTGCTTGTTAGGCTCTCTCTGAAGGGGTCACTTTGATCGGGGGGGGGGGGGGGGAGGGACTCATTAGACGGGAGTTAATATAAAGAATAATGTTGAAATGTTTATTCCCTTATCTATGCACATGCAAGGAAGATGAGACATCCGTTGTGTCAGAAGAAGACCTCAAACTAGTAATGTTAAATACGTTTGTGGACAATGCCTCCGTATTTGTGAACAGTTTGATAACTAATGTGCTATTTCTAAAACTCAGAATGTAATTTTTATATGGAAGTTCAATCAAATCATTTTCATACCGGATCACAGATTTAATGGGACCAAGGAAACCAAATTTCCCTAAGGTAGTGTTGATGTAATCCCTTAATTTAGGTGATAGTCAAAGAGTATCATAGCCTTATCAGATATGACTAATTATTATTCGGAGGTCCCTCGATAGTATTCAACTCTCTGAGAATTCTATAACCTCCTTTTGAGAAACTCTGTCTCTCGACCCCGGAGAAACTTTCTAAAATTTCTGCATTGTATCGGCTACTTATGGAAAAGGACACTCAGGGGGAAGGTCAAGTAATAGAATGGAGCTGGGGACAGGAGCTGGGTGGCAAACCCTCAGAGGAGTTGTGGAGGAAGGCCTATGTGCTGACTCATAAAATGATTGTGTCCAGTAGGATACAAGAACTCAATTATAAAATCCTGACAAGATGGTATTAAACCCCAGCTGGGATAGACGAATTTACCACCAGTACCTGGATACATGCTGGAGATGCCTCCAGAAAAAAGGACCTTTTTACACATATGGTGGTCTTGTCCATTAATCCCTGTGGCAGGAGGTTGGAGCTCTGTATGCTACCATGTGTAAAAACTTAATCAATATCTCCCCAGAGATAGCACTGCTGTCAATGATCCCAGACTCACTGGCGGGAACCAAGGGTTCTCTGTTGAGACTTTTTATACTGGCTGTAAGACAACTTATTCCCAGGAGATTCACGGATGCCCCCTCAAGACTAATGTGGCTGGAGACCGTAGACAACTTAAGATATATGGAAGAGCTTTGCACAAAAGAGGAGCTGAGATACACTAAATTGTATGCAACCTGGGCCGTTTAGATTCATTTCCGGGCCTCCAGGGATTGAATATATAGCTTGCTAATGGGGCCGTCCCCCCCCTGATCATTATGTAGGAACATGATTAGCCCTCTACATTGGATATGACCCATCATGTCTAAGCAAACGCCAATGTAGAGCGGACACTACTTATTGATAACCCGAGATTCCCTTTCCCCCTTTCCTCTTCCTCACTCTTGTTTCCTCCTTTTTCCCCCTCTTGATTTCTTTATTCATTTTTATTTTCTGTTTTCTCTTGGTTTACTTGACTTAGGAGATAATTGTTTTATTTAGTGTTTTAGATTATATTGAATGGCTGCGTATTTCAGATGATTACACGCTGAGGACAGATTGTGCCACAATTGCCTATTGGAATAGTTTGTAATCCTAGGAATGTATGTTCACAACGTTTGAGAACTGCAGCTTAAATACATAAAATACTTTTGAATCTTAATTATTATTCAGAGAAGAAAACTATGAGAAACACTCAAGTGATGTTTCGAAGCCCTTCTGTTTTATTTCAATACAAGAGAAATCCCGCATAGCATGGAATTCCGCACAAAGCACATCAAAGTCTACAGCATGTGTGATATTTTTTATTTTTGTCCCTTTTACTCAGCATGTTTGCACCAGAGGCGTAACTTGAAGCTCCTGGGCCCCAATGCAAAACCTGTAACAGGGCCCCCCAACTATAATGCTTTATTTATAGTACTGGGCTCCCTATATGGAGAAGAGAGGCTCTGTGGGCCACGAAGGCTCCTGCGCCCGCATGCAACCGCATCCCCTGCATCCTCTATAGTTACGCTCCTGGTTTGCACTCATGCAGCTTGTTTTGACATTCAGATTAATTGTTGGCTCGTTGAACCGAACGATTAGTGAATGAACCAACGATGATTTTTATTCCTACAGAAACTGAATGACGAATGAGAAGCAAATTATTATTGTTAGCAGTTCAGTTGTTGGCTCAAGTTAAGCCTGAACGATTCATTCACTTTCGTTCACTTGGAACAATTTTTTTGAATGATAATCGTTCCATCTAAACGCACCTTTAATAAAGCATTACAAAAGTTAATTATGGTAAAGCTGCATGCTCAGCGACAGACTCTGTTATTAAAAATTTCACTACAATGTGTCTTTTGCACACATACTTCTTTCTATGCATATGGCACAAATAATATGCACATGGCACTACTGCAAAAATTCGAATTCAATACTTTCACAATATAGTTCAAAACTTTAACATTTTCTCCACTCTTGAATAATATTTTTACATAACCGGTATATCTTTCAGCTCAAGTGAAAGAGGTGGTCTTGGGAAACCGCTCACCTACCAGGGCTATTCTCCTACAGGACTTTCTTCACTCGATTCCCCACCAGCATTGAGAAAAACATTCACTTATAGGTGGCAGTAGGTATGACTTGGATGTGCATCATCATAAGGCCCCCAAAATATGACCTAGCTTGAAAGTAAGCCCTACCATGACTTTTAGGGATTTTCGAGGAGGCTTAAAATATAAGCCCTTTCCTGAAAATAAACCCTAACTGCATTACAAAATAAAAGCATACATTACGTAGTAGGTTTGGTCCAGGTCCCTCCCGCTGCTCTCCGGAGCTTCGACGCACTTCCTGCAGTCATCGGCTGCTCACAGAAGATCAGTTCCTGGTTACAAGATTCAAAAATCCCATCTCCAGGAAGCAATGGCGCTGATTGGTTCTCGAGCACTGCTCAGTTAATCAATGCAGCGCTTGCTGAACCAATCACAACCATCGCATTGGTTCATCGAGCACTGCACTGAGCTGTGAAGCACTCAAGAACCAGTCAGAACCATTGCTTCCTGGAGGCGGGATTCATGAATCCTGTAATCAGGAAGTGATCTTCTGTGGAATACTCTCACAAGAAAATTCAATACTTTCACAGTAGCCTCTAAATAACCCCAGTGAATACGCTCAAATGCCGGCAGATTCCATCAGGAGCCTGTCTATGTAGGGCAAAACCTACCTTATCTATAGCAATCAACTTTGAAAGAATAGAAAAAGAATCGGATGCTGAGGATCTTGTCATAAATTTTTACATCAGTAATCAATAGGGAAATAAGATGAAAACTAGCTGAGGAAGTAGTTTCTTTGGCAGATTTGGTTAGAGTGACAATAAGGGCCTCTAGCATTTCTGAGGGAAAGAAACCCTTATCCACACTGAGAAGGCGGTTGAAGCTGACAGTTAAAGGGGTTGTCCCGCGAAAGCAAGTTGGGTTCAGCACTTCTGTATGGCCATATTAATGCACTTTGTAATATACATCGTGCATTAAATATGAGCCATACAGAAGTTATTCACTTACCTGTTCCATTGCTAGCGTCCCCGTTGCCATGGTTCCGTCTAATTTCAGCGTCTAATCGCCCGATTAGACGCGTTTGCGCAGTCCGGTCTTCTCCCTTCTGAATGGGGCCGCTCGTGCCGGAGAGCTGCTCCTCGTAGCTCTGCCCCGTCACGTGTGCCGATTCCAGCCAATCAGGAGGCTGGAATCGGCAATGGAACGCACAGAGCCCACGGTGCACCATGGGAGAAGACCTGCAGTCCACCGTGGGTGAAGATCCCGGCGGCCATCTTCGCAAGGTAAGTAAGAAGTCACCGGAGCGCGGGGATTCGGGTAAGTACTATCCGTTTTTGTTTTTTTTAAACCCCTGCATCGGGTTTGTCTCGCGCCGAACGGGGGGGCTATTGAAAAAAAAACCCGTTTCGGCGCGGGACAACCCCTTTAAGGCCCTTTTACATGGAATGATTATCATTCAAAAAATCATTCAAACGAGTGAAAATGAACGATAATTGTTCAGTGTGAATCAAGCCAACGGTCAAACGACGAATGATAAATCATTCGCTTTTAGTTCATCATTTATTTTATGCAGGCATAAAAATCATCATTGCCTCATTCACTAATCGTATGGTTTAAATACAGATCATTCATTCAATCACATTCACATACACAGTGAATGTGAACAACTAAATGATTTCTCATTAGAACGAGCCAGCAATATATCTGCCTGTATAAACAGGCTGCCCAAGCGAACTCTGACATTGTTCGCTCATTTAAACAATATATCTTTTGGTTTAAACGGATCCTAAATGATAAAAAAACATTTCTAATTTGGTTTTCAAGTTAAGGCCCACTTACATGGAGCAATGATCGCTCAAATGACAGTTTGAGTGACAGCTTTGAGCGATTATTTTGCATAGACTATTAAGTAGCTACTCAGCTACTTAATAGCTATTTAGCGTGCAAATGAAGCCTTTAGCTGAAAGCAGTTAGTAGCCTGAGGGCTCTTATCTGCTTTCAGATCCTTTTTTCTTCAACGGGAAACGATGCTATCAGCACTACCTGCGGAGAACTCCTGATAAGGCTGAATGACGATTTTTAGTTTGGCCTGAATTTAACAATCAGCTAGCAGTGCACAAAAAGTACATTTGTGTTTTGAGTGGGAAAGAATATATTCATTAAGTCTCCAAGGGAAGGAAGGAGAATAGGTAAATTTCTTGTGCAGTGATAAAGACACTGGCACATGATTCGACCAGGTGATTATTCAGATCTCATTCCTTATAACCTCTCTCAATCCTCTGGCATCCAAGAGAAACAAATTAATTCTTGAATAGGAAGAATGAGGCAAAGATAAAAAGGTGTAGTCTCTCTCAAAACCATGAAGACAGCGCCAAAAATCATACCGTTAGGTTGTGCATCTGGGACCTTTTCTACAAGCTTCCTGGTGCACACCTTCACAGGTAGGGGTTAATTGAACTGGCTGGGTGTGGTATTCTCCGCCAGCCAATCCCCTTTACTCTGCAGCATATAAAGACCAGCATCTCTCAGTAGTTGATGCTGATCATTTTACTGCTTGGATATCACTGTCTTGAGCTCACTCAGAGCTGTGTTTGCCTGCTTGTCTGTCTGTCTCTCTGCTTCCCTAAAAACGGTTTGGACATGCTGGTTGCCAGACATGTTCCATATGTCTAGTCCTATTCTGTGTTCGGTGTGTCAGTACAGTGTCATGTCCAGTACAGTGTCATGTCCTGTGTGTCTGTTTAGTGCATCTCTCCAGCGCCCTAATCCGAGATAGGTAGGTCCCAGGAACGAGTACAGGCCCGCATCTATCGATGTGATCAGTCTGCCGTGGTAGGCAGGGCCTCTCCCTCATTCGTTACGTATTTAGGGAAAGATTTCCCATTTAGTATTTGATGAGTGTTTGCAGGTTTTAAATGGACACACTTGCGTCTGTTCTGTGGAACAGCGCTTTCGTGCGCCAAGCGGACGTAACACATACAGTTCCTCTCTCTAAAAAGCGGGACTATAGGGGAAGGTAATCTTGAACCAGAAGTGGAATCCAGAGTCAGATTCATAACTGAATTGAAGTCACCCCAATTATCAAAGTGCCCTTTTGTATATCAGCAGTTTCTTTCAAACAACTTGATAAGTTCTTGAAATTAATTGTCCTTGAAGTGAAACAAAACCCAAGACTATTTCTGCACTTCATTGACATTACAAAATAAACATTTGTCAGCATGCCATTGTTAGTTTTTAACTACTATATACCCTGGGACATCTCCTCTGGGTGTAAGGTGGTGGAGGACCCTTCTCACTCCTCCACTGAAGAGTAGAGCAGCTATGGCCACTTCGATGGGCATCGGCAGTGCCAGAAGAAGAAGCCTTGCCTTATCAATAACACAGGCACAGTAGAGAGGAGCCAGCTCCCCACTGGTGATGTGACTAGCATGTCACCAGTGTCAGACCAGAAAGTTTAGAGCACTATTAAAAGTCAAACTGACACTATTGTAGGAGTTGGTGGAGCAGTCATAGGTCGCACCCTTCACTGGAGAACAGCCAGGGAACCCCAGCATGGAAACTTGAAGACAAGGGTATAACTATAGGGGATGCAGGGGATGTGGTTGCACCCGGACCCTGGAGCCTTAGGAGGCCCATAAGACCTTTATTTTCCATTTAGGGAACCCAGTACTACGAATAAAGCATTATAGTTGGGGGCCCTGTTACAGGTTTTGCATTGGGGCCAGGAGCTTCAAATTACGCCTCTGCCTGGATACCACAAGTGACCCAATTAAAAAATTGCTGTATTTAACAGACATTATTGCTAAACAAATAAAACAGTTTCAGCTACTTTTAACCTTCGCACCTGGCTGACCTTCAATATTGTGGAGAGTTAGTAGAATTTCTTAATGTTACAGGTATCCTATTCCTAACCATAATTCATTGAGGTTGAATTATTTATGATGAATCATATTCTGCATTATAAGTCCATTTGGTGTCTGTGTTTCTCAATTTGTAATTCTCTTTCAAGTGAGACAGCATGCTTATATGATTTGAGATCACAATTAACATTACTTCGCTTTCGATAATTATGCTTTTCAGAAAAGATATTTGTTGAACATGATTGATGATTCTTCAGGTTAAAGTACTAAAATACAGAATCTGTAAATCCTGAACTGCACCAAACCACTTAATTTTTATGTAGAAACTGTACTATATCTTCAATAACATTCTGAAGGCTTACCTTCAAAAAAACAAAAGTGTGAGTGATCTGCATGAGTACAATACTCATTACAAGTGATGAGCGATTAGTGGAATAATCGGTTCACGTTGATGTCAGGCTGATTTCACGAATATCATCGTAAATCTAAATGTTCAATTCTGACTCTCATTAAAGTCAATGGGAGTAAAACTAATTTGCCCTCCAGAAAGTCCCCAATGTAGCCCAAACCCCCTAAATTGCATGGGAATACAGGCACACATCTGAGGAACACTGCGGTCCTCCCAGAAAATGTTTCAGAATGGTGTACAATGGTGTAGGCTCAATTGTAGCACAGGGGTGTCACTGAAAACAAAAGAAGGCCCATCCTAGATCACAAATAGTGTTAAGGAAGACAGCAGGGGTGCTTTTTGTTTTAAAATCAATATTGTAAATTTCACAAGGACAAATTCTGACAGGTGAATACAACACTCAAGCATGGGCCTACTCCAAGGAATAGGTGGAGAGTTACCAAAAATTTGGCTATGCAAGACATCAGGTGTGCCTACTTGTTTTAAAAGCAATGTTATGAATTTTACAAGGACAAATTCTGCCAGGTGAACACAAAACTCAAGCACGGGCCAGCTCCTCCTCCAAGGAAAAGAAGTAGCGTTAACAAAATTATGCCAAGGAAGACAGCAGGTGCGGAGCTGGATTTGAAAGCAATGCCATAAAGTTTGCAAAGGGAAGAGGTGCCTTATATGTCTGCTGCAGCTTCCTGTGTCCTCCCTGCTCTGCTGTATCATGGACCCAGCTAGGTGCTTTATTATTTTAAGTTATTTGCTTACATCTGTTGTCACTGCTGCAGACGTTGAGGAGGACTCCTGTTGATACATCTCTTACTCTACTTCTGCTTGCCTAAACATTTTTGTGAGTAGGGGCTTTGCGCCAATTTTTTCCTCTCATACTCCAAGGTACTTTCTTTGGGCGCCTCCCTAATTAGGTTAATGTTTATTTACCGCCCCTGGCTAATGTCCAGATCCTTCATAAGGTGATGGCTAAGTGGCATTATTTTATTAGACCCAGCCCCTCTAATAGCGATAGGCATCTTTAATCTGACTTTTGATCTGGTACATGACCATCTTGCACGAGCAAATCCTTTAGGCCAATCTCACACAGACTGTTTTTTTACAGTGTTTAGCACGGTATTTCAAACACCGTACTAAACGCTGTAAAACGTCTCAATTGATTTCAATGGGGCTTCTCCGACGAGCATTCAAGAGCGGCATTACTAACGCTATGATTTTCTAACTGTCTGATCTATTTTTGTGCGTTTCAGCAATTTTTAACGCACCTCATCACCCAATGCATTGATTAGGGTGCACTAAAAAATGCTGCAGAACGTGGCATTTTTACAGCTACCTGTGTGAGGGCAGCCTTAGTGTCTCATTTACCTGATTGGGCTTCTGCCTATCTGCTACAGGAGATGTGGCATTTCAGGCACCCGCATGATATGATATGGTGCTTTTGTAGTGCCCCAGTGGCCACCCAGACACTAGGTCCGCGCTGAGGAGCTGGGAGGGTAGAGTTGGCACTTGTCACGATGGCTCTCACCAGACTCCTCCCCGGAGGGACGCAAGCAACCTCGGTCCAAGTACCACTAGGCGTCTTCCAGTCAACGCTGGAACAGCAATAACCTCTAGACGTGTGGTATACTGTAGACCTGTCACATGTGACACCACCATTCCTTCTCACCATGGCTTGTACCCCGCAGTTAAATGAAGAAAGTCCACACACCGTTAACTTAGATACCTCAGTCGGGCGTAACTATAGGGGATGCAGAGGATGCGGTTGCACCTGGGCCCAGGAACCTTAGGGGGGTAATAAGACCTCTACACTCCATATAGGGAGCCCAGTAGTATGAATAAAGCATTATGGTTGTGGGGTCTGTTACAGATTCCACATTGGGGCCCAGGAGCTTACAGTTACGCCTCTAACCTCAGTCCCTGGGAATGGACAGAGACTGGAAAAACTTTACTTGAAGCTCGACAGCACACCGCTTAATACACACTAGTGCGGGCAGGACAGTAGAATTGAGGTCAGGGAGGAGATGTAGGATGACACCTGTCCTACAGTCCACATTATCTGTTAGGTACCGCTCCTGGAAGGGGAACACTCCACAGACGCTCACTTGATTCAGAACTTGGATCACTGTACGGCGGACTCTTCTCTCCATTCAGCTCTCACTCTTAAACGAAGGTTCCTGGGATAGGGACATCAGGATACCTTTCCTCAGCCTCCATTCTCTTCACCACATGGGGGTTAAAGGTACTCCCATGTGGCCGGCACTCTCACTTCTCTCACTACCGTTGAAGAGCATGAACTCTCGCACCACACCCCAATCCCAAACATTTATAGGGTACAAACATCACATGACTAGGCAGATATTGATACTTTCCCAGACATATCCCCGCCATTTTCAGACATTAACCTCTTGCATGCTGCAGCTGTGCAATGCACATAACAGACAAGACACTCTACACGCATCTACATTAAAGACATGACATTGGATGACATTTATGAAAGGGGCCAGAAATATAGACTTCTGGCCAGTACACTTTCTCTAGAATTGATATTTGTTTCAGTTCTTCAAATTGTTTATCCTTCGTATGGAATGTGTCATAATTGTCTATCGGTATCTCTGACGATTCACCACCCCAGCTGAGTCTTGATTTTGGGAAGAGAGGGAGTCGTGACTCGAGTAGACCTAGTCCCCTTTGGCTGGACCAGCTGGAGGTCTGTGAATATGCGAAAAGGGAGATGCAGGTCTATTTGGCCATTAATAGTGATTCTGCATTTGACTCCATGGTCTGGGAGGCCTTTAAAGCCCTTAACTGGGAATCCTTTACATCTGCCATTTAGAAACCTGCCAGAAATGCTTGGATACGGGACATTAACAGTGTAGTTCCCATGTATAAGATGACATACATGGTTGTCCTGCTAAATTTGATAAGGTGTGAGACCATAGGATAATTGGCCTTTTACTGTATTAGAAACATCAGATTAATTGCTGATTTTTGTACAAATGCGCTGGCATCTACCGCTGCTTGGAACTTATGCTTCCCATCTTAACCCT
Source organism: Eleutherodactylus coqui (assembly GCF_035609145.1). Classification (NCBI taxonomy): domain Eukaryota; kingdom Metazoa; phylum Chordata; class Amphibia; order Anura; family Eleutherodactylidae; genus Eleutherodactylus; species Eleutherodactylus coqui. Next base: position 401,741,030 of record NC_089837.1, read on the forward strand.
TTGCAGTCCAATTTTGGATTCAGGGTTTCCTAGGGGGCTTTCTCTTTCTGCCATTATACAATGGCGCCATCTGCTAGCTAGAGCCAGTAATGCGGGATGAGACATGCTGGAGAGACCCCCGACAACAGAGAGGCCAGTAATCTAGAATAAGAATACCCTGCCGGACGTCTTCAGACATCGAAGCTGTACAGCCTTCAATCAGAATGTCTTCAGACGTCAGACAGTGGATTGGAAAGGGTTAATGGTTGCGCTGTGATTGTGGTTTCTTTTTCTCTTTCTTCTGTCTGTTCTTGCTATTCTTTCTCTGATTTCCCTGTTGTGACTCATTGTTTTCCTGTTTAACTTATATAAAATTGTGGAAGACGGTTGTACTCCAAAACTGTGTAAGAATACCTTTTAATATGCTACATTGTTTTTTTTTTGTCAAACTTGTGTTCACCTGCTTCTATGTTGTTTAGAATTTTTATGTTTGCTCCTGAACCACTGGCGTACCACTAGCCAATGGGAGCCGCTGCTTCATCACTGCAGGCTGACACTGGGTGACGCTCAAGGAGGGGAGGGCCATTACCCCAGGCAGCTGCTGCCAATTCACAGCTACAGACTTCCCCGGCACGCGGTCCACCCTACCACTAAGAGACTGCAGTTGTGATTTATAATAACTGCAGTCTATCAGTGCACTGCCAGCCACATGATTGGTCTGATAATGGAGGAGGGGAGCAGACTATACGGTGTAACCAGGTGTGCAGTATATAATCATATATGTATAGCTGGTATATGTTACACTGTATAACATATACGAGTTGTACATATAAAATTATGTATAGGAGATACCCAGGTTACACCAACATGCTCATTATGTACATCTCCCTGTATATAGTGATATGGAGCATAGTGATGTAATCTGGGTATCTCATGTATATAATAATATAATATATGTACAGCTGGTAAATGCTATATATCCTATATATAGCGATATGAGCATGCTGGTATACCCTGCATATCATGCCTGAGCCTCCAGGTCTCTCTTGTGCGTCTCTTCAATCCCAGCAATTCATTTCTCCAGATCGTGTTTAGTGGGAATAGATCTCAGGTCAGTTTCCAGTCTCAGTCGTCAGGATCAGCCTTCAAATCTGCTTTCCATTCGTAGCTGCATGGGGATTCATTATGAAAGGATGGAGAGTGTTGAAGCAAGGCAGAGTGTGGAAGGGGGCGGCCCCTGTTATTAGGTCAGAGGTTTTGCAGGACTCTGAATGTGGCGCTGATGACAAAAAGTGCTGAATGCCACTAGGACCCAGGACCGACTCATGGTGGTGACGTCCTGCGTCTTTATGTTTGCTTCCTATGACAAAATGCATTGAGGAAAATATAGCAAGATATAGGTGCTGCATAACATGAAATGTTAGCAGGGACAATGGGGTTCAAAGGGTATATAATCAATTGTTGGAATGGTTTTTGGAGGTATATAGCAACTATACCTGTGATTGGAACTTTTTACTTATAAAATCGGTTTGCTATCTACTCTCTCAGAATTTTTCAGCCTAAATGGCAGTTTTTTTTCTTCAGTGTACTGGGGTCAGTCGGGGAATGAAATTCTTCCTATCCATCGCCATAACTTTTAGTTCTTTGTTGGAATGATACTACCTTTCTTGCATTGACAACCTCTTTAATGTAGTTCTTGCCTGGTATGGCCACTACATACATGACATGTTGATCATTTGGTCTAGGAATATGAGGGCCATTCCACAGCTAGTACTGTATATCAATAATAAACCCTCTGGGTCAAAATTTTCCTTTTCTTTCCATGGATTTTTTAAAATTCTTATCTAGATTTACAGTTGAGCCTTGACCCTGCTCATCAGCAGGTAAAATATACTTGCATACTGAAAAAAAAACTGCTGGCAACATGGTGTTGCATACTTCATAATGTAACCCCACTCACATTATCAACACTGTTTCAGTATGGAAGTTGCTTTGTGTAAATCATAAAGGCCCTTTTACCTGCAAAGATAATCTTTTATACAACTGAAAGATTAAAAGAGATAGCGATCTATTTGCATAAAGTGTTAAAGGCCATTAGTGATCAAGCCTGTTTGTGTCTTAATGACCAGGCTAAATTTTGGAAATCTGACGTGTCACTTTAACATATCATAACTCTGTAAAGGCTCTGCATATCCAACTGATTCTGACATTGTTTTTTCGCCACATATTGTATTTCATTTAGGTGTTAAAATAGACTTAAAGAATTTGTGTATATTTATTAAAAGCGGCAAAATTGGGAGAAGTTTTTAAAAAAATTGTCATTTTTTTTACACATTTTCAACTGCAGTATCTTCAATATGTGCAAACAGACTATACAAATTTCCATCTGTTTATTCTATTCTGGACGCACATTGGAAAAACTTCAGTGTTTTTTTTAAACCATTTCATAGATACCCCAACAAATTACCCCATTTTAAAAACGACACCCCTTAATGTATTGACTGAGGGCTGTTTTTACCCCACAGTTTCTTTTCAGGAATTAATGCAATTTAAAGGATAAAAAATAAAATGTCATATTTTTGCAAATATGTCATTTAAGGCTGCGTGTCCTCGGGTGGGACGGAATATCGCGAGCGATATTCTGCTGCGGGGGAGCACTGTCACCGCGCTTTTCCGTGATGAACCTATCCTAATGATAGGTTCATTGCAGAGAATCGCGGCATGCCGCAATTTTTAGTTGCGGGCAATTTTCTGCTTGTGTACATTGGGCTGTGCCTTCCATAGTTATCCTATGGAAAGCATGTCATGCGTGCTCCGACGTGCGATTTATCACTGCAGATCACGCTATGACAAATCGTCCATGGACAGCCAGCCTTAAAGACAGGATTTTTTTTTTGTAGTCTACATAATGAGGATTTGCACCCAAAATGGATACCTCTGTTTGTCCTGTGTTCAGAAACATACCCATTGTGGCCCTAATATTATGTCCATATGCACAATGGGGCCCAAACTGAAAGGAGCATTAAACGTCAACTGTGTTTTAACATTGGATAACGGTGATCACGTGACTGGGGACCACTCACCACGGCCCTCGGTCAGTGTTCCAGACTTTAAATTTCCCAGGCCCTCCCCAGCTTCTGCGCTTGTGTCCGCCATTTTGCAGATGGGCGCATGTGCCGAAGTTGGGGAAAGGTCCGCAGATAAAGATCCCGTAGGGGGACAGCGCCAAAGGACTTAGGTGAGTAATTTTCCCTCCCCTCACTGATTGGATCCGTGATGGGAGGTGAAACTAACTTTTTCTGTACTTTTACGTGTGACCATGTGACTGGGGACCGCGTACTGCGCCCACCCCCCATGAAATCTCAAGGCTCTTGGCTACATTTGGTAACCAGGAGCAGGGAGATTTTAAATTACCCTGTCAATCTGCAGCTTTTGCACATGCGTTGGCCATTGTGGCGGATGGCGCGTGCGCAGAAGTCGTGGTAAGGTCTGTGGACAAATCCGGGGGCCTTGCGTACAAAAACTTAAACTTTTTTTTCTTTTCTTTACTTTACATAATCGCTGTTATTAATTGGAGAGCAGCTATCATGTGACCAGGAACCGCATACAGCAGCTCCCAGTGATATCTCTCGGGGGGGGGGGGGGGGGGGCGGGGGGCGTGGCCCGGGATGACAGCTTCAGGTTGACGGCTACCTCTGGGAGCTGACAGCATGGAGCTGTTACATCCACAGCCTGCATGGTTTTACATCCCTGAAGATTAAAGCCTAGCAAACCAGGACATAAAAACACTATGGGGTGGTCACTAAGGTGTTAAACACCCGTCCAGCTCTGCAAACAGCTGCCCACACATTCCATTGTTCACTCCTGGCTAGCATAAACATGTCACAGACAGAAGAGCATGCAGTCTATTGAAAGATAAATGTGTTTTCCTTATCTTTCAGTGGCTGAATGACAGATTTTAAGTTAACCTTAAAATCATCATTCAAGTGATGCCTGCATTTACATGTTACCATTATCGCTCATTTTCGACCATTTGGACAAATTTTGAACGATAATCGTTGTGTGTAAAAGAGCCTTAACTCTTTTATCACTAATCAAGTAAATAGGGAGACTGATAAAAGTATTAATCACTTAAAAGTACACAAATACCCATCAGGGATGGTAAATGGACATAAATCCATTGTAAACAAAGGGGATTGATCTGATCTCTTGCAAAAGCTTCTATCTGTAAAAAAAAATCGAGTCCTCCTGCGGAAGTATTTTCAACTGCATTTAGTTGTGCATTTCAGGAAATATGCGAGCTAGTTAATAAATATACCCCTGTTTTGCATATTGATCCTATTTTCGCATCTATTCTCTGCAATGGTCATAGAAATGTAGCAAAGAAAGCCCTAACTATTATTGCCTGATCTGCTTTCTGACTATACTAGTAATTATTAGAAAATTATCATCCCAGTGTTCTAGTGGCGCAATGCACCACACAGCTGTGCTACATGCATGTCACACACACAGCACTGATACATGCATTACTCATCCCATACAACAAGGATAAGAAGCAGAGCACTGGAGATGAAGGACTTGTGATGACATCACCATCATGCTTTGCCCCTGATCACAACTGTGACACTCATCCCAAGTGAATGACTTACATGCTCTGCCCCTGATCACATGACGGTGACGTCATCAAAGGTCCTTCATCGCCAGTGAAAAAGTTACATTCTCTGCCCCTGATTACATGCCGGTGATGTCATCAAAGGTCCTGCATCCTTGTGCAGATTACGGGTGGACTACAAAACCCCTGCAGCTTCAGTTGCTATGGAATATTAACGAACACCTAGCTAGACAACAGCTGGGTGCATACAGGACCTGTGATGATGTCACAGTCATGTGATATGGGGCGAAGCATGTAACTCTCTAACTGGGGATGGACTTTGATGACGTCACCATTATGTGATCAGGGGCGGAGCATGTAAGTCACTCACAAACCCACTCACTCACGCACCGACCAATCATTATTAGTAGTTTGATTAGGTCCATCTGCTACCTGGCTCATGCATCCTGGGTCAAGAGATGTGGACATTTTAAATGTGGGTGTTCGGTTATGCATCTCTCAAAAACATTTATTTCATATGTCACTGGCAATTCATTTGATATTAAACAATATATTAATGGTAACACTCCTTATGTAGTGTATTTGATCTCCTGTGTCTCATCAACTTAAGTATGTTGGCTGCACAACTTGCTGTTTAAAGACACGTACCAGACGTCATATCACTGACATACCAAGTGGGACATCCAGGATTGTTTCTGCAGGTTCTGTGCCTTTTTTCAACATACATGCTGATAATTTATCTATCCATACTGCAGGCATAGAATGGTGCAATTGTCCTGTTAGGGGAAGTGACAGCCAGCAAAAATGACTTAATAGGGAAACATACTGGATTTGTCGGTGGAAAACCAGTGCTCCCTTTGTGTTAAAAAACATCAGAGCTGATTTTGTACTGCTGAGGGTTAATTACCAGGTGTTCTATCTCCCTTTTTCCTGCTGTCATATGATTAGTTTTTGGTTTATTGGTTGTATGTTTCTTTTTACACTCAGCAGGTGCGTCGTGTTCTTATGCTCTAAGAGCTGCTGTGACAGCTTGCAATGCGTCACACAGTCCTTCCTCTTGTGAGTTTAATGGTTTAATAAAGTAGTGATTTTATGGATGCTGGAACCTTTTCTTGTGGTCTTGAACAATTCAATCTAGTTAAGTTTGTGCATCCTGCTGGTTCACTTTCTCTGTGAACACTGGGTTATTAAGATGCCTTCAGACTTCCTTCCAGTTTGGAGGCCCAGAAAAACTGGAGCTCTACTCCCAAATACTGGCACTTGTATGCTGAGGGCTAGTCTCCTTCAATGCCTGTACTGCAGCAGTAAGATCTGACACTGCTGTTAAATCAGGAATTACCACTAGATGGCAGGAGATAGTAGAATAAGTTTTTATAATAGGTTAGTCAGAAAAAACAAACACTTTCTTGAAAGATTCAAGCTCAAATTTCTCCACTAATATACTACATGGTGAGATACTGGTGTTTAGTACAAGACTAGTAATTATTAGGAAGTTATAGTACCAGTGTTTCTGGTGGCATACTTACTAATATAATATAGTGAAAGGGATTGGAGTTGTAAGCGCACGGCTGCTGGTTTAGGACCTGTGATGGCGTCACCATCATTGCGCCTCTAGTGTGTTTGATTAATAGACAGCTCTGCTACATTCACGTTCCCCACACACACAGCTCTACAACATACATTCTTCTTCCCATACAACAAGGATCACAATCAGCATAGCAGAATCCTGCACACACTGATAACCCCCTAGTCATGTGATCCCTGGACTCCTTCCACACAAGTGACTGATCACATGACAGTGACATCACCCGCTGTCAGGCTCTGCATGTTTCATGGTTTAGGACCTGAGATGACATCATGTGATCAGGGGTGGCGCATGTAACACACTCACTCACAGACAGGTAGTTCGTATTTTGGCTGGCGGATCTGTGAAATTAGAGCAGTAGACTGTCAGGAGTTATGGTGCTAAAAAATTATGGCAGAGCCCTTACTGCCCTGCGAGGGACATCTCAAGTCTTTCTTGACCCTGGGAGAGGAAGGTGAGGGTGTAAAAGCAGGCCCCACCATTCCCACTGCTACACACAAAGGCCCAAACACACCACCACTATGCTAAGATAGCCACTCTTAAGGAAGCAGAGCTCTTCACCGTGCTCAGATGTTGTCTGGATCAATGCTTTAACAGGTCTAGAGACCAGGTCACAGGGTGAAGGTAGTCGAAGAATCCCTGGAGTGCCAGTCACGTGGCAACAGTGCACTGCAAATCTGGGTAAGCACTCGCGGCAGGCAAGGGCGCTACACCAGGCCACGGCTGCAGTAAGTATATTGATCTAGGTCCTGATGTCTCGTGGGTGTTACATGCTGCATCGAAGGCTGGAACCCCTCTCAGGTGAATGCCCACAAGTTAATACTGGTGCACAATGAAAGCCCCACAGTGAGAGAGATCCTGCCAAATGGAGGATTAGGAGAATCTTCCCAGAGCCAAATTGAAGCGCGTACACTCGAATTGAAGGTCTTCTATAGGGACGTAATGTGTGTAAAGTTTTAAACAAAAAACCAACAAAGCAGTCACGCGACCTATCTGTAATCTCGGTCACCCCCCTTACAGGATGCGGTGTACAGCTCAGGAATCTGACTAGAGAGCAAGAGGTACATTGGGAAAGACATCTCTACAATTCAAAACCTGTTTATGCCTTTCAGAAGGCCCCCGCCTGCCATGACACCTGCACGCCTCCCTGCGATCTCATCGTGGGAGGGACGCGGGGCCTTTAAAGGGTTATTAGTGCTGATCAGCTGCACGGCTAATTGCAGTTATTGCCCGAAGATGTCAGCTGTAATCAACAGCTGGCGCCCGCGCTGTATGAAGGTCACCTCGCTCTTCATACATACTCCGATACCGCAGGACGTAACTGTAGGTACTATAGCAGGAAGGGGTTAAACGCTAGTGTGAAAGAGCTGAGTTTTGTATTACATGAATCAGAATTATGGAGTTATTGTAATATGGTGGAGTTTTTTTTCTTCCTTTCGATAAAGAGGCTACCATTCTAATAAAAAAGGAGTAAAAAAAGTTAGTTGATGTACAAAAACTATTTTTGCTCTTCAGTCTGATGTACAATGAGCAATATGGAATCATATGGATACACAGTTCAAGAATTTCTGCATTACGGATAGAGTTTTTCCCTAGTAACGAAACATTTCAGGAATGTGGGTCCTTTAAAAGTGTACATAAGTTTTCATAAAGAAAAGTAAAGGTCTTCACTGGATACTTTGCTACTGTTTGCACCCAGTTTGAGCTCTTTCAGTAGTTTGCCATATAGCTTTTTTAATTTTTCTGCTGCCCTGTTGGTAAGTCACTTATACCCCACCCGTATGTCTTAAGCCAGTCATTCTGCTCGTACTGTACTGGCCAGGACTTCCTCTCCCACATTTCCCATGCTACCTTGCATAGTCCTGCTCCAATGAACTGCAAAGCAGCATCTGAATACCTCTGCCCCTCTGTTGCATGTAGTAACTAGTAGCATTCCCAGGCCCCTGTTACAAGAAGAGCTAAATGCTCAACGACAGTCAGTAGAAGGCACTTTGAACTTGATTTTCATTGGTAAGAGAAATGGGGTAGATGTATTAATACTTTCTAACAATTGGACTGTGCAAACTTAGTCAAAGTGCACCAAATTTATCACAGCGATTCGTGCGGGACGACAAGTTTGGCATATCTTAAAAAGAAAAGTTTATAGCACATAATTTGCTTTGTTTACACTAGATTGTGCCATAATTTCAATGTAAATTTGGCATTTTTTAGTGCACAATGTCACATTTCGGCCACTCCTCTTGTCAGACACAAAGTATCTAAATCATCATAAATGTGGTGAAAAGCATGAAAGAATATATTTTCTGGCACAATAAGCACCAGAAAAATAGCAAGTTTTCAATAGTGAATCTGCCCATCATTCTATATTAGAGGGGCTTTCTGAGACCCCACAATTTTAATGAAAGCCATGGATCATTATAAAAGCAGCATATTTCAACCTGTCCATTTTGCTGCCATTCCAGAGCTGTTGCTCTGATGCTCTGCACCGGTCTTAGTTTCCAAAGGGGTAGTGGTTGCATGACCAACTACTCATGACAGTTACAGCCAATCACTGGCCTCAGCGGTCACATGGGTGACCGTTACAGCCAATCACTGGCCTCAGCGGTCACATGGGTGACCGTTACAGCCAATCAATCACTGGCCTCAGCGGTCACATGGGTGACCGTTACAGCCAATCAATCACTGGCCTCAGCGGTCACATGGGTGACCGTTACAGCCAATCAATCACTGGCCTCAGCGGTCACATGGGTGACCGTTACAGCCAATCAATCACTGGCCTCAGCGGTCACATGGGTGACCGTTACAGCCAATCAATCACTGGCCTCAGCGGTCACATGGGTGACCGTTACAGCCAATCAATCACTGGCCTCAGCGGTCACATGGGTGACCGTTACAGCCAATCACTCACTGGCCTCAGCGGTCACATGGGTGACCGTTACAGCCAATCACTCACTGGCCTCAGCGGTCACATGGGTGACCCCTACAGCCAATCACTCACTGGCCTCAGCGGTCACATGGGTGACCCCTACAGCCAATCACTGGCCTCAGCGGTCACATGGGTGACCCCTACAGCCAATCACTGGCCTCAGCGGTCACATGGGTGACCCCTACAGCCAATCACTGGCCTCAGCGGTCACATGGGTGACCCCTACAGCCAATCACTGGCCTCAGCGGTCACATGGGTGACCCCTACAGCCAATCACTGGCCTCAGCGGTCACATGGGTGACCCCTACAGCCAATCACTGGCCTCAGCGGTCACATGGGTGACCCCTACAGCCAATCACTGGCCTCAGCGGTCACATGGGTGACCCCTACAGCCAATCACTGGCCTCAGCAGTCATATGAAACGTCGTTAACGTTAGCATCACTGCACTTGAAGACAGACTTGTAGGGAGGACCGGTGATATAACTCGCCTGTGAATTCTATTTTTATTTTATAACAAGCCATGGCTTTCATTAAGTTTGTGGGGGTCTTTAAAAACCATTAAAAAAATAATTGACATGAAATTCAGAACCATTAAGAAAAAAAAATTCTGGAGCCAAATGAAAGCCATGACACCAGTGTGAACAGAGTATTGTTCCGCTGCGGAATAAGTTGGCGCTATAGAAATAAAGATTATCAATTTATATGAAGAGGAAATATCTAACTGCTTTAAAATATAACAAGTTTATTTTGGTGGCATTTCAACTTTAATGCAGAGAAAACATTTGGCTTTTTTTTAGCTGCAGCATAAACTGTATACTAATACAATGGAGTAAGCTGGAAATGTTACTTCTAATAACGCAAAGTGGAAAATTCATAACTGTGCAAACATTTACTTTTAAAGTATTAGAAGACTATAAAAGTAGTGTTAAAACTCAAATGAATGCATCTTTGAAAATAAAGACATCCTATATATAACATGATACACATGTAAAAAAATAAATAAAAAGTCAGCAAAAAAATATGAACTGTTCACATGCAGAGTATTCTGTATCGGTGTACTCCAAACTAATCACATGATAAAAAGGAGAAAATGAACAAAGTGAGACAGCAGGGGACTCCGTGCTCAGACTGGTGTTTGTATTTCATTATTGTTTATTGAAGAGTGAAGATATTGCCAGACATGCCAAAAAGACATTTCACATTCAAGGGCCTGAAGCTAAATGTTGTCCTATGTCAAACCACATTATTTGGGCACTATGGGTGACCAAACTAATAAAAAATATACCAATATAAATCTGTGCAAAATTAATTTTCTTGACCATCATACTTGAAAATTAATTCTATAATAGGGCAAAAGTCATTCTACAAACACCTGTGTTAATACAATGTGGAGACAAATTTGTCTTGACGATTATAACATCGTGCTTAATTATGAACTTGACATACCACTTGAGAATGGCATGGGGAACACCATTTTAAAAAGCTTCCTAGGCCCTTTGGATGATACCAGATCTAAGTCCAATGCATTTTAAAACCCATCTACAGAAACCAGAGACTTCCAAATTCATTGATAACTGAAGACAATGGTAAGCAGTTTCTTACAACCCACAAAAGTGGAATACGGGAGATATAGGATAGAATAAAATAATCCATTTAGGAGTTAAGAGACCTACGGGGAACATCCATCTTTGCTAGAAGAATCTATTTTAGCCTTTCTTCTCATACTTTGTGGCTTTTTCTAAGGCATGTAAAAAATATTGAATTCCACACATTTTTTCCAAGCTTTTTTGGTTCACAATTTTTGATGTGTATTTTTCAGACTTTTTTTTTTACCCTACAGGAGAACCTAATGGAAAATGCCTGGGATGGAAGGGGGAAAAAAAAAAAACCAAAAAAAAACCTACAGCCTGCTTTATTTCCAAAAAACGGCCCCCCAAAAAGCCACAAAAAAATACACTGTAAATGTGGCAAACACGGCAGGGAAAAAAAAGCCACTATGCAGTTTTTTTCCCCTAGAATGCAGTGTGTGAAACCACTCTTAACATGTTTTTCTCAGTCGGGGGCATGATGCGTTTTTTTCAACTGAAAGGCCTGCAGAAAAACTGCTTAGAAACACTACCGCTCCATTTTTTCCTCAAAACAAAAATAAAGAAACCTAAACAGAAGAGGTAAGTTTATTTTAGGTTAGTTTCCTGCTATGCCAACAGTAGAGGTCTTCACACAGCACTCAGGAGATCTTGTAAAGCCTTCTGCTGAACTGGATTCAGCTGTGATACACATTCTGTGAACAGTCCTCCAGATGCCTTAAAGAAAAAGAAAAGTTGAGTAACACTTAAGCAAAATCAACAGTACCGGGTATATGTAATGCCAACATGTAAGCATATCTTACGGTTTTTTCTTTTTATTTGCAATGGATTTTACCTATTGCCATGGAAAGGGTGAAAATTCCCTGGAAAAATGTGCAAACACATGACGCAGATTGTAGGCTCTGAGGTTCACTTTAAACCACCATTGGTTTTAAAGGGCCACTCCAGCAAATTGCTCCATCCTTGCCGGCCTCACCCTGATTGACTGCCACACTCTGGAGGTCTCCTCTGTATATTGCACCCGCGTCCATGCAGTGCAGCCTCCTGTCTGATTATCAGGCACCATCTTGATGTATACATTTGTGCTTTCACTATTCTGTGTTAACAGTCTCATGATACATCAGCACAGCATTACATGAGCAGCTAGAGTCACTACTATCTGTGTTGCAGGAAAAATATTACATTCTACATTTACGTAAATAAGCTACAGCCCATAAGTATACAGTCAGCAGGATGAGCTGTGATCTCCTCTATTATAACTGTTACAAGAGCTGTGTGATCATCATTAGTAACTGTGATAAGAGTGACTGTGTCCCCTTCTGAAAAGCTTGTATATCACATAGGAGATATGCTGGCTGAGGCACTGACTAGTTTGAGAACACATAAACCGAAGTAAACCTGAGCAGGTCAGAGATGAGATCACATCATCTGCCTGAGGAGGACTTCAGGAGTTTCAGACAGAAAACAACTTAAGCATGGTAATACTAGCTGACATTTATACTTGGGGATTAGCTACATAATGAATTTTTAAAAAATCATGGGAGAGGCTTTTTAAAGTTACTGGTCATGCTCCGGTTTTAACCCATTAGTTTCAATATATGAAATCTCTCATCTATGTATTATAGCCAAAAAAGTAATGCCCTGCTTACATTGTATAGAGTATACAAAAATCTAATTCCGGGTGGGTGGGGGGGAAAGGTCTTTTCGGAAAAGATGGCGCCAAAAGCTGCAACATTTTTTGCACAAAAAAAACTTGCCAAAAAATTTGCGACTTTTGATGCTAGAATTCTGGTGTAAAAACTAATAAACGTCTTTTTTAGTTATTTATAGTAGTTTTCTTCATTTTCTGCAGCTAGAACTTACCTGAACTTGTCGTACTACATTAGCAAGTCTCTTTCCACATAATTCTTCACTTTTAACAGATTCATGGACTCCTCCATCTGCTATAATACTAAATATTCTGGGTAAATTGGAGTTGTTAGGTCCTAGTACAATAGGATTGTTACTGTGATAAAAAACAAAAAGGGAAAACAAGTTACATAATTACATCGATGCATTTTCCTTTAACAAATCCAAGCAACTCTCATCACTTGCTGTACATTGCAGTAATACAAGAGATTATTTTAAAGGGGTTTTAGCACTAAACCAAAGATTTTTCGCTATTACCTGATATTTTGGTAATAGCTCCTATTAATTGCAATGAGAACTGCGCTCGCAATTGATGACACTGATCTCAATGTAGCCCTGGCAGAAGCAGGGTCAGTAACGTTGCCTCCTGATGTATGCTCATTGGTAGTTTAGGCAAAGCTGTCTGTGTGCTGCGCAGTGACTAGTTGGAACACTGTTCCACAGATCCTGTGCTGCTTCCCTCACCCCAATTGTACTCCAGCTATGTACCTTCCTGCTTAAGCTCTTTTAGACAACACAAGCGAACAAGCTGGTGACATCAGCCCAATTGGACTGCACGATTCTCATTCAGTGTTTCACATTCCTATGTGGTTGACAGAGATTTTTATTATAGGAGAAAATTTAAGATCATTCAAATTTCCAACATTCTGGTTATTTTTGAAACCGGAGGTTACAGAATCATTCAGACTAACAAAGTTATATAACCGGTTTCGAAGCAGATTCTAGTTCCTTTCTTCAGTAACATTAACCCCTAATAAAATGGAGATAACAACAAAGGACCAAAAGCAAGGAGACGAGGGAGGAGGTGGGGAAACCCATAAGGGGTGGGGAAAGAAGCCAGTCTAGAATACTTTTCCCATTCCTATGTGAAATACTGAATGAACAGTGCTGAAGCTGCATGACCCTGCGATTTTTATGCCGCTTGAAACTGAAGGACGAACCTCACAATTCTCATTCCGTCGTTCAAACTGAAGGATTTTTGTCTTTTCGTTTGAAAGATTTTGCAAACAATCGTTCCATCTAAAGCACATCATTACCCTACTCTCCTAGTTCAAACAGTGGGGTCTAGGCCACTGGTGTACAGTTTCGGGACTACAGTCCACCCAACTGATCGCATCTGATCAATCACCAATATTTAGGGATTGATCACACTGCTTTTTATGAAAATCTCCCCCCGATAAACTGATCACAGTTTGTTCTGTGGCCGAGACCCCTAACCATTCAGCTATAATTTGTAAAGGGAACTGAAAACCCCTCAAAGCACCACTGCAGAGGAAATTAAGTATTACACAATGGACATTGAAATCAATCGGTTGTATATGTAATGTATGATATGTTGTCTTTTTTTAAGTGCAAAGGTTTTTGTAGTAACTTTTGCTCTTAGGTAGAAAAATCAAAAAATGTTCGAACTACAAATCACTTCTTCATTTTAAAATAAATGCTGCAATCTCATAGCAGTGATGCCTCATTAAACCCTTCAGAGTTACTAAAGACACATTGTTTACTAAAGAGTCTAAAGAGCAGAAAAAGAGAAGGATGCTAAAAAAAAATTAGAAAATTGGCACCTTAAGATTATAATAAAATTTCATATTCACAGGATTTATGCAACATGACCGGAACACATTACCTTTCAAGAAGGTCACAGAGAAAGTTAAATGTATGAACAGCTTCCTCTTTGTCTTCATGCAGGGGCAACCATGACAGCCAATGAGGCAAAACTTCATCCACATTAACGCAATCTGGTCTGTATTTCATTATCTTTCCTACAGCTGAGATACAATTCTCTGTTGCATTGATATTCTCTTTGGTTTTAGAGTCGGGGGCCTGTATAACCCCAACAAGAAGTGGAAGAGCTTCTACAATAGAAAGTAGGGGGGAAGAAAATAAAAGCTTGAACAAAAACTAAAATCCAAAAGCCAATTGCACATGTACAAAAAAACGTCATACCTGTACAGTAAGGACGATAGTTATCACCACCAAACTGGGCCATCACACCAATCCCATAAGCCGCAGCTTGACGGACCTCTGGACTGCTATCACAGATGGACTGTAACAGAGGTCTCAAGAAGTATTCAGCATATTTGAAGGAAGTGGGGCTACAGTGTTCAATGATGTCGTCGAAGATACAGAGTCCCCACTGTCTGTCTGGCCAGGGCCGATGAGGACACTAAGAAGAAACATTTTTGCATATAAGGATATGCAAGCTAGATTTTTTTTTTTTTTTTAAATCTCACATTTAAAAATGCACAATAAAGAGTAAATATATGTTATACATGTTACATTCTCTACTAACTACTTTTGATAGAGTTTCCCACAGCCTTGATGATTGTTACTAGAGATGAGCGAGTATACTCGCTAAGGCACATTACTCGAGCGAGTAGTGCTTTAGCCGAGTATCTCCCTGCTCGTCTCTAAAGATTCGGTGCCGGCGCGGGTGACAGGTGAGTTGCGGCGGGGAGCGGGCGGGAGAGAGAGATCTCCCCTCCGTTCCTCCCCGAATCTTTAGAGACGAGCGGGGAGATACTCGGCTAAGGCACTACTCGCTCGAGTAATGTGCCTTAGCGAGTATACTCGCTCATCTCTAATTGTTACATGTGGACTCAGGCAAATGTATCATTTAAACAAATGATCTTCAGAATTATAAAACATGTCCCTCAAATGGCAATATCGTATTAATAAATCAAGGTGAAAACATTCAAACTAGCACGAAACACTTCAACATGAACTTACAATTAAGTTAACGATTAATGGCAGCAACTGTTCAAACCACGGTAACACCTTCTCTTTGTAGCTACTGAATATAGAGTGCAAAATGTCTGCTACTTTAGTCAGAATGTAAACGTCATTATCATCCTGTGGAGATAAAACAAAGGTTACATGTGAGCAACAAGTTATGGTGAAAAGGTCTACTTAACAAGTCTGGTGAAAACAAAGTTTAGGACCACAGATTATGGCTACACTATGAGCCCCTCTGGCACTGTGAACCATACATTTTGACCAATGCTTTCTCTGTTGGCAGGTATATGAACACAAGTCAAACATTTGCTTAGGGACTATTTTAGCATGCACACTGCGCTTTCATCGCATCTACTTTATGTGAGAGCTTAATCCACAGTTACAATTACTTTACTTGCCTGCAACGAAGTATGGCAATCAGTGTAACTTTGCTGGGGACATTTAAAGAGGGTTATGACGGTTTCTAAAACTGATGGCGTACCCTGAGGATGGGCCATCACTTATGCCATATGAGTATACATTTTTACTCCTCGTGGGTACGGTAAAATGTTTTACGGTAGTATATGACAGGTGAAAGCATTGATCAGAGGGACTGGTTTTAGTCCCACTGACAAAGAGCAGGCTGCATTGTTTCACTATTGACAGATGCGGAAACACTGATTGTGAAAATGCTGCAACGTCCCATAATTCTACTAACACTATGTAGACCGTGAGAAGCTTTTATAGGGAAGCACAAGGAACATTTTACATTTTGCAACTGAAATATGCAAAACAGTATTTGACAGTAGATCTAAGGTATACCTCATCTTGCAATGATTCTTCGACCTGTTCATCATAGTCTTCATCTTGTCTTTTTACTTAAAAAAAGAAAAAAGTTAACTATTAAAGATCAATTTTTTCCTGACAGCATTACTGAAAGATTACAGTTCTCTTGACTCTAAATACACAAATGTGTACTTACAACATTAAAGTACCCATAGAAGAATGTTAAAGGGATTGTCTGGTCACTGGGCAACAACACCCTCGATATCTGTAACTGTGTTAAAATGGTAAAAAGATGTACTTACCCCTCCAGTGAAATCATGATCCCGTGCTGCAGACCCACTGTGGTCCTGGCGTTTGTTGTGGTAGATGTCATCACGAGAAGTCAGGTGACGTCTACAGCGTCACTGCTCTGAACTCCTGGTATCATGGCACCCAGGATGCGAGTGCTGATGCCAGGAGAACGGGCAATGCTGCTGCAACCTCTGCGATGAAATGGTCACCTGACTTCAGGTGACATCTTTCACAACACTGGGATGGGCAGCGTAGCTACAGCACTGGATTGCAGTGACACAGGCGGCGTAAGTACAGCCTTTTTTGTTATTTTAGTAGTTACAGCTATCAGGAAAATGTTGTCCAGTAACTATACAGCCCTTTTTAAAGTGTCACTTTTACCACATCGTGAACACCATGATGGAAAGAAATTTTAAAAAGATTGCACTATTGCTTTTTTTTTTTCATTCTATTGCACAAAAATTAAAATAAAAAATTGAAAATAAAAAAACCTTGCTACAGCAATGATGACAGAAAAATACAAGTTATGGCCCTTGGAAGGCAGAAATGCAAAAGTGGAAAAGTCACGGCCAAAACTTGGGTTGGTTTATCCTTCAATATCACAAAACTTTGCAATGTTTCAACAACAAAAAAAAACGTTTGGGTAACTAAAAAATAATTTCTGGTGGAATTAAACAGGTCTGCCATTTTGCATGGTATTATTCATTAGTGTCAGACTCTGAATGCACGTTAGCAGTTTTAAAAACTAAATTGGGATAAGGTTTTGCTCAAAACCTTGTGAAAGACAAGTGCTTTTTGTACATCTATCCACTATTACAAAGATAACAGCATTTTCTTACATATCGGTACCCCAATACCTTGTCTTAGTTCTTGGTTTTTAAAGTGCTCTTCTAGTTTGCTTTTCAGTATGCCTCCGAGTTCTTCAAAGTGTTCATTGTTTAAACAGCCATCTCCCATCACCTCAATGCACTGCCAGAAAAAGAATTTATGACAGATTAATGGGCAGCACTCATTGGTTAGCACGGCTGCTTTCAGTGCTGTGGTCCTGGGTTCAAAGGACATCATCTGCATAGCGTTTATAGGTTATCCCCGTATGTGTCTCTTCTGGGTAACCCGCACACTCCAAAAACATACTAATAGGTGAACTTAAACGGTGAGCCGCAATGGGGGCATAAAGTGATATTCAGCACTCCAGAATAAATATGCGCTATATAAATGTATTAAATAAGTAAATTAAAATTCAAGTGGTTAATTCCAGGAAAGAGCACTGTGTGCAACTTAAATCTTTTCTGGGACATGTATTTTGTTTTTTTATTGTAACTGATGGCGAGAATTGAGATGACCCGGCAGGTGAAGTTTACCCCCCTCTAAGCCTGGGTTCACACACACTGGAATCCTGGCGGAAATCTCGCGGTTTGGCCACAGCGAACAGTGAGATTTCCCCAGGGAGAAGCGCTGTTTCAAACCCTGCGGCACTTAGCTGCAGGATTTGAAGCAGCCTGGCCGCTAGCTCTTCCGCTGTGTCCGGCGCTCCCATAGATGAGAGCGTGGCCGCAGCGGAAGGAAAAAAAAAAATGTACATGCTGCAGCCGGGAAATCCGCGCCGGCATTACCGTCCCATGTGGACGAGATTTCTGAGAAATCTCATCCACATGGCTGGCTAAACCCGGGATTAGCGGCCGCAGGCGGATTTGCCGCAGCAAAATTCGGGACGGAATTTCCACAGTAAGTCTGCCCTGCGTGAACCCAGCCTTAAGCTTCAAATAAGTGAAGATTGTTCAGATACTTTTTTAGTATCTGAAAATTAGCATCCTGAATTTCTTCCGTTTCCCATCCCTTGAGATGTTGCATCTGTGATGCAAGTACGCCTTAGGATTAGGTAAGGCCAGGGCTCCCTCCTTTTTAGAGTTTTATACGTGGAGTTTTCTTACGCCACATAAGATCCCTGAATAGCCTGTTAATGTTATAGAAGATAACCAAACTTGTATTCTAGTAACTTAAGCCTCGTTAAAAGTAATCCCTAACCTCAGCATTCTAAATAGAGTTGGGCGAGAGATTACATGTAACCACATCGCAGCACTACAGATTACTAATACTTATGTCTGCTTAAGTGTATCAGT
This sequence comes from Eleutherodactylus coqui, assembly GCF_035609145.1. Classification (NCBI taxonomy): domain Eukaryota; kingdom Metazoa; phylum Chordata; class Amphibia; order Anura; family Eleutherodactylidae; genus Eleutherodactylus; species Eleutherodactylus coqui. Next base: position 401,759,539 of record NC_089837.1, read on the forward strand.
AAGATGATCTAAACTAAACATGTAGTAGATAAAATAATATTTGCTGTATAAGTTCCAAAACTTACCTTAGCAAATGAGTGCATTATTTCTGAGAGAACATCAGAATCTGGCTCCGTTCCAATTCCTTTTATAAGAGCGTCGCACATGAAGTGCCACATTTGGGTTAGGTACTCAGGGCCGCGCACCCTTGCACATTCCAACAACAGTGGCATGGACTCCGCAGCAGCTACTCTTACACGTAAAATTGAAATTAAGGAAAAAGATGGGGATTTTATGCAATTCATTTCAAATTCACATTACTTGCAATGGCACATATACTGGGTGATTGGAGTCTTCAAACTGCTCGCAATCCTTACCAGCACAGATTTCAGGTACAGATCTGGAGCCAATATGCCGTTATTTGCTACAGTCATCATTACAGCTACATTTAAGAAAAAAAATTAGCTTTAGAGGTCTTATGTAAGAAGTGACAAAACTAGAATATCTTTATAATCACTTGCACATTTCTTTCCTAAAGCCTTTGGGTCATACCACAAAATTGCAGGAAATCACAAAACCCCACAGCTGTCTAATTTGGAGGCCACCAGCAGTCGCCAGGTAGCAGGAGAGCCAAAATATCCAGTAGTGTCATCTTTTTAGGCCTTGCAGGTTACTTGCCCAATGTGACTAGTTCAGATCGGTCTAGCAATTTTCTTTCGCTAGATCCATATATTAAAGATTCACTTGCAAGGATATCATCATGGAAATAAAATTTAAGGAGTGGAACCATTAGCTTTACAACTTGTTCAGTATATTCCACAAATCCTTCCTTCAGCTCTTTAGCATAGCAAACCTGTAGGCATAATAAGAGAGAATTAAAGAAAAATATTGTCTCTTTCCTTCAAATACAAAATAAAACCCAATTCATTTTTGCAACCATCTCTACCAAACTTGTTCAGGCATTGTGTTCTACAGGAACAACAGTCTAAACCAGGGTTTCTCAACTCCAGTCCTCAGGGACCCCAACAGGTCATGTTTTCAGGATTTCCTCCGTATTACACAAGCGATGATAATTATTGTCGGTGCCTCAGACATTGCCGCCGGTGTTCTTACTATAGGATATCCTGAAAACATGACCTGTTAGGGGTCCATGAGGACTGGAGTTGAGAAACACTGGTCTAAACCAACTATCAGTTATACTGACACTAAACAATCCCAGCCAATCCCTACTGAATGCGGCAGATCTGTTGCAGAAATTTCAGTTCCACACATGTAGAAGGGGTTGGTTCTGCAGCAGGCAAAAAGGGGCAGATTTATTAAGATGGGCAAGTCATAAGCCAGTCTTAAACTGAAGTGCGCTGTAAGATGTAACAAGAATTGCGCGTCTCAATAAATTTGATGCATTTTGGATGCACTACATGAAGTCACTAAGTGAAACCTACAACTACTACAAGCAAGCCTAGATTTGTGTTCCATTTTGCTTCATATTCTAACTTAAACGGGTGTTCCTATCTTGGCTTTTCATGGCCAAGATGGGAAAACCCGGCCCTCTGACCATCTGTCGGAAACGGCGGACTGCTTCAGCGCGGTGCTGTTTGTGCAGCTTTTATTGAAGTGTGTAAGAGCTATGGAAACAGCAAAGTGTGCTGTGCTACATTGTTTTCATAGCTCCCATTCACTTCCATGGGAGTCATGCAAACAGCACTGTGCTGAAGCGCTCAACTGTTTTCATAGCTACATGGTGGCCATCGGATTCCCATCTTGGCTATGAAAAACATTTCTTCTCCATAAAACGCCATCCACTTTTGAAATGTATTGAAAGAAAACGCACAGGTTGTAGGACAAATATGGAATGCACTAAAATATGACTATGGCAGAATACTGGCACAAAGCCACTAATAAATTCCTCCCATAGTTTTCTGCAAGCCCCATTCAGCTGAATAGGACAGTCACAGAAATCTTTGCAAGAAGTTTGCAATGTGTGAGTTCAGATAGCAGAAGGGCCGTTTCCTCTTCCCAGACAGCTTCGTTTAGAAACAGGAAAGGTTAAGCCTAAAAAAATCTGCATGGCAGTCAGTTAACTGCTTGAAATGGAGAACACTGAATGACTATGAAACATTTCAGCTGAAACGTTCACTGCCCTTTCAAGAAACTTTGCATAAATCAATAGTCAAGCAAATATAAGAAACGGAGTGAACAATTGGTGGGGGAGAGCTTGGTAAGTGGAGAATGAAGCATTTATCTCTGATAAAATGAATTGCCAAAATTCAGAAATATGTCTTGTAAACTAACTGCTCACTGCCAGATCAGATTACATGCTGCCTGGTGAAGTCTATGGAGAGAAGGGGTGGGGGGCGCAGGAGGGATGAGGAGCTGAAAGCGAAAAGCAGACACACAGGGACGGTGCTGTAGCTAATAGCATTTCAACGTCTCACAGTTACTGGATTCATATCTTCACTGCTTCTCTAGAATGTCTTCCATGCTGCCAATTCTCATATATAGAGAAAGTGATAGGTAGCAGAATCTTCTTTGTGTGTGCTATTGTATGGGGGACATCCTAGCAGCTAGCCTCCACCCACCAGCTCAGGGAAAATTGAGAATTTGAGATAAAGTCTGCAGAGAGGAAAATTGCAGGATACAAGTCATAATAGCTCACGTATGGTGTTATTCCCCATAGCATCTAATTTTGAAAGGTGACCTGAAAGGTTAGGTACGCTTTAAACCATTTTTAGTCTCACAAAAGGATAGCTGCAAAAAGGTCTTAAAAGGGGTTTTCTATAGCTACACTATAAGCAGAATAGTTCATCAATAATTGGATGTTGGAGTTCCACCCTTCAGCTGATTGAAGCGACAGCGGTGCTGGAGTGAGCAGTGCTGCCCCTTCAATCCATACCAGACACAGCGCTGTACATTGTATAGCACTTGAATGGGACTGAACTGCGCTCAGGACACGTGACCGATGAAGGTCATGTCACTGGCCTGAGAAGAGGCTGCAGCACTTACTCAAGCACTGTGGTCTCTTCAATCTGCAGTGATACCGAGCAGCAGACTCCCACAGATCAGCTATTGATGACCTATCATGAGGATAAGTCATCAATGGTGTAGTCCCCCCAAAAAACGCCGTAAAGACTGTTTATATAGTATTCAATATTTTTAACTGTAAAGATGAGATTTCTGAAGACCCAATTCCAAAATGCATCTTTATACATGTGACACTCACCAACATCTGGCACGCGGTCGCTTTTTCTTCAAGTCCAGCAGTTTTGATTCCAAAACTTTGTTGGTCTCCTAGATTTACGAACTCCCATCCATCATCATCGCCCATGCTCTCCATGTCTTGAGCTTTAAAAATTGAACACAACTATAGTTAACCTCTTACTACTGAAGCCTGTTTTTGCCTTAATGACCAACTGTTTTTTTTTCCATTGTCGCATTCATAGAGCCATAACTTTTTAGTTTTTCTATCAACACAGCCATGTGAGGGCTTGTTTTTTGCAGGACAAGTACTTTTTAGTACATATAATGTATTGTATAACTTTAAAAAAAAATAAAAATATATATATATTTGACATTTTTTGTACACAAACGGCGTTTATGTATTCCAAGAGCCACGACATCTTTCTTCTTCCATTGACTGAGCTCTATGCGGACTTGTTATTTGGCAGGATAAACTCTAGTCTTCATTTATCCCAATTTTGGGAAAGATATGCAAAATTTGCCATGTTTACTTCTTCTCACGGCTTACACTATATATGGCTTAAATAGCGTACTAACTTTATATGTGTCACTACAAAAGCAGCAATGCAAAATTTGTTTTTCTAACCACACATACTAAGGCAAGATAAGGTTTGAACTTTTTTTTTGTATGGTTTACACTTTTTTGACCATTTACTCTTGTCTCACTAGGGACAAGATACGCTACAAAACTTCAATATTGTACTGTATTATATATACTGCATACGAAGCTGAACCGGAGGTTTAACCTCCTAGGTCACCGTAGATGGCAGATCCGAAGGCCATCTTCAAGCCTCTGGGTGCCATAGCAACCCATCGGACTTCAGTGATCGCATTGCAGGGGTCCAATGGATGACAGAAGAGCCCCGACCCTTTGTCAGTCTTTTATATGCCACGATTGATTTAAGCGCAGCATGTAAAGGGTTAAAGAGCAGGGCTTGGTGGTTCTTCCGGTCCTCCCTTGTTAGAGCCAAACCCTTGGTGTTACTGGCATGAGACCTCTGTTACTAGTCTGATGTAGCTCTGTAAAAAGTCATATGCTTCAGAATAAAGCCCCTTACCAACTGACGTAAAAAGTCGAGTGGGCAGTTAAGGGGTTAAATGTACCACTTGAGGGATATTTACATCATGTTTAAAGTTTATATTTGGCACATTTGTCAGAAACATTTTCTTGTGTATGTAACTGTATGCCAGTTATATACATCATCCACAGCTGTCCAAATGAAAGCATAATGAAGGTGGCTTTGCATCTCTGATTATTCAGAGCGCTACCTTTGTACCATTTATGTGAACAGTGGTTTTTAATGTAACATGACTTTTTGGGTATCCTCTACAGTATACTCATTTTTACAACAGTTTTTGGTTGGCAATAATCTCTTTTTCACTAGTTAAAAAGTCTACAAAGGCTCCAAACAAGTCTTAAGAAATACTTACAAATGCTTGTGCATAAACACATTTCACATGCAATGGGTTCCCTATCATGAAAACATTTTGTTGATAACATTTATTTTTTTGAACATGGAATAAAAATTACTAACATCAAGGATCTAAAACTCACTGTCAAGAAGAGCCACCTCGGGTTTGATGGAAGCAGTTTTCATGAGAGGCCCCATGACCACAGGAAGGTACTGCTGGAATTCTTTCCCAAGAATTTTACACATACGTGCCCATGCAGAGATCATATACGAAATCTTGGAAAAACAAAGAAAAAAGTAAACTCACAATTCGAGGGGAGGAGGCAAAACACAAACTTTATTGTTGACTACTATCCATCTTCGATAAATGCTATCCACACATTATCTTCTGTATGACTATTTTACACACAAGCACAAACCCATAGCTACTAATCGGTCTAGTGTGAAACTGACTAAAAAACTTGGAGAGGTGGGCAGAGATTCTGGAGTGGAAGAAACGTGAAGGACTGGAGAAAAAAAAATAAAATTGGTGCTGCCGTCCTACTGACACTAGTACATGACACGTTTCTACCTCTTTCTCAAACAGCTGGAATTCCTGAGGGAATTTCAAGATGAGATGTCAAATGAGTTTATAAGCAATAAAAGGCAGGGCCCTGGTGTTACCACTGGGGTTCAACAAAAGACAGTCATCAGGCAGTAGCTTCATAAAAGGTCATTGGCGTACCACCACAAAGAAAAACGTTTTTCATTATTCACTATTCTCTAGACTTTTGTGGGTCATACCAAGATCCTAGTTCTTGGTTTCTCTCTTCCATTCACTAGTCGGTCTAGGACAGCGATACAAACACCGTGGCAAACACTACTGCTTGCCTTTCTGTGACATCAATCAGCTGTCTCTGAGGGCTAGCTGCAGTAGGACTACAATGAGCACATTCGTTGACTGTGCAAGAAAGCCCTTTTGGTTTATACAGGCTTCAGTCACACATTTACAGGCCACATCTGTGTGACAGGAGCCAGTATTAACCAAAGAGAGCTTACCCATCACAGACAAGAAAAGCACTCCTTTACTTGTAGCGGTCAACATGCCATGACAGAAGACGGGGCTGTAGCAGACAAGTACTACAGTGTGGTGAGAAAGGAGTCAAGAGATGTGCTATGGGGAGGATGGGATGATAAAGCTCTGGGGGGAGAGACTGTGATGGGGAGAAATGTTCTTATGAAGTGGAGGGGGTAATATGATGGGGGGGGGGGGGGGTGACATGGTTCTGCGGATGGGGTCATAAGGTCCATGAGTGGAAAGATTGTGGTGGAGAGACCGTTCTATGCAGAGGAGAAATTATGAAGCAGGAGACATGACTCTGTGGGGGAAGACTGCAGGAGAAACCTGGTTCTGTGGAGGGTAGAAGGTGATTTTGTGAGGGATGGAGTGGAGTGGCGTCCAAGATGCTAAAGTGGGTAGAGAAGAGGCCTTTGAGGAAGAGAGAAATGATGTGTGGTGGGGGGTAAAGCTGCCAAGGAGGCATTTCTCAGTATGGCATTTGGTCTTGATCAACGAGTGCTCCCTGCCGAGTGGATCACACAACAGGCACCAGAAGAGAGATCGGACCAATTGATTTTAAAATTAGTTTATTGTAAATTAATTTATTACCCGTTTGGTTTTGCTTGGCTCCATATACCGTATATTCCTGCGTATAAGGCGACGGGGTGTATAATACGACCCCCCAACTGTCACCTTACACGCCGGGAATACAGTGGAGCAAAAAAAAAAAAAATCATTACTCACCTTCCCCGGCGCTGCTGCAGGTTGTCGCTCCCTCCTGGTCCCTGGCAGAGCATTGCTTTCTGGACGCAGGGCCGTCAGCCAATCACAGCCATTCAATGGCTAAAACACACGTGCCTTCAGCCAATCACAGTCATCCAATGATGTCATTGAATGGCTGTGATTGGCTGACAGCGTGTTAGCCAATCACAGTATTAGCTTTCTGCGTCCAGAAAGCAATGCTCTGCCGGGAACCAGGAGGGAGCGACAGCCTGCAGCAGCGCCGCAGAACGCCGGGGGAGGTAATGATTTTTTTTTTACACTTTCTTTTTTTTGTATTACCGGCGTATAAGACGACCCCCGACTTCAGAGCAGATTTTTGGGGGCTCAAAAGTTGTCTTATACGCCGGTATATATGGTAGTTTTTTTTCTTACTGGTCATATGGCTCACTTATCTGTGCCCTGTATGTAATTATCTGCACCCCATAAGATTATTTGCATCCAATATGGTGTTGTCCTGTGTACTCAGTAGTATTTACATCTAATTTTATAATTTGTGTTTGTGACTTACTGTGCGGTTCAGGCCCGCTTTACTTTTTTGCGCATTACTCCCTCAACTTTTTTTTTTTTTTTTTAAAGTTTGTACCTTAATAAATTTTATTGCAGCCCCTCGACGGCGTTACCCAGAAACATGTACAGTACTCCCCCACCATTTTCATTCAGCATGCACCCAGTGAATGCTCGTCTGTGTTATTCAGACGCCTCTGCATTATGCCAGTCGCTGCATTGGCTGCCCATCCACTGCAGAACTAAATTTAAACTCCTCTACCTCACTCACAAAGCTCTGCATGGCGCTGCACCACCATACATCGCCTCCCTACTGTCAGTACACCACCCAGCCCGCTCACTCCGATCGGCTAACACCCTCAGACTAAACACCCCTGTAATACGAACCTCTCATGCTCGCCTACAGGACTTCACTAGAGCAGCACCCATCCTCTGGAATGCTCTACCCCAAGGCATCCGGACAATTCCCGATGCACGAAATTTCAGACGTGCCTTAAAAACGCACCTCTTCAGGGAAGCATACCAAATCTCCTGACCTAGTCCCCTGCCCCTCACTATGGTGCTCCACCCTGTTTGCCTTCTGATAAATGATCTGTACATAATATTTCCTATTGCCTGTGTTCCCCACCCCTTGCACCTCCTGTACCACCCTCAACCCATTTGTGTCTAACCCAATGTACCTTATATTGTAATTGTTGTATTGTTTTGCATTTATCCATGCCTGAAAGCGCTGCGGAATAAGTTGGCGCTATACAAATAAAGATTATTATTATTATCTTCACTTCCAAATACAGAATGAAGTTGTCACAACACCATGTCATGTGACCGCTGCAGCTAATCACCGACTGAAGGGAGCTTGTGATTGGCTGCAACAGTTGCTGAAAAAACGCAGCGAAGGGGTTGAGGTGGTATGAATTTTTTTAAATGTTACAATGGCGCACTGGGCATGTTTTTAAAAAAAGCAAGATAACACTTTTAAATTGGAACATGACTCTGGAGCCCTCACACCAAAAAACATTGTACTCCCCTAGTCAGGGATCGTCCGAAATATGTATGCGGATAACTGCAAATCATTTTTCAATATATTACACACCTGAGGATCATCATCTTCCAACTCACTGAAGTCCGTCTGAGTTTTTAGAAGCAGCTGCATCACATCGGATGCATCTTGCATAAACTATAACAAACAAAATGATACACTGTAAACGGTATGTTATTCAGCACCATAAAACCACCTGCAACGGAGGAAAAAAAATGGGAAAAGGTTTTGTTCTTACATTTAATATATGTTTAAAAAGTTTAGATTTAATAAAAACGTTTTAAAGTCCTCAGAGGGATTGAGCTTGAGATTCCTTTTATTATATGCTAGTATAGAGTACTTATCAAAGTTGCCTATTAGGCCCTGCCACAACAGTCATTCATGGCAGCCCTTGGAGCTTGCACTAGGCCCAGGGCTGACATGACAACCCACTGGCGCTCTGCGACAGCCTTTGGTTTGGTGTCTGGTTTTGACCACAGCAACTAGTTAACAGCAGCAACCATAGCCAAGTGATCGTGGCCGTTGCCAGTGGCTGTCAGCTGTAGAAAACAGCTCACGGCCGTCAGGCATGGAGTGGACTCCCAAGCCAGCCCCCTACATTTTCTGTGACCACATGACATAGATTTGCATTATGTTGAAAAAGGTTCAGTTAACAGCACAGACTGACAGCACTCATACATCAATTTTCAGCAGCTTTCGTGGCCTTAACCAGTATGCCATCCAGGTAAGGAATTGCCACGATACCCTAGGAAGGAACACAACAGCTGATAGGGGCTTTAGTGAACACTCAGGGAACTATTGCTATGCCAAATTGCAAGGCGACAAAATGAAAATTCGACTTGACTGCAAACAGAGAAAGCGTTGGTGGGACTGGTGAATCAGGATGTGGAGATAGGTGTCTGATGTATTTACAGCAGACATTCACCTTGTTCCATAGAAGCAATCACCGCTCGGATAGATTCCATACGAAAATGGCGGACTTTGACATAATGAATCAGGAGCTTCAGCTTTAGGACCCAGTGAACCGATCAGTCTTTTTTTTGGGAACAAACAGGTTGGAGTAAAATCCAGCAAAGAGTTTGTGAGAAGAAACAGAAACAATGACACCTTGGTTGAGTGAAGCCTGAAAGGCTCAAAGGTACTGGGGCAGACTGTATGGAAGGAACTGTCTTCATGCCAAGGATGACATTGCCAAGGGAAACTTGGTTGCCTGAGATTGTGAAGTCCAGGAAGCACGAGGTTTGAAGGATGTTTTTTTTTTTATAGCAGTCCTGACGTAACATTAAAGGACGATGGCTAAAGCGCAGCAATGAAAAAGTAGTAGGTTTCTTCTTCTTGGCAGTCTATCAGACAAGTGGACCTGCACTACGTAAGGGAAGAACTTTTTCTGCCTATTGCTTCGGAAATAAATTTTTGTCTAGGTGACTGCCAAAGGTGAGGTCTGCTGACCAACAATTTAGCAACAGAAAGCACAGGGGAACAAGCTAATCGCCTGGCCACATGCAGGAAGATCTCGCAGAGGAACTTGCCTGCTTGGGAGAACTGAAGGCCCCCCTTACCCCGAGCATGATAACTGCACACAGGTTCACCTCTTACAGGGGCAGTGAGAACCAGGGAGGGGGGAATGGGAAGAGACTGGAAGAAGGGCATTTATACTTTACTTTCCTGGAGGAAAAGTGCCAGATCCTGTGGCATCAAAATCCAGTCTGATCCTTTGCTGTTTCTCGCTTCTCTTTGGTATTCTGTCACCTTGTGAATACATAGTGTTGAAACAACTCCAGGATCTTGAAAAAACTGCAGCAGAAAGCTCTGCCTTCTATGGACACTAAGCTAAAACTGCTTTAGTCGAGTAGCTACAGCAGGGATATTGCTGGTAAGTCGTCAATTCTTCCTTTGCTTTGTGACCGCCTAATGGCAGGTGTTGAACCCAATGTCTTCGCTGTGTCCCGCAATAATACAGCTGAGAACAATATTTACTATTCTATTTAAATAGCTTGATTATTTTATCATAATAGTGATGAAAAGCCTGATGTTACCATATTACTACAGTAACCTTATCGCTTAAACATTACATATGATTATTACATTGGACAAGACATAAGCACAAGTTTATTGAAGCTATAGTGCACATTTAATATTTGTATATGAATGCACAGGCATGACGCTCTTACCTTCTCTTTACCAACAGCTAGGCCAATAAGACTTATGCACTCAATAGTTTTTCCTCTGAGAAGGCGCAGCTCTTTTTGCACAGCATTTTCCACTATGTGCTTCAGGGAGGGCATGAACAAATCATAATAGGGAACAAACTTCTCTTCAGCAGTGTCCGCAACAGAGGCGATTGAGGTCACCACCTGTTCCAAAACCAACTTGGTGCCTTTCTGGATTAACTATTAAAAAACAACAAAAAAAGTGTGAGTAGGGTGGAGGGGGGGGGGGGTTAAGGAGAAACAAAGGTTTTCTTTAGAATTTGAATGTATAATGTTGTAGAGCAGACTACGGTTATGCATTGACCACTTGTCTCTTTAGTCTGCCAACATATCCAGTGTGTTCCTTTCACAAGCCGATGCACACATTGCATTGTAGGGTGCATTCACACTGGCAACAGAGAGTCGTGCCCAACATTCTCAGGTGTGACATCGCACAGCACAAGGACACTCCGTATTGTGTGATTTGCAATGTGCTGAGGCCACACATCTACATGTCCTAATTTTGTGAGAGTCACATGAAAATAGAACATGCTGCGATTTTTCCATCTTGCAGTATCGCCATGAGATAAAAATCATCCATGTAAAATATACCCATTCCAAATAATGGGTTCTATTTTCATGCGAGTTTTGTGCACTCTAAACCACCACAAATGCAGCAAATTGTTAGCTGGATTGTGATAGCATGGTGCAGAAAATTCAAATTTAAGCCATTAAAAAGCTATTCTTTTATCTTAACACAACAAAACCCATAGTAAAAGAAATTTAAAGTGTAAATAAACCACCCCGATGGCACAACACACCTTATACATCACATCAGTCACACTAAAGAAATGCATCTGTATATCTGCTCTAATTGGTTAGTATTGATCATGTGAGCAACAATGGCCAATCAGAGCACGTGTTGTGTCAGATGACTGATACGAGCAATGATGGCCAGAGAGCAGATGTAGTGTTTTAAGACTGAAAATCCAGGAAAACTGAAAGGAATGAATGCTTTTGCATAAAAAGAAAAAAAAAACATACCTCCTGTAGTTTGACCACCATCGTTGAATGCAAATGTTTAACCAAATTATCCAGATAAGGAACTAGCAGTGACTTGGGGCAATCTTCAGTGAAGTTAATAAGAGCAGCAGCAGCATGAGCCTGGACTCGAGGGTTAGCCTGGTCTTCCATAGTTTGCAAGAGGCTTGCAATCACCTGAAAATTAAAAGTATAACGTTTGTGACACACACACACACATTTTAGTATCTTCTGAAGATAGGAGGGCAGAATTGTGATTCTGGGTACAATTGGTTGCATAAAACCTGTCATGTCCTATGAGCCCTATAAACTAAGGTTATGGGTTCATAAAACAGGAGGCACAGAGTCCAGGGATGTGACTTGTTTACTCACAGGACTCCCTGTTCTATCACTGTCTGTTCTCAAAGTCCGTGTTCAGTGAATCAAGTGGACTCCATTGCACATGTGCACACACTGTCACGTCATTATAAACAGTGGGCTTATTTACTAATACTGTCTAGAAGTCCAACAGTGCAAACAGACTAGCGAGTCTTAAAATGTGCCAGATTTATCACTGAATGATAGATAAATCAGTCGACTTAATACTGCCTAGTTTAAATTTAAACCATCTATTAGCTTAATTTACGTCATTATTGCAATATTGCTGTGGATTGCACCAAAGTTTTACTGCAATTATAATTGCAGTAAAACTTTGGTGCAATCCACAGCAATATTGCAATTTTTTTTGACAAGTCAGTAAAACTGTCCAAAAGTGTCTAAAAACATAATAAATGTTGCAGAGCATGTAAAACCTCCTTTACATGTAACAATTATAGCTTAAATGGCCGAATGATTGAACAAATTGACGACATTTTTGCATAAAATTAATAGCAGTAGCGACTGTTTGCTCAGCTGGGTGTGCGTTTATGCGAGGGATTATCTGGCCAGCAGATTCCATCGTCTTCTCCCGCCACGAGTAAACAGTGTACTCATTGTGTATGCAAGTAAAAAAAAAACCTATCTTGCAGCCGCTTAAAAAACTGGATGAATTCCATTCAAATGAAATATCTTTTGAGTGGCTGAACGATGGCTTTTATGCCGGCCAAAAACCTGCGGCTAATGACAAGTGAACGAATAGTGCACTACTGCCCGCAATTACACATAAGCAATAATCGTTGCGTGTCTACAGGCCTTAAGACTGTTTTCTAATGTAATTTGCAACAAAAAAACAGCCGAATCTTGAATAGGAAATAAGCCCAGTGTGCCCGAAAACGCAATGGAGAATGAGTTTGCTGGTGGACAGCAAGGAAACAGGCAAGTATGAAACTCATGTCTCCAGACTGTTACCCAACTTACTTGCACATAGCTTTAGTTTATGGGGCTTAAAAGGTCACGACAGGTTCCTTCTAAGCGCAGCAAAAAAAAAGTGAACATATGCAACGTACCAGTTTTCACATTAAGTATTTTAAACATTTTAAAACAATTCTGAAAAAAAAAAGTAAAATTAAACCACGTGGAGATTTTTTTTTTTCACACAGATGAAGTTATTCACACTGAAGATTAAGCAAATGCAATGTGGTAGCTCAGATGACAGAATTAAGGTGTTTAGCCACACGACTGTCCACACATTCCAAGTAGCAGCTGGCAGAATTTTGGAAACTCATTTGGATTCAAGTGAAGACCAGTAACAAAAATGAGCATAAAATAAGTCAACACTATACAGACATTTACAGTATTAAAAGTAGTAAATAGAAAGCCATTTATGCACTCATACATGTTTGAAATATAAGCTTCTTACCTTTTCATGAAACTTTTTCTGGAAGGCAGGAGCAAAATCAGTTGCCATCTGTCCAATAGCATTGCATGCAGCATAACGCACTCTAGGGTGCTATAAGAAAGGAAAACAAGTTTCATATACCAGTTAATCAAAAATCTCATACAAAAATACAATGCTTAAGCAAGTCTCAAGTGAAAGCACCTTTTCAGATGTTTATTTTGGTGTACTTATGGAACTGCCCTAGTAAAGTAAGCAAACATTGCTGTACATTCAAGTTAAAGTCCACTTCCATACCATTTAGAAAGAAAGTAACAACCTCATTGCTTACTTTCAGTGGATCAAGATCTGTAATCATACTGGTTACTGGCTCATTAGAAGACCGCTCTCATAACTAATGGGCCATTTACACGGGACGATTATCGCTGAAAATTCATTCAAACGAACTTGAATGAATCGTGCAGTGTAAATTCGCAGAAATCGCTATATTCCTATTCGCAAGTGCTTAAAAACTCTCTGGATCAGGGACTAGTCGTTCTATGTAACGCTCAGCACTCCGCATAGAAGGTGAAGTGCTGAGCAAGAAGCCTGCGATGGAGCAGTGAAGCCTGTCAGTGTAAACGCTCTGCACGGGTGCCGATTACCTTAAGGGTGATGCCAGCACTTGTGCGGTCGTTTAGCCCACTGTCAATCTGTGTAAAAGGGCCATAAAACCTTGTTCACACTACTGATGACTACTGCTTATAATGCAGTCTTGACAACTACTTTAGATCTGTTTTCTGATACCATGTAATGAACCCAGGTAGACCTTACTGTTTTATAAAGGGAATCCATCAGGTTTCCAGTATTTGACAGCAACAGTAGCACTGCAGGTTATTGTAAAGACCCATTAATTGCAGGGCACTGTCCATATTATAATAGGGAGAATGTAGAGTGCAGTAGTTGCTTCCATAGTGGTGGCAGCAGTGTTATTGGAGGCTTTTCTGCAGAGGTGAACTTTCAAGTTCTTTTTGAAGCTTTCTAATGTGTCAGGGAGTCTGATGTACTGGTATAATGAGTTTCAGAATATAGGTGATGCACAAGAAATTGTGTAGACCGTTTTGTGAGAAGCAGACTAGGGGAAAGTAGAGGCAGTCTTTTGAGGACTGCAGGCTACATGTGGGGAGGTATCAGGATATTAGGTCAGAGATGTAATATCTTGAACTCGGTTCCCTAAAGGGAATGGAGAGGCAGGATAGTAACAAGGGCAGAGGTGGATTAACCAGGCAGCTGAGTTCAGGAGTGCAGAATTGGACACCTTGTTGCAGTAGTTTTGGTAGTAGAGAAGAACATACATAGCATTTTCGTTGACTCGCATTGAGGAAAAGCCGTATCAAAGAGAGGTTTTTGAGTTGAGGAGGCTAGGGCTTGTATATGCAGTTTGAAGGACAGGGCAAAACCAAATGTTACACCTAGACAGCAGACTTTTGCAACTGGGGAAAGTATAGGGTCACTGACTGCAATCAATGTTGATTTTTAGAAAGCAGGAAGTGAAGGAAGATATGGCCTATAGACATTTGCTTTTTTGATGTGTTTTCACATCTGAAAGCCATGAGATTCTATCCTAGGCCAAAGGTGTAGATGAAGTACTGGGGGCCTAGCACAGGGAAGGTGGGAGCGGCACCAACAGAGAGTCAGGCAAGGATGTTGTATGAGTGGGAGACACTGAGGAAGTGAACATACATTCCCATTAAGCAACTGCGAGCAGATATCTTGAAGACCATGTGAATTTAATGTTTACTAGCTTTTTGGATTCATTCTTTCACGTATACAATGAAAAATATTTGCTGAAACTATTGTAGCCATTTAGGAATTTTTTTTTTTTTAAAGAAGTAGACAGTTATATTGAATGCTACAAATTACTACAGTTCTGCAACAGTGATTGGAATCTATTGATCCGATAGATCATACAATAGACATTTTTAGTCTGAGGTAATGAGGATGGAGAAGAAAAAGCAAAAAAACACTGCTCAGTTCTACTAGCACTTCTAGCTGACAACAGAAATAGTTTTGAGTCTTGTTGTCAACTAAGACCTCCGGGCGATTTTTCACTGCGTTTCCCACGGCAATAATCCGGCCTTGGGAAATGGAGTGAACGCTTTCCATAGACTTATGGAAAGTACAGCCCCACTGTCCACGAGCGGAGAATCATATCGATTCTCCGCTCATGGTCGTTAAATCCCAGCATGCCACGATTCTCTGCGGTGAGCCTATCTGTCAGATAGGCTCAGTGTGGAGAGCTGTCAGCTCTTCCCTGCGGCAGCGATCTACCGTGGGATATCGCTACGCACGTAGATAGGGAGCCTAAGGTTGCTCTCACAAGAGAGTCTGTTAAAACGCGTTTTTAAAACATGTTCAAAAGCATTTAACCCACCCCATTATTACAATGGGTGATGAGGCGCATTAAAATAGAGCAGACAGCAGTGGAAAATCGCTACGTTAGAAACACCGCATTTGAATGCTAGTCTGCGAAGCCCCATTGAAATCAATAGAGGCGTTTTACAGAGTTTCAAACTTCACGGTAAGCGCTGTAAAAAGCGCTGTGTGTGAGTGGTTTAACAGCAAAAGGAGCTTAAAAAAATCCCAAACAACCTAAAGTCATTTTTTTCATAAGACAAAATACCTTATTCTTATACTTAGCGGAATGGACAAGTGTTGAATAAAAATGCAGTTTTGCTAATAAAATTTGGACCTTGAGAATAAGAATATTTTCTAAAATGAAAAATAAATAAAAAAAACAAAAACCAACAACATTTTTACCGGGTCTTGAAGAAAGAGCAACACAAAGTTGACCATTTCATTAAGGATGCCCTCCATCTGCTGGTGACAACCTTCACCAATGGCTGATAACGCCATAAGGCCAGCATGTCTGTACTTCCAGTCAGCTGCAGTAACAATAGAAAAGTATTAACTTGTTGAAGTTTCTTCATGAAAAACATGATTTCAGAAGTAAATGCATGAAACACAAGAGAAGGGGGGCTGCTCAGTAACTAGTCACCAAGCTACCAGAGTAAGCAAATCAGGCTCTGATAACTATATAGCATGCTGTGGACTCTCTGGATTAAAATTAAACCATTTACTACTAGATTTTTATCGCAGTATCTATATTAGGGTGCTTTGACATATTTACTGGGGAGGGGGAAATTCCTTCAAAACTGCTGCAGGCAGATGTTAGCCTAGAGTCAATACTGAAATAAAAGAAATCACTTGAAACAGTATGTTTTTTGTAGTGGCTTTCTTCACTTTTGGGTCTGAGGCTTTTTGACCCCCCCAAAAAGAAAAGAAATAAAATGTCACTAAGAAGAAGAAGAAGAAAAAATAGGCGCTTACAGAAACTAAGGGTATGTGACTGCACTGAAAGCAGAAAAAGGGATGCAATTTTAATAAAGTGTTTATTAGTACATTAGGTTGAATATAAGCCTGTTTCACGCACTTTAACATTAGGTATATAGTGGCCGGCTCATTTAATTGCGCTGAATACATACTTCTAACCATTGAAAAGTATAGACTCACGGTTTTGTAGCATCTGCATGATATGCTCCTTAATCATGGGGAGAACAATTTTTCCACCTAAGCCACAGGCCATTCTGTCCAAGGCGCTTTCACCTGCTACAGCATTGCTGGATGGAGGACACAATAGCTTTTTAAAACAAAATGCATTTTATTTAAAAATTGCTGTTTAACATATTTTATAGCAATCTTCTAATGAGATCGCCACTTTTACTGAAAACCATGGAAACCCCAAGATGAGAAGTTTACATTGTTAGCTCCAGATTACTCCCAAAGCCCCCTTCTCCTCCCTCCAGGTGCTTGCTGGCAGGTCCTTCTGTGTTAGTACATACAGAGGGACCCGTCAATCAGCATCTGGCGGGAAGAGGGTGGCAGAGTGTACATACATGAATATACTTGAGCCTTATTGAACTGCTCTCTAGTATAGCTGTGCAAGGTTAAAGGAATAAGATTTGCAAAGCCACTAAATCAAATCAGTCTAAGTGACAGACCGCTGAACCGAGCATGTCTGCCACTATACCCTGCTGCCCGCAGCCCAGGCGGCTTAGGGAACCTGACAGGTTGTCTTTAAAATATACAAAAGCAAATGGCGATCATTCACAAGCTGCCTAATGATATATACATACAAGTATACCTGTCAAAATCATCATCGTCCAATTCATCAGCATTTGACCAGTCTTCATCATCTTCCAAGTCTACCATCATCGCCAACATCTGTGGAACTGAGAAACAAAAAGGATAATTGTTTCCACTTACAGTTTAGCAATTTCCAGTCAACAACAGATGAAAAATCATTACTTACTAGCTTGGGCAACAATACTTGTATGTTTCCTCAACATAGCTGCTGCGGTCTCAGAGAGGGTAACAATAACCTCAAGTGCCAATTGTCTCTGCATGTTGCTCAAGCTGGTATCTGCGCATAACTACATAGAAAACAAATGGTAAACAATATATCAATGCGTTCACAAGGGTGTATTTGGGGGCCAGTCCTACCTTCAAACTTAATTGCAATGTTGCTTCCAGGTGAGGCCTCAAATATTTTGGAACCGTATCTGCTATTTCAACCAGAGACTTCAGGACGGAGTCATCATTCTGATAACAGGATTCATTTACCGACTAAAAAACACAAATCATGATTTACATCAAAAGTATATAATAGTTTTACAGCAGATTTTACAGGCCAGAAATAAGGGGGGAAAAGGATTATTTTTAAGCAGATCAGCTCTGCCAAATGAGATCTCACCTGCAAGATGCCAGGCAATAAGTCAGCAAAGTGCTTCAGTAATGGAACATTGTGTTCATTGGCCAGAACAAAGGCACCAGCAGCCCGGGCAGACAGCGTCCTTATCTACAAAGGAGAAGGAAGAGCAGTAGAATATTCATGCCAAAAATGTTTATCTTCAGCAGGATATTATTGGCAGAATTGCGAACATACAAGTGGAAAGTGGCAAACCTGTAACATTTACAGCAAAAGCAAAATAGATGACATTTAACTCCTTCATGCAATCAAACATTAAAATCGTGGTTAGCTTGGAGCAGGCACACTCCATACGCCACGGGTACCAGCTGTAGAGAGCAGCTGGCACCTGGCTGGGATCAGAGATGACTACCATCTTGGCCTTTAACCCCCTATATGCCAACTGTGAGCAGTTATATATGGCTTGACAGAGGGAGAGGACTCCCTCCAAGACAAGATCATTGGGTGAAGCTCTGTTGTCATGGCCTGGGGCCTTGTTCATGCCCCAAGGTCTGCCACAGATTACAGGCTATTACATTAAAAGTACAATATACTGGTATACAAAAGCATTACAGCATAGCGTACAAGTGATTAAACACTCAAAGAGCAAGTCCATTACCGGGATTACCAAAAATGTAAAAGTTTAATGAAGTTTTTATATGTTTAAAACATTTGTTTAAAAGCTCAAATCAACTCTTTCCCCAGTATATGCATAACAAATCATCATAAAACCGGTATTGCTGAATCTGTAAAAGTCCTATTAAAATGTCACATTATCAATCCTAAACTATAGTGCTTGTTACAAAAGACAAGCCCTCCCGCAGCACTATTTACAAAACAAATAAGTTATGGGAGTTAGAATAAGGTGACAAAGTTTGTTTAAAAAAGGCAACTTTTTATAGTACTACATTCAACTAGATAAACGTGGTATAGCTGTAATTCTACTGATACACAGAATAAAGTCAATATGGAATGTTTACAGCACCGTGAATGCTGTAAGAACAGTGTCCCCAAAACTAGTGCAATTGCAGTTTGTTTCCCATTCCACTAGACTTCAAAATTTTTACTTTTTTTCCATACACTATATGGTACCATTAAAAAACAACTTCTATTTCTAAAGTTTTGTTCGTTGTTCATTTTGGGAAGACAAAGATCAGTCATTTGCAAGGCATGGAGTTTAAAAAGTGACTTCAGTCATTCCCATTCACTGGCACAGTCCTCTGAAAGGCCAACGATCGAATGAATGACAAAACAAAGTAAACTATTGTCTGTGTGTAAACTGACTGCATTTTAAAGCAAACTACCATTTGCTCGATCAAACGATATCTCACTTCGTATAAAAGGACTCCAAGGGGACTCTGGGACCGCCAATCTTATGATCTATGGGACTGCCAGTGGTTAAAACCTGTAGCAGAGCTGATAATTGCGTATAATGGGAAACTCCTTTAACACTTCTTTTTGTTGACATAGCCATATAAGGGTTTGGTTCTTTTGTGGACAAGTTGCATGTGTCAATACTAATTTTGGGGGGTACATATAACTTATTGACTAACTTAATTCTTTCTGGGGAGGTAATGTGAAGAAAGAAAAAAATCCAGAAACTTTTTTTTTTTTACATTTGTCATTCAGCAGTACCAAATGCAGAACAAACTTTCCCCTGTAATTACTGTGGCCGGATTCTACCTACCCTAAATTTCACTCATCAGCCACCAGCAAACCTGTAGTAGGCGTGTAGTAGCCCCCTACTTAAGGAACCTTTACACTGGATGATTGTCGGGCACATAAGCGCGACACCCGTCCCACAGGCTTCCTCCCAACTATGGCTCCTGTGCTTTACACAGGAACGATAGTCATTCTACTGAATGGTGTGAGAGTGGCAGGGAATTGGTCCGGCCACCCACCTCATTTCCCATGCAAAGATTCAGTGACTCCTGTCACTTGGTTTTTAGTTCTGCTAAAAGCCAAGCGACTACAGCAAGTGAGTGATTTCTCGCTCACTGCCCTGTCGCCAGCCACACGTACGATTATTGCCCAAATTCGCTGCTTCCACAGAAAATTCAGGCAATAATTGATCACCTACATATTTCACTGCACAGCTTATGTATATAGTGTATTATACCTGAACGTCCGTGTTCTATTAGCAGGCAGCCTATTAGACCCTGCCTCTGGCAGGGCCTAATAAGCCTCTGTCCATGACATACCTGGAAGGTATTTCCAGGCCTCTGGCTGCCATAGCAACTCATTGGTAACCTTTAGCCTCCTTGTTGTGGAAGAGAAATGATAAAAGGCTGTCAGAAAATGTACCAAAACCCGTCTGTCGAACTGCACTGCAGCGACAGCTCAACTATATATTGAAATATACTGTATAGCCTCCCCTTATGGAAGGCATTGCCTCAGATCCTGGGCAAGCAGCATATTTCGCATTATCTACCAATTGCATCATATATACAGCACAGGGAAAGAAAGGCATAAAAATCCAAATAAGAAAAAAAACACAAAAAACCTAACATTTTTTAAGGGGTTGTACCGGATGCCATAAAATGACTGTCAGTGCAGCCTGTGTACCTGTCCAATGATAGGAGAAAGCATGTGCAAACCAAATGTGGAAGGGGTGTAGCCTGATGCTACACTACTCGGAACAATGTATCATTAGGCTGTTGGCATCCCCAGCCCTTCCGGTCTGCACATAAATCCTGCCACCCTAAAACGGGTTTCCACAGGCTGCAGACAGTAGTCACTGAACGCAATCAAACCTCTGCATAGATGCAGCCTGGGCAACAAGAATGCAGCCATTTTTCCCTCACATCCCTGGCTGCATTCAGTGAAATAGACTACAACACAAAGGAGCAATCATGTTTGAGAGAACGTGTAATATCGATCCACTGTACTTGTATGAGCAGCATATAAAAGATGTGAGAATATTCACCCCAGGATGATTCTGGTCTTGCATGCACTGCACAAGCATTCTTTTGATTACTTCTAAGTAATGCTGCTGCTGATTTCCAAAAATACCAGGGAAATTCCTAAGAAAACATAGCCAAGATTACATAATGCAATAACTATGTGAGAAGGAATACAAATATTTGTTGTACATAAGCAATATGTATAACCGTTACCTGCAAAGGGGTAAACCGCATCAATGTGTATACTGTACAGATACCAATATTTTTACCTATTTGTACGTTTGTAATGTGCAAAAATAGGTCACATCTCTACCTTCACACTAGTGGCTTCTGATCTCCCTTAAAGGGGTTGTCCAGGATTAGAAAAACATGGCCCCTTTTTTCCGAAACACGGCATCACCATTGTCCATATGGTGTGGTACTGCAGCTCAACTCCACTGAAGTGAATGGGAGCTGAGCTACAACACCAGTCACAACCCACACACAAGTAAGCAGCCATGGTTTTCTAACCCTGGACAACCCCTTAAACAACGGTTAATGTGGTAACCAATACAGCATTAGGCTTCCTTCAGACATTTTTGTGACAGACTTGGGAAAAAAATGCTTTTGTTGCTTGAGATGACTTTTTTTAACACTTTAAAAATACAAATGTGGTATTTTCAGGCATTGCTTCCCTACTGAGAAGTCTAAGAAAAAAAAAAAGGAAAACGGAAAGAAAAAACACCTAAAAAGATGCAGTATTTGAAGTAGAAAACAACAAAACTCCATGCGGTGCGTTTCAGATTTCCTTCTGACTTACAGCTAGCATCTGCTGAAGCGGTTTTTGCTGCAAATCATGTCCAGTAAAAATCCGTGTTCTACGTAGGAGACCGTGTGAAACCACCTTTAAAAGGATATTCTGAGCACATCTTATATAATGAAAGTTACATAACTTTCCAAGATCAGTCTCCGTTTTCAAGATCTCTGCTTGTAGAATGCCATATTGCTTCCATTACAATTAAAAAACCTTGAAGAGTTAAAGGGGTTTTCCAGGGAAATACTATTGATGACCTATCTTCAGGATAGGTCATCAATAGTTGATCGGCCGGGGTCAGTCGATTGGGACCCTTACTGATCAGTTAAGCAAGCGCAAGCTGCGCCGACCTCCATGTAGTGGTCGTCGCTTGTAACTGCAGGCATGGCTCTCATTGATCTCAAGCTAGTTCCAATGTCAGCCATAGCCATGCTAATGCAGTGCTGCCTGCAGCATGCAAGCCAGCAACTCTGGGCCGCGGAGGAAGGGGTGGGGTGTTGCTGTCCTCTGGCTCCCTATGATGCGCTATTTACTATGGCAGCCATGGGTTTATGTATTTAAACCTACTAAGCCCTGCCTGTGACAGAAGTTAAAAAAACTAATGTTAAAACTACAATATATTGCACTACTGAAATAGTGCAGTACATTGTAGAAGCAATCAAAAGAAAGATCGCAAGTTCCACTGCCCTAGGGGGACTGAAAAAAAAATTATTTAAAAAGCCTTCTCCCATTCCCCCCTCCCCCCACCATCTCTCCAAATCTAAACAAGAACAAACAATTGGTTTTGCGAACCATAAAAGCTCAAACTAGTAGCAAGTAGCACATTGTCCCACACGGAAGACGGCATAAAAAAAAAAAAATAACACACTATGCCAGAATTACAGGTTTTGTGTCACCTCCACTCAAAAAAATTGACTAAAAAGTGATCAAAAAGTCATGAATACCCAAAAATGCTGGCAATAAAAACTACAGTCTGCCCTGAAAAAAAATAAAAAATAAAAAAAAGAGATCACACACAGCACTATCAACAGGAAAAAAATGTATGTTTTCAGAATATGGTGACAAAAATTAGTAGTAAAGTAGTAAAACAAAACCCTACATAAAATTGGTCTCGCTGTAATAGTAACCCACAGAATATATTCTTAGTGCACCGTGTGTGCCGTACAAAGAAAAACCTCAAAAAAACACTAGTGCATTTTTTTCTCCCCATTCATTTTAAAGTTATACAAGTTATACAATACATACAACGCTCTGCAAAAAACAAGCGGCTATGTAGATGGAAAAGTTCCTCATAGTAAGCATACGAAAATGTGTACAAAAAAAAAAACAAAACACAAAAACAAAAACACAAATTGATGCAATTACATGCCAAATTTCTGAAAGTATTCAATATGACCCTCTAAACCAGGATAAACCCAGATAGCCACACTGATAGTCTGACTACCTGACATTACATGCTGCTCTTTTTGGCCAGTGCTTTCATGTCAGAATTGCTGGTCAATCAAAGCAGCATGTAGAATTTTTAGACCAGAGGTCCCCAATTCCAGTCCTCAGGGACCACCAACAGGTCATGTTTTCAGGATATTCTATAGTAAGAACACCTGTAGCAATGTCTGAGGCACCGACAATAATTACATCACCTGTGCAATACTGAGGAAATCCTGAAAACATGGCCTGTTGGGGGAACTGAAGACTGGAGTTGGGAAACACTGCTTTAGACTACCAACATACAGTGTGCATCACATAGTCAGCATTGGTGCAGTCAACTTTGTTTGAGACTGGAAAGTCGCTTTAAACTTGGCCAAAAGAAATATACTATACCAGAAAATATGTAGAGCAGATTCACGCAGTCCCACGTCCTGAGAGTTCACAGAGTCAAACAAGAACTTTAATGCTTCCGGCCACTGATTATTGCCATCATCATCTGAGAAGACAGATCCAAGAAAAGGTTCAGATTTGTTTAACACATAAATAACTGAAATATCAACTTGTGTGTAAACAGCAGGATGGCATTCATGTATAAATATTTATATGGTATGTCAGCTAGTAAATGTCTACCACCCACTGTCAGCACTTCCAAGTTCACATCAACACTTGGTAATTAGTAATATACACTGGGCCAGATTTATAACCATCGCCTGTATGAATAACTCTTTGTTGTCCTCAGAAAGCAATAACTTTTCAAGAGAACTATAAAGCCGGGCTTACATGACTGTATGGTTAAATACTACGTATAAATCGCAACGTTTTACCGGCGTGTGGAGCTGCGTATCATCACGTATGCCTGTGCACGACAGCGTATCTCACGCATGCTGTCATTCCCTGGTCTCTTTTTTTCCCCCTTCAAACTTTACTGTAATTGTCTTTTGCAACGATGCATAAAAACGCCATACATACGCAATGTAACAAATGCAGTCACCAGCAGCACTCAATAGGACCCTCATCCGGGTGGGACCAATGATGCAACAGCTGCAGTGTGCGGAGCCCGAACTGTTACCCCAAGTAGCAATATGTCCATAAATCGATCCGCAGCAGCATATACGAGTGCCAAACAGATGTAGAAAAAAAAACTCCTTTATTCCTCCATAGATATGTATGGCAGCGACGTTTTGATCACGCCATGTGATGTTTCTCAAGCCACAGAAAGATCACATGGCGTGATCGAAACATCGCTGCTATACATATCTATGGAGGAATAAAGGAGTTTTTTTCTACATCTGTTTGGCACTCGTATATCCTGCTGCAGATCGATTTATGGACATATACGTACGCGATGTAATTGCCCATATACAGCATTTTTGTATGCAGCCATAGAGAACAATAGGGCTCTATCATGTGTAATAAGCTGTAAAATAGAACATGTGTCCTTTTTAACGCATGTATTACACACAAGTGACTGGATCAATTAAACTTTAATTGACTCCATTCACAGCGTATAATGCGTGCATACTACACAATTAAATTACACTTGTGTGAGCCCTTCCTAAGAAATGTAAGCTGTTCTATAATTGGCAGCTATGGGCAACAAGACTATTGTTTTAGACACTTTCATAAGCATAAGAATAGAGATGAGCGAACGTACTCGGATAAGCACTACTCGTCCGAGTAATGTGCTTTATCCGAGTACCGCTGTACTCATCCTGAAAGATTCGGGATGCGCTGCGGAGCGGGGAGCTGCAGGGGAGAGCGGGGAGGAACGGAGGGGAGATCTTTCTCTCCTTCTCTCCCGCCCGCTCTGCCCCGCTGCGGCTCACCTGTCAGCAGCGGAGCGCCCCGAATCTTTCAGGACGAGCGGAGAGATACTCGGATAAAGCACATTACTCGGACGAGTAGTGCTTATCCGAGTACGTTCGCTCATCTCTACATAAGAACCTTTTCAAATATTGAAATACTTAACGCCTACAAAACAGCACTTCAAACGTTAAATATATGTAATATTGACTTTAAAAAAAAAAAGCGTGAACCCCCATTATATGTCCGTAAACCTTACCGATCAAATTTCTAGCCAACTCTGCAACAATATCACAGATTTTTTTCCTCATACTAGACTGAGATTCCAACTGAATGACGAGTAGAAGTTCACTTCTGATAGCATTCTGCACATCCGTTGGAAGAGATGGATAGACTTCTTCAAAGGATGACGACAAGAGACGTCGCAGCAGGACCGCTGCCATTTGTCTGGCCTGGAACAAATAACCCAAAATAACCTTAGAAAGTCTTCAAATACAACCGCCATATTTATAAAATATCAACAGTAAACGAAAGACCATCAAATATATTGACCATGAATTATTGTATACTTTGGTTCATATTCGAATTCATAGTGCCGTACAACTTTCAGCAAGACGACAGAAGGCCATTACTTCGAGAACATTATGGTTGTGTTTTACGTTTGACACACCATGTCTAATGCCTATGGACATTTCAGAGTACGTACAGATTAATATGGACAATCAGGCACTGTATATAGCAACCCATGATATTCCCATCACTAGAATAGTGCCATAGATAGGCAGGAGGGATACATTACTACACTGTTGTCTTGTAACTCGGACTAGAATACAGAATATAGGTCTTTCCTATAGAGTAGCAGAAAAAGGGATGTAGCATCAAAAACTTGGCGCACACTCTGAAGAACATGCCCAATATTAGGGAGATGATAGAATGATTTCCAAGTTTCAAAGCTTACCTCTTCAGCTGCTGCTGCATTTCGGACAGCTTGTAGAAGAAACGTGATCTTGGATGGCCCAGGGATGCTGTCATAGGTTTCCTACAAAATAAAAGCATATGTATCTATATGTACGTTTCATAAAAACTAGGCAAGTGTACTTCCTCCCCAGGTACTCATCCATGTTAAAGGTATTCTGATGATGGATTCCGGTTCACCCAATGGATGGGTGGCAGAAGTCCATTCATCTCAATGGGCTGCCGAAAAATAGCCAAGCACAGCGCTTTGCACATGTCTACAACACAGAGGAATGGAGCTTCTGCTGTGCACGTGCGACCTGCAGCTCCATTCCCCATTATGCTACAAAAAATGGAAGAATTAATCAGGAAATAGGGAAAGGGACACAGGTTCTCTGTCCTTGGGATCAGTGGGGGGTCCCAACCATCGGACCCCCATTGATCTATCAGTTTCCACCCATCCAGTGGAGAAATGAAAGCTAAAAAAAAAAAAAAAAATACCCCGACCTGACCGAATTGTTCATTGATCCAAACTCGGGGCATTACAAGTCAGTAAACCCCGCGGTCGGGACACAGAAATGTGGTTATAATATGCTCTTCAGTAACCGGCCTTAAAACCGGAATTACTTTAAAAAGAACGATCTGACGCACTAGTAGGTCGTGAACTAAACAACAGCATGCAGCGTCAATCCCCTGCCTCCAAGCCCAGCCGATACCGGTCTGCACGGAGGAAGCATGAGACACAGGCATATTACTACTTAACAAATGGTGCGGCCCAACTGGAATACACAGATCAGTTCTGGGCACAAGTTTGTAAAAAGGATGCCACGGAGTGAGAAAGAAAAATACAAAGAAGTGCAATTAATCTAATAAGGGTCTTGAGGATTTTCATTACGAGGAGAGATTAAAGGAATTAAAGGGAACCTGTAACCTGCTTAATGCATCATAAACTAACTTCTGGTGCTGATTGGCCAGGGGAGAGGGAGTCCGATGCTGTATTCTATATACTCACCCGCATCAGATGAAAATCTTTTCAGAGTCCTGTACGCGCTCCGCCACAGACTTGTATGGGAGAGTGCACAAGCAACTCTAAAAAGAGTCAGATTTTCTTGCGGCACACGGTCTTCAGCAGCGGGCACCACAAGAACCAGGAAGCAGGGGAGTATAAAAAAAATGCAGAACCCGGCTCCCTGTCACCTCGTTAAATAGCTCCACAAGTTAGTTGATGGTGCTTTAGGCAGGTGACAAATACTCTAAACTTGTTTAGTCTTAAGAAGAGACAACTAAGGCTCCATTCAACTCTCATTTCAGGCTTCCATCATGGTACCAGTTTAAAGTCCCGAAGACAGAACCCCTGGATGGAACCTCTCTCACTGTTGAAAACTGCTGAAACAGAGACCAATAAGGACTCACGTCCGGATTTGTATTGAGGACCTTTTGGTCTGGAAAACAAATTGCAGCATGCTCCTTTTGTCTGCAGATCTCGCAGGGACGACTTCCATTGAAGTCAATGGAAGCCATTTGATCTGCGGCAGACCCACAGCTGACACTGCAGAAGGGTCGCGGATTCCGCGGGAAAGCAGATTTGAAAAAAACAAAAACCTAAAATGCGCATGCCCGACGGCGAGCCGTGAGGACCATGAGCAGTACCGCAAACCCAGAAATGGAGGTATCCGCGCGGATGCTGGGGATCCCGCTGCCAGGTAAATACAGGCAAATAGAGCTTACCGGCCGCGGGCAGGCCTGGATTCCGCGCGGGATTCCCTGCATGGAATTCAACCCGCCTGTTGACATGAGGCCTTAATCTCAGTTTCGGCAGGTTTCAATTCATTTCTGGCATTTTATGCCAAAAAGGAATAGTGTGGTAGACTGCGTCATTCTTTTTGGCATAATGAAAACAAAGATCTGGTACGGTGTTAGCCAGTAGAGCAAAATGTGATTGTTCCCAGCAACAGAAACCAAGTAATCTTGTAGATATGATACCTTTTAATGGCTAACAAAAATACATGATGTAATAATAGCGAGCTTCCGAACCAACGCAGGGTTCTTCAGGCTTATGGGTTGGATCTGAAGAGGCATGGATATTTATACATACTTATAACGTGTATAAATATCCATGCCTCTTCAGATCCAATCCATTAAGCCTGAAGAAGAACCCTGCGTTGGTTCGCAAGCTCGCTATAACATCATGTATTTTTGTTAGCCATTAAAAAGGTATCATATCTACAAGATTACTTGGTTTCTCTTGCTGGGAACAATCACATTTTTCTTTATGGCATAAAATGCCAGAGATGTACGGAAACCCGCTGAACTTAGTTCTACTGATCTGTGTTTCAGCAGCTTTCAATTGTGGTCAAGAGAGGTTCCATTTTCTGGATTTTACACAGGTACCCTGATGGGACCCTTGGATGGAGCGGGGGAAAAAAGAGCTGAATGGAGCCTTCAGGGGAATATGAGTAATGTGCATACATTTAAAAGTGAGTTGTACAAAAAATATTCCATGTAAAAGCACCTCAAAAGGACAAGGTAGCCCCCCCTCCAGCTGAAGAAAAGCAAAGGCTCAATTGGCAGAGGCATCAAGACTTCTTTCCCAAAAGTGTGATTATGCGTAGACTATTTCAGGAGCCGCTCACAGCAGTAACAGGTGATGGCTTCAAAAAGGCTTAGATGATTTCTTGGAACAAACATTAATGCTTATGGAAACGCATAGAATTCTTGTTTAGAATGTTGATCCGGACTCATCGCCGCTTGGAATTAGGTGGGGAATTTTCCTTCTAAGGCCGTATTTACATGGGTGAGTGCGACATCGGTCCGGCAGATCACACTGGCAAACCTGTCATTCTGCACGCATGTTGTTTCAGTAGTAAAAATTAGAAATCTAGCGCCACACTTGCATGCGCATCACATGACATGCTAGTGCTATGCTATTTCTTTTGGTTCTAAAGGAAATAATGGACAACCGCCCAAAACAGTAGGACATGCTGTGATCTTTCAAAGCCCCAATTACACGTAACTATTATCGCTCAAACAATCCCTTTTGAGCGATATGTGTTGCGTGTAAATGCTACTATCATTTACTTTTCGGCCAAATGTTGATTTTTAGTTGAGCTTAAAATCCATTGTTCAGCCGGAGAGCCAATAGCAGGGACCGCACGGTATGTTTCTCCACGGGAGCGCTGATAACATTGTCTTCAGCTGCAGCCCAAAGGAGCTGAATGCAGAGAACAGACCACCTGCCGTTCCGTCCATACAGCACACGGAGGCTCATTTACATGCAAATGAAGCTAATAAGCTACTAATGGGCACTAGTGACCATTAGTAGCTTATGCAAAATGATCGCTCAAACTGACAATCATCCTATCTTTTGAACGAATTTTGAGCGATCATCTTTGCGTGTAAATGAGGCTTAACTCAGACTCTTGGTCCGAGAGAAAAATCTCTTGTGTAAATTAACCCATGTAAAAAAATGGGTTCTTTTCACGCGATTTCCGTGCATCAGGCAACGAACAGAAACCTTGTGTGAAAATGGTTCATGTAAATACACCCCACGGGCAGATTGAGTATGGTTTTCATTTTCAACCTTCCTCTGGATCAGTACAGGGAAACAAAGCTCTAAAGTTTACCCATACCCTTTATCCATGTCCTTCCCTACTTGATACACATCCTTTTTAACCATATTATGCAAGAGCTGGCCAGGCTGTTGGCGGAACGAGCGATTGTACAACAGCCAAGATGTATAATTAGCTTGAAGGCAACCTAACAGGTCCCTAAACGTACCTGGCCAACAACGCTCTCTTCCGACCCCCCCAATATACAAGTTAGGAACGTGCTGCCATGTTGCAGCTGACTGTTGGGGATTCCAGCAGAGAAACACCTCGTCATCTGCTCATTGTTGGAGACCCTTGGACGTTCCTTGAACAGACATAAAACCATTCTTCAAGTATTTTCAGACATTTCATTTATATGGCTGCCCGACTCCATGTAATGCTAGTACAGCTATGTATTATAGACCTCTGAACATTTTAGCTGCAAGGGATGTACTCAGACGGGACATTTTGGCAACGCTGCCCCAAAGTGACATCTAAAGGGGTCTAACTGGATCCTAGAGCTTACAGTAATGTCCATCCCTACGTTCAGGCGACAAGGTTTGTATACCATAAACGATACGATTGAGATCAGTCCCCGCACAGGTAAGTACTGCAACATACTGCAGACATGTGCCGATACATCACGTAGCGCTCAGCGTGGATAACAATGGATCAGAGTCTTTAAATAGAGCAAAGCAGGCTGAAACCGCTGGCCTTTCTTTCCCAATTGTCACAAGAAAAAGTGCTGAACTGTGCTATGCAATGAAGTCACTGATAAAACCACCCGCCAATGAAAGACCCTGGAATTCAGAGGCATTCAACAGCGATTCCCCTCTAAGCGTCACAATGTGTCCTGCTGAGGAAGGATTAGGTCCCGTCCAGAGTAACAAAGACCATGGCTGGCTGTAGAATATTTTAGCTGAGAATAGGGAAAGTGATGAGCCCACAGGGTGGTAAATTGTACTTACACCTCCAGAAGCCTATTACACCCATTATATGCAGAATCACATGTATCAAATCAATTCTGAATCTAACTTAGTGACTCAATCACTGGATCCACTTTAATACACAGTAAAGTGGTATTCCCATCACAGCCACGTACGGCACATCAACAGGATAGGACAAACGGCAGGTCCCAGAGGCAATGCCTTCATCTATGTCAAGCAAAAAATAAAGGCTGGTGTGAAAATAGAGTTGTGTCCATATTATAGGCTCTACTGAACATTTCTGAAGTATTGCCCTTACATGTACTATCAGGCTGGGTTCACATGGGGTGGAATGTCTGTGCGGACCCTCTGCATTTACAGTAGCAGCAAAGTGGACAAGATTTTGAAAATCTCAGCCACAAGCTACGGAAATAACCCGCACAAAACCAATGTGGAAACTTCCTTGTGGCGCGGAATTCAAATTCACAACATCGCAATTGTATCGCCATTTCCACTGCGGAACTCAATAAGGGGGTGAATTCCACACCGGAGTTCACAATGAAATCTGCACCGAATGGTGCGTATTTGAAGGCAGGCATTCAGCGGCCGATCTGCAGCGGGACGTCTAATGTCTATTACATTGCACCCCATGTGACCCCAGCCTTAAAGGGGTTGTCCTGTGATAGCAAGTGGGGTTAAGCACTTCTGCATGGCCATATTAATGCACTTTGTAATATACATCGCGCATTAAATATTGGCCATACAGAAGTTATACACTTACCCCCTCCGGTGCTGGCGTCCCCGTCTCCATGGCGCCGACCAAAGCCGCCTTCTCCCTGGATTAGACGCGCTTGCGCTGTCTGCCCTCTTCTGTCCAGCTCCAGCGTGCTTGCGCTGCAGAGGTATTCTGCGCATGCGCAGAAGACCTCTGCAGCGTGAGCACGCCAGACAAAAGAGGGGAGACAGCGCAAGCGCAGAAGACCTCTGCAGCGCGGGCACGCTGGAGCCGGACAGAAGAGGGCAGACAGCGCAAGCGCGTCTAATCCCGGCAGAAGGCAGCTTTAGACGTCGCCATGGAGACGGGGACGCCAGCACCGGAGGGGGTAAGTGTATAACTTCTGTATGGCCAATATTTAATGCGCGATGTATATTACAAAGTGCATTAATATGGCCATACAGAAGTGCTTAACCCCACTTGCTATCACGGGACAACCCCTTCAAGGGGAGTTGCCGCATCAGTCTCTTTAATTCAAGGGCTGATGCACTGGGTCAGTTGATTGCATCGGCTCCGGCTTTTAAGGGTACGTTTACATGTAGTGGATATGCTGTGCCACTTCCGCATCACCTGACCAGCAACACCACACTTAATACAGGCCGCCACCAGATCATTTGCCGCTTTGCAGTTTTTTTTCCTTTAATGAGGTTTTCCCATCTTGGCCAATCACGGGCCCAATGGAAATATAATGGCAACAGCCAAGCAGACTACACTGCTTCCTTCAAGGGCTTGGACAGGTACTTGGCATCATTCCCCCCTATACTAAAACAAAAGCAGCAATACTTACCTGCCCTCTACTGATGGGATCCAGCAGTGCAGCCCTGCCATCCTCCTGGTGTTTGTTATAGAAGGGGATGTCACCTGACGTTGCAACCAATCAGCATCCGCAGCGGCACTGCCTGCTCTCCTGGCATCAGCACTCACATCCTGGGTGCCATGGTGTTATCCAGTGACATCACCTTCCACAACACTGGGAGGGCGGTGGGGCTACAGCGACAGGTCCCCAGGTAAGTACTGCTACTTTTGTTAGTTCAGCACAGTGGGACCTACCTATAGGGTGAATGTTGTTGGGTAACCAGACAAACCATTTAACACCCGCAGAAGTGAAGGTTATACAGAAAGTCCAGATCAGTGAGCTGTAGGAACACCGCTGTGTCATCCAGAACTACTAGCACTTCTATGGAAGTCCTGGCAACAATGTATCTGCGCTGTGTCCATACAACATACAGCCAGCATGGGGTGAGAGGGGGCAGATACGGAGACTGGAGCCGATCCCACATCTACTAGATGGTTATGGTGTATCCGGTGGATGGGTGATAAAAGCCTCAGAGGGGAAAACCCTTTTCACTACCTGCCTGACCTGTCAGTCCAGTGTGGCACGCTAATGGGCAGACTGTCCGTACCAATATCTGATACATCGATTGGCTGCGTTTCATACTTCTGTACTGCGCTGATCCTGTATTCACACGGGCGAGGGCAACTTTAGTTGGTAAAAAGCTGCTTTCTGTGTGATTATTTTTGCACATTTTTCACTGCTCTGCGCCCCCTGGTTCTTTATTCCATGTGGTCGCCATAGTAACCGGTATTAATCTGCAGATATTTTAATAAAATATGGTTCTAACCACCATATGATCATTGTGACATTATGGCCCTGGTCCGTGGAGGCCAGAGTTGTTTTCTACATTCACTTGGCCTATTGTCGTGAGCTCTCCCTGCGGAATCCAGCGAGCTCTCCCTGCGGAATCCAGCGAGCTCTCCCTGCGGAATCCAGCGAGCTCTCCCTGCGGAATCCAGCGAGCTCTCCCTGCGGAATCCAGCGAGCTCTCCCTGCGGAATCCAGCGAGCTCTCCCTGCGGAATCCAGCGAGCTCTCCCTGCGGAATCCAGCGAGCTCTCCCACCAGGTGTTCTGGATTGTGGGAGTCTTTGTGACGTGTCATCCTACATTACGGCTCTGTAGGCAGCTGTCAGGTTCCCTTTAATAACACTGTACTGCACAGATGATGGAAATTCTTGCAAAAGAATCACCCAAAAGTAGGACATGCAGTGATTTTTCTAAGATTTTCTAAGAGAATTCCCTCCTGTGACTGCCGCCATTCTAGCGGACGGGTTATTTCCCTGTACGGGTTCTGTATCTCAGGATTTGCACGGGGGATAAAAAGGCCTGTGTGATTAGAGCCTGAGGCTCCTGGAAGTCCTGGCAGCGATCGCTTCCTCCGGTGACACATGCAGACGTGTGCGCTGTCACCGGCAGCTGTACTACAGGAGGGGTATGCAGGCACAAGTCCCAGCTCTACTCCTGTATTACACCTGATGATACTCCCAGCTACAGATCGGCAGATATTGGACCAATTAGTCGGTGCGACCAGATGGACACAGTGTGATGGCCAAGTGTGACCATCAGGGGCGCTGTAGCGTGCGGTGGTTAGCAGCTGCCAGCTACAAGGTCTCCGGCGGCTCGGCTACTATGGGGCTCCCGGTCCCTGCGGAGGAGGGAAGCCGCACACCGCCGCCGACCATTAGGCCGCCGGTCACACTGTGCAGGAGAACTTTTCCTGTAAGTTTTGGGACTTGCAGTGACACCGCAGCCGGTCCAGGGAGCGCATGCAGGAGGTGATGGAGGCAGGAGTCCCGTCCCCCCGCACTGAGGAGGTGGGGAGCGCCGCTCTCGGCTAACACGTGGGCCGCGTCTAGGACACGAGACAGACTAGAGCAGGAGCCGCCGCCGCCTCCCTCCCGGCCCGCTCACCTCGGCCTGTTTCCTGGTGCCGTTGTCGGGACTCAGCAGGTTTTGGAGAAGCAGGTAGAATTGCTGCTGCTCGGCCGCCATGTCCGCAGCTCCACGCACGGGGAGAGAGCAAGAGAGAGGGCGCGACACTGAGCGCGGGCCGGAGAGCTGCCTGCCGGGGGGCGGGGCCACGGAGGAGGGACATTGGCCGAGCCGCGCTCTGACCTCACACGCCCCGCGCGACGGACATTCTCCGGCACGCCATTGGGTCAGATTGGCAGGGGGCGGGGCCTACGCCGGGAGAAGCCGGCAGGAGGCTTTTGGCGCAGCCGGGGAGACAGTTCGGAGGACGTATCTGATTGGCTCCTGATAGATCAGCTGGTAGGAGGAGAGGCGGTTCGCTGAGGGGATGTCGGGCAGTGACGTAATCGTAGCAGAGGATGCTGGAACTGGGTGTCATAGAAAGCGCGGCAGTGAGGAAAGCGCGGGAGATGCGGCAGCTGGCCGGCCTCACATAGCGACCTGTACAGTACATGACGCTGACCGGGCGGTGGCGCTGGTCTCCCCTCTTCCTCTCCGGAGCCGCCCTGCTATATAGTCCGGTGTGTGCAGCCCTCACTGAGATGGTACCATGCCGGCTGTGCCGCACGTCCTGGTAGTCTCAGAGGACTGGCTGGTGTAGTGTCTGCTGTACTAGAGTGCCCTGCTTACCCCAAACTAGAGGTTACGTCGTACACGTACAGCTGCCTGGACCGTGTTTACAGTGACCTTTATATGAACTGTGAGGCCTCGTGTCCCCGGCGGGTCAGACTGCACCCATACCTGCGCCTGCCTTCTCTTTCCTGCAGTACTGCGGATGCGTGCAGAAGTGCCGTCCGCTGCACGTGCGCACTACAGGGTTTTTTATATTAAAACTCCTGCTTTCCCGTGGAATCTGCGGCCCGTCAATGGAATCCATCCATGCGGTATCCGCCCTAAAATGGAGCGCGCTGCAATTGGTTTTCCGCATGCATTAATTAAGGTGCAGATGCTTCTCCATGGGCGGCTTGGATTACGGATCCCGTAGATCAGATCCACCCGTGGGCACTGGGGTTTATTTTTGGAGTGGGGCATCCTCAGAATTCATGCCAAGGCTTGTGTGGTGATTGTAAACCAAAACCAAGAATGGAGCAAACGTGAGGACAATCGGGGCCGGTTACTGCCGCGCCGCTCAGGCTGCGGTCACATCTGCCGCAGGGATGCCGGGTTTTGTCTTAGTTTAGGGAGCATTAAAGGGAATCCCTGCGGCTGAGCGTCTCTGGGCGGGACTGAACGGCGCCGCCGCCGCAGCCTCCACATCCTGCATTTTACCTTCCAGCCGTAAGCCCGTCCGTTCTGACTGCTAAGCAGAGAAACCGAATTTAAACTAAAATCGGATCCTTTTCCTTCCCTCGTCGATTTCAATGGTTTTTAGTAAACTGTAAGCTTTCTGGTCGCTTCTGCTTTTTATTTTTTTTCATTTAGGCCGGCTGCACGCGGCCGAGTCAGGTCCTGCAGGCGTGAGTCCACAGCGGAGTCCGCCCCTGTGCCCAGCGGCAGCAGCCCGTACCTGCTGTACGGTGGATGGTCCGCACGGCGAGCTGTCCGACATGGGCAGTACTGATTGTTTTTTCAACTTTTAAATCCCTGCTCTTCTGCGTTGTTGCTAGTTGATGATGTGGAATCCGTGACCTTTCCACAATGTCATTGCAGAAGGGCCGCAGGTCAAACAGCTTCCATTGACTTCAATGGAAGCCAGCCGCGCAGAATTGCAGCATGCTGCGATTTTGTTTTTCCTCCACGAACGGAAGGTCACAATTTATTTCCACTCGTGTAGAGGAAAACACATTTTTGCATAGCATGCTATGGGCGGTTTTTGCTGCAGAATCCATAGGCAGCCTTATGGAGGGGTGTAAGGGCTTGTTGTTTGCATGACTTAACTGTAGTTTTTATTGGTCTTGTCTTGGGGTAGATATGATCACTTTGACAACTTCTATTTTTTTTTCTTTTTTAGGAGACAAAATTTTTCTGCAAATAGCGTTTTCTATGCAGGATAAGGGTGTGTTCAGTTTATTGTAAGGGTCGTTACGGATGCGACAATCGCAAACGTATGTTTCTTTAAACAAAAAAAATGTAACTTTAAATATATATATTTTTTGTGAACCTGCGCTGTGTACTGGTATGTATTAGCGCTTACCATAGTGATCACACGACGTTGGCTGTGATTTAATGGTGGAGGGTCGATAATATCAGAGGGAGCCTCTTCCCTTTGTTAACCCCATACATTATGCACTTGACTTTGTGGCATGTAAGTGGTTAACAGAACTGGTGTCTTCCCCAATCCTTGCTGTTGCAGTGTAAGGCCAGCTGTCAGTCATAGGCAGTTTTCATCACGTATGACATGAATCTACGTCACTTTGCGCAAACCCCTTCCTACTCGGGGCTCATGTCCACGACTGTGTTTTCACTAAGTATTACATGTGTTGTGTGCACACTAGGGTTATGACTTTTTAACTTTTTTCAAAATATTAATTGTCCTGATGTTGTATTTCCTGAACTTTTGACTGTTACTGTTCATGTAAAAACCTCCTGCACCCAATATCCTTTTATTTTTGCCATATATGACAAATAATAGGAGTTTATAAGTTGTAAAACATAATAAGGAAAAGAAGTCTATCTACTAGGAAAGCGTTAATGCAAGCTTGAATACAATAACTTCTGTCGGCAAGGTTACTAGGTCCTGTGCAGAGGATGGATAAGCGCTGATAGTGATGCTGTAAATGCTGTTTATTATTCAAAATTGGTTTAAATATTGTTAGCATCAACAATTTACAATTTCTAATAGTCGGTATTTTATTTTTCAGATTTCACACTTTAGGCTAAAACAACATCTCGTCAGGTGCAGAGGTTTTTTTTTACAATTTAACAAAAGGAAGAAAGTTTTATGCTAAAAGCCATCGGTTGCCACAACAGGCTTTCAAAATTGAAAAAAGTCATAACCCTAAATTGCACATGTGATAACGCTGTGAATGGAGCCAATGAAAGACGATGGACTATAGTTGATCAACATACGTGTATGTAAGCACTACGTGTAGATACAAGAAATGGATCTCAGAACACACTGTATCTCTGCGTACGCATGCAGTGTGAGCCCTGTACATTTGTGTAGGCGCTGTGTATGATACGCAGTCTATACACAATATATTGTGTAGGGAAGTGTTTCCATACGCATCCCTGCACTGAAACAGCGGAGCTGGTGTTTACAAAATGGGTGAACCACTGTGAGACCTGCAGTGTTTTATGCATAGGCCCGTGGGCATGAGCCCTTAGGACGGAAGTGTACACCCTGTGGCAGGAAGGGGTTTTCCGGGACTAAACTGTTAATGTATGGGCACTGGGCAGGGTGTAAAACACAGGCAAAATGAAAATTTTACTGAGGCTTAGAAATTGATAAAAAGAATGTCAAAAGCCCTTCAGCTGACTGAGGAGGCCATGACACGCAGGTGAGCGCCACAGCCACTCCCAGGCCTGTGATGTTGTGTTCGTTGGTCACGTAGCCTGAGAGCAGCGCAGTCCCATCCAAGTGAGACGGCATCCATACAGGCAAATTTGTCACAATCTGACAAAGGTATGTGGAGCCCATGCTTTCCAATGGGTTCTTCCACACAAGCGGTGGTTTGTAGCCTGCGACATTGCGAGACTACAAAATTGTGGCATGCTCTATACAGCCGTGACTTGTTGTTTTTATTGTAGCGCATGTTTCCCTATGGAGCCTTCCTTTCTGTTGCATCGTGCGGTGCGATGCAACTTTTACAGTTGGTAATCTTACTGTAAAGCCCTAAACCAAGCCCTACCTGCATTAAAAAAATCACCCAAGAGGCGCTGTCATCTCCTCTCTCCCTCCGGCACTTGTCTTTAGTTTTCTGCCAGCTCTTCCTTGATTGGAGGATCAAAATCCCTGCCTCCAGGAAGGGCTGGCTATGATTGGTTCACGAGCGCCGTGGCTCAGCCAAACGGAGCCAGTGTTCGATGTACCAATCACAGCCATTCAATGAATGAATGGATGTGATTGGTTCATTAAGCCAGCTCTGATTGGTTCATAAGCACTGTGGCTCAGCCAATCACAGCCAGCCTTTCCTAGAGATGGGGATTTTAATCCTCCAATCCAGGAAGGGCTGGCAGAAGACTTCAAGCAAATGCCAGGAAGCTTCAGGGGAGAAGACGCGCCGGAGATGACAGTGCCTCTTAGGTGATTTATTATTATTATTTTTTTCTTTACTGCAGCTAGGGCTTCTTTTAGGGGTAGGGCATATATTTCAAGCCCGCCTCCTCGAAAATTCTTGCACGTGGTGCTACAAAGTACGACTTTGTCGAAACAATAAATTGCATTATCGCTGTGAGAACATGCAGTCCTCTCGCACGGACCACTGATACGATATAGCTGCGATTTTCTTGCATATAAATCGCGTTGCCCATGTGGATGCGGCCCGAATGGGATAGAGCTACTATACAATGTGCAGTTCTGTGTCTGGTATGGACTGAAGCAGTCACAACGCTCACCTGAGTTTACGTGTCACTTCAGCTGATCAACTGTTGATGACCTTATCCTTTGGATAGGTCATTAAGTCTCAGAAACCCCTTTCATGCCGGATTCATACAAGCTTATTTGCACACGCAATACGCAGAGAATAGAACCTTAAGGCCTCATGTCCACTGGTAAAATGTAATTTAAAATCCGCAGCGTGATCCGCACCTCCTAGGGATGCATTGGACACCCGCAGGTAGTTAAATACCTGCAGATGTCATTTTCCCTTCAGGCGCAGATTGCGTCTGCGGGAAAACACCCGCGGCATGCTCCATTTTAGTGCGGGTCTCCCGCGGGGACGGCTCCCGCAGGCTTCTATTGAAGCCTGTAGAAGCCGTCCGGATCCGCGGAACACACGTACCTGAATTTCTGCTCTCAGGCGCGGTAGCGCAGGAGTTCAAAAGAAAAATGCAGTGCCCAGCGCATGCACGCGGCACGCTGCCGGCGTGCCGAGCACATCCGCCAGGCCAAAGAAAGAAGATCCAGCTGCGACGGAGGGAAGATCCGCAGCGTCTGGATAGGTGGGTTTAATCTTATTTTTAGGCCTCATGTCCGCGGGGCAGGAGGGACCCGCTGCGGGATTCTGCATGAAGAATCGGCGGCGGGCCTGATTTTCCCCGTGGACATGAGGCTTAAATGTGCAGATGTCCAACAGGCTGTCTCAGTGCTGATCATTTCTGAACACCACTCAGTGAATAAAGTAAGATAGGGTGGTTGCACACGGGTGAGAAAATCGCGAAATTTTCGCCTGATGCGAGAGTCAGTAAAAAAGCAGATTATGAAACCAATGATTTACAATGGTTTCCTTCCTAGCTGCGATGTTTTCACTTATGCGATGTTGAGCGGTCAAAAAATCGCGGTATGCTGTATCTTTCCGCAATGTGCCATTTTCTTTTTTTTATCTCCCATGTTTCCCTATGGAGGCTTCTTTTTATTGCATCGCAACGCATGAAACATGCATTGCGATTTTAACATTAGAAAGTTCTATTGACTTTCGCGATAAGAAATCGTGCAATTTTATCGCAGGTAGCAGCGATGCAAGATTATTCTAAAAACAAACCCAAAACGTGGCTGTCCATCAAAAAGTGCGGCAAAAAAGACGCGATTTTCCCGGAGCAAAATAGCGATCGCCCATGTGAAACTAGCCTTACTCCCTACTGCAACCAATTCCTTCATGTATCTTGATTTTCTGTTTTTTTTAATCCAGCGCTGGGCATGTGACCCACAGAAGGACGCTTTTGTTTCCACCGATGTCGCGTTCATTCCTGAGCTTTTATTTCCGGCCCAGGCAGTGAACTTTACGTCAGCAGTGATGTATTGTTCACTGCACAAACTAGAAATTCAGAGCTTGTAGCCGTGCCCTCCTGCATGTCCGTTAACGATCACAGATGACCTTGCTGGTCGGATCTGGAAGTGCTGCTGTATCATTAACGGGGATCATTAAGTCAGGTCAACCGCTGGCATGTAATGCATGGTAAATTGCAACTCCTAATATAACTTTACCAATGGTAAGGCCTCTCTCACACAGGCGGTTTTGACAGCAATCGCAGTATAACGCTCCCATTGAAATCAATGGGGCCTTGCAGACATGTGCTCAAGCATTGCGATTTTTCAAGTGCTGTCTACGGCTTTCCACCATGGAAAAATGCACACCAAATCCACAGTATTTAGTGTGAATCTGAAGCAGACTTTATCTCAAATGGCGTAGATCTTTCCACTGGAAAATATGCACCACATCTGCTATATGTGAATGCACCCTAAGGGCTCCTTAACACTGAGGAGGAAATCGTGTGAGGTTTGTGCATTGCAAGACACACAAATATGAACCCCATTTTTTTGAATGGGTTCATTCACATTTGCAGTTTTCCTGCATGGCACCGCATTGCGATTCGATGCAGGAGACAAATCGTAGCATGTCTTTTTTATTTTTTGCTATATTGCCCATTGTTTTCAATGGGGCCGACAGGATCAGCACCGTCCTTGTTGAAAACAGTGGGAGAACATGGTTATGGGTTATGGAACAGGCTCGGGAGGAGCTAAGCCTACTTCCTATTCAGCGGTTACCAGTTGTGTGAAACAGCTGATGCCCACAATAACTGTAATCGAAACTAGCTTCATTTGGGGTCTTTTTTTTTTTTCTTTTAACATTCGTATTTATTTAGATTTTGCATTTCAAAGAAAGGGGAAAAATAATATTGTATCAAATATCAAGTATAACTTGGAAAGTAACAGGTGATCCATAAACAAGGGCAAAAAATAAATGAGGAATAACTGGAGGGTATTAGCAATATAAGAAAAGAATTTACATAAACAGAGCATAATCAAAATACTAATGACCAGTTGTCAGTCCGTGCGTGAGTTACATGCTCTTTCCCTGATCACATCACATGACAGTGACGTCATCAGAGGTCCTTCATCCTTGTGCAGATACTAACGACCACCTGACTGAGTTGCATGCGCCGAACCCTAATCACGTGACAGTATCACAGGTCCTTTATCCCTGTGCAGATTACGGGCAGACTACATCCCCATCACATATATTTATATTACACAACACTTCTGCTCGATTCGCAACCTGATTGGTTGTTTGGGTTGGCTGATTCACAGTGATTGGTTGTTTAGGTTGGCTGTTTGGGTGGGGTCGAGCAGAAGTGTTGTGGAATATAAAAATATACAACCCTCCACGGGCCAAGTTGCTATGGAATACTAACGACCACCTAGCCGGACAGCAGCCGTGTGCCTACAGGACCTGTGATGATGTCACCGTCGTGATCAGGCACCTGTGTAGGAGGAGTCTGGGGTCACATGATGAGGGGGTGATCAGTGTGTGCAGGACTCTGCTGTGCTGCTTGTGATCCCTGTTGTATGGGATAAAATAATTCACGAAGTAGAGCTGTATGTGATGTACATGTAGCAGATCTGGGTGTAATGTGCATGTACCAGAGCTGTATGTATGTGACCTGCATGTAGTGGAGCCGTGTGGCGCATTACACCACCAGAAACACTGGTACTATGTGTGCTGTGCTGTTTATGATCCCCGTTGTATGGGATGAAAAATGTATGCAGCAGAGCTGTGTGTGTGTGACGTGCATGTAGCAGAGCTGTGTGGTGCATTGTGCCACCAGAAACACTGGTACTCTAAAATCCTAATAATTACTAGTCTTTTATATTGAGAAGGGTCACATATCAAACACTGGCCTGGGTCAAACTGAGGGAAGAAAAAGAAAAAAGGAGATGGGGAGGGGAACTTCTTCTCCCACAGCCAAAAACC
Organism: Eleutherodactylus coqui; assembly: GCF_035609145.1. Taxonomy (NCBI): domain Eukaryota; kingdom Metazoa; phylum Chordata; class Amphibia; order Anura; family Eleutherodactylidae; genus Eleutherodactylus; species Eleutherodactylus coqui. The sequence goes on from NC_089837.1 coordinate 401,801,070, forward strand.
CAGACAAGCAATACAAGGCCATGTCACCGAAACACAAGAGTCCCCATAACAAAGAAGCTAGAAATCTGTTGTTTTAGGAGAGAAGGGTATAGTCTAACCTTGGGGTCCAGATTCTCAGGAATTTATCCTGTCTATCAGTTATAATGGATGTTAGCTTTTCATTACTCATGTACCAATCCAGACGTCCTTTTACCTTGGAAAAATGTAAAGACACTTTCACCATGACTTGCTTGGTGGCAAGTAAAAGGAGATGAATCACTGAGTCTGTAGAGTCATATAAGCAATTTGCTTATTCACGAGGGTTTCCCATGGGTTTTTTTATCTGTATTACAACCTGTTACACGAGAGCAGGACAAAATATGAAGCACATCTATAGTGTATTGGCAACTGTGGAAACAGTTCGAGGTGTAACCAGGCACCCTAGGGGCTATTCAGGTAGGAACCAAGTTCGCAAGAGGTCTCTAAGTATTATTATTATTAGTAGATTGCCGTGAGTGGGACCAATTTTTGTCGAGAAGGGCTTAGCCTAGTTCTGCTTCCCAACTGGAAACATGACAATTGTTTACGGTACGAGAAGTGAACCAAACTGGAATTGATGTGAGAGATGAGGCCCCTTGCATGTGGATATTTAAGACAGTATGTCTCAAAGTAGATTAAAGTCAGAGGAGAAATAGTATTTTTAGGGAAAGGAAAAATCATTGAGTTGTAAGTAGAAAAAAAATCTCAGAGGACAGAAGATCATATTTCCTTTGAAATGTCGAAAAGGAAGAGGTACCTTCCATTCTGGTCCTTTTAACCACTTAGATGCTGCAGTCAATGCTTGCTGCTCTATCTAAGCTCTTAGCTGAACTAGCCCTCTCTGTTGGCCCATTGTTGTTCTGATCGCAGGATGCACATGTGTTGCAATGGCTAGTGAAGGTGCCCAGGACTTCTATATATTGATGTGGGAGGGCTTAGTTAGCGAACATAGAAAAGTATAAAATACTATGATACAGAAGTATTGCAGTATATTGTACAATTAATAGAGATGAGTGAGCGTACTCGGAAAAGCACTACTCACTCGAGTAATTTGCTTTATCCGAGTATCGCTGTGCTCGTCCCTGAAGATTCGGGTGCCGCTGCGGCTGACAGGTGAGTTGCAGCGGGGAGCAGGGGAGAGCGGGCGGGAGAGAGGGAGAGAAAGATCTCCCCTCCGTTCCTCCCCGCTCTCCCCTGCAGCTCCCCGCTCCGTGCCGGCACCCAAATCTTCAGGGACGAGCACAGCGATACTCGGATAAAGCAAATTACTCGAGCGAGTAGTGCTTTTCCGAGTACGCTCGCTCATCTCTAACAATTAACCATGTCACCTAGTGGGACTAAAAAGTAAAAAGAAAGATAAAATATAATTATATATTTAAGGTTAAAAAGTACCTTTTCCCATTTTCTCATAAAAATACAAACAAACATTGGTATTACTACATCTTTAACCCCTTCCCGCTATGGGACGTACAGTTACGTTCTGCGGGGTCGGGGTATGTATGAAGAGAGATCATGCGGCTTTCTCGCATCATACATCATGGGTGCAGGCTGTTTATTACAGCCAATACCCGGCGGCAACAGTTCCAATCAGCCTCGCGGCTGATCGGGGCTGTTAACCCTTTAATTGCAGCGACATTTAAATCCCCTGAATGATCGTGGTCCCGTATGCCCCTCCCACCCCCCGCGATGAGATCGCAGGGAGCCGTACAGGTGTCATGGCAGCCGGGGGCATTTTAGAAGGCCCTAGGGCTATCTTAGCAGACTGCCTATCAAGCCATCTGCGTGGGGTGGCTTGATAGACTGCCTGCCTGATAGCATTGAAAAGGTACGTATGATGTAATGCTATGGCACTACATCATATTGCAGGAGAAATCAAAGCATCGCATGTTGTGGTCCCCTCTGGGGATGTAAAAAAAAGAAAAAAGTAAAACTAAGAACAATAAAGTTTGACTAATTGTTGAAAAAAAGTTCAAAAAGCCCCCTTTTGCTATATTTACAGTAAAATAATCTAAATAATAAAACAAAAATACATATTTGGCATAGCTGCATCTGTAAAAGTCCAATCTAACACATTATTTGCCCCACATAGTGAACGTCGTAAAAAAAAAAAAAAAAATGTCCGCCAGAGATGCGCTTTTTTGGTCACCCTGTCTCTAAGAAAAGATGCAATAAAAATTGATCAAAAGGTTAAATGAATACAAAAATTGTACCAATACAAACTACAGGATGTCCTGCAAAAATGAGCCGTTGCACAGGTATGTCGACGAAATAATAAAATTATTGCGCGCAGAAAATGGCGTCAGAAAATTTAAAACAAAAAGTCTTAAAAAAATACAAGTAGTACAGCAAAAAAACCACTATATAAGTTTGGTATCATAGTAATCACACTGCGTAATTCCTTATATAAAATGTAACTTTTATTAGATAGGTAAAAAATGGCTCTAAGGTCAAACAACGTGTGACAAAAACTACCTCTAGTCTAATTAAGACTTAGTGGTAGAAATGACAAAAAGGTTACAAAAATCAAGAGTGGCATGAATGTGCGGCCTCAATGTAATATACACCATACCAAGTGTATGTGCCCTCCATATGATGTAATCTATTCGGTCAAAGAGTGGATAAGTATTGTTTAGGTGAGGTGCAGTACCTGCACCAACCTGAATTATATCATAAATACAATGATAATTCCCCGCCTTTCAAATAAAAGGCAGAGATTGGTTCATAAAAAACTGGTTCAACGCGTTTCTGAAGTGTGACCGGATCTTCAGGAACCAATAATAGAACCTCTCTATCAATTCGTAATATTAACCGAAATGTCAGTCCTTTAGGGAAGGTGGAGAAATCGCTCCCCCCCCCCCCTTCATAACACACAAAGATAAAAGATGCCTTTAGATAGGGATTGTGGCTAAATAGTAAGTGGGTATTGTGTCTCCATTGGATTAATATACTCCAATATGGAGAAACCCACTATTTGCCTAGATGACCCTAGCCAGATACACGATCATTCTTAGGAAACCATATGGTCCCTATGCTTGTTTCAATACATGTGTGAGCCACTACGCCTAGAACAATACCCTAGAAGTAAGTTTGGTATCCTAGTAATCACACTGATTCATAGAATAAAGTTATCATGTCATTTTTGTTGCAGTTTGTGCGCCGTAGAAACAAGACGAAAGATGGTGGAAGTTCATTTTTTTAATTCTTATTTTACTCCACTTAGAATTTTTTAAGGTTTTTTAGTACAATATATTATACATTACATATTGCAATTAAAAAATACAACTCGTCCCGCAAAAAACAAGCCCTCATACAGCAACGTCGATGGACAAATAAAGGAGTTACGATTTTTTTAAAGGGGGGAGGAAAAAACGAAAATGGAAAAAAAAAGGGCCGCGTCATTAAGGGGTTAAAAACTAAAATATTAAAATATTGCACTATTTACCACATACTGTGAACGCTGTAAAAAAATGCAAGATGCATAGAAGATATCTATATACCTCCTATGAGGCTGTCTTTAGCTGCCGGGAGCCAAGATCCCCGAAGGTGCACAGCACTCGGGTGAGCAAAGCAGCTCCCTCCTTCCAGTAATTAGCAGGGTTCTTGGCTGGACCCACATTGATCAAAACTTTTGACATGTTTTTCACAAAAGTGCAGCTACTCTTCTTTTTTTATTTTTTATTTATTTTACAGCTAGGCGAATAATTCTTAATTGGTCTTTGCCTTAAAATGTGATTTGTTAGCATGGCTCGCTTGGTTTTTCTCCTAGAAAACATGCAGATGAGTCAACTGGCTTAATATGAAATTGTCGCTAGTGTCTGTGTGCCTGGAATTCCCTTTATAATCATTTCTGTACAACACTCTGGCATATGTTGGCACTAATGAAGCCACAGGCAGTAAGTATATAAAACCTATTCTGTTGCTGATTTTGATAATCCAATGCCATAGGCTTCTATGATTCTTATTCTACTGGCACTCGCCCAAGAACTTTTCACTTAAACTAGTCCTCATGTATGAATTGATGTTTTGATAAATGGGAAATTTTTGTATCTAAAATATTTAATATTAAACCTAATAAAACAATTTGATAGAGTGCATTTTAGGCACACGGAGCAAATTGAGCAGCGGATTCCACGCTTGTCAACAGGCGCGGGAAATTCGCTGCTTAATGTGCCCATTGATGTGTGTGGAGATTCCTCTCTCCACGCACACCAGTGGATTGTATGTGCGGCCACTACGTGGCAAAATAAAATCGCAGCATCTTCCATTTCCAGCGGATCCTGCAGGGACAGCTTCCTTTGAAGTCAATGGAAGCTGTCCGGTCCGCGGCACTCCCGCAGCTGTTACTGCGGATGTGTCGGGGATCCGCAGGAAAGCAGGAGATGGGAAAAAAAGGCACTGCACATGCGCTGGGCGCTTCGGCCGACGTGACCGGACGCATTTGCCATGCTGAAGAAAGAAGATCCGGCCGCGACGGTGGAGACCCGCACTGGATCCGGAGAGGTAAGAACCTGGCTTTAGTGCCCATGTCTGCGGATATGGGCGGATTCCGCTGTGGGATTCAGCAACGGAATCCATGCGTGCCCGTGTGCATGAGGCTTTATTGGTTGTTTGAAACATTTTTGGAAAAATTTTGACTAGTCAAATGAGAGCTTTCTCTTAAGTCGCTGTTTGTGATCCATATCTTTCATGGGTGGTAACTTCTCCGGGGTTTTGGCCTGTGATTCCTGTTCTTGTTCATCTTTCTTTGGTGTTGTAGTGTCGTTTTGCAGTCTGATGAAAGCGTTGATGTCTTGATCAGGTGACGAATCCACAGAAGCAAAATATACTGCTTTAACAAATAAATACATTATGTTAAAGTAAATTGGAACTTCCCCAGCATGTTATTCATTATTGGCATACCTATTTACATGCCTACATAATATGTGCTTCAGTTTTATTGGAAACACTTAGGGCCTAAAAAACAGGTTTTTGTTTCGTGCATTTTCCTAATACAATGTATTAAGTGTTTCTTGTTCTGCCGGGGAGATAATGTGTACGCTGTTTTGCCCTTATTCAGCCTCCTTAACAACACAAAAGCGGAATTAAATTACTTGGGATGTGAATTACCTTTACAAATGGCTCTATTCATTTTGATTCATCATTACTTCTAAGCAATCACATTATTTCCTTGTGTAGATTCACACAAAAGATGAATGATAACTATACTTTATAGCTAAGGGTGCTTTAACACAGTATGACCTGTCCGGTGCAGATGACAGACAGGTCATCCCCGTGATGGTCATTCCTGTGCTTTCAGACCAAAGGATCATCGTTCAGTGAATGGAGGGCGCAGCGGGCCGGGGATCGTTCTGGCCCTCCCACCTCCATTCACAGTAAACAGGCAGTCGTTCATAAATGAAGGACTGCCTGTTTACATGGGATGATCTGTCGTTCAGATTATGTTCATGTAGAAACTGAAGGACAAATTCATCATTCAGTTGTGCATGCATTTAGGCTGAACGATAATGGTTCAGATTCTTGCTGATTGCGGGTACCTGAAAAATTACTCTGCCCATGTGAAAGGGCCCTAACTGTGCATATGGTATCAGGAAGCCCCAGGTTCCACAGGTTCACCCATGAGCCATAACCCAATCATGGCCACTTGTGAGGGTTGCAAAATGGTAGAAATAATTCTCAAACTTCTCTACATATTGAGAAACATTGATGTTCCGTGCATTAGACATTCAAGAGGTTTTACTGTAACCCATTACATTATATATGCCACTACAATCAAATTTGCATTTGGAAATGGTGTCATATATCGCATGTATATTTTTACCGGGGTTTTGCAACAAACAGCATTTATTACTTACCTACAGGGAGTAATTGTTAGAACTCTGGGAGGCACCTTGGCTGTAACCCCGAGGATCTCTTGTAAGAGGATCCCAAGCCCCTTGTTTTTCACTAGCTGATCAACGTCAAGGACTTTGTATGGAATGGTGATTAAGCATATGCGCTGCTGCTCAGTGGATCACTAGGATCTCTATGGCAGTTTTATAAATGGCATGGATACATGCTAACTTTTGGTCCTGGCGCATGTGTGGCCCACACTGCCTGTTTGTACAGCTCTTGATAGAGGGTGCATTTTCAATGCACAACACAGATTTACAGTAGTATATCCATGTGTAATAGTAATGTAGCACATGTAATTGTTGGTGGGCAACTGAAGCCTAGATGTGCTGCAAATTTGTGACATATGTTTTATTGCGGCCCTCTAACCCTATCTTACCTAGCCTATTTTGGTACTGAGGTACTGACAATTTTGGGGGGATATACACTTTTTAAAAGCCATTGTTTTATAACATTTTTCCGTCGACATGGCCATTTGAGGGCTTGTATTTGTGTGGCAGTTGTATTTATTGGCACCATCTTTTGGGTACATATAGTGCATTGTTGAACTTTTTTATGATATGTTTTGGGAGGGCAGGGTGAAAAAAACAACCCCATTTTGCCATTGTTTTTTTTTTATCAACCGCGTTAGTCCTGCAGCATAAATGACATGATAAATTTTTGCCAGTTGGTACAATTACGACAATAGAAAAGTTATAGTTGTTTTTTTTTAGTACAATAAAAACCCTTTTTTATGGAAATTTATATTTTTTTGCAAAGCTGCATTTAATGTCTCATCATTTTTTCTATTGACGGGGCTCTTTGTGGGTTTGTTTTTTGCATGATGAACTGTAATTTTTATTGGTACCATTTTGGGGTACATATGGCTTTTGGATCACTTTTTTCTTTTTTGGGGGGGGAGGCATAATGAGCAAAAAAGGCGTTTTAAAGTTTTTTTTTATAGCATTTGCCGTACAGGATGAAAGTGTTTTCAATTTATTCTACGGGTCATTACAGAAGCAACGATACCAAATGTGAGTTTTATTTTTAAATTTTCTTTTAAGCAAAATGGGGAAAGTGCACAAAAGTTTCCCCCCCACCTGCTTTTTTTTAACCATTTAAAAAAATGTTATGTCCCTGTAGGGAACGTAAACCTTCGATCCCATTTCCGTACTGCAATACATTATCACTATTCACATTAACCATGGCAACCCATTGGCCCTCTGTAATTACATGGTGGAAGGCTGATGATATCACAGATGGAGAGCCCTCCCATTGTGAACCCTTTACATGCCACAATTGATCATGGAGATTGGAATTCTCACCGATTCTTGCCATTGTAGTGGGAGGCTGGCTGTCAGTCTCAGCTAGCTCCCGCAGCGATAGGCATGGGCTTAGCTTCTGAACCTGCCCCATCCAAAGGATGTAAGTCCATTTGCAGGAACCTCTTCTCGACCAGGATGCAAACTTGCATCATGGGACAGGAAGGGATTGAGTGGAACCTTTCAGGTTTCCTATGCTGCCTAGGCTGATTGGCAGGTCCTTCGGTATGCACAGTAACAGAGGAACCTGCCAATCAACATCTGAAGGAGGGCAAGGGGGGAGGGGGTATATATGAATATGCACGAGCTGATTGGACTCTACAGTCCAACTCTGCAATGTTTTAAAAGTAAGATTTGCAAAACCACTAAACCGATTGGTGTAAATGACAGGCTGCTGAAATCATTATGCCCTGCTGTCCACAGCCCAGCTGCTTGGAGAACCTCACAGGTTCCCTTTAATTAGTACATCTATGTGGCTCATAAAGGATTGTACCAAAATTAGCTAATGGAAGACCTGGGGAAGTTGTAATCTGTGAACTCTTTGTCAAACGCACCTGAGTTCAGTCCCTTTCTTCTTAACAAATTTCCATCCAGTTTCTAAAAATACAAAAAAAAAATACTTTGATTACAATTTGGAACTAGATGAACAGTTCTCTAGGTACAGATGTAGCAGATGTTAACTTGACAATGTTTTAAATGAATACTTGCTACATCTGTAACCCAATTTCTGTCCATTATTTTTCTGAATAGGTACAGTAAGATTTAATAGAATGTGTTTTTTCCACCCCTTTCCATATGATCCCCTGGACAACCCCTTTCCCTAAGATTTATTAGGGCGTATAGACTTCAGAGAGTGGAGCCCCCCATCTATCAGCCAGTGGACTGCAGAAACTGAACGACGAGCGAGAAGCAAACCAATTATTGTTTGTCATTCAGTCAGGGCATGCATTTACAACAAACAATAATCATTCAGTTTACGCTGGATCTGGGATTCTGGACAATTTATCGGCTCGTGTAAAAGTGCCCCGAGCAGCAGCAGCTCTTGAGGCTTACTACAGGGATAAATAGGAATGTCATATTCTGTGGTTATGCAATGAAGCCACATAGGGAGGTGCAGGGAAACATGGCGGTGTGATAAGACCTGCTGCACTATAGTCATAGCTGTGGGTGACAGCAGGGGGCAATAATACAGGGTAGAGGCCAGGGTGAGAGTAATAAAAGGTGCAGATAAAACAGGGACAGGCCAAATAATAGAGGCAGATATGAGGTAGCAGGGTTAATAATGAGAGCAGCAGATACAAGGATCACTGGGCAATTATAAAAGGGAAGATACAAGGATCACAAGGACTATAATTAGAAGGGCAGATATAAGAGTGATAGTTAAATAGTAACAAGGGCAATTATACAGATGAAAGCACAGTATTGTAAGGACATGTATCTACAGTAGGTGACCGGGCTTGACATATGTTTAGTTTCACATGAACAATTTACTGGCAAAATTAATGTGCTCGTAATACGGATTATTGTCTCAGCCCGACTGCCAGTCTACTGACCCGAACATAACACATCATAGATTCCTATTCAATTGAAGCCAGTAGACCTGCCATCGGGCCGGAAGTATTGTCTGTATTACCATCACATAAATGCGTCCATAATATCCTCATGTGAAATTGGCCTTAAGGTGATGGGATAATAGGAGGAGCAGGTGTAAAGGTGATAGGATGATTCATGTAAATACAGCTGAGCCAATTCATATAAAAGAGACAACAAGGTTCGGTAAATAACTATATAAAGGGCTTTCTGAATTAACTTTGGTGTCTGGGGTCTGAATTGAGTTTTAGGAATTTCAAGTGAGAAATCCAACTGTAATTACCTTTTCCATTAATGTGTCTATTAAATTGGCTCTAAATTGGTAGAATTGTTCTTATAATGTTTAATTGAACGTGTAGATATAAGATAAGTGTTCACATTTAATTAAACCTCATGATGTGTTCATGAATGAAGGAGGGGTCATGGTGTGAATTTGAAAAAGGTTCTTAGGCTGGATTCACACAGGGCGGATTTGCCGCGGAATTTTGCTGTGTCAAATCCGCCTGCGGCCGCTAATCCGTGGCTTAGCCGGCCATGTGGACGAGATTTGTCAAAAATCTCGTCCACACATGGCAAAAAAGCCAAACAGATCTGGCGCTGTGGTGCGGAATTGACAGTCGCAGCAGGTCAATTTTTTTTTTTTTAATCAACTGCGGCCTCGCTCCTCTCTATGGGGAGAGAAAGCCGCAGCGGTATGCCGGCGGCTGAACCGCACAAAAACCCGCGGCAAAATGCAGTGGGTTTTGAAGCTGCGTCTCAGCCGTGGAATTCTCGCAGTTTTTCGATGCGGCCAAACCGGGAGAATTACACCTGGAATCCGCCCCGTGTGAACCCAGCCTTAAGCTAAAACTGCACAAAGTATAAATAATCTTCAGTTTGAATGCATATTTTAGGTTTTCTGGGTTAAGTCTATTCATGGTTTACACCTTATTTATTTACACCCGTTACTACTGTGCTTTTGTTCTGTACTCACACACACCCAGAACTCTACCTCACTCCATAGATGGTCCAGTTCAATTTCATTTCTTTCACACTGAATGTCTAACTCTTCACAAGGTTGGAATCGCTTGTTTGGATCCACAAAATAATAAAAGCATGATTCATAATCTTCCAGATCCATCATTTTCATTTGCACTCCATGTTGTCTCAGGATTTTTAAACTGATTTTATTGTCGTAATCATGAAAATTATAGAATTTGGAAATGTACAAATTTATTATTACGTTGTCTTTGTTTTCAGTGATAAATTTGCATATTCCTTCACAACAGTTGAGGCAGGGACTGTAGGTTGCGTACAATGTGATTTTATATTTAACGTCTTTTTTTGTAGGATTCGATCCTAAAAATCTGGAGAGTTCCCGTAAAACAATTATCTCAGCATGTTCAACTCTTGGGTTGTTGTATGCATAACCCCATAGCTTCCATAGCGGTTTCTTTTCCTCTAGACTGAAGCACACTAATGTGTTCTTCACAAAATCCACAGTATTAAAGTTATCATTAAATTCTTCTTCTGCTAAAAATTTTTTGATGAATTTTGTCATGTCTAATGTAACTGAAAGAAATTAGAATTTGATATAGGTTAATGAAACTATACATTTACATTCCAATTTTTGATGAATTTGAAGAGAACATTGGCCCAAACATTGATTTCAATGGGACCTCGCAGACCTGCGCTTGAACGCAGCATTAGAAATGCTATCTGTTCTATTTTTGTCGTTTTAGCACTTTTTAACGCACCCCATCACCTATCACAATGATAATGTGTGCGTTAAAAAGTGATGTCAAATTCTGTGACATGCGTTCCATAACGTCGCTCAAAAATCGCAGTTAAAATGCCGTGATTTCAAACTGCGTTTTCTAAACGCATGTGTGAGTGTAGAATCAGACCCGGCGCCCTACAGAGACCCCATACTCACCTCTCCGGATCCGCCGTGAGCTTGTGCAGTGCAGGGTATGACGCGCCGGCTCTGGACTGTGACACGAATTCTCGCAGAACTTCCACAGTGCCCACTGCACAGAATATTGCGGAACGGACGGCTTCCATTGACTGCAATGGAAGCCGTCCATGCGATTTTCCGCACAGAATAGAACATGCTGCGATTCTCCCCTGTGAGCAAACGGAAAATCGCAGTTGATTTCCGCTCGTGGGCAGGGGAGAATCATTTACCATTGAATGTCTATGGATAGTCATTGCTGCAGAATTTGCAACTGGCATCGGGCCGTGAATTCCGCAGTGATGATCCGTCCGTTGGCATTATTTTATAGGACTCATATAATGTCCTTTTATGCTTAATCCATATTTATTAATTTGAAAGGTAACATATCCATAAGCTAACACACATCTCTATGTACTATATATAAAAGCAAAAGCACTCACTCACTGACTCGCCACGAATTCTCTAACTTTTCGGTGTCGTAAAACTTGAAATTTGGCACGACCATTCTTTGGTAAAGGGATCACAACTTTATAATCTACCTCACCTCTATGTGTATACAAGTGGTCGTTCGTTCTTTGATACTGAAGAGAATCCAGCTCACCTTTAGGGCAAAAACACATGGGCGTATGCGTAGCTACTCTTGGCACTACGGAGTGTGGTTGCGCATGAATGAGTTTTTTTTTCTCAGAGTATTCAAACTCTGTGCTACAGCGTGCGAGTCGGAATAAACAAGGGAAGATAGGGCCTGCATCTTTCCCACATGTAGTTAATACTATGTACGAGAAAGATAGGGCAAGTCTTATCTTTTCTCGCCCGCACTATTAACAGGCGAGAATATCGCTAACTGAAATGAATGGTTTGGTTTTGTCCTGTATGTGCCGACGGCCTTCTTCGACCTGTCTTCTTGCAGCTTCCCTATGTTGCGGATGGTCTGCAAGGCTCGCCGTTGGACATACTCCTGCTTATCCCGGATTTGTGCGGGAACCGCAGGAAAATGGAGCATGCTGTGATTTTTTTTTATCCGCAAGCAGAAATCACAATTGGTTCCCGCTCGTGGGCATGGAAAATCACTTTGCCATAGCATGCTATTGAGGGTTGTTGCTGCAGAACCCAGAGGCCGTCACTAGCTACGGATTCAAGAGCCCTAACTCGGGAAAAGCCGGGTATGTCAGCTAGTGTGTAATATAGTAACAGGTCCAAGGGAGAAGTGTTTGCAAAAGTAAGTGCCCCCCTACGTTATGTAACTTCCCGGTGTCGTACAAACGTGCAATTTAGCACAACCATTTTTTAGGTCATGCCAAATTTCACGTTTGTACGACACTGGGAAGTTACATAACAAGGGGGTCATTTACTTTTACACTTAGAATTGATTAATCAAGCTGCGACCCCTTTACTCTTCCTATGTAGGACCTAAAGAATGGTTGTGGCAAATTTCATGCTTGTAAACCAGGAAGTTGCATAACATAGGGGTGCGCTTACTTTTGCACTTAGATTTAAACTACATTGGAAAAGAAAAGGGGTCGCAACTTGATTATTCAATTTTAAGTGCAAAAGTAAGTGCACCCCCTATGTAATGTTACTAATAACACATCTCAACCTCACAAACATGAAATTTTGGAACTAAGTTCTTTACGTCCTAAATAGGAAAACTAAAGGGGTCGCAACTTCAATATTCAATTCTAAGCGTGAAAAATCTGCGATACGTAAGATAGCTCTTTTTTCAAAAACCATAAAGCCTAGGGAAATGATTTGTATACTGAAGACAATCTACCTCACCTCTATGTGTGTATACTAAAGAGAGTCTATCTCACCTCTGTCTGTGTATACTGAAAAGAATCTAATGCTCCTCTATGTGTATATACTAAGAAGAATCGAACTGACCTCTGCGTCCATTTACTGAGGAAAACTTACCTCACCTCTGTGCATATACTGTGGAGAATCTACAGACCTCTGTGTGTGTATATACAGAGGACAATCTAACTGACCTCTATGTGTATAGACTGAGGAGAATATAACTGACCTCTGTGTGAATGTCTGTAAAGTACATAAGGAAGTGGCTATGGACTGCTGGAATGGAGAATGCCTTTAATGCTAAAAAGGGTTTGCAACCTCTAATCTGGGGGTAAATTTGAATAAAAAGGGGTGTTACCTTTAAGGGTAAAAAGTGAGAGGGGTGGCTCATTCTGCAGAGGGACATCAGTACATGCAGTCTGAGGAGAATCTAACACTCCTCTATGGCCCCATGGCCATGTCGGACTCTGCCAGTGGAATATTGCAGCGGAGTCCGACACGGCACCCCCCCAAAGACCCCACACTCACCTCCGGAATCCGCCCCGCGAGTCCCATCTGGCGTGCAATGCAGCGCATGACACGCCGGCGGTGACGCATAATCATATGATACTTCTGCTGTGCTCACAGCGGAAGTATCGCATGACACAGTGGACTACAATGGAAACCAGCCACGCATTTTTCTGCAGCAATTAGAACATGCTACGATTTCTTTGACCATATGAATTCCGCGGTAGAATTCAGCAGCGTGAAAGGCAGAAAGCTATTAGGTTCAATGAAACCTAATAGCTGCGGGATAATGCTGCGGATTTCTGCCACGTGAAACCCGTCGGTGGGCATTAGCCCTATGTGTATGTGTATTTTATTCCTCTGTTCCTATTTACATATCAAATTTCCAAGATTTACGTTTTGATCGTGAGTTATCACGGTTTGACAATGAAATTCTCAAAAGCGCCTGCTTAGTACGCCTCCACGACCTGAAGCTCGTGGGTATGCAAAAGATAATTTCCTTAGGCTTTATGGTTTCTGAGAAAACAACTATCTCCTGTATCACGGATTTTCGTGCTTCGAATTGAATAATTAAGTTGTGACCCCTTTACTTTTCCTATTTGAGACCTAAACAATTTCCGTGACAAATTTCACGTTAGAGAATCAGTGGCGAGTCAGTCAGTCAGTCAGTGAGTCATTGAGTGAGGGCTTTTGCTTTTATATACATATAAATGTGTTTGCTTTTAACTTTTATTTTGCTTTTATATATATACATGAGTTATGTACTATGGTTATCTTGGTGGGATAATCCCATTAACTGCATGTAAACCTTAATGTAATACAGAAATCTGATGCTGTTCTTTTACAAACAGGGAATCCCTCCATTCTCAAGCCTCCTTCTTTTCACTTTCTATTTATGAATGTAATTACAATCGCAAATCATCTCAATGAAATCTATCTTGTAAAAAGCAAAAATAAGCGTCTCTTTACCTTGTTTACATGATCAGCCGTCCTCTCCTCTGTGCTGAGTAAGAGGGTTTGTCCCACACTTAGCGCATGCCTACAAGACATAACACTGAAAGAAATTTAACTCTTGGCTGTACTTCAGAAAGTTTACTCGTTACATTGCAGTGTGTTCTACAAACATTATCAAAGCAAATGTATAATATCTAGTCAAGTCAAAAGAGTGACTGAGTAGCCCAGGGCAGGCAATCAGGTTTCTTGTTCAATTCATGACCTGCCTTAGAAAAATGAGAGCTGTAATCTAGATGTAACAAAGTGGAACGGTTTCACAAAGGAAACAAGAGTTTCTTGTGTGTTTAGTTTTTCTTTTTTACCCTTCTTACCCTATGATCTTTGAATCCAGAATAAGCATGATGTGAGCCTAACCATGATGTGAATCAAAGGTAATCTAAACAGAATTAGATTTATAGTCCCACAACAGCCAGTATCATCAGATAGGCAGATCAAGGGTGCCAAGTTTTTAAAAACGGTTCTATTTTGTCTTCTCTCATAGCTAATAGTTTTTTGTAAAGCATCATTCTTGACTTTCTTGCAATAATCGGACCAAGTAAAGGCCCATTCACACCAGCCGATGAGCGCTAAAAATTCGCTTAAAGGCGATCATTTTAGCGATAATCGGTGAGTCTAAATGTACGCCCATCGTGCACTTTTCTTGCACTGCTAGCTGATCATTAAATTCAGTCCAACCTAAAAATCGTTGTTCAGCCTTATCAGCAGTTCTCCCTCGGGCTATTAACTGCATTCAGCTTAGGCTTCATTTGCACAGTTAATTGCTCTTAAGTAGCTGAGTAGCTACTTAATAGTTTATGCAAAATGATCGCTCAAAGCTGTCACTCAAACTGTCGTTTGAGTGATCTTTGAGCGATCATCTGCTGGTGAAAATGGGTGATAGCCATTGAGAGGCAATGTGTATTCTGGTTGCCATACAGATATAGACCAGTCTCACATGACCTGTTTTAAATTTCAGTTTCTGAGACCAGTGACCGCAAGGACGATCTACGGTAAAACGCGGGCATTGAAAGGCATGTATTTTCGAGTTTTCCTTCACACTCACAGGTATGAATTGTGTATTCCGGGAACAGAAGAAAAATGTTCTATTTCAGGCGTCCGACCCGCAACTTATATGCAATTAACGTTGTGTATGGGCTGCGGGTACCCACGTCATCACTGGGCGACAGTGTGGGAAATAGAAACAAACAAAAAAAAACCTGTACTGCGCATGAATGACTGTGTGCCTCCATGGCCATAATGCAATACAGTTCCTTACTGTATGCAGCGTCACCAGTCAGGCTCACAGATGGAATCCGCTGCAGGCCTTCTGCATGCGGAATCTGACTAGCTGATGTGAGCCCGACCATACTGAGAAAGTTTATGTTGTTGATTGTTACATCTGGATGGCCAAGAGGAAAGTCTACAAGGAGAGGGTGAATGTTTTACACTTTACCCATAAGAGGTAGCCCTGGGTCCTGCGAAAAGGAAGAGGGAAACTTCCAGGTTCTTTCGTTTCCCCAAATAAAATAAGATTGATTGTTGTAAGTCGATCAAGTCAGTAAAAGAGACATTAGTAGGAAGGCATCTGAAAGGGTAAAAGGAGTGGCAGTATTGTCATTTTAACTGAATGTATGCGTCCTATCAAAGAAAGAGAGGGATGATCCCATGTCTTCATATCTGATTTGAGAGAGCTAAATAGTGGGGGTAATTCCATTTATATAATGAATCAAGTGAAGAAGTGAGGTGTGTGTGTGTGTGTGTGTGTGTGTGTGTTGAAATCCAGAGTTAAGTTCTACGAGTTTTTGCATATATGAGAGGATGTTATAGAGAGCTTCCGTTTGTCTGTATTCACTAACCAGTCAGACACGTCAGCGCAAAAAATATAAAGATCATGTAGCTTTAACATATGCTCCCTGGAAGTCCATTTTATCTAGGACTGCAAAGAGATAGTCCCACAAAAGGCTGTCAAAAGCTTTTTCAGTATTTAAATGGGTTCACTTGTGGGGGGTGTTGCAATGGGGCCTGGAATTTATTCACTTGTGCCCCTGAAAGCCAATGGGTGTTCCCTCCATTACAGGCCTAGCCATGTGTCCAGTAAGCTGATTGGGGCCACAACAGGTATGTTTCTAACCATGGGACAAACCAGGGGATCCATTTTGGGTGCAAGTCTTTATTTACATGTGTGCTGTACAAAAAAAACAGTTTTTAAAGTGATATAATTGCTAAAAAACTTAAACAAAATATTTCGCTCCAGCTTTGCTTAGATTCATTCAAAAATGGTTCATGGGAGTACAGCAGTTGAGGAGAGGTGAATTTTGCAGCGCTAAAATTTTATTCCGAATAGCATGTCAATTACTACACAGGTATTGTGCAGATTTTTAATTTTTTTGCAGCCTGTGGAGGAGATTTTCAAAATCTTATTCACTTTGCTGCTACAGCTACTGAAAATTTTGTTGCAAATCCACCCCGTGTAGTAATAGCGTCCCCTATATTGGCCCCAGTATTAATAGCATCTCATATATTGGCTCCAGTAGTAAGTGTCACCTGTATTGGCCCCATTAGTACTAGTGCCCACCCCATTGGCTGGCCCCGATAGTAATATTGGCCCCAGTAGTAGTGTCTCCCATATTATCACCTTCCTCCTGGTCTTCGAAGCGCCTCTGCTTAGCTCTGCTGCAGACAGAAGCACAGGCGTACTGCTAGGGGTCACATGGCTCCTTAGCTGGCGGGACCCTCACCAAAGAAGACCTACAAGAGTGGAGATCGCGGCACGCAGTGCAGGCAGGGAGACCTTAGTTATCAGACTAAAGGAAATGCTCGTTGGTTGTTTCACTGATCAATCAGAGCTTCAATCACTGATTGGTCAGTGAACCCTGGCTGAGAGGCTGTGGTTACAGCTTTGCTGCATATGGTCGTGCATCCTCTCCTCCTGCCTTGACACAGCAGCTCCACTGTCAGAATGGAAAGGAGGAGGAAGGAGGCTGAAGACACGGACAGCAGGGAAACGTTGTCCATGCACATGGATTGCGTACGAGCAGTTGCCACACGCATCCCCGCTCTGAATAGAGCAGGGAATTAAAAAAGAAAAAGAATGACACTGCGCATGTCTGTGACACATTATTCAGGGGCATGCGCAGTGCCATACACGCGTTCTTTGCCGTCAGACCATATGGGCTGTGATGGAGAGACCCACTGCAACGTACACATACGCTCGTGTAAACAAGCCCTTTGGGTCACTTCCCATCAGCGTTGGAGGTTCAATTTAGAGCCTCCATTACTGAATTCACTAAAAACAAAATAGTGCAGCATGCAGCTCTGCTTCATCCTGTAAAATGCCAGGCGGAAACCAGACAGACCCCGTTCTAGTCAATGGGGTGCGTTCGGTTGATCCATTTGGCCGGTGGATGCTGCTCCCCAAACAGCAAGAAAACAATCCGCTAGCACTAATGAGAAGGAGCCCTACTATGTGTAATGTCTGTGCATGTAGTATGTAGACCTGAGTAATGGATGTACTGCAAAGGCATCGAAACACCTTTAAAGGGGTTGTCCCGAGGCAGCAAGTGGGTCTATACACTTCTGCATGGCCATAATAATGCACTTTGTAATGTACATTGTGCATTAATTATGAGCCATACAGAAGTTATAAAAAGTTTTATACTTACCTGCTCCGTTGCTAGCGTCCTCGTCTCCATGGAGCCGACTAATTTTCGCCCTCCGATGGCCAAATTAGCCGCGCTTGCGCAGTCCGGGTCTTCTTCTTTTCTGAATGGGGCTCCGTGTAGCTCCGCCCCGTCACGTGCCGATTCCAGCCAATCAGGAGGCTGGAATCGGCAATGGACCGCACAGAAGCCCTGCGGTCCATGAAGACAGAGGATCCCGGCGGCCATCTTCAGCAGGTGAGTATGAAGACGCCGGACCGCTGGGATTCAGGTAAGCGCTGTGCGGGTGGTTTTTTTAACCCCTGCATCGGGGTTGTCTCACGCCGAACGGGGGGGGGGGGGTTTAAAAAACAAAAAAACCCGTTTCGGCGCGGGACAACCCCTTTAAGGATGCATTGACACGTGATTTTGGTGCAGATCTGCAGTAATGTCATCCTTTTAACTGTATTCAAATTGAAAGGGGGAAATCTGCTGACATGTGAATGCGCCCAATAATGAGTCTGTCTTGCTTCAGGCAGTACTTGCGGCTCAGTAGTACTGTTAAATTAAAGGGATTTACTTACATTTTAACCCCTTGAGGAGTCTGCATTTTTTATCTTCCCTAGGTTTAAAAAATCAATCAACGTAGATGTCTGAGGGTGTATTCTTTTTTTTCGGGATGAGTTGTATTTTTCAATGTACCATATAATGTGCTGAAAAATGTAAAAAATTCTAAGTGGAGTCAAAAGGAAAAAAAATGAAATTCCGTCATCTTTAGGGGGCCTTGTTTCTATGGTGTACACTTTGCAGCAAAAATCACATGATACCTTCATTCTACGGGTCGGTACGATTACTTTGATACCAAATTTATATAGGGGTTTTTTTTTGTAATACTTTTAAAATATGAAAATATCTTTGGAAAGAAATTACCTTTACTCTTTTGTCGACATAGTTGTGCGACAGCTCATCTTTTGTGGAAGATCTTATAATTTCAGTTGGTACCATTTTGCAGTACATATGAATTTTATGATCGCTTTTTGTTACATTTTTTCTTGGAAACAAAATGACCAAAAAAAGCGCAATTGGGCGGTTTATTTTTTTTTTCTGTCAACGTTCACCATAAAGTTCGGACTTTTACATACACAGTGATAACAAATATGTTTATTTTGTTTTATTATTTAGTTTCTTCTCTTAATATGGCAAAGGTTTTTTTAAAATTTTTATTACTTTTTATTTTAGTTAATAAAACTTTTTAAAACTAATTTTTAAATATTTTTTCACTCACCAGAGTGGACAAGAATTTGCAATGGTTTGATTGCTCCTGCAGTACGGTGTAATGCCATAGCATCACATCACACTGTGTTCTGCCAGGCAATCTGCAATGACATAGGCCCCCTGCTGCCATGGCAGCCATACCACAACCCGCGATCTAATCGTGGGGGGCAGTGCGGGACCCCCGAGCATCGGTCGGGGCATTTAAAGGGTTAACAACTCCAATAGATTGTGCAGCTTATTGGAGCTGTTGCGGGCGGGTGTCCGCTGTAAGAAACCCAGCACCCGCATTGTATGGAGTGGGAACAACCCGCGTTCTCCCTCCATACAAATCCTGGAGCTGCAGGACATAATTGTATGTCCTGTAGCTTTGGGGTGAAGAAAAGTTGGGGTGGGGGGTGCCAAGATGAACTCTTGCACCCGGGCCCATGAGCCTTTAGCTATGTCCCTGGGCGGAAGTGTGTGCGCTCGGACTCCTCCTTCCTTCTCCTTTCCTGCGGAACCAAAGAGGAGAGGTCATGGGAGGAGGATCCTGGGTGCACACACTAGCAGTGTGTGCATCCCACAGCAGCACCGCTTAGTGATTACCAGCCAGAAAGCCGTGGCACCCCAGTTAGTAATCACTCTCATGGTGCCCGCCTAAATAGGAACGTCTGGTCACCTTAATAGAACCAGTCAGGTGATTTTTGCTGTCCTGAGAGCAGGATATGATATAATAGGCGTTGAGCTCTGTGATATATAGTTTTATAATCTGACGCAGAATTTCTGAATAGAAAACAGAGGACTCTTAGGAGAGACAGTGATAGTCTTGATTACACTGCCTACACAGGCTGATCCAGGGGAAGCTGTCAATCCCTGTGTAGGTGGGGTAATCAGGACTCACTGTCTCTTCTAGGAGTATTGTCAGGATTTACTGTTCCAAATCACATAAATCTATACATGACAAATCTCAGCTTTTCTCCTATCATTTCTGCCCTCAAATAGAGTAGCTGAAATGCTCACTTCAATATACAATAAAACACTAAGGCCGCCTGCACACAAATGGATCAGATGCCGCATGCGGGAGCCTGCAGTGGAATCCGACCCTGACAGCAGCCGGTGACCCTGCGTCCCTCTCTTTTCTTCTTTTCATCTGAATTGCGGATGGCTGCGGCGAACTGCCGTCAGACATGTGAAATACAGATTTTTTTTTTACAAATGTGTATCTTTCCTGTGCCGTCACTAGGCGATGACTCAAAATCTGCAACGTGTCCGCAGGTCGTACGGCTTTCAGTGACTTCAACGGAAGCCATCCATGCAGACACTGCACAAAAATAGAGCATGCTGCGATATTTCCTCCACTCGTAGAACCTGCAATTGGTTTCTGCGAGTGTGCAGGAAGAATCAGTTGCCCATAGCATGCTATGAACGGCATTTGCTACGGATCTGTGGTGCGGACGCCGACCGTGGATTCTGCAATGCAAATCTATTTGTGCGCAGTCAGCCTAAGTCATTTCGTTAGAAGTCCAGCTTTCAAAGAATGAACAGTGGATGAAAAGTCACAGTTAAATGCCGCTGTCAGAATTGACAACGGCATTTAAAGTGTTAGCAGCTCAGATAAGCAGCGCAGCTTATTGGAGCTGTTGCAGGCGGATGTCAGCTGTAAGAAATAGCCAGCACCTGCATTGTATGGAGCGGAATCGACCCTCGATCTCCCGCTATACAAACCCTGGACCTGCAGGATGTGACTGTAGGTCCTGTAGCTTTGGGGTGAAGAAAAGTTGGGGAGGGGAGGGGGCAAGATGAACTTTTGCACCCGGGCCCATGAGCCTTTAGCTACGTGCAGCAAAAAGATCATTCGGTTTTGAAGTAGTAGATCTAAAAATCAAACAAGAAATTGGTAATTCATTTTTCTGCCACCAGATGGTGCATTCATTACAAGGGTATACAGGTTTGTACTATGTATCTTTACTGAATGTCTGTATGTTACTATATTTCTGTCTGATCTATGTATCGATGTATAAATATCTATGATACCAGTACCCAGAAATAACAATGCATATTCATTTTATTTCATTAATTTGAATCCCAATTAATAAGTACACAATACAGATATAATACGTCTTGGGTTGTGATTTTTAACCACCTTAGTCAGAGGAAATTTGGAAATGTTCCACTTAATAATAAATTGAGTGTGCTGCAGGACTCGGATTGGGAGAGAGCATTCACGTTTGCGCACAAATTACCCTTGGCCTGTTTGGCACAAGAGAAAAACTTTAAGCTTCTCTCCAGATGGTACAGATGTTCGAACTTGATCCACCGTATATTCCCCTCGGTGCCAAATACCTGTTGGAGGTGTGGGTCCGGGCTTGGCACCATGCTGCACATTTGGTGGGAATGCCCACTTATTCAGCCTTTCTGGAGGAGGGCGTGTCCCATAGCATGGTGGAGGCCTCCCCACAGCTAGCGCTACTCTCTGTTATCCCAGGCCCTTTATCACGGTTAAAAAGCGTCTTCTAAGTCATTTCCTCACTGCGGCCAGGGCTGTTGTTCCACGCCACTGGCGGAGTACTGCTCCTCCCTCAATCTTAGAGTTTATCCAGGAGTTAAACCAATTAATGTACATGGAGGAGCTGGTGGAGGAGGGTTCGGGGGAGATATGTTCGAGTGGACGCCCCTGGTCAACATGGAACACGTTTCGTGACTCTGCTGAGTTCCAGAACATAACAGGTTGGTGAGGGGGGGGGGGGGTCTATTCGGGTTCTCTGGGAGGCAGGGGAGTGAGGCCGCCACCTGGACAACCCGTGTCTGGGTTCCGAGCGGACCTACCTCGATAGTCGCTAGAGGGTCTCTTTCATTTACTAATTAATGTCCTTTTTACTCGTTTTTCCTTCTTTTGGTTTAAGGACCTATTAGTTTTTAGTTTTAGTGTGTTTTTATTTCTTTATCCAGTAATTCAGGAGTTGTAAAAGCTGACAAGATATTAGTATAGGGGCCTGCCGCTTCGGTGGTTCAATGATCTAGGTAAAGTGGAGTCTACCTTGGGCATTAATAAAAGTAGATCATGAATATACTGGTTGACCCCTTCCTCTCTGTCCCACATGCCCGCACAATAATATATAAGATCCCAACAAATCTAAAGGGCCGAGATTTTTCATTGTTTTATTTATGTTTTTTTTTCCCATCAAAATATCTGCATCAGTGCTTGCTGTCTATTAGGCTTTGTGAGAGCTCATTTTTTTGTGGGGAAAGCTGTAGTTTTTATTGATATTATTTTGGGCCACATACATCTTTTTGATCACTTTTTATACATTTTTGGGGGGAGCTGAGGTAACAATAAAATTTGCATTTCTGGCATGTTCTTTTTTTACAGTGCTCACTGTATGATATAAGTAATACAATATTTTCATAGTTCAGACTTTTATGAACACTAGCAACAAAAATTAGCATTTTGCCTCTGTTTTTTAGTGTTTTTTTTTTACGCTTTTTGTCGTACAAAAAAAAAAAGCATGTTCAACTTTTTGTACATGTCGTTACGGACGCGTCAATATGCAATATGTGGGGGTTTAATTTTTTTTACCTTTTTTAATGCTACTATTAGAAAAAGCATAAAAAAGGGGTTTTTTTACATTTTTTTTTTTTATACATTTTCTTTTCTTTTTTTCATACAAATTGAGTCCCTCTGAGGGACTTGCAACACTATGCCTATGATCGCTGTGATAAGGCATGGCAGAGCTACTGCTCTGCCATGCCTTATCGCTTATACAGCGATCATAGGCAATACAGGACGCCAATGTCTGGCGTTCTGTTGCCATGGTAACGGGCTGGGTTCTCGCGATGACCTTGCGAGAACCAGCTGGAGACACAGAGGGAGCGCGCTCCCTCTGTGAACTCTTTCCCTGCCGCGATCTACTTAGATCGCGGCAGGGAAGGGGTTAACAGCGGGGGGGGGGGGGGGCGCATCTCCGATGCCTGACAGCCGGCTCCCGCTGCGGGATAGCGTACTGGTATGTCCTGTTGCGGGAAGTACCAGGCTCCCAGGACGTACCAGTACGTCCTGGGGAGGGAAGGGGTTAAGGACCCATGTCAGATCTGAAATGCGTTGTTTTTTGTGAGAAACAAGCATGTGTATTGTGTAATAATCCTAACTCCTTCCCAACAGCCGTATGGCTATATACAGTAGATATAAAAAGTCTACACATCCCTGTTAAAATGCCATGTTTTTGTGATGCTAAAAAATCTGACTAAGGCTGCCTGTCCACGGGCGTCGCGGTATCCCGCGGCGGAGATCCAGGAGCAGGAGCCGGCAGACGGATCTCCGCCAGTCAGCCTATCTGACAGATAGGCTGACCATGGAGAATCGCGGCAAATCGCAACATGCTGTGATTTGCCAGCCGCGAGTGGAGAATCACTATGATTCTCCGCTCATGGACACAGGGGAAGCGCTCTCTATAGCAACGCTATGGAGAGCTTTCACTGCGTTCCCCGCGGCTGGATTATCACTGCGGGGAACACAATGAAAACCCTCCTGTGGACAGGCAGCCAAAGACGAATCACTTTGGATTTCTTTCCACGTATAATGTGACTCATTATCTGTACAATTTGATTGAAAAACAAATTGAAAATTTCTTGGGTGGAATAAAAAGTAATATGGTTGCATAAATATGCACACCCTAAAACTGATACTTTTGTTGATGAACCCTTTGACTTTCTGACAGCATTCAGTCTGTTTGGGTAGGTGTCAAGCAAAATGGCACATCCTAACATGGCAATCTTTGTCCATTCTTCCTTGCAAAAGCTCTCTAAATCTGTCAGATTGTATGGGGATCTCGTATGTAGCGCCCTCTTCAGGTCAACCCACAGATTTTCAAGATGATTCAGGTCTCGACCTCCAAAACTTTGATCTTCCTGTGGCGAAGCCATTCCTTTGTTGATGTGGAGGTATGCTTTGGGTCGTTGTCTAGCTGAAAAGTGAAATTCCTCTCCATCTTTAGCTTTTTAGCAGAGTCTAAAATAGACTAATATTTGGACTGTTCAGAATTCCCTTCACCTTGATTAAAGCCCCAGTTCCAGCAGCAGAATTACAGCCCTGTTGAAGAATTTTTAAAGAAGTAAACCTAAGGGTACGTTCACACGAGCGTGTTTTTGTGTGTACTTAGGTGCGTACATACATCCGCACCTAGGTACGAGCAAAAACACGTGTGAACACAGATGCGTGCTTGTTGTCAATGGAGCCGCGGCTGCTGCCGGCGGCTCCATTGAAAACAAATGCTCTGCCGGCCCCTTGCATTCTTTTTCAGGGAAGGGCTTTACATATAAAAACTGTAGGAGTTCCCCAAGAAGAGGTGTAGGAGATCCCCTGGGAAACGCCTAACTGAGATGAAGAGTGAATAAGAGAATAAAAAGGAAAAGAGGAAATAAGAGAAAAGAAAAAGGGAGAGAGAAGCATAAGATGAAGAGAAGCCTTGTATAAAGACACAACAGATATGGGCAATCGTGTGAGGAAGAGGGGCGATTCTGTCAAATTCTGAGAGGAATGTAATTTACCTCCTTTAGGTACTTATGTACTATAGATGTTGCGATATTCCAAAGAATCTTGGAATTCGATTAAATGAAACCATGTTTTCAGGAATTTATCTTGTGTACCTTTTAGCGGAGCTGCCAGGTCCTCCGTTTTCATGGTCTCCTGCACCATGCTGGACCACATCAAAATGGAAGGAGGCACCGTCTGTCCCCACAGCATAGAGATACATGCTTTTGCTGCATTCACAAAATAATGCACCAGCAAGCATTTGTCAGTGGCTAAAGGCATGTAACAGAGGTGCAACAGGAACATCGTGGACAATTTGGGTGAAACGAAATTTGTAAATTTTGACGTAATCCAGAAGCTAGTCAGGATTGGGCATTCCCAGAATATGTACAGCACTGTACCCTGCTCCCCTCCACATCTCCAACACAACATGGAAACAAATGGGAACATCGCATGCAGGCAAGAAGGCACCCTATATCATTAAGTGAGGATCCTAAACCCTGATCCTGTATTTTGTGTGTGAAAGTAAAAATCTTGTGTCTCTGATCTAACGTGAGTGTCATCAACGGGTCTTTCCCAGATTCGTATGTATGAGGGAGACTGTTAAGTGCTACAGATTTTTGGTAATTAATTTTCAAGTTGGATAGTTGGGCATATTGAAGAATTTCAACTATTAAATTTGAAAGTGAAATGCGTGGTGTCAAGACAAAGAATAATAAGTCATCCACGTAAGCGGGCATCCCTTTCTCATACCATTTGTGATTTCAAAGGAAGGGGAGATGTGGCCATTGGCCCTCACTGAGGCTCAAGGAGATGTGTAGAGGCTCTAAACCCACATCAGCATGTGAGAGCCCAATCCAATGTATCAGAGGGTTTCCAGCATGAACTCCCAATTTACTCAAATGCCTTGTCTGCATACATAGTGCGCAGACAGAATGAAAGGGACATTTTCTTGGCTAAGCATATGGGGTTGATACCTCTGATGATGATGATGTCTCTTGCTTCTCGTACAGGGATGAAACCTACTTGGTCCTCATGTATAATTTGTTGGGAGCAAGGGGGATATTCTATTAGCTAATATCTTAGAAAAAAGCTTAAGATCAACATTTATGAGAGATATATGACGGTAACTTTGCACTTTGACAGAGGGTGGGGTCTTTCCCCTCTTTCACTATGACTGAGATATGCGCTTTGAATATGTCTTTCAGAAGGGAGTTTCCAGATGCTACTGAGTTAAGTGCCTGAATAGTGCAGGGAAATTATATCAGAGGTCTTATAGTAGGAGAGGGGAAATCCATCTGGCCTTGATCGTGATTCTTTTAACGTGAGAGCAAGTTCTTCCTGCGAAATAGGGGCTTCCATGGACAGACCTGCTTCTTGTAAGAAGTGACCCATGCCTGAATTTTGAAGATAGGACTGTACTTGTGCAGCATCAACAATTTTTTAATTCCCAATCATTGTTACAAGGCTTGTATAAAGAGTTTAACATTGACTTGCAGGAATGCTGCCTTCCAATAGGTGGCGCTGCAGAGGTATTGTTCCATCTCCCTTATTTGCATGTAGTTTTGTATGACACTCTAACATATGCTTCACCAAATTATGAACCCACTGCCAAACCAGGCAGGCTAGATGTTGTTGCAGGCAGCATAATGCTCATCACAATTTATCAGTGCATCCAATGCTGCCAAGTAGCACCACAAACTGTCCAGGAGCTTACTGATGCCCTGATCTTGGTCTGCGAGTTCCCCAGGACATCATCTGGGGTTCTCAAAGCACATTTAAATCAAAATCATGCTCGTCATGTCCCAAAATATTAAACTAGCTTATACAACCATCCCAGTTCCCCAGAGCTCTCGTGCCAAATCTCTGTTTACCCCATTAGATCTGTTTGTAAGGTGCAGAATCAGCCTGTGATTGGAACATCACAGACTGCCGCAGCCAATCACAAATCTAAGTAGCAAGGTGTGGCCATACAGTACCATGTTGGGCTTCCTCCATAGCAAAAGTATTCAGCTTCTTCATGGAAAACAAGGCTTTGTTGAGACCATTCTTGCTCTGTTCCAGTGCCTGGTGCATATGGAAGCCAGATAATGTATCTTGGGTATCAGAGAAAACATAGGCTCAATGCTGAAGCAGCTGATACGCATCTCCTGCCATTCCAGTAGTTAGTCACAACCCAAGTAAATGTTTTTTTTCAGAGATTTCAGTTAGAAGTGGCCCTCTTTTAAAAGAACTGGGATGCACCAATGTTATAACATAGTAACAGTATTTTAGGCTGAAAAAAGACTTGTGTCCATCCAGCTCAGCCTATTATATCCACCATGTTGATCCAGTGAAAAGCACAAAAAAAACCAATGAGGTAGCAGACAATTTTCCTCATTTTAGGGAAAAAAATTCCTTCCTGACTCCAAGTCTAGCAATCAGAATACCTCCCTGGATCAAAAACCCTTCTGAATAAATCAGCGACTACAACATTGACTATACCATGTAATATTGTCACACTCAAGAAAGGCATCCAGGCTCCTCTTGAACTCTTTTAATAGGTTCACTATCACAACATTCCATAGTTTCACTGCTCTTACAGTAAAGAACCCCCTTCTATGTTGATATAGAAACCTTCCTCTATGCCTAGGTTTCCTCTAGGTGTAGAGGGTGCTCCCTTGTTCCAGTCATAGTTCTTGGTATAAATTGATCATGGGCGAGATCTCTGTTTAGTATCCCTGATACATAGTTATTAGGTCGCTACTAAGACATCTTTTTTGGTAACCTAAATAACCCCAATTTTGATAACCTCTCTGGGCATTGTTGCCCAACTTCGAACCAGGCTCTGATATGTCTTACTTGAGTACCAGTGCCCAAAACTACACGATATTCCATGTGTCGTCTGACCAGTGATTTGTAAAGAGAAAGAACAATGTTCTTGTTGTGTGCTCTTATGCCACTTTTGATGCACCCCACGATCCTATTTGCCTTGGCAGCAGCTGCCTGACACTGGTTCCTCCAGTTAAGTTTATAAATAACTAAAATCCAAAGTCCTTTTCCATGTCAATTTCAGCCACTGGTTTCCCATTAAGTGTGTAATGGTGACATGTATTTTCCCTGCCCATGTGCATAACCGTACATTTGTCACTTTTCTGCCCAAACCCCCAACTTATCCAGATCCATTTGCAACCTTACACTGTCCTCTCTTGTGTTAATTACTTTGCATAGTTTTCCATCATCTGCAAACATTGATATTTTACTGTGAAATCCTTTGACCAGGTCATTAATAAATTAATTAAAAATAATAGGTTCCAGTACTGACCCCTGTGTGTTATCCTACATGATATTATACACTAAAGTGCCAAAAGGTATGGGACAGGAACGATTATCATATAGGACCCCCGCTGGCCTGACAAAATACAGCAATTAGACATGGAATCAATTCCACATGTGGCTGTTGAGTCATGCCGCAGCTCTGTGGTATTTGTAGGTGCAGTGTGTTGGGTGCAAATGGATTTCTCCACCATATCCCATAAGTGCTCAGTTAGGCTCATGTCGGACAAACGTGGATGTGATTTCAGCCCTAGGGTCACTTTTGCATGAACAATTCTAGAAAGACACCACTGATTGTGACCATTAAACAACGATTGGTGGCCACTGCGCTGTCCACTACGAGTGGTATTGCCTTCAATAAGGGTTTTTCTCTGGCACACGTGATACTGTGGCTTGAGGAATGTTAAATGTCCACGCAACTTTGGAAATTGAACGAGGCATGATAGTAGCTGCCAAATGGATGGAACGTCCTAACTCCCATAATTCATGTTGCCTTGCCATGAGCATGCTGGCCAATGTTTAACCTCACAATTTATACAGGTGTGGGCATTTGAATTAAAAGCACCATGCATCATTTAGATTGATGAGAATTCACTACTGCTGGCATATCGGCCTAATATGACATCACCATATTAGTTTTATAAACATTAAATGTGTGCCAAGGTTGTAATGTAGACTTTAGCAAACTGCTAACTGCTTTCAAAACTATTTTGTTTAAGGCCTCCGCAGCGAACACCACCCCATTGCATGCTATGGCAAATTGCGATTTTATCTCCATGAGCGGAAATCGATTGCGAGAAGAAATCGCAGCATGCTGCAATTCTGTTCGGGCCATGCACAGATGGCTTCTATTGAAGTCACTGCGCATGGCCGACAGAGCGCCGCCCGGCCCATCCGCAGCGCTGACAGAAGACACCGGCCGGGCACCGGGTCGAACTCTGCTGTGGAAATCCCGAAGTCTGACCCACCCATGCGCAG
Source organism: Eleutherodactylus coqui (assembly GCF_035609145.1). Taxonomy (NCBI): domain Eukaryota; kingdom Metazoa; phylum Chordata; class Amphibia; order Anura; family Eleutherodactylidae; genus Eleutherodactylus; species Eleutherodactylus coqui. The sequence continues at coordinate 401,829,807 of NC_089837.1, forward strand.
AAGGCCTAAGCCAAAACTTAAAACATGCAACTGCAATAGCTGTTAAGAAGAGTCTCAAGGTAAGCACTCAGATTTCCATGGTGATTCATAAAATCAAAAAAATTCAGTGGATATACTGAATATATTTCTAATAAATTATATTGTGATTGTATTCCAGCAATGTAAGTTACTGTAGAAATATATTATTATATTGTTATAACGGAATACTCAATTTTTCTGCGTATTCAGTCACCACTTCCGTCCTTGCAAAGGGATTATGGAGATTATTATATCTATGCCGAGAAAAGAATTAACACGGTTACCTACAATTTCCTTACATTCACCTTATGCCCACTTGAGTGGGCAATAGATATGGAGCTTGATTCTTGAAAGATTAAACAGATCCTTTTATGTATTACATCAGAACACCCTTGACTTTTTTGCGTGAGAAAAACGAAGGGTTTAAAAACCTCACAAAAGGTATAAAAAAAAGGGCGTTGCATAGCAACTGCAAGCATATATCTATGACTTAGCTGTCATGCTTTGTTCATAAAGTTCCATACTGTGAAAATATAGACGTGAAACCTTTTTATTGATGCATTTTGTATTATATATCACCGAATGTATGGAAAATGTTTGAGAACTCAAAACACTTGCACAGTTGTAGCTGCTGCAGAGAGAAATAGAATTTTAGCTTATATTGTAGATGATGTGTTCCGTACCTCTTCAGTGCTGGCCTCCTTTTATATTAATCCTTTAAGGGTAAATGGCATGTGTTATTAAAGGAAAGCTGTCAGCTGGAACATGTTGTCCAATCTGCAGGCATCATGTTATAGAGCAGGAGGAGCTGAGAAGAATGATATCTAGTTTTATGGGGAAAGATTCAGTAGAACGGGTTTTATTTGTGTTAGGCCCAATGCACGCGGGCATATTTGCATTGGGCACAGGGTTGGATTCCGCTGGGGGGGTCCAACCCAGCCGTGTGCATTTGGCCTAAACCTCTGCTGTGGGCGGTCCTATCAGTGGCCTGTTAAATCTGCTAAATTTACTATTATTGCCCAATAGAACATAATAAAAAAAAAAAAAAAAAAGAGAAATACAGATAAAAAAAATTGGCGATATGTGGATGTAATGTCTTTTGAAACCGGCCTTAAAGTGGTTTTAAACAATGTTTTTTTGGGGGTGGGGGGAAACTGCAGTTCTGTTTGCAGTCTTTTGAACCAAATTCAGAAGTGGATCCAGGAGGAAGATGTATTAGTGCCTTCTTTATACAGTACTTCCAATATCTTTTGAATCAAGAATAAAAAAAACCTGCATAAAAAACTGCCACAAAAACTGTAGCTTAAAACAAAAATAAAAACTTGTGTTTAAGATCATTCTAAAATATGTGCCATCCTGGACTTTGAGTGTATTGTTAGCCTTCTGGAGCATAAGTCTCAATGCCAAAGTCTACTTTGCCAACTAGTATAACTTTGCTGTCTAATGACTCTTTCATGTAGATATGGAGGTTCCTGCTGATTTTCTTTCAATACACCGACCACTTATGTCAACCCATTTCTTTCTCATCTCATATTAACGTACATGTAAAAACCTGTGGAATAAAGTTACAATTTTATTTAAAATAGAATTATACAACGCTGGAGTTGGTTTTCTTTTATTTGACCTCAAATAGATTAATAAAAGTTGCGCTTCTAGATACCCCCAAAATGGTATCACTGAAAAATGTAATTCTGCTTGCAAAGAAAAAGAGGCCATCGTATAGCTACATTGAGGAAAATAAAAAAAAACTAAAAAGTTATAGCTCTAAGAATGCAAGGTTAAAAAATTACTGCATTCTGAAGGACAAATAAAGAGAGTTTCCTTAAAGTGGTTTTCTGGAACTGAGATATTGAATATCGGATCAGTGGTGGGCATCTGCTCAAGATCCCTGCCGATCATCTGCTTAAAGTGGCCATGGCTGTGGCCTCTTCTCCGACATGTGACATTCATCAGTCTCATGGCTTAAGAGCAGTGCAGTTCCATTCCAGTGCCATTCTAGTACACCTGAGCACCGTGGCCACTTGAGACAACTGACAGTCGGGGATCCAGGGCGGCAGACCTCCAGTGATCTAATATTAATGACTATTTTGAGAATAGTACATCAATATCTTAGTCCCAGAAAACCACTTTAAAGACATGGCCTATCACTAGGAACTCAATATCTATTGTATTGAAAGAATAGTAGATGTTTGGAACAAACTTCCAGCAGAAGTGGTTGAAAAATCAACAATGAATTAATTCAAGCATGCCTGGGATAGGCATCTATCATATATCCTAAGAGAAACAAAATGGAAATAATCTAAAAGGTTCAGTGGACCATATGGCCTTTTTCTGTCAATCTTCTATGTTTCTAATTTTAATTAATAAAAAAAAAAAAAAAATCAATTTTCCATCAAAATTACCATTTTACTAAATAAAACCCATTAAAAGAATAAAATAAAAAAAGCCTTCAATACTTTGTTGTAAATCCATAGACTCCTCTATGGGCGCCGGGCAAGGCCCTTCTGGATTCCATCCTCCCATTCGGCTGTTTACACTCTCAGAACTTTAGATGTTGCGTTCTGGCTAAAAAAATAAATAATTTTTTGTATTCATAACAGTTATCAAATCAATAATTATTGTATTAAAAGGTTATTGATTGAAAACTATGTTGTTATAATAAAGAATCTATTTAATAAAGAATCTATTTTTGCCACAAGACGATATGCGACAACTGGCGAGATCTTGTGTTCTGAGAATGAATATGCCACAGGGGATTCTGGGAAAAAATTCAGGAAGCTCCTGTCTGACTCCCCCACACTGAAGATTCAAACAGTATGGAGTTTGTTTTTTTCTTGTAAACCTTATTTCGTAAGATGGTTGTTTTTTTTTTTTTTTGGGGGGGGGGGGGGATTGAGGTTTGAAATAATATCTATATTGAGCTCCTGCCTTTAAGCCTGATAAACTACATTGTGGAGCTCAAAAGGTGATGGAACTGGGAGAATGGGGATGAAGGTTTCAGACTTCTCAGGCACCTTCTTCCTGTGCTGTGTCTCCAGGAAGTTGACTGCGCACACAGTGGGACTTTTATCAGCCAGCTGTATACACTCACTCTCCCATAGAGATGAATGGGAGAGCGCATGCATACAGCCAGCTGAAATATTCATGCTATGTGCACAAACTGCGTATGAATCACTGCTCCCCATTCCATCACCTTTGAGCCCCATAACATAAAAGGTCAGGACAGGTTCCCTTTAAGATACTAATATATGGTCTATTTGTAAAGTTTTATTTACCTTCCTAAACACATATGGTGAGCATACTTCAATCAAACCTGCTAAAAATGTTAATTTCTGCTCTCTAGCTCCTGAATTCTGAATAGAAAAAACGTTGATAATAGGAAAATGTATATACAGAAGCAATATAGGTTTAATACAATTTCCCAACATTTTCTATATTTGAAATCCAGGCAGAGCACTCTAAGCCATTTCACATGCTTGTTCCTGTGTGTGGGTGTAGAGCTGCATCTCCCATTGACAGATTGCACAGCTTTTACAGACATTTCAGCCAAGTTTCCAATTTGTGTTAATTAATTTGGAAATACATTTATAATTAGCGCTTTCTTTAAGGAGGATATCTTTGGATATGGTATATATGTTGTCTGAAAATCTTCCTTGTCAAATGTTATATCAGAAATACCTTGACCTTTCTGCGGATGTCCATTCCTGATCTAAGAAATAATGGCAAATGGCAACAATAATGAACAGTGGATGACATGAATCATACTTCTGTAATGATACAGCGTTTCCTAGCAACAAAGTGGACCACTTCACGTTCTATGTCTAAAGCATTCCGAAATGTGTTGGATTGAAATACTTTTTCTTTCTTTCACCCTATAATCATACCTCTTTCCAATTAGAACCCATTTGTCATGATGTTCTACTGCTTAGCACCTGCATAAAGGTTCTAGAATATTTTAGAACAATTTATCCCATTTTTTTTTATCACCGCATCAAAACAGTCCTATTAAACAATAGGCTGGAAGGGACTCATTGAGTCTATGGGAAAGTATTCTAGCATGCTCTGTTACATGTGCAGTGATCCTTGTGCAGGCAGGGGAAGGAGGTGAACTGTGACCATCCCCTATTGTGAAGAGTAGATCCTGTGTTATCTATAAAACAGGTGTTACCTTTCATTGTAATCTTGTCTGCGATGCTAATGAGTAGAGATGAGCGAGCATACTCACTAAGGGCAAATACTCGAGCAAGTATTGCCTTTTGCGAGTACCTGCCCGCTCGTCTCAAAAGATTCCGGTGCTGGCGGGGGGCAGGGAGAGGCGGGGGAGAGCAGGGAGGAACAGGGGGGGCGGGGGGGGGAAGAGATCTCTCTGTCCCCCCTGCAACTCACCGCTCACCCCCTGAATCTTTTGAGACGAGCGAGCAGGTACTCCCAAAAGGCAATACTCGCTCGCTCATCTCTACTAATGACTGCTGAAATGTTTTCTCTAATCCCAATAATAGGCTGATGCTTCTAGTGCTGCAGAGTGCTTTTACGTGGGACAACCTGTCAAGCGCAGATGCCTAACAGGTCGTCCCAGTAATGATCGTTCCTGTGCTTTAACACAGGAATGATCATAGCTAGTGAATTGAAGCAGAGCGGGCCGGGAGATAGTTCTGACCACCCACCTCCATGCACAGTGAACAGGTAGTCAGTCGTTCATGGATATATGACTGCCTGTTTACACGGGTCGATCCATCGTTAAGTTTCCATGCATGCATAAACTAAACGATGAACCAATTTGTTGTTCGTGTATTTAGACTGGCCAATAACTGATCAGATTCTTGCCCATTGTTAGAATCTGAAAAGTTTGTCAGCCCGTGTTAAATCACCAGCGAGAAAACTGCAAGATATTTTCAAGAGTATGAAGTGAAAGCTGCACTATGATTGTTTGCTATGGCAAAAAGACAGCTTTTCTTTTTGAAAGTTGTCATAAATCTGCCATTAACTGCAAACCACTGAGTGTTGTCAGAAGGCGGGTCATGTGACCTGCAGGCTGCAAGAAAAGCGCAGAATATATAGCCTGGAGGGGTCGAGCTACAGAACTGAATTCTTCACAGCAGCGGACTGCGATATTGTGATGAATTTTCCCCCGGAGTGCCTTTTCAATGTATAGGGTCAGAGATTTGACTGACACTGCCCAATAGTTGTCCCAATGATGATCACTCCTGTGCTTTTCTACAGCCACGATCATTGGCTGTGAATGGACGCGGAGCACGTGAGGAATCATTGCAGCCCGCCTCCATTTACAGTGTAGGGCAAACATTCATAGATGGACTGCCTGTTTACACAGGCTGATCAAGGTTCAGTTTTTACGTATGCATAAACTAACAAGGCATGATAATTGAATGAATCATCATTTGGTTGGTGCATTAATTTAGACTGAACAACAATCGTTCAGATTCTCACTAGAAAGCGGGGATTCTGTCACAGAGCCAGGTCAGCAATACTAGAAGAAAAAGTACCGCATGCAGTGTTTTTTGTTCCGTCTAAAAGTCGGGCAGCTGGGTGGAAAGCGGACAGACACCATCATAGTCAATTGAAATCTATGTTCTGGGGTCCATGTGCCACACCATTGTGTAGCGTATCCAGACCTTCCTATTCAACTACACTACTATTATTTTAATATAGGACACCAAAAATATGGCTAAAAATAAAAATCTCAATTTTTCCAGATTTAAGAGTGATTCTCGATTTTTGGTTTTTAAAAAAAAAAAAGCTACATTATGTAAGGATATAGCATGATTCTGACCACTCCCATAGACTTCTATAAGAGTGTGTAAGCAGCTGTCTGAATCAGATTTTCAGACCGTGCATGGACTATACATGCAGCCAGTACAGGAACAGGATAACGGGCGAGTATGACAAATACATCCTCCGACACATATTCACCTCCCCAAACAGCATCACAACTTAGTTTATGGTGCTGGACGGAGAGGAACAAGTTCCCTTTAAAGGGACAATTCTGATAATCAGTATACTGCAATGCATGCAATTTCCCTACGTAAATGAATATAGCTCTCATCTCTACGCAAGAAAATTTCAAGCACAGCAATTCTTTAATTGCTTCATCAGGGACAAAATCTATTTCTCATAGACCTCACACAGCCCCAATGTGAACCGGCTTCTGTCACATTCCAGCAATGTTGCGCTCTCTAATATATTAGCTAAGCTGCAGTTCGCCTCATATAAAGACAAGCCATAATGCCTGACCGTTAGAGCCCTCATGGCTGAGACCCCCACCAATCACAAGAACGATGGTCCCATGTCCCCCTGCTCATTGCAGGCTCATTGCCCCTTCCACAGTGAGAAGAGTAAATGCAGCTGCAGTCATACATGTAAGGTGCCGCTCCATTCATTTTTAATGCAACTACTGGTGATACTACTTGGCCAATTCCATCAGCACATTGATATGAATATAAAGGAACCACTTGTGTATGACTACAGCTCCATTCAATCTGACATCACTGCAGATGGGTGCAAGGAGCCCACAGTGACAAGAGACCCATAGGACCCCTGTTCTCAGGATCATGGGGTAGGTCTTACTAATCTGACTTATCACCTATCCTGTAGCCATATGATAAACGTTTTTTTTGTACAACCCCTTTTAGTGGTTTTAACGTTTTGTCTTTAGATATTTATTAAACATTAATATACCTTTGGTATACCCAATTACTTTTTGCGGTTTTTTTTTCTTTGCTTTTAGGCTACCGTTACATCTTCTTTCAGGGGTTCAGTTTTCCTGCTCCATTGTGTGCCTGACCGTTGTCCCGTGTACAAGGTACCTTTCCACATATTGCTGTTCTTGAATTGTAGTGTGCCTCCTCATATTGAGATGCCATTACGAACACTCTTCATAATGATACACTCCTTGGATCACCGGGACGCTCCAGGTCAGCTGAACAAGGCATCATTTCTCGCATAAAAACACAAAGACCAGCGAAAGAGCCCCCCCCCCCTCCAACAATGGCCTGCTTTCTTCCAAAGTCACCAAGCACACATCCGCAGGACTTCTCAGCTAAGTGGGAGGAGGTAGGAACAACGCACGACACTAGGACTGCTGCGTGTAAAAGAAAAACAAAAAAACCACAACACTCAGGTAAACCACTAACAGTAATCAATGGAGTAAAAGGCAATTTAGGGTCCATTTACACGGGAGGAAGGTCGGGCAAAAGATGCCCAACACTCGTCCCTGTGTGTCCTTGCTCCTGTGCTGTCATACAGGAGCTAGTATCGCTGGCTCACTCACAAAGCGGCAGTAGATTTCTCTCATTGCTCTCTCCCGCCCCCCTCCATTGACTTAATATAGCAGCTGTTCAGTACTGAATAGCCGCTAATTAAACTGAACGATGAGCGATTGGCTCATTGTCCAGTGTGTATGCAGCATAAATGACGGACGATGAGCTGATCGCTCATCGTACAGTTTAAATAGCGGCTGTGTAAATGGGGCTTTACTCAAATTCAATTAATTGCCCATTGCAAATTACCAGTATTGAGACATAGTGCTGGATCAGTATTTTGACTACACCCTGCGTAGAAGATGGCTGAACCATTACACAGAAAAGCACTTTAACGTCTTGTGTCTTCCCCATTTCCTTCTAGCCATTAGACTCTTGGGAGCAGGGCTCTCACCCCTAATAAATAATTTGATGTAATGTCTGATTTTGTCAGTGTGGGACAAGAGAACGCTTAGCTCACTAAACCAGAGATACGCTCCCCATGCTCTCTATACCTCTCTCTAGGTTGTTATGATCAGAAGTTTTCGATCTAAATGAAATCTAGCATATCTTACGGCATGTTAAGCCTATCACTTCCAGGTCTTCTATATGCAACATTTTTTATCATCCTAAACAGGAGTTAACATTATGATGAATTTTACTGTAAGGGAACACAGCCCATTTCAGAGGAATTTGAAACCTCTTCCCCTACCCAGAAGTGGCTCCATCAGGAGTGTGTCGGAATTTTGTAACTGATGAAGATTTCATCCTGAAATCAAGACGCAGTGTAAGATTTTGTTTTTACTTGAACAAAACATCAGTCTGACCATATGAACAAGTGTTTTGCACCCAATTCCCTAGCACTGCTTCGAACAGAGCTGGACTTTTCTTGACTTTATCCCTATTCACCAGGGATCTCAGCAAGCAGCAATTTGAAGTCGCTTGGTGACCAACACTACATTGACTTGTGCCCAGCATAGTAGAACCCAGTAAGGCGCACACACAATTACTTATGAAAAAGGTTTTAAAAACTACAACTGGGATTGCACCTCACCTCCTTTTTCACTGAGCTTTCCAACTCTAACAATGATTTTTCAAATATATAGTGGCAAGGCAGTGCACTGAATGGCCTGCAGCGGGCTGTAGACAGGCATTCAGGTATTAGAAAGGAGGGGGGGGGGGGGGGGAAACAGCTGTGGGTGCAGTAGAAGTAAGATAAGAGTATCAGTTCCTGCCACACTCAAGGGAGAAGTTGGCTGAACACCACACTGAAAGGCTACAGCGGCTGTATCAGGAACTGGGAGCCTGAGGTCCGGCGTGGTCCAGTTTGGGCCCATCATGTGTCGGACAGAGGACACCGGCCTCTAGACACTCTGGGTGGGGAAAAGTGACAGGCACTCTGCAGGTTGCGAACCCTGAAAGCGTGTTCTATTACAGTACATGTTTGCGATGTGTGAAATCAAAATTTCTGGCAAAATTTTTAAGTCATTTCGGTGGCCCTGAGCATGTGTGTGTGTTGCCAACCATCTTGATTGGAGAAGGTGGCAATTCCAGAGAGCGAGTAACCCCTTATTTTTTTCACATTTTATATATTTTTTAATTTTAGGAACAAGAATTTGCCGACTGATGGAGGAACAGACTTCTGGAATTCACTCTAGCCTTTTCTCTGCGCAGCACTCAATCCTAACAAGGCCCTGTGCAGAGTAGTAGAACAGCAGCTGGACAGTGTAGCACTGTGTCATGTAAAAATAGGAGGCGGTTGCAGTGTTTCACATAGGAGCCCTGCTATTTTAGTGATCAGTAGGGAAAGGGGTGAAGTCTTCCCAGTCAAACCCAAGTGTCAGCAAGTTATGGCATAATCTACCAATATAACACTGCTTGCCAGGTTGAGAAACTCCCTTTTGTTTTCCTTCACACAAACTTTGTAGTAGTTTTTTTGGGGCTTGTAAATAACACCATAAAATTCGTGTGGCTTTCTTTGGTCACACCTTTCAACATACTTTTTTCCCCCCATATCGAGGCAGCAATGGGAAACAGTCAGTGGGAAAAGGTAAAGCATGCCGCATGTTTTGGTAAAAAAAATAAAAAATCCATTGATTCAACAAAAAAAAAACAAAAAACAACAAAAACAACTCGGAAGTCACCCCAAAAACAATGAATTGTTTGTGATGCATTTCATAACTCCCTATTGATCTAGAACTGTCAGTAACATTTTGTTTAAAAAAAAAGCCATAGCATAATAAACCAGTGGGGTGGGGAAACAGCATTTTTTTCCCCCGGAAAACTGTAAAACCACTGCAATTAGTTCCTTAATTCTTTGCAGAGCCCTGCGGTCAGCATAAGAGCTTCCTACCTCCTGAGCAGTGATCCGACATGGGTTAATGCACCGCAACTCCTAGTAGTAAAATATACACTGCAACGCTGTTGACATTTTGCAGTAATGTATTAGTATTTATTTTTACGTTCGTCAAACTTTGATAATATAAAATATATTTATATGGAACCAAAACGAAGTTAAATATAGTTTATTTCTTGCCAGTTGTTGAAAAATGTGTGCTGCAAAATCCAGTAACATCTGCTCCTCCGATGATCTTATGGAAGGCATTTCAATCACTTGCAAAGAGATTTCCCAAATGAAAGATTACAGGCAAACTAGGAGATTTAAAAATGCACAACTACATTTCAGAAAGGTGCAGGTCAATCTTGAAAAATGTTCTTTCCAAGACCAGAACTGAAAAAAAGAAAAAAAAAACCCAAAAACCTGGAGTTGGTTCAACCACGATGTCTGTAGTGCTTTAAAAGGACATATTTACGAGGGCGTCAATCACATGTGCAAAATACAATATTTGACTGTAATTTCTTTACTCGGAACAAAATACAATAACTCTTGCTCGTTAACATAGCGCATTCCATTCATTTTACTCCACCAAACAAAAGTAAAAGGGTTAAATGACGGATTAAATTGGGAGCTGTTGAGGCAGAGCAGAAACCTTAAACAAAAGTCTTGTACATTGGGTAACGTAACATACCTATATGTGATAACACGTCTTATGCCCCGATGTCCTCCTTCAAGAAGCAGCTAACAAAAAAAGATTCTTTTGTGTGTAAGTGATGCAACACATTCCATTTGGAGCCATAAGAAAGCACTTCTCTTGGGGTAGTTCAGTGTATACATGTTACACCGTGGAGCAAATACAATGAACCTTAGCTCAAATACAAGAATTGTAAACCAGCATACAAATGTACAATACATTCACACCGATTCTCACTCACACACAAAATAAAAACAAACAAAAATAAAACTATTCTACCAAATGTTAGAAGATGCTAAGTGTCAGCAGAATACGGCTGGGACTTTTCCATGACCGTATGCAATATTGATTTTCTGCTCTTAAAACTGGAAAATCCATTGAAATTTCATGTCAGACAAGATTAAGCAAGTAAGTTTGCATTAGTGTGCAGTTGCCCATGCAAATAATAAATACTCGAGTCCAATCCAAATGAAACATTGTAACTTCAGCACCTTGTCACATCAACATTCACTTCACAATAGCCTGTCAGCATCGAGTTAAGAAAAAAAAACAAACTCTTATATTCACCTTCAGTCAAATTGTTAAGCTAAATAAAAACAAGCCGATAACATAGTGAGAACCACATCAGAAATATTGGAGGTCCGTAGACATTGGGAAGCAAAACTAAAAATATTGCTCCCTTGACTGGATGCAACATGGCTTAATTTCCCCAAAACAAGACTATCCCAACATCTTAAGTCTTCTGTATCCAGTTGCTTTCTCATCCAGCGGTTGGATGGGGTAATTCAGAGTGGTTAGAAACACAATGGGATGTCCGTCTGCGTTGTACCTTGCTGTCCAGTTCAGGAAGAGTGCCTGCAGTGGTTGGGGTTGCTGCTTTGTGGTATTACCTTTTATCAGTCCCTCTGGATCTTTCCTTAATGTGGTGTAATAGGTTTGCTGTAGAAATGAATGCCACACATTACCTTTGTAAAGTAAAATTTAGCAACTGTCAAAACTACAGATAGGTTATTCCAACAGTGATCCTATTTTAGTGGCAGTCCTCCCACAATGCTTTTCTTTGGGTAACATGGAAAAAAAAAAAAAGAAAACTTTTTGAATCCTTTGCAGCTAAAATAGTCATGTCTACCTAAAATTACATAAAACCGCTATTGTATATTGCACGCAGAACAGCAAGGGTCATCCTTATCAGGCTGGGCTGCATAGTTCATTTGCCTCACAATTTCTGCAAACAGCTCATCCACCATTGTTTTACTTTTCGCTGATGTTTCCATGAAAGGGCATCCCCAGTCTTCAGCCAAGGCACGTCCTTCACTGGAGGATACCTCACGTTCACTTTCTAGGTCAACTTTGTTGCCAACTAAAATTACTGGCACCTTTTCATATCTGTAGGGAAAGAGAAATAGAAATATACAATAAAAAAAGGTTTCCGCCCAATATGTGTAATGTTAGTACAATAATGCTACAATCTAGGTATAGACTTGTGTATCATTAGTTAGAGCCCAAAATTCTATATTCACATTTGAAGTTCTGGATATAAACTAACAATAGAGCCCTCTACTATTTGTTGCGCCCATCTCGGTAAATGTTTCAAGGTAGTCTCAACATTCTCAGTCCTGCTTCTGTCTCTGCTCCTCTGGGTATACAGAAGGATCCCTGGTGTGGCGAGTGAAGGTGCAGCATAGATTCTGAGCAAGTGAAGAGTTTACCGGAATTGCTCAGTAGGTCTTCTAAAAAGGCAGAGAAGATGCTGGAGCTTCAGAAGCAGTCGGCTTACCACACACCCATTGAAGCAGAGAAGCAAAAGTGAGCATGTGTGACCACCTTGGAGCAATTACAGAGGTGGACATGATAGAAACAGCAGGCAGCGCTATGCCAACAACCCTGAAATATCTAGGGATACAATCATTTTTCTTCCATAAAGTAGAAATTCAAAGTGCTTCTAGTTAAATTCAGCTCAGAATTCCCAAAAATGTTTGTGACAACCTCTAAGTGGTTATCCGGGGACCTTTCTAAACAGAGCTGCCCAACATTCTGTAGAAACATAAGGCCGCTCTCATACAGGATGCTTTTTACCGCAATTAGCAAGGCATCCCGAATTTCAATGGGGCCCTCGCAGACCAGTGCTTAAACGTGTTTCTAATGCTGCGATTTTGTGAGTGCAGCCTGCGCTATTTTCAAACGGTTTAGCGCTCTAGCGAATCTCATCACCCATCACAGTGATAGGGTGCGTTAAAACATGCTGTCAAACGCTGTAACATGCGTTTGAAAACGCACAAAATTGCGGTAAACTGCTGCTGTTTTTGCGCTGCATTTTCTGAACGCATGTGTGAGAGCAGCTTAAGAGTCAATCACCTTACCCCTCTTCCCTCACAGCTTCTGGACCCCACTGCTCTTCAATTCTGGGTGCTAAGTGAGGACATTCTGTCACTAGGTCAGGTGATCACTGCAGCTACCATGTTTCTCCAAAAAGAAGGCGCTGTCATATTAATTTTTGCCCCAAAAGAGGCACTAGGTCTTATTTTACTTACCTAGCAGGCTCTGACCACGTTCCTCTGGCTGTGCTCCGAAGCTTCACAGCGCTTCTTGCAGTCCTTGGCCACTGACTGAAGATCGCTTCCTGGTTACAGGGTTCATAAATCCTGCCTCCGGAATGCGATGGCTCTGATTCAGCAGTGCTTGAGAACCAGCCAATTAATGCAGCACTCTCTGAACCAACGCAACGGCTGTGACTGCTTTTTCAACTGCTGCTTAGCCAATCACAGCCATCAAATTGTGGAGGTGAGATTTATGAATTGGCCAATGCCGCCTCCACAACACGATGGCTGCGATTGGTTCTTCGACTGATGCTCAGCTAATTAATGCAGCGGTCGAAGAATCAATCACAGCCATTGTGTTGGTTCAGCGAGCGCTGCATTGACTGGCTGAATGAGCAGTGCTCGAGAATCAGAGTAATCGCTTCCTGGAGGTGGGATTTATGAATCCCATAACCAGGAAGTGATCTTCTGTCGGCGGCAGGACTGCAAGAAGCACGGCGAAGCTACGAAGAGCAGCGGGAGGACCTGGACCGAGCCTGTTAAGTAATCTTATTTTTTTTTTTTTTATGTATCACAGCTAGGGCTTATGTTCGGGGAAACCCAGTAGTAGTAATAAAAATCCATAAATTTAACAGGGATGCTGTATTAAGAAGAGAGCCATCACACAGAGAAAGAACCCCAAGGACTAATCTCGATGTATGAGGTTTTACTGAGTCCTTTTTAAACTTTTTTCACCTCTTATATAAGTATTTTTTTCCCAAGGGTTCTGCAATGTTAAAAAAAGGCTGAAGGAATCCTGGTCTATATAGATTCAAGAAAAAGCTTCAATCAGTCTATTTTCCTACTGTATCCATTGAGAACTAACCATTAAAACAACAAAAAGCCACAGCACGCCACTATGGTACTACACAGCAGCTCACTGGTGGAATGTGTACATCTGTAGAGTGCGTTAGGGGCTGCACGAGAGTGCATGAGATGGCGATAATCGGATCATCTAAAAAGGACTCCAATATAACATAGTATGTTAGGAGACAATGTCTATCTAGTTCAGCCTGTTTCCACTCCCCCTTGTTGATCCAGAAGAAGGCAAAAATCCCCCAATGAGGCAGAAGCCAATAATAGATTGAAGACTTATCAGTGAGGCTGGGCTCACATGGCTGTAGTTCGCTACGGGCTGGGCTTCAGCAACACTCTTGCGAACATGGAGCAAGTATACAATGACATACGTACTTGCTGTGTGCCGCCACTATGTTGGCATATATACGCCCAAAGATGGAACCTGCTATTTTTTTCGTGTTTGTATATTGTGCAGCTGGTGTGAGCGCCATCATCAGAGTATATAGGAGCTTGGTACACACACACACACACAATAATCACACTAACCAGGGGCATATCTTTCTGTACACTCAAATCCCCATGTGAATAGAACGATTCATGTAGCTTCTAGTTTCAAAACTTGGTTTATGCAACGTGTACTTTTCACAAACGGATCAATGGCCTCGAGCGCATCATGTATTAGTAATAGAAAACCAACACAATATTGCCGGAGTACACATTTACACAGAAAGTATTTTCTTCCCATGTTTGCTTTCATTTTACTGCAAACACAAACCGGGGGTGAAAATCTTCTAGATGGCATTGTGTGAGATTATATAGTGTATGTTCTAGAATGTGATGCATGTGTCTGGTTGGTTACCACGGCTCGTGTTGTCAGGCCACAGCCTTGAATATGGAGCATGCTGCGATTTTTCCTCCGCTTACAAAAACTGCAATTGGTGCCCGCTTCTGTGCAGGAAGAATTGATTTCCCAAAGCATGCCACTAGCTGTGGATCTGCGTTGCGGACACCCGCAACGGATTCTGCAGCAAATATCCGTCCGTGGGCAGAAGCTCTAACCCGTCATCTGTAGGTTTGTATGCACTGCAATAGGACGATATCTGCAGTGAAAGTTAGTTGTATCTTTTGAAGCGCTGCAGCTTTAAGATCGGCACTATATGTCTTCTACGTGGATTTCGTGCTGACTTTCCCCAGACTGTGTTCCATCTCATCCACTACTTTGTACTGTAAATGCAGTGGGTTTTCAGGGTGGAAATCTGCAGTGTTCATGCCCCTTGGGAACATGCTGAACACATTTCTTTGTGTGTAAATTACCAAGTTTAAGTATAAGACAACTTTTTAACCCAGGAAAATTTTCTCCAAAAAGTCAGGGGTCGTCTTATACGCAGAGAATATGCTGTAGGAAAAAAAAAATAAATAAAATTAAAAAAAATTAATACTCGCCCCCCCCGTGGCACTTCTGCAGGCTGTCGCTCCCTTTTCCACACCGACAAGGCATTGCTTTCTGGAGGCGGGGCTTGAATGCCCCGCCTCCAGAAAGCTAATGCTCTGACTGGCTAACTTAGCGCGGCGTTAGCTGATGAAAGCCGGCGCTGGGTTAACCAATCAGCCATTCAATGACATCAGGGAGCGACAACCTGCAGCAGCGCCGCGGAAGGCGAGTATTTTATTTTTCCTACAGCGTATTCCTGGCGTACAAGTCGACAGTTGTCTTATACGCCAGAAAATATGGTAGTTAAGATTTCTCATTTTGGTGTGAGGAAGAGTCAAGCATGCCCAAGAGCTCCAGACCCCATCCCACCTGCTGCCCAAGAGCTCCAGGCCCCATCCCACCTGCAGCCCAAGAGCTCCAGGCCCCATCCCACCTGCAGCCCAAGAGCTCCAGGCCCCAACCCACCTGCAGCCCAAGAGCTCCAGGCCCCAACCCACCTGCAGCCCAAGAGCTCCAGGCCCCAACCCACCTGCAGCCCAAGAGCTCCAGGCCCCAACCCACCTGCAGCCCAAGAGCTCCAGGCCCCAACCCACCTGCAGCCCAAGAGCTCCAGGCCCCAACCCACCTGCAGCCCAAGAGCTCCAGGCCCCAACCCACCTGCAGCCCAAGAGCTCCAGGCCCCAACCCACCTGCAGCCCAAGAGCTCCAGGCCCCAACCCACCTGCAGCCCAAGAGCTCCAGGCCCCAACCCACCTGCAGCCCAAGAGCTCCAGGCCCCAACCCACCTGCAGCCCAAGAGCTCCAGGCCCCAACCCACCTGCAGCCCAAGAGCTCCAGGCCCCAACCCACCTGCAGCCCAAGAGCTCCAGGCCCCAACCCACCTGCAGCCCAAGAGCTCCAGGCCCCAACCCACCTGCAGCCCAAGAGCTCCAGGCCCCAACCCACCTGCAGCCCAAGAGCTCCAGGCCCCAACCCACCTGCAGCCCAAGAGCTCCAGGCCCCATCCCACCTGCAGCCCAAGAGCTCCAGGCCCCATCCCACCTGCTGCCCAAGAGCTCCAGGCCCCATCCCACCTGCTGCCCAAGAGCTCCAGGCCCCATCCCACCTGCTGCCCAAGAGCTCCAGGCCCCATCCCACCTGCTGCCCAAGAGCTCCAGGCCCCATCCCACCTGCTGCCCAAGAGCTCCAGGCCCCATCCCACCTGCTGCCCAAGAGCTCCAGGCCCCATCCCACCTGCTGCCCAAGAGCTCCAGGCCCCATCCCACCTGCTGCCCAAGAGCTCCAGGCCCCATCCCACCTGCTGCCCAAGAGCTCCAGGCCCCATCCCACCTGCTGCCCAAGAGCTCCAGGCCCCATCCCACCTGCTGCCCAAGAGCTCCAGGCCCCATCCCACCTGCTGCCCAAGAGCTCCAGGCCCCATCCCACCTGCTGCCCAAGAGCTCCAGGCCCCATCCCACCTGCTGCCCAAGAGCTCCAGGCCCCATCCCACCTGCTGCCCAAGAGCTCCAGGCCCCATCCCACCTGCTGCCCAAGAGCTCCAGGCCCCATCCCACCTGCTGCCCAAGAGCTCCAGGCCCCATCCCACCTGCTGCCCAAGAGCTCCAGGCCCCATCCCACCTGCTGCCCAAGAGCTCCAGGCCCCATCCCACCTGCTGCCCAAGAGCTCCAGGCCCCATCCCACCTGCTGCCCAAGAGCTCCAGGCCCCATCCCACCTCCTGCCCAAGAGCTCCAGGCCCCATCCCACCTCCTGCCCAAGAGCTCCAGGCCCCATCCCACCTCCTGCCCAAGAGCTCCAGGCCCCATCCCACCTCCTGCCCAAGAGCTCCAGGCCCCATCCCACCTCCTGCCCAAGAGCTCCAGGCCCCATCCCACCTCCTGCCCAAGAGCTCCAGGCCCCATCCCACCTGCTGCCCAAGAGCTCCAGACCCCATCCCACCTCCTGCCCAAGAGCTCCAGACCCCATCCCACCTCCTGCCCAAGAGCTCCAGACCCCATCCCACCTCCTGCCCAAGAGCTCCAGACCCCATCCAACCTCCTGCCCAAGAGCTCCAGACCCCATCCCACCTCCTGCCCAAGAGCTCCAGACCCCATCCCACCTCCTGCCCAAGAGCTCTAGACCCCATCCCACCTCCTGCTCGCCCACAGCCCAAGTAATCCGGCTCCTCATGGTGTGCTCTGAAGTCTGCATCTCCGATTCTACTGCTAATACGCATAGCTCTGGTCAATAATGCTCACCCATACGAACTGTGATTCATGTAGTCCCAAGTGCCATCAATTTTGACTTTTATATTTACCCAAGTGTTGCATTAGGATGTAGTCATTGGGCATATTCACTCAGTGGCCAGGATAAGATACATTTAGGCCCCTCTCACACAGGCGTTTGTAAAAACACACTATTTGTAAATGTGTTCAGTGTTTAACGCCCCCCATCATTGCAATGGGATTCATTAAAAAGCGCTGCAATGCACTAATATTTCATACAGAGTTTGTTTGTAACTACAAGCTAAAATGCTCGTCTGAGAAGCCCCATTTGAAATCAATAGAAGCTCAGTACAGCATTTTTAGTGGGCGTTTCAAATGGCTGCTAAACGCTGTAAAAAATTTTTTTTTTAAAAAACACCCAAAAAAGCATGTGTGAAAGTGGCCTTAGCTGGCCACAACCTCCAGTAGTAGTGATAACAGATGATTGAGGCTAACTTTACCCAGGCGAGCGTGACATGTTGACCGTGAATCCCGCCCCTATATCGCGCTCCCCACCATGTGAATTCCCTGAGGATGTGAGGCGGTTTCATGCCAAAACAGCCTTGCATCACTTTGGGAAGGTCAGCCACAGTGGAGGTTTGCAGAGTTTTCCCTCACAGTGCGTGCATCTAGCATGTGGTGCGATGCTGCTGCCAACCCAAAGGGAAGACAATGAGCGCTGCGATGTGAGATCACCCACAAGAACATGCCGCGATTTGTTTCGCGCATCGACCTGCCATGCAGGAAAACATCGCTCATGTGTATGACTGCATTCAAAATGAGGGGGGTGCATCAGACAAATCTCACGCCACATGATCGCCCGTGTTTCACAAACTGGACCTAGCTTCATTCCCAGAAGGGTTTGGCATGGCAGGACAACTTCTTTAATGCTTCCTTTAACCCTTTCCAATCCACTGTCTGACGTCTGATTGACCTTCTGATTGAAGGCTGTACAGCTCCGACGTCGGAAGACGTTCGGCAGGGTATTCTTACTGTAGATTACTGGCTGCTCTGTTGTCGGGGGCCTTTCCAGCATGGCCCATACCGCAGTGCTGGCTCTATCCAGCAGATGGTGCCATTGCATAATGGCAGAAAGAAAAAGCCCCCTAGGAAACCCTGAATCCAAAATTGGATTGCAAAGGGTTAAGAGAGTTCTCAAGATAGGGGTCTATAATTTGCTGTGTAGGGTCAGTACAATATACCACAGTAATTGTAGGTCAATCATTTCATAGCAGACAGCCCAGAAACTAAAAATGTCATTACTGTGGCCACGCTCATGTACTGCTCTTTACAGTGTCCAGTGAGGCGTTTCAAACAGTGCGCTAAACCACCTCCATTGATTTCAATAGGGCTTCACAGACTCCGAGAGCTTCTAATGCTGTCTGCTCAACACACCTCATTGCAACACAGCGTTTTTACAGACACTTGAGTGAGAGCAGCCCAAGGGCTCTTTCACAAGAGCGTATATCGGCCCGCCGTATACTGTGATCTGATGCATTGGATTCCAATGCATCAGTTCACATGGCCGTATTCCCGCAATGTAAAAGCACCTGGCCAATATAGCGCCAGGCCCAAAAGATAGACCTGGAACAATCTTTTGGGCCCGAATACGTTGGCCACTCCATGGGCTCCTATGGGAGCCAATGACAGCGGCCAGAGAAGGGAGGTAGGAGGCAGTTTAGCAGCGTGACTGCTAAACTCCCTGCCTCTTCTCTCCTCCAGCTGATTCCAATGGGAAGGGGCAGGGCTAAGCTTCCATCCCCACCCCTTGTTTGCAGCTAGCAATGGGAGGAGGCGGTGCTTAGCTCCGCCCCCCACACATTGCAATCAGCCGATGGGGAGGAGAGTGGAGGTGAGCCCATGCCATCTGAACAGGCGCAAAAAACGTTAGATTTGTGCGCCCATTTACTTTTCACATCGTAGCGTATATTGGCCGGCCGCCAAAACAGCGGCCGACATATGCTCATGTGAAAGAGCCCTAAAGGACAGCTGAACTCAAGCGGATGCATGGTGGCTGCTACATAAGCGTTTGGAACAGTAGTACATGCATTGCTCAATGCAACCACACACATCCAGATGCTATAAATGCAATGCTGACAGCTAAGAATGTACCAGCACCAGTCAGGAGCGACACGTCGGGTCATTTCACAGGCCAGCAATAAGAGGTTTAAAAAAAAAAAAATGAATTAGAGAGAGATAGATCTATATCTCCGGCTGCACACAGCTGGATTTGGATTGCTGAAGCCACAATCGTCACTCACACAGGACAATCAGCGACATTCCTGAGATAAAAGATAAAATTGTGGCATGTTCTAGTTTTGTGCGTCTTTCACACAAACAGCTGTCCAACCCACAGCCCTGCCGCAATTGACATTATGGAAAGGTTGCGGATTCCACGTCATCGCCTAGCAACAGCGCAGGGAAATACAGATACGCGCGGACGCTGGCTGGGCACAGGGTTGTATTCCGATGCGGGCTCCCGCATGTGTAATCCGACCCGTTAATGGGCAGCTGGCCTTACACTTCATAGTACTGCATCTACAGCGGATTAAAACTTTCCTGGACAAATAGCCAAACTACTAATGACCACTTGTCCATGAGTATGCATGTATGTATGTATGCATGCTTGTGGGTGCTTCTCATGCTCCGCCCCCTGGCGACATCTTCGCAGGTCCTACAACATATATAAAACACAGAGCCTGACTGACAGATGAACAAAATAGTTAGGGCTCTTGGAAGGGGAGGACGAAAACAAAATGAGTACAACTAAGCTATTATTATCTCAGACACAACTCAGTGGTCCTGACAGAATACATCGACCTACCACCACAAAGATCCAGCAGGCTGAAGGACCTGTGGTGACGTCACTGCTGTGAGAGGAAGCACTGTGCAGTTTGGTAGAAACTACTGTATACTGAATAATCCGATAGCAGCCACCAGGACCTGTGATGACATCACAGTCATGCGTTAACCAGTGTGTGTGGAGTCAGGGATCACATAACCAGGGGCTCATCACTGTATCCACGAGTCTGCTGAGCTGGTGGTGTCTGGAAATCAGGATGCATGTAGCAGAGCTGTGTGTGTAAATAATGTCCATGAATCAGAATGCATGTAGCACAGCTGTGTGCACACATAACGTGTGGAAATCAGGATGCATGTAGCAGAGCTGTGCGTGTGATGTGTGGGGATCAAAATGAATGTACCATGTAGCACAGCTGTGTGTGTGTAATGTGTGGGAATCAGGATGCATGTAGTAGAGCTGTGTGAGAGATGTATGGAGTTCATAATGGATGTACCATGTAGCAGAACTGTGTGGCGCATTGCGCCACCAGACACACTGGTACTATAATTTCCTAATAATTACTAGTAATAGAGAAACACACAAACCCTGTCAAGACATCTTTTGGAAACTTGAACTATAGGGAGGAATCAGGCGCTTATAATACACAAGTGGGCTTTGCGCATGTAATATGTGGTAACAAACTTTACGTTACTTTCAACAGTGCCTCTCACACCGCGCACGTGAAAAAAGAACTGAGGGGGGTTAAATGAAGCTCATGCCAATCATACCGGAGAATGCTGGATGTTAAAGGGGTTGTCCCGCGCCGAAACGGGGTTTTTTTTTTTTCAACCCCCCCCCCGTTCGGCGCGAGACAACCCCGATGCAGGGGTTAAAAAAGAACACCGCACAGCGCTTACCTGAATCCCCGCGCTCCGGTGACTTCTTACTTACCGGTTGAAGATGGCCGCCGGGATCTTCTACCTCCGTGGACCGCAGCTCTTCTGTGCGGTCCATTGCCGATTCCAGCCTCCTGATTGGCTGGAATCGGCACGTGACGGGGCGGAGCTACACGGAGCCCCATTGAGAAGAGAAGACGACCCGGACTGCGCAAGCGCGTCTAATCTGGCCATTAGACGGCGAAAATTAGACGGCAACCATGGAGACGAGGACGCTAGCAACGGAGCAGGTAAGTGAAAAACTTTTGATAACTTCTGTATGGCTCATAATTAATGCACAATGTACATTACAAAGTGCATTAATATGGCCATACAGAAGTGTATAGACCCACTTGCTGCCGCGGGACAACTTCTTTAATATTGGCCCTCTACCAGAGCAACCATAAGAGTGTTGCATTTAGATGTAATGCCTATGGTTTTCATTTCTATTTATACAACTTGTTTGCCCATTATTTATTTGTAATTGGGTGTGAGAGGGGGATGTGGTATCGGGTCAACTCCCTCAGATCTTTATGGACTTTTTCCAAAAAAACTTGAGCCATTCTTCTGAAACAGACATGTTTATGAAAGCTTAAACGTACTTACTGGTTCAGCAATACATTAATCTTCACATAATAGTCTAGGAAGACTTAGAACAGCTAATGTTTACCTCAGCCAGTTATGAAGGATATATGCGGCGGGCTCGAGGGCCAGGTCTGTTGCATACCTGGCAGCTATAAGCAGTTTGACAGAAACTGCTGCGGTCACATCATGGCAGGTAACATGGGTACTGGCGTTTCTGGTCTACTCCGGAAGTAGGGGTGGAGACATGGGTTGGCCGGGTACAGTAGTAGGGAAGGGGCAGGCTGACGGCTGTATACCTCCCCACCCCCCATGGCATGTACGCTTTTTCGCTGGACTGCAGTCTGCAATCCTAGCGGCTGTTTCACAGCTGGCGGCTGCAGCATGCCATGTCAGCTCCTGCCAACCCTGTGACTGCCCCCCCGTCGGTCTATGGCTTTTATGCCTGCGGCACGTTAGCTGAGCTCCTGCCGACCCCGTTACTCTCCTGCCAGCGGGCTACCATCTCCGATCACCAGCTGACTCACATTTGTGGATGTCTCCCATGCTGTCCTTCGTCCCCGCTGTAGCCGCCCCTCCCTCCCCTCACATGGTCCCATGCAGTCGCCACTAAGCTGCCTCCCAATGCCTGTGTTCGGAGCCATGCTGTGCTGCCATCTCCCTGCGGCCGCTGTAGAGGGGGACCACTGTCACTCTCCTCCCTCTCCCCTTCTCTGTGCGCCGACTACAGACGAGGGACCGCTGTCACTCTTCCTGCTGTCACAGGTGGCCGACCAGCAGCAGCTTCTCAGCTTCAAATGAGGCAGGAGGTACAGCTCAAGAGGGCACACCTGCGGCAGCTAATCAGACGCTGGCGGCGTGCCCTTCAACTGAGGACAGTTAAAGGGGTTGTCTCGCGGCAAGTGGGGTTATACACTTCTGTATGGCCATATTAACGCACTTTGTAATGTACATCGTGCATTAAATATGAGCCATACAGAAGTTATTCACTTACCTGCTCCGTTGCTAGCGTCCCCGTTGCCATGGTTCCGTCTAATTTCGGGGTCTTCTTGCTTTTTTAGACGCGCTTGCGCAGAAGGGTCTTCTACCTTCTGGACGGTCCGGGCACGATCAGCGTTCTGGCTCCGCCCCGTCACGTGTGCCGATTCCAGCCAATCAGGAGGCTGGAATCGGCAATGGAACGCACAGAGCCCATGGTGCACCATGGGAGAAGACCCGCAGTGCATCCCTGGGAAAGGACCAGCGGCCATCTTGGGAGAAGAATTTTATAAGTTCATCTTTCATCACATCGGTGAGTAGCAAGCGGTTTAAAAACTGCTTTAAAATGCTATTTTATGCCAGGGGGGTGACAGGGGGAATGGGGTAATGTAAAATTTTGATGTTTGCCGTGAGACAACCCCTTTAAGTACTTTTTAAAAACAGAAAAACACTAAAACTATATGAATTTGGTATCACTGTAATCGTACTGACCCACAGAACAAAGTTCATTTCATTTGAACGCTGTAGAAAACTAAATCCTGCAAAAATATCAAATGCATTTTTTTATTTCACTTAAATTTTTTACGTTTTTTTTTAACATTAAATAGTAACCTTAAAAAATATAAAATAAGCTGTCATACGGCCTTCAAATGTAAAAAAATTAAACATTTTTGGCTCCTGGAATGTGGGAACGAAGCAAAAATCTAAATCCTGATCCTGAAGGGGTTTAAGGCCCACTGCAGGTAAACTTTCTTCTTTCTCCAAGGTGCAGTTGCCATGTAGTGCCTTACAGGGTAGATAACATGCTTCCCGTAGCTATAGTCATAAACTCCCCAATCACCCTATGTGACCCCCACGGTCTAGTTGAATCCTCTCGCCTCTGCTGTGTGGATCACAAGATAATTTTTCTAGGCTATTAATTCCTATGAGAGATGCAATGTCAGTCTCATGTGAACGAGGAGGGACTTCTGGTCTGCTGGTGGATTCAGCCCAACACTGAGGCCTTCCTCACACAGGCGTTTTTGTACAGTGTTTAGCGCTGCGCTGAACGCTGTACAACGCTCCCATTCATTTCAATGGGGCGGTTCGCACAAGGCTGAAAACGCAGCGTCTTTAACAGCGATGCATGTTCTATTTTTGGCAGTTTTCAGCCCTGTGTCGCCCATTGAAATGAATGGGCAGCGGTTTCAGCGCTGCCGAAAACGTGGCAAAACTTGGTGTCGCGCTTTTGGCAGCGCTAAACGCCCTAGATACACTGCCTGAGTTAAAAATAAAAAAATAAAAATACTTACCTTACAGGTTTTATCACTGTTTCCGGGGGCGCTCTCGGGACTTTTCAGCCGGCAAGGGGAACGTTTTCTCTGGTGACTGGGATTCGAAATCCCCGCCTCCAACGAGAGAGAGCTCTAATTAGCTGAGCGCCGCTGAGTGATAGCCCACTCAGCCAATCACAGCCACCACTGAATGTGACCAATGACAGCCATTCAATGAACAAATGGCTGTGACTGGACACATCCAGTGCTGGCTCCGATTGGCTAAGCGCCGTTGAGTGACAGCCAGCTGAGCCAATCAGAGCAATCGGCCGGCTTCACAAGGTCTGAGAGCGGCGGCGGAGACAGCGACTTCACCAGCTAGGAGTACAGATTTTTTTCCCCCTTTCGTCAACAGCCTTGGCTACACTTTCAACTGTGCTGAGAATGCAGCCAAAACGCTGGCATAACGCATGCTAGCTCTGCTGAAACCGGGCGGAATCTGCAGTAAACGCATTGTTGAAACATGCTGCGTTTCTGCAAACACCTGTATAAGGGGGGCCTGAGGGTCACCGGAGATGACGTGGGACCAGAAATAAGTGCGACCAATATAGCAATCAGTAAATATGGCTGTACCCAAGACAAAGGAAGTTCCGCACAAGTGGCCCTTTGACTTTAAACTTTTCCCAGAGTCCAAACCTTAGCTATTCTTTCCTTATTACATTATTTTTACATTGTTAAAATGGTATTCCCATTTCTGACTTTTAGGTTATTCACGGAATATGCGATAAAAGTCAGACATGTGCGAGTCCCACCACTGGGACCCACATCTGTCTCTAGTTGTGGCCCCCGCCACCCCGGCTGCATGAGATGGCTGGGATTATGGTAACAGCTGAGTGGCCTTCGCTGTACCTGTTTATGTAACTCCCATAGAAGTCAATGACCGTTACTTAAGCAGCATGGCTCAGGCTTGCCGTACTCCTGCCGTCCTCTTACGAAGTGTTGTCGTCACGGCCATATTTAGACAAGATGGGAACACCTTTCAAGGTGTTAAGGGAACCCATTAGTGGGTGGTGTTCTCCGAAGGTAGCATACAGTAGTAACAGACAATGCTTTCAGGAGTTTGCCTCGTATTAATGGTAATACTATTGGTGACCTTCAATATCCTTAAGCACCTGCTGGCACTACTGCTACCCACAGGGGTACGAAGTGGAAGCTGCTCTTCCAACCCCTGTGAAGTGGCTGGAATCTCATTAAAACCAATGGGATCTACACAGGAATCGGCGCAGTAGCTTCCACTCTAGACCTGTATGCTGACAAGTGGCACCTGATCAGTTGATCAGAAAGGGGGCCGGAGTGGCATCCTCAATAGCATTTCCTTTGAAAAACCCTTAATGTACAGCTTGATTTTCCCCCTACGCCATTTTTTCTTATCTTCGTAAACCCACTTCATTACCACCTCTTACGACCACCAGGACAGATGCCTTTCAGCACAGTGAAGTCTAATGACAGTCATCTACAGCAAAGAACGGATCACAACGCAGTCTATATATGCCACGCCATTCTGGAAGGGAGCTTTGTGCCAATCTGTAAAGCCTGTCATTATGGGAAACATGCCATGTGGTGGGACCAACAGTGGGCAGTGCCGCAGAACTCTAAAAGTAGATCTAGTGCACCGCTTATATTTAGCATACTTGTGAGGAAGAATGTCTGCGGGTTGGTTGTCCACCCACCAGTTTCAGTTGCGAAACGGCACGGCGGCTCAACGCTTTATTTATGAAACCTCTGCACTTTTCCCATCATATAGCATCTCTGCAGAATGGGTAGCACTTTCCAACCGCGTGAAGTGTGAGTCAGTTGGCAAAGACTTCTGACACTTCTACAACTAGAAAACTGAGGAAACTATGCCAGGTCTACCCTGGCACTGCAGACAATAGCAGATTCATGAAGACTGTGTGAGCCCAGGTGATGAATCAGTGCATGCTGAAGTAGGAAAGACCTTAGAGACAGCGCACCGGTATTTATAACCCCACCAGCAAGGGGGTTTTTTTTGGTTTTTTTTTTTTAAACACGGGCCAAGCCGTTCCTCTAAACACGCGTTTGCCTGACAGTCAAGCTACGTAGAAGAACCATCAGCCAATAAGCGAGCGTGTCAATCGGCATTTGTTATGTCGGGCCAAAAATTTGACTCAAGATTTTTTTATTTTTTTTTTACCATCAGAGCAAAACCCAAGTACAGGATGTCCCATCCAAACTTCACTCAATCAACACAATAAAATTATGACAAATCATTGATGAACTGTAATTAGATGAAAGAAAAACTAAGTATTGTGGGCCTCATTTATCACAGTCACATTTGAAGTTCTCGTATAATACGTCAGTTACATAAGCAAAATGACGACTCTGCAACTGTTTGGGGGAAACTAAGTATTTCCAGTGAGAAAGTGGAAGAAATGGCAGCGGGGCTTCAGAGAAATGTAAGGAAAACAATTTGGCCAGCATCAGGACAATTCAACGTACCACCAACAATTGTAGCCAGATGAGAAGCTGCGAGGGTACAAATTTCTCCATTGTATCAATTACCAATAATCACTTTCTTAAAAGCATCTTATTCTCAAATCAGGCCGCATTTCATCCATCCGGCTATGTCAGTTGGCATATTGTGCGGATACAGGAAACCGAAAATTCCTGTGTCTAGAGAAAATGGCCAAAATAACTCAAAATTGAGTGTTTGGTGCTGTGTAACATAGGACAGGTTTATTGGTCCTTGTTCTCCAGCGAGTGTATAGTAACAATACCATGACAGTTCTTCTATCCTCAAGTACGCAATCTGAGACCCAACATCTTCCAGCAAAATGGGGCTCCCCACACTGGAGTATGGAGGCTCAACGTTTCCTCAATAACACTTTTCCAGATCGCAGGATTGGACGCGCCAGACTAATTTGGTGGCCGCCCCACTGACCAGATCTTACACCACTGGACTTCTTCCTCAGGGGTTAAATTGGACACAAAGAGAACATGGCTAGAAACTGAGCACAGACTGGATATTGTTCATTCTACCAATGGGGCACATGTGGAGGTTTATTAATGTAAGCCAAGAAAATAAAAAAAAATATGTGTTCCTACTTTTCCTATAGTTTGTCATTTTCCTACAGAACAGACCACCCTGTACAACTCTGGGATACATCAATTAGCCAGAACATTAGAAGCACCTGCCTAAAGGTGGGTTTACACAGGACAAATGTGGGGCAAACGATGCCCGACACTCGTCCCTGTGTTTCCTTGCTCCCGGGAGCTAGTATTGCTGGCTCCCTCACAGAGCGGCCAGCAGAGGGGTGGGAAGGCTGCAGGAGATTTCTCTCCTTGCGCTCCCTCACCCCTCTCCATTCACCTAACGCAACGGACGTTCAGTACTGAACAGCTGCTATTTACACTGAGCGATCTGCTCATCGTCCATCGTTTATGCTGCACGTACGAGGAGCTAATCGCTCAGCGTAAATAGCGGCCGTTCGGTACTGAACAGCTGCTATGCTAAGTCAATGGAGAGGGGCGGGGGAGCGAGGAGAGAAATCTCCTGCAGCCTCCCCGCTGAGCGCTAACCATACTAGCTCCCATGCAGCAGCACGAGAGCGAGTATGTGTGGGGACGAGTGTCGGGCATTGTTTGCCAGACAGACGTCCCATCTAAAAGGACCTTAACATTGTGTAGGATCCCCTCGTGGCACCAAAACAGCTCTGGCCTATCCAGGCCTAACTCTCAAAGTGAAGCTATCCAGCATGAATGTTTTCAGCACTCGGTGCTACGTAGCTCTTCTGTGGGACTTGTCCAGACATGCTCGCCTCCTCTCCCTATGTTAATCAATGAGCCTAGGGCATGGCATATCCTAAAGTCACTGATTGTCCTATATTGGACCACTTTTGGAAGGCAATAACCACTGCCAGCTAGGAGCAGCCCACAAGACCTGCTGTTTTGGAAGTGCTCTGTATAAAAAGCTGCAGGTTCTCTGGCTGATGCACCACAACTGATGTACTTCAAAAAATAGTTTGATTGTAGGACGTCGAATGAATAATCAGTGTAAACATGGCGAACAATGGAATGACGAATGAATGAGAATTCATTTGCTTCTCTTTTGTCGTTCGTTTCCTGCAGACATAATAATTGATGGCACAGTACTGCGTGTGAACAGCCATCGTTTAGTCGCTCACATTTACTGGTAAAGTGAATGAATAATCTGCAGAGATTTATCTGCCTACGAAATGTTGTATTGGTCACTCATGCAAACAAGTAATCGCTTTGTGTAAGAGGAGCCTTATTTAAGTGGAGGGATGAGTTCCAGCGCCCATGTAAACGAAGGTGATGCTGCGATTCTTCAATGCGCTGGCCTGCAGAAATTCCTGGGGGTCAGACCCTGGCTGATCATTGCTGGCCTATCCCAAGAACCCCAGTAAAAAGGGCTTTATTGTTTTATGTAAATATGTATAATGCAAAGTTAAAGACACTTTCCAAACTATTTTGTTCCCCTTTGTCATTTTTCGGATGGTCAGCAAATGGGAACCATATGTAGGGTCTGAACTCCCATGGAGGGCCAATACTTCTCAGAGTTGAGAATTTGGTACTGTTGCACCCAGTTTACAGAATCCTCTGAGCTAAACTTTGGCTACTCCATTGTAACAGCACTGCAGGGCAGATAGAATTCCTTCAAGAGCTTGTCTCCCCATCACCAGAATTTTCGTTAATAAGCAGCCACCACAGCGCTACCTGCTGCACCCAACAGAAGCGCGACATACAAGGAAAAACCAGCAAAGTTTGTTTCACCAGAAATATATATTCTCCCCCACTATGCCAGCTGACCTGCCCTGAGTCACGGAGGTGGGCCGCCTCACCCCATGGCACAGCATCCAGTAAATGCACGCCCCCTCCAGTGTTAATTGCGAACGGGCTGGACGGTTTCCATTGACTTCAATGGTAGCCGTCTGCGCGGAACCCGTGCAGAAATAGAGCGGGATGCAATGTTTCCTTTGAGTGGAAACCGCAATTGATTTCTGCTGGTGTGCATGAAAAAATGGATTTCCCATAGCATGCCATTTGCTGTGGATTTGCAGTGCGGACGCCCGCCGTGGATTCCGCAGCAAGAATCCGCCTGTGTGCAGGGGACCTAGAAGTTTCCATTCATTGATTACAAAGAGTCCATTCAAATGTGAGGAACTGAAGTCAAATGTCGCCCAACTCTGCATTCTACAGGTTAGGACATAGGGGGCAGAATACTTACCCCCTGAGGCCTTCCACTATCCTCCACTAGTAGCAGGCTGTGGAGAGGAGCTGTCTAGAAGGACATGAAGGGGCCAGTGCTGGACTGGGGCACCTAGAGCCCACCTGCAAGACTTGTTCTGGGGTCCCACTAGACAATTACATGGAAGTATTACCAGTCTAAGATGCTGTTCTCTGCCTGCAGTATGTATGGCCCCTCCCAGCTCAGGGCCCACCGAGGGCCTCACCTGATCCCCTGTCGGCCCGTCCAAGCCTGGCCCAGGGCTGTTATTTGAGGACTAAGCAACATGAATTCGCATGGACACAGTGGGCAGCGGTGCCCTAGGACAGGCGAGAGTGGGCAGTCTGCAGTATATGGTATAAGCTAAGCGCATCTGTAAGTAGGGGCGGCTACACATCTGTAAGTAGGGGCGGCTGCACATCTGCGTTGGACCTACTTGGAGGTTCTGCCACAAATCCAGTACAAGATACTGGAAGAAAAGGCACTGCCCGCAGCGATCTCTCTTCTGGCTGACAGACGGTAATCCAAGCAGAAACTGGGCAGACCCCATTGTAGCCAACAGGGTCCGTCCGGCACGGTTCGGTCCCGTTGCAAGACCAGTCGGCCACAGGGATTCCCCTTTTCCTGCTCCCAGAACCGTAAATCAGAACCTCGCCACAGGTGTGAGGCCCCCCTAACACAACATCCCCTTTAAGAGGTTGATTGCCATTCATTCTGCCCAGTCCTGTGCCCCATAGAGCAGCAGCGCCCCCAGTGCGGCCGGCAGACAGAGGCACAGCAGGGCTCACTAGACTGCAGCAGGACAGGAAGCAACAAAGGGCCGCCAGAGGCCACAATGGCCGTGCCGCACTGTGCGGGCAGCACCGCAGAGCCCCCCGCCGCCCCCACCACGCCCAGGGCGCCCACCTTTTGACGCGGATGATCTGGTCCCTCATGGGCTTGATGTCCTGGAAGCTCTGCTGGTTGACCAGGCTGTAGACCAGGATGAAGCCCTGCCCGTTCTTGATGTACAGGTCCCGCATGGAGGCGAACTGCTCGGTGCCGGCCGTGTCCAGGATCTCCAGCACGGAGGGGGACGAGTCCACCTCGATCTCCTTACGGTAGAAGTCCTCGATCGTCGGGTCGTACTTCTCGATGAACGTTCCGGTCACGAACTGCACGGTCAGAGCCGACTTGCCGACCCCGCCGCTCCCCAGGACCACCACCTTATACTCGCGCATCGTCCCCCTCCGCTCCCCGGCGGCATGCACCGCTCCTCACACCACCACGCCGCCGCTGCTCCACCGCCTCCTCCTCCGTCGTCGCCGCCGCCCCTCTGCAGCGGCTTCCCGAGGCATGGGAGGGAGGCCGGGCTGCTTGGCCCGGTACCCGGAGACCTGCCCCCCCTCTACCTCCTGCGCCCACTGAGCGCTGTTATCCGCTAGCCGCCCCCGGCGTATCGCGCCGGCCTCGCAACACCCCCTCCTTGCTGGCTCTGCTTCCCGCCCCCGGCGCGTCACCTCACACCTGCCCTCACTATTGGCTCTTCGCTGTATCTCCATAGTAACTGTCTGTCCTCCGAGCAGGGGGAGGAGACAAATGACAGGACCAATCACCGCCTCCTCTTCACGGAGTGATGCGACGGGAACAAGCGGCATCCACAGATACAGCCAATCACGGCGCCGTATCGCCGTCCACTCAGGGTGAGCCCCGCCCACTACGTCACAATGTGCAGAGACAAGAGGAAGATGCTGCTTGCTAGGGTCACGTGATGTGCTGTAATGTCACGGCGGTAGCTACATGAGCGCCGTCTGTGGAGAAGCAGCGGGAAGCAACGCCTCGTCCTGCTACTAATAGCAGCCTGCAGATGAGCTGCCCGGGCGCTGCTGGCAGATGGCTGGTGGCTGACGTGATCCTGTAGTGGCTCTGCCGCATCTGCACTCATCTGTATAGCAAAGCATGTATAGTCAGCTGCGCCTTTCTGTACAGTAGAGCAGTAAATGCATTATCACCAAAGGGCCACATCTGCACCAGGCCTCCTGCACACGGGCGGATTTGCATTCTGAAATCTGGAGCGGGATTCCGCCTTCGGATTCTGCAGCAAATCCCGCCCATAGCGTGCTGTCAGAATACGTGATTTCCTGCCCACGAGCGGAAATCGATTGCGATTTTCCGCTTGTGGGGGAGAAATCGCAGCATGCTGCGAGTTTGTGCGTGGTATGTAAGGCCCGGCTTCCAGTGAAGTCTATGGAAGGTATCTGTCCCACGGCCATTCTGCAATCATCATTGCAGAATTGTGGCGGCAGCAGCATCATCGGCATTGTGACGGCGCAGCGCCCTCTGTACTGTGCATGCGCTCCGGCCGGCACATTCACAGCAGAGGAGAAGACCAGCGGAAAGGTACGGGAGGGGTCACTAGCGGGAATCCCGCTTCTGTGCAGGCGGCCTTATGGTTGCTTCCATAAGGGCTCGTTCACACGGGCGTATCTGTACCCTGTACTGCAGACCTCTTAGGCCTCATGTCCACGGGCGAAATTTGGGCCCGCATGGATTCCCTGTGCAGAATCCCGCAGACATGAGGCCAAGAAATAGATTTCACTCACCTGTCCAGGCGCTGCAGGTCTCCCCTCCGTCACGACCGGATCTCCTTTTTTCTACCCAGCAGACGTGCTTGGCACGCTGGCAGCATGCCGCTCACATCATGCGCCGTGCACACTTTTTTAAACTCCTGCTTTCCCGCGGCACGGACACAGTGACAGCTGTGTTTGTGCTGTGGGACCGGACGGTTTCAATAGGCAAAATGGAGCATGCTGCGGGTGTTTTCTCGCCCGTGCGATCTGCGCACAAAGGAAAAAGGACATCCGCAGTTATTTAATTACCTGCGGGTGTCCAATGATTCCCTATGGGCGCAGGAGACCCGTGCGGTTTTACTAATTCTATTTTGCCCATGACGCTGGGCCTTAATCCCCAGTGATTGCATCGGGTTATTCACACGTTTGTTTTTAATGCGTACCAAAAAAAAAAAGGATATCCTATTTTAGTTGGTATAACTGTGTAGTGGTCAGCGCTTGTAACTGCAGGGACGGCTTGTGTAGATTTCAATGACAGCCGTTCCGGCAGTTACACAGGGGCATGTACAGAGGCTTCCACTCTGACCTCTGTGTATTTGTGGCGCTGACGGCATGCATCCGGTCACCTGATCGGTCGGGGTCAAAAGCCACGGACCCCGGTTGATCAACTATTGATGACCTATCCTGATGATAGGTCATCAATGGTATTTCCATGGAAAACCCCTTTAACATGGCTGTGGATCTCTCTGCACTATGATGGTGTTTCTCCTCTTCCTACCTTGGAGGGTGGCTAGGGTGCCTGGAAGGGCGTCGGAGCTGTGCCACCACTTGTGGGTTGCTGAACAGAACGGTATGGGTGTGCTTGCCAGAGCTCAGAATCCAAGGTGTCACCTAGTGACCCCCTCTGTTAAGCTCTGGCTACATCCTTCGGGGAAAGTGGAGAGGCGGTCCTTCTGCATCTGGACCTCGTCATGGGCCACAATAAATGACGCGGCAAGCTAGATTCGTCCTGCAAGTCTTGAGTGTGATATGTGCAGTAAAGCTATGGTGCATGGTTTTACCTTATCATGGGAGTCGGTGTTTAAGATATTGCCCTGGATTGGAATGCTGGCAATGTGTTATTCCTGACAGATTAGGAAATTAGGATGTCAAGTGGAA
The DNA here is from genome assembly GCF_035609145.1 of Eleutherodactylus coqui. Taxonomy (NCBI): domain Eukaryota; kingdom Metazoa; phylum Chordata; class Amphibia; order Anura; family Eleutherodactylidae; genus Eleutherodactylus; species Eleutherodactylus coqui. The sequence continues at coordinate 401,862,661 of NC_089837.1, forward strand.
GCAGTAGTGTTGGGGCCGGTTTACATCACCGGTTCTAATTTCCATTTTGCATTTCTACTGAAGGAGCTGCAAAATGAAAAAAAAAATAAATAAAAAATTCTGTTTTAAGTCCCATTGATTTCAGTGGGATTTTTGAGCTTCAGTTGTGCTCAGTTTAAACCCGTTCCATCTGATTTTTATTTTTTTTTCATGGAAACAATACTGCAGCTGCCTGCACTCTTATTTCAATTTAACCCCTTAGTGACCACACCTGTTTGCGCCTAATGACTGGACCAAATTTTAGAAATCTGACACGTGTCACTTTAACATAGAATAACTCAGTAAAGGTTTTGCATATCCACGTAATTCTGACATTGTTTTTTCGCCACATATTGTACTTAATTTAGGTGGTAAAAATAAACCCATAGAATGTGTGGATATTTAATAAAAGTGCCAAAATTGGGAAAATTTTGAAAAATGTTTCATATTTTCAACTGCAATAAGTCACATATGTGCAAACATACTGTACACATATTTAATAAGATATATATTTCCATCTGTGTACTTTATTCTGGAAGCACATTTGAAAAATTTAAGTTTTTTTTTAACCATTTAGGACACGTACAAATGTAACATTAGTTGTTACAATTTTGAGGAACATTTTGTTTTCCTAGCCAAGCCAAGATTGCAAGGCTCATAGGTGTCAGAATGGTAGGTCCCCACACAAATGACCCTATTTTAAAAACTACACCCCTCAATGTATTCACTGAGGGGTGTCATGAGTATTTTGACCTCACAGTTTTTTTCAGAAGTTAATGCACCCCAAAATGGATACCCCTGTTTGTCCCGTGTTCAGAAATATACCCATTGTGGCCCTAATGTTATGTCCGTATGCACAATACCAAAAGGAGCAGCCAGTGGCTTTCAGAACAGACATTTGGCTTGAAGGCGTTTTAGGCCCCATTGCTCACTTGTAGAGCCTTTGAGCTGCCAAAACGACAGAGAACTGCTGCAAAGGACCCCATTTTGAAAACTAGACCCCTTAACGAACTCACCTAGGGGTGTACTGTATATTTTGACCCCACAGTTTTTAAATGAATCTAAGTAAAGCATAGGGAAAAAATTACAATTTTAATTTTTTGGCAATTGTGCAATTTAACCCCTTCCCACTATATGACGTACATTTACGCCATGCAGCGTCGGCATATGTATGAAGAGAGATCACGGGGCGACCTCTCTTCATACAGTGGAGGCGTCAGCTGTTTATTACAGCTGACACCCGCGGGCAATAGCTGCAATCCGCTGCGCGGACGATCTTGGCTATTAACTGACAACGGCATTTAAATCCCCCGAACATCCCGCAGGGAGACGTGTGGGTGTCATGGCAGCCGGGGGCCTTCTGAAAGGCCCCAGGGTTGCATTAGCAGACTGCGCATTCCCTGTGGGGTGGCTTGATAGACTGCCTGTCAGATTGCATTATGATGTAATGCTATAGCATTACATCATACTGCAGGAGCGTTTTTAGCATCGCTAGTTGTGGTCCCCTAGGGGAAGCTTAAAAAAAAAGACCAATAAAGTATTACTAATTTAAAAAGTATTAAAAGTTTAAATCACCCTCCTTTTGCCATATCTATAATAAAAAAAATCTAAATAATAAAACAAAAATACATATTTAGTATTGCCGCGTCCGTAAAAGTCTGATCTATCAAAGTAGCGCAATATTTACCCCACACGATGAGCGTTGTCCGAACCCCCCACCACCACCAGAAATGCACTTTTTCAGTCACCCTGTCTGCCAGAACTCAATAAAAAGCGATCAAAAAGTCGCATGTATTCTGCAATGGAACCAACGTAAACTACAGGATGTCTCGCAAAAAATGAGCCCTCACACAACTATGTAGATGGAAAAATTTAAAAAAGCTATTGTGCGCAGAAGATGGCCACAGAAAATAATTTTTAAAAATTAAATGTCTTTGAAAAAAAAAAAAATTAGTACAGCAAAAAAAAGAAAAAAAGCTATACAAGTCTGGTATTGTAGCAATCCTACTGACCCATAGAATAAAGTTATCATGTCATTTTAGTTTGTGCGCCGTAGGAACAGGATGCACTGAAGGATGGTGGAATGCGTTTTGTTTTTTTTCCTTTTATCCCGCTTAGAATTTTTCTTAAAGTTTCTCAGTACATTATATGGTACATTAAATAGCACCATTGAGAAATACAGCTCGTCCCGCAAAAAAACAAGCCCTCATACAGCAACGTCGATGGATAAATAAAGGAGTTACGATTTTTTAAAAGGGGGGAGGAAAAAATGAAAAAGTAAAAGGGGTCGCGTCATTAAGGGGTTAAACCAGTTTGTTTTGTACAGCACACATATGAATAAAGACTTTAAACCCCAAAATGGTTACCCCTGTTTGTTCTGTGTTCAGAAACATACCCGTTGTAGCCCCAATCTGCTTACTAGACACATGGGTAGGCCTATAATGGAAGGAGCAACCATTGGCTTTCAGGGCACAACTGAATAAATTGCAGGCCCCATTGCCCACTTGTAGAGCTATAAAGCTGCCAAAATGATAGAACGCCCTCCACAAATCACCTCACTTTCATGACAGTTTTCTTTGTTTCAAGCAAGGAAAACTGGGGAAACGCGCTCTAAGTTTTATAGCACTGGTTCTTTTATGTTCAGCAATACCCCCATTGTAGCCCCAATCTACATATAGCACACATGGCTAGGCCGGTAATGGAGGGAACACCCATTGGATTTAAGGCCACAACTGAATAAATTCCAGGCCCCGTTGGGCACTTGCGCAGAAAAAAAAAAGAAAAATTGACTCCCTAAAAAGAATTCCCCCTCCCCACTCCTTTTTTGGCATTCCCTAAATCTTAGATAAAATTAGATGGGAATATTCACAACTGATGTTTGCTTTCGCTGCCTGGAGGAGAGGTGGGTCTCTGTCATTGTCTGTGGGATCGCTCTGTAGTTCAGACCTTTTGGATCAGAGTGTATAGATTCACTATTACACATCTAATATCGGCCTGTCTGTTTAACCCAACATGGGCAATCTTTGGACAAATTAACCAGGACAAAACCAAATGTAGGCAGTCAAACTATTTCACATGGTGGCTATGGCCAGGGTTAAAACAGTCCTGCAGACGTGGGTTGATACGATCCCCCCCCCCCCCCCCCCCCTCCGGCTTTTCATGGAAAAATGAGCTTTCCTTATGCTTTTGGATTGGGCAGAAGCAATCTTAGCAAAGGAATTGCAAGTTCAACATTTCTTTGAAATATGGGAAAGCTTCATTGAGATATTGCCTCGAAGAGTAACATAAGCTATTAAGGAGTCCTTTAACCCCGTAATGACGCGGACCCTTTTTTTTTCCATTTTCGTTTTTTCCTCCCCCCTTTAAAAAAATCATAACTCCTTTATTTATCCATCGACGTTGCTGTATGAGGGCTTAGCTTTTTGCGGGACGAGTTGTAGTCTTCAATGGTACTATTTAAAGTACCATATAATGTACTGAAAAAATTCTAAGTGGAGTAAAATGGGGGGAAAAAAACGACATTCCACCATCTTTCAGTGCGTCTTATTTCTACGGCGCACAAACTGCAACAAGAACGACATGATAACTTTATTCCATGGGTCAGTACGATTACTACGATACCAAACTTGTATAGTATTTTTTTTACTGTACTACTCTTTTTTTTTTTTCAAAGACTTTTAATTTTTTCAATTATTTTTTGCCGCATCTTCTGCACGCAATATCTTTTTTATTTTTCCGTCGACTTAGTTGTGCAAAGGCTCATTTTTTGCAGGAAGTCCTGTAGTTTCTGATAGTACCAATTCAGAATACATACGACTTTTTGATTGCGTTTTATTGTGTTTTTTCTGGCAGACGGGGTGACTGAAAAAGTGCATTTATGGTGTTCTTTATTTTATTTTTCAGACAGCGTTCCCCATGTGGGGTAAATAGGCTACTTTGATAGATCTGACTTTTACGGACACGGCGATACCAGATATGTATTTTTATTTTATTATTTAGATTTTTAAATTATACATATGGCAAAAGGGGGTGATTAAACTTTGATAAATTTTTTTTTTTTTACAATTAAAGAAACTTTATTGATCTTTTTTTAACTTTACTTTTAAGTCCCCCTGGGGGACTATAACATGCGATGCGTTGATCGCTCCTGCAGTATGAAATAATGTTACAGCATTACGTCATACCGCAATTTGACAGGCAGTCTATCAAGCCTGATAGGCAGTCTCCCAAGGCAGCCCTGGGGCCTTTCAGAAGGCACCCGGCTGCCATGACACCTGCACGGCTCCCCCGATCTCACCACGGGGGGGGGGGGGGCGTACGGGACCACTGAACATCGTTCGGGGCATTTAAAGGGTTAATAGCCGCAATCGGCTGCACGGCCGATTGCAGCTATTGACCGCGGGTGTCAACTGTAATAAACAGCTGACGCACGCGCTGTATGAAGAGAGGTGGCCCATGACCTCTCTTCATACATACCTCGACGCTCCAGGACGTAAATGTACATCCTGGAGCGGGAAGGGGTTAAACTAACCTGCTGGTACTTGGAGAGAGTGATGGTGGGAGACCCGCCAATAAACACCGCATAGGAATGTTCTGGGAGGTGGGACGGGAGACCCGTGCGTCACAGTGTGGAGAACGGTCCTAGGACCTCTCCTATACCAGAATGGAGATAAAAGCAAGACAGAACATTTTTTTAAAAATATACCTAAGGTTTATTTTGCCGTCAGACAGGTTAATTGTTATTGATAATTAGAGGCCTAGTTAAAAACCTCTGTTGTTACCCCCTATTCCCCCCCCCTTTCCCACTCCCCCCATCCTCCTTTCCACCCCCTTCCCCCTCAATAAAGGAAGAAATATCTTTTTCCTATACCTCCTTTCCCAATACCTCCCTAATGAAAGTTATGTGGGAGATGTTTTAAATCTCTGCATCAAAGCTGGATTAGATGAGCTATATGGAATAATTCCCAGAAACATTTGTTAGCATCTTTTACTGATCATTCATATTCATAATGTCTCTGTAAAACAACAAATGTGGAGTAAATGGCAGCATATGCAGATGTAAATAGTGCAAAAAAGTCCTTTATTTCCCCATCACATGAAAAGCGACGTTTCAGCCGTGATGGCCTTCCTCAAGCTCAGGGCTTGAGGAAGGCCATCACGGCCGAAACGTCGCTTTTCATGTGATGGGGCAATAAAGGACTTTTTTGCACTATTTACATCTGCATATGCTGCCATTTACTCTATTACTGGATTACGATTTTGGAGCCCTTCTGGTTTGGTCTCCTATTTTGGCGCTGCATCTCTCTAGCCTGACCCATAACTGGGGCGACCTCTGTGCTGCGGGTGAGAACCTTACTTTCCAAGATTGTAAAACAACAAATATATTACTAGTTTACACCTTTGTAAAGTGGAAAAGAGTTTAATAAAAGCATTTAAATACAAACGCATGTGGAATCGGCATTTCCTATCCGGTACGTGTGAGACCGGCCTAAGGTAGATCGCTACTTTTTTATGCCATTTGATAATGGCAATCACGTGACTGGGGACCGCTTTACGAGGCCTTCGGTCACTGCTCCAGGTTCCCAGCTACCTTTGATAGCCAGGAGCAAGGAGATTTTACATTTCCTGGGCCCTCCCTAGCTTCTGCGCTTACCATCCGTGAGGGGAGGTAAAACTTTAACTTTTTTTTTTATTTGATGTGATCACCGTTGGATAACGGTGATCACGTGGCAAGGAACCATATACTGCGGCCCCCCGTGAAATCTACAGGCTCTCGGATATCTTTAGTAGCCAGGAACAGGGAACTTTTAAATTTCCCTGGCCCTAGTAGCTTCTGCACATGAATCTGCCACTTTGCCAACAGGCGTATGCGCAGAAACCAAAGAGAGGTCAGCGGATAAAGATTTAGTTGGGGGACACATCCAGGGGCCTTAGGTAAGTAAGATGAAACTAATTTTTTTCAAACTTTTTTTTAAACTTTATATGATCACTGTGTAGTAGTGCATTACACAGAATGGCCTGTAGAGGACAATAGACAGGCATTTTGATACTACAGAGAGGGTAAATATCTGCCGGGCGTGGCAGAAACTAGATAAAAGGAGAAGATCATGCCAGAATCACAGAAAGTGATAGCTTAGCAGGAAAGGCAGCAAGCTGAGGGCCAGCAAAGGCCTTGAGTAGGACAGGGATGACAACCCTCAACTCTCACACCCAGGTGGGGTGCTTATGGAGATTATATGGACTGTGGTATGCTGTATCCATTTGATTAACTGTGCTGTGAAATAAAGCTGGTAGGCGCCAGATCTAAAGAAAATCCAGGTCTGCTGAGTGTTATCTATACATGAAGTGTGCCATTTCTGGTCCGAGAGGTTGGCAATCCGCAGGCGAGGAACCCCAACTTGCCACAGCTGTTATCCATACCACGGCCCCCGGTTACATCTCCCTGCTTTCGGCTATGTTTGACAGCCGGGAGCAGGGAGAGTTAAAATTTCCCGGGCCCTCCGGCCTTCTGCGGTTTCCCATCTGGCGCGCATGCGCAAAAGGCGGCGTCAGGTCCTTACAGGACCAGATCAGCAAGAGACATCGTGGACGCCAGAGGTGAGTAGTTTCAGCTCTCCTCACAGATCTGATCCGTGAAGGGAGATGAAACTTTAACTTTATTTAACTTTTTTATGCGATCGCCGTTATCCATTGAATAATGGCGATCGAGTGACTGAGGGTGGCACACTGCGGCCCCCGATGACAGCTCCCCACTATTGGCTACGTCTGGGCAGCCGATGGGGAGCTGTCATACTAGCAGATGCCGCGGCTTTACTCTACAGGGTTGGCATGTTTTTATGGTCCTGTAGATTAAAGCCCAGACATCAAGGATGCGAAAACGCATATGGGTGGTTACAAAGCAGTTAAGAAACAAATCAAATTGATTAGTTTTTTTAACATTATAGTCAATGTTTGACTGAGCTGAATGGAAACAAACTGTGTTTGGTAGCACTCCCTCATGCAGGTTGGACGCGGTGCAGTGTCCCTGAGTCCCTCCATCCCACACTCTATCAGAAATAAACAGTTGGACAGCACACACTAGTTTTTGATACCGATAGAGTATGAGCGCTGTGGTAATTGCGGTATTTAACTCCCCTTGAAATCAATAGGGCCTCACAGACATGCATTTGATTTTCGAGCTCTGCCTGCTCTATCTTTGGACGTTTAGCGCACCTCATCACCCATCACAATGATGGGGTGCGCTAAAACACGCTGAAAATGAAAGTAAAATAATGGCCACGTTCATGTGTGAGGACCCTAAGGCACACAATTTGCAACATTTTTGGCTCAACGCCCTTTATTGAGCTGTGGTATGGTATGCAGAGTGAACCTCAGTCACCAGCTGGGTGACTAAACAAGAAAAAGGGCTGCTTTAAATAGGCCACGCTGAAAAGAACCAGAAGTGACCAGTGGAAATGCATGCACAGAAGCCCGGGAGCCCCTGGTGGATAGCGGCGATCGCGAAAAAGTTTTTTTAAAAAAGTAGGAAAAAGTGTCTGTTTCGCCTCCCCTCATGAATCGGATCCATGAGGGGAGGTGAAAATACCTCGGGTCCTCCACGATGTCCTGGTCTACCGGGACCCGAGGTCCCCTTCTGCGCATGCGCGCCCGATGTCAATCATCGGGCGCGTGCACAGAGGGGCTCGAGCCCCGGGAAATTCCAAATCCCTCTGCTCATGGCTGCCATGTGTAGCCAGGAGCAGAGAGATTTCCCCGCGGACATGATCACTGTTATCCGATGGATAACAGTGATCATTTAAAGTAAATAAAGGTGTAAAAAGTAAAAAAAAAAGTTTTAAAAAGTAAAAAAGTAAAAAAATCGTACGTTTCATCTCCACCCACGGATCATATCCATGAGGGAGGATGAAATGACGTACCTAAGGCCCCCGGATTTATCCGCGGACCTTACCCCAGCTTCTGCACACACACGCCCGTCGCCAAAATGGCAGACGCATGCGCAAAAGCTGTGGATTGCCAGTTACAAAACTTAGCCAAGAGCCTGGAGATTTCACGGGGGGGGGGGGGGGGGGGGCGCGGTGAGTGGCTCCTGATCACGAGTTATCCAGTTGGATAATGGCGATCGCGTAAAAGTAAAAAAAAGGTGAAGCTTCATCTCCCCTCACCGATGCGATCGGTGAGAGGAGATGAAACTTTTTACCAAAGGCCTTCGTATTTGAATCCCGACGCGATCTTCCTCCGTGAACTTTCCCGGATTCTGCACATGCGACCACCGGCAAAACACCGGACACATGCGCAGAAGTCTGGGAGCCCAGGAAACTTAAAATCTCCTTACTCCCAGTGACCAATGGTCGCCGAGAGCCTGGAGCAGTGACCTTGCTGAGCGGTCGCCGGTCACGTGATAAAAAGGTAGCGATCTACCTTAGGCCGGTCTCACATGACCGGATAGGAATTACGGATTCTGCATGCGTCTGATCCGCGGTAATACGCAGATCAATTGCATTGGATTACACAATTCCGCTTACATTAGTGGGTCGGAACTGCGTAATCCACTCGCAGAAAAGAGAACACTGCAGGTTCGATTTTACCGCGGATATCAGCAACATAGTGCTCCATGGTCGCGGATATACTCGCAGCCCATACGCAGCTACATTGTGTACGGGCTGCGGGTACCCACATCATCGCTAAGTGACGGTACGGGAAATACAAACAAAATAAAGGTGTACTGTGCATGACCGCCTGTGTGAGTACGCAGTTATGCGCAGTACATTACGCAGGGTCACAGACGGGCTCACAGATGGGATCCGCTGTGAGCCTCCGCAAGCGGATTCCACATCCGTCCGTGTGAGCCTGGCGTTATTCAGACCGCTACCTGTAATACGTAATTTACAAGAAGCCTTGGGAACGCTCGCCTTCATGCAGTTCCAGGAGCAGCTTGTTGAGCGCCCTTTGTGTGTGACCGCCGCACCTCGGCAAGCTTACAGAGACTCACAGAGTGACACTTTTTACACCCCATACCAGCCGCTGAGGTCACGAAATACCCCCAAAAAGCATGAGAGGAGGGGGATAACCAGCATCCGTAATTACCCCTGTCTTCGGAAATACCACACAGTTCACATTATTACTTTTATCTAAGATTTGGGGAAAGCCGAAAAGGGCGTGGGGGGGGGGGGGGGGGGATTTTTTAACGTGTCAATTTTTATTCCGTGCAAGTGGGCAATGGGTCCTGGAATTTATTCAGTTATGCCCTGCAATCCAACGGGTGTTCCCTCCATTACAGGCCTTGCCATATTTCCTGTAAGTAGATTAGGGCCACAAAAGGAATGTTTTTAAACACGGGACAAATGGTGGTATCCATTTTGGGGTGAACGTCGTCATTCCTATGTACACTGTAGAAAAAAAACTGTTTTTAAATTGACAAAATTGCCAAAAAAATGAAAATCGAAATTTTTTCCTTCTGCTTTGCTTAGATTCATTCAAATACTGTGGGGTCAAAATATGCAGTACACCCGTAGATGAATTCGTTAAGGGGTCTAGTTTTCAAAATGGGGTCATTTGTCGTGGTTCTTTATCGTTTTGGACGCTCAATGGCTCTACAAGTGGGCAATGGGGCCTGGAATTTATTCCGTTGTACCCTGAAATCCAATGGGTGCTCCTTCCATTATAGGCCTAGCCATGTGTCTTTTAAGTAGATTAGGGCCACAAGGGGTATGGTTCTGAACATGGGACAAACAGGGGTATTCATTCTGGGGTGAAAGTCTTCATTCATTTGTGTGCTGTAGAAAAAAAGCTGTTTTTAAAATGACAGAATTGACAAAAAAACAAAAATCACAATTTTTTCCTTTTGCCTTGCTAGAATTCATTCAAAAACTGTGAAGTCAAAATGGGCAGTACACCCATAGATAAATTCGTTAAGGGGTCTAGTTTTCAAAAGGGGGTCATTTGTGGGGTTCTCTTTGGTTTTGGCCGCTCAAGAGCTCTACAAAAGTGCTATGGGGCCTAAAATGCCTTCAAGCGAAATTTATGCTCTGAAAACCACCGACTACTCCTTTCATTTTGGGCCCCGTTGTGCATCCAGACATAAGATTAGGGCCACAATGGGTATATTTATGAACACGGGAGAAACAGGGGTATCCATTTTGGGGTGTCAATCCTCATTTTCATGTGCACTATAGGAAACAAAAATGTCTTTAAAATGACATATTTGCAAAAATATGAAATTTTATTTTTTTCTCTAAATTGGATTAATTCCTGAAAAAAACTGTGGGGTCAAAATACTCATGACACCCCTCAGTGGATACATTAAGGGGTGTAGTTTTTAAAATGGGGTCATTTGGGGGGGTATCTATTATTCTGACACTCATGAGCCTTTGCAAACTTGGCTTGGTGCAGGAATACAAAGTGTTCCTCAAAATGCTGAGAAGTAATGTGAAATTTGTATGTCTCCTAAATGGTTAAAAAAACACAAAAGTTTTTCAAATGTGCCTATCAAACTTTGTACAGTATGTTTGGACATATTTGAGATATTACAGTTGAAAATGTGAAAAAAATGACAATTTGTTCAAAATTTTTCCAATATTGGTACTTTTAATAAATATACACAAATTATATCGGTCTATTTTTACAACCAAAATGAAGTACAACATGTGGCGAAAAAACAATGTCAGAATCACTTGGATATGCAAAACCTTTACAGAGTTATGCTATGTTGAACGACGCATGTCAGATTTTCAAAATTTGACTCAGTCACTAAGTTGCAAACAGGCTTCATCACTAAGGGGTTAAAAGCCATCTTTTGAGCGATAATCGTTGTATCTAAATGTGCCCATCTTTCAGTTTTCTGCCGAATGATGGTTTTCAGTTAGTCTTGAAAAGCGTTGTTCAGCAGAACAGCTGATTAGATGGACCGCATGTTGTGCTCTGCTTGGACTGCTGAGAACAGCTGATTGCATTGTCCCAGCTGTTCTCAGCTGCCAGCCTTGCGGGAAGAACAAAAGGAATTTATTCCGAGAACTGCGGGTGGTCTTCTGAATAAATTCACCTCCCTGGGGCTCACACACTGCTAATTTGTACTAATAGGCATTAGTACCAATTAGCAGATTATGCAAAATGATTGCTCAAAAGCCATCTTTTGAGTGATCATCTGTGTGTCTAAATGGGCTTTTACTTTGCTTCAGTTCCACAACCATTAAAAAAAAAAAAAAACTTTAATCTTCCTCCAGTGGAACCTCCACCATGCTTCAGGGCTTAGTCACACGGGCGTTTTTATGCACGCAAAAACGTTCGTCCTGTGTTCGTCACACTGATGGTGTTTTGAAGGCAATGGGTGGTTACACCAAATATTAATTTGATTTTCATTCCTTTTTTTGTTAATTCACTTGCCATTTTATTAATTGACAAAAATAAAATATTAACACTTCTATTTTTTGAAAGAATTCTTACTTTTCAGCATGCTGGACATATACATGCTGAGAGTTGCAGAACTGCCCTTAACAGGATGAAGAGGTGTTCCCCGGCAAGTGCGCACCACACTTCATCTGCCAGCCTCAGACACTGCCACAAATAAAACGGGGTGGGCATGGTGCAGGGACAAGGGGCAAAAATGTCCTAAACTGCGTCCTCTCCTGTTTAGCTTGGCCATATAGGTGGTTGAGGGATGCAGGGAAGAGGAGGCATCAGTACTGCTAGGGGCTAACAAATGTGTACTATTACTGTATGGGGGTCATTAAGGGGCACTATTACTGTGAGGAGTTTACTAATGGCCACTATTAATGTGAGTAGGTCACTGAGTGCTATTACTGTGAGAGGGTCACTAAGGTGCAATATTACTGTGAGGAGTTGATTACTGGGCACTATTACTGTGAGGGGGTGACTATGGGGCACTGTGATTTTTATTTAGCACAAACTCTTATATTTGTCAAACAACATTATCTAGAATATCTGAAAGGCCATTGAAGCTACTCATTCCTATTAATCAAGTGTTCTACAACTTATAACCTGATAGTATGCGTGGTACCATTTTTGCGTATTTTCCACCCCCCCATAGATTTCAATATAGAATCAATCCAAGAAGTAGCTTATCACAGCAGAGGGGCAGTCATTGAGTAAAGTGTAGAGAGGAGAAGAGCATGCCAGCATAGACCGCAGCACAGAGTAAGAGTCTGACAAAAGTATGTATGGGTGGCTTTGGTTAACAAGAGTTTTATTGGTTTTAGAGTAATCAGAAAATGTCACTCAAGACTTTCAACATTACATTTGGGGATAAAGTCAGAGGAATACAAAATTAGGTTGACCTAATTTATGTAAAAGCATAAAATGAAGTACACAGTTCTGTTCCTACTTTGACTTTACTCCTGTTATAATAAAAAACTAAATTCGTGCCAAACTGAGTAGACCAGAGATAGAGATAACGATTGTGGAAAGATGACAGAGTGGGGAAAATACATACGGAGAAGATAGGGAGGAGTAGAGGGAATTAGGCTGTGCTTCTTGTTCATCATCTTAGTACACCGGTGTTGAAAAAAATAGAGATAGACTCATCTATTGACAAGGTCAAAAATAATTTTCCTTTATATGTCTGTTGGGGGTGTAGAGGATATGCTTGATGGTAAGCTGGATTTCCCTATCAAGGTCGAAGATCTGGCCGTAGGATTCCATAGACACATTTTAAGAGAATACTGATACTAGGATGACCAGGTTTTTTTTATATAGAGTTTCGCGATGCATCAGGATAGCTGCCATGATTCATGACAATTTTGTCTTCACTAAGTCGATACTAACTGAAGTTTTCCTCCAGGAGTGAGCAATAGCTATCCACGCAGCAAGGAAGCAATACAATATCCATTTATGTATGTGTGTAGGAATGTCAGGGATTCGTTTTCCGAGTAAGGCCCCCCCCCCCCCCCCCCCCCATGGCTGTTTTTGTAATATTAGGTTTGTAATGGAGAATATAAGGGTGAATATCTGAATCCAGAACCTATGGAGCCTAAGACAATTCCACCAAATATATTAAAAGGTTCCCTCACCTCCACATCCCCTGAAACATAAACCCAAAGTGCCTGAGAACATGCTGTATATTCTTCTAGGAACTAAATACCATCGCATTAAAAGCTTATACCCTGCCTGTATAAATGGAATGTTTTGCGGTTGCTATGGTGATTTTATGCCAATCCGCAATTGGCAATTTCTCATCAAGCTCCCATCGCTGCATGTAGGGAAGTTTATCCATGGGTGTTGTAAAATTGGAGTAGAATTTGATAATTATTCCTGGGCCCCTGGCATTTGTATTACAAAGGCTTCCAAAGATAGTCAACTCAGCCAAATCTCGATGAGAGCTAAAATATAATGCTTAATTTGATGAAGGCGGAAGATCTCAGAGTCTGGAATAGAGTGGACAGCTCGAAATAACTCAGATTGTCTAAATCCAAGTCTATCAACAAAATCAATTGTCAGGGTGTGCTGCTGGGATCTGTAGTACTAAGGTTCCTAGCAGCACAGCTCCACAGGTTGGGGTTAATTGAGCTGGCTGGGTGTGGTATTCTCCAGCAGCCAATCTCCTTTAGTCTGCAGCACATAAAAGCCAGCATCGCTCAGTAGTTGAGTCTGGTCTTTATCCTGTTTGGATGTATCTGTTCTCTGCCTGCTCAGATCTGTGTTTGCATGTAGGTCTGTTGTGTCTCTCTGCTTCCAAAAGATGGTTTGGACACCTGTAGTCCTTGTCTGTATCATATGCAGATCCCCTCCTCCCTTCCCCTGTCAGGTGCGGCCTCCAAATATCTTATGTATTGTCTGTGTGTCAGTTAGTGGATCCCTGACACAGTTCCTTATGTCAGTTTGGTGGCTGGCTGTCTATCGCCCTGGTATGAGGACACTTATAGACTTGCTGTGGAGTTTCATCTGTGTGCATGTGAGCTCTGGGTGGAGTCCGTGTTGTATGCACTACCTGTTGTAGTTTGGTGTGAGCAGTTCTGTGCAGTTCTCACTCTGTCTCTGTTTGTGGTGTGAACTGGTTCTATGTGTGGTGGCTGCAAGAAAGGTTGTGTTGCAGCTTGCTGTGCGACTTGTGTTCTGTTGTCTGTGCTGTTGCAGCTTGCAGTGTGAACTGTGTCCGGTGCTGCTGGACTCCTGGTTAGTGTAGAGACTAGCGGTATAGCAAGGAGCCATGACGTGGACCACTAGTTTCCATATTTTGATCAAAATGTCAACTAATACCTGATATTTTTAGCTCATCATCTGCTACTAGTGTTTGCTGTGGTATGGTGTAATTCCGGCTCTGTGTGTCTTCTTGTTTTGTCCAGTTGTCCCTGTCATGTGGCATGTGTATGTGTCCTGTTCTGGTGGCGTGGTTCCTAGGAGCAGCTAGGGCCCAGTTCCGAAGACCGCTGGACCGCCCTTTATCAGGGCGATGTCCCCACTCAGGTAGGGCCATGTCATCCTCCCCGTTAGCACAGGATCAGTTGTCTGAAACCTGTGTGTATCTGTTCTTGGTCACGATCATGTGGGCCCTGTGCTTATTAGCCCACACGATCATAACACAATTATTCTGGTGAGATCTCTGGCTATCTGCCATCCGAAGTCTGTTTTGTTCATACCAGGAGGGAAGGCTGGACTACCAAATATACTGGACATGGGGAAGTACCTAGATACTAGAGTATATCTTTAGGAGAGTCTATCCCAGAGTGCCAAGGTGGATGACAAGGTGGGGTTCATAATTGCTTTTTTATATTCTGTCCTGAGCCAAAAGACATCTTTGAGCGGGTAGGGGGAAACTGCCTGTGTCTCTATCGACACCCATTGGGGTTTATCGTGACAGGATAAAATGGAAGTTAATTGTGCCAATAGGCCTGCGTGGTAATATTTTATGGTGTTAGGGACAGCCAGGCCTTCCACATTCCGAGGTGCATAAAGCGTGGACTGTTGAATATGTCTGGATTTGACCAAATGAAGATCAACAGTTTGGATTGTAAATGGTTTAAATCTACAGCCTCGTCCTTCTTTCATTTGCTATAGTATCAAACTCAAAGCCATAAATCCTGACTGAGGCAGAGGGGAAAGAATAGAGAGCTTGGATATGAATTCTGAATTTTGTACCAAAACCCATTCCCTTCAGGATAGAAAATAAGTATTGCTAAGAGACCGAATCAAAGGCCTTGCGTAAATCCAGGCTAAGAAGAAGCCCTCATCTATTTTCCTCCCCGTCCCAACCAGACCGCAAGGCCGAGATGATATCAATAGCCTGTCCTGTTTGGTCAGTAGGTTGCCGGTCCGGGATGAATCCAACCTGATCTGGGTGAATGTACTGACCAATGAAAATATTAAGTCTAATGGACATAATTTTGGAGAGAAACTTTAGGTCATTATTAATTAATTTTCGCAGATTGAGTGGTCCTTATTAGGTATAGGAATTATGGGAATATAGGCTTTATTGGCTATGGGGTCTAAGTATGGGTTTTGTAGGAAGGAATTGAAGTACCCAACCAGAGGAATGCCCAGGGGGTGTAGAATTTCTTATAATATATGTTGGAGAAGCCGACCGGGCCGGGTGCCCTTGAGGGTTTGAGTGATTTTTCTGCTTCTCATGCCTCCTCAGTCATTACCTCCTTTTCACGGATGTCCCTGTGTTCTGGTTTTAATCTAGGAAGGACCTTATTCAATAGTTTCTTGCACATTTGCTGAGGGAAATGTTCTTTAGCGTATAGATCCTTATAAAATTGACCAAATGCTACTGGATTTTGACTCAAGCTACCGTTCTGGAGATGTAACTTGGGGGGTGCTGGGATGAAGGGCCTGGGAGCTAGTCGCCGGGCCAATAATCTGCCCTGTCGGTCACCTTATGAGAAAAATTTATATCTGGACCATCTTAATTGTTTTTCCGCTAGGTTAGTTAGGTATATTTTAAGTTCAGTATGTGCTTAAGTAATCTCAGAGTAGAGGTCCATAGAAGGGTTGGTTTTGTGGCGTTCCAGCATGGCAGAGTACTGGGCTTCTTTTTGTTGGAGTCTTGTTGCCCATTGCGCCTTCATTTTGGAAGCTAGTTGAATGAATCTCCCTCTGACCACCGCCTTATGAGCTTCGCAATGGGTAGCATGAGGTGCCTCCAGGGAGGTTATGCACAAAGAAGTCCTTGATAGTGTCCAGGATCTCCTTGTTCACCGATACGTTATTAAGGAAAGACTCATTCAACCACCAGCATTCTGTGGTTTTGTAGCTGGTAAGGTCTTTAAATTAGATGAAATACAGAGAATTGTCAGACCAGGGGCACATCAGAATTTTTGCTTTGACAATTTTGGGGATAAATCTGGTTTGTGTAACCCTGTGGTCTATCGTGGTGCAACACCCCAGAGGGAGGACCCTGGGCACCTGGCTAATGTGTAGAGCTGGGAGGGATAAGTGCTGGCTTGTCACGGCGGCACTTACCAGGCTCTGGTCCCGGCGGGATGACACGCAGCTAAGGCCAAAGTAGGACCGCAAGCCAGATTCGACACCCCTATGATAGGGAATGCTAATAAATAGGTTGATGGGGGTAGTAGTTCTTATCACTTGTGACGCCACCGTTCCCACACAGCGGTATTCGACACGGCGGAGAAAAGAACACAGAGACTTGTGTATAGTACCTCAGGTCCCCAGGAATGGTTAGGGCCGGTATAACTTTTATTGAATGAATTAACTTTACAAAACAGGTATTCAAAGCAATGCAGGTACAGTTCTCTTTAAATAACAGAAGGTTAGAGCACAGAGGTAGGGAGGATACACAGGATGAAAATGGTCCTACAGTCCACGTTATCTGTACGGAACCGCTCCTGGACTGGGAGCACTCCGGAGGAGGAAGGGGGGTAGGGGTCACTCCGCAGACACTCTGGCAGACCATTAGTTAAAGGAAGCCTTACACAATAACACCCCGCAAGGCAGGCACGTGGGTGTGTCTCAGTTGCGTACCTCTGTGCGGTAATCCTGACCTTGAACAGCCACACAGGAAAAGCCTGTAGTGTGAACTGGTACCTGTGCGATGGGTTCCTCTATACAGACCTATTGTAAGATGCTCTCTCTCTCTCTGATGGTGGGACTCACTCCATTCACATCTTCACTCCAAACGCTATGGGATATCGCTCCTCTTTCTCCATCTTCACCTACATGGAAGCTGAAGGCGCTTCCATGAGACTCTGTGTTAGAACTCTCTTGGGTCCCTGAACAAGATGGCACTCACAGATTGAAGACAGACCTCTGCTTCCCGCTCTTAAGCACTCACAATTATAACCTCACTTGTATCACATGACATGACAAACTGATACATCTACATGAAGACAATGATTTTATTACTGTTATCCTCACAAGCTGTGCATCTGTGCAAGACACACACTGGATATGACAGGACAGGCTTTGCACAGTGCATTCACATTGGACAAAACATGTATGACATTTATAGAGGGGACCAGGATGGTGTTCTGGGCCACTACATTGGTGTATAAATTATGGGTTACTGAGTGATATATATATAGTCTCTGTCCGAGGAGTGATGGTTCCGCCAAGTGCCTACTAAGTCAAAGGAGTGCAGGAGCTTAGAAAATTGGTGGGCAGGAGCTGAAGGAGGAATAAGTTCAGATCTGTCTAAATCGGAATTGTCGAGGGAGACATCCAGGGCTAAGCTACATTCTCCACCGACAACGATTAGGTCTTCAAAGCAGGGGAGCCAAGTATATAGGAGGTTATGCAGAAATGGCAGTTGTTTAATGTTGGGGGCATAATAATTCACAAGTGTAACCTGTGAGCCGTTAAGTGTACCTAAAACATACCTAACCTTGGGGTCTTGGTGTATCTCCTGTAGCACGAAAGACGCCTGTCTGGATATCCAAATCCCCACGCCTCTCTTTTTCTCCCATGCGGATGCCAAGTAGTGTGTTGGGTAGCTGCAGTGGAAGAATGTCAGAGTGGATGTGGGGGCAAAGTGCGTCTCCCGGAGGAAAACTACGACTGCCCAAATTCTGTGAAAGTATTCAAAGTCTTTGTGTCTTTTGATAGGAGGATTAAACCCCTGGACATTGTGTGAGACAAAGGAAATAGGTTTAGTAGGCATAATTAGACAAAATAAAAAAATACCTTTTCAGGTGCGTAATAGTGAACCGGAGGTCGTAAACGCCAAGCGGAAATCTGTCTAGGCTACCCTGCCATATGGGTGGCCTTGATGTTGTGCACTCATGTCTCTGCTCCACCTCCACATCTTATTAGAAAGGATGAGAAAGAGGATGGACCGTGGCTGCTGGTGCTGGTTGTTAAGTTTGGTCGAAAGCGCTGCGGAATAAGTTGGCGCTATACAAATAAAGATTATTATATTATTAGTTGGAAACCTTCTTTTGAAAAAACGTTGTTTGCCCATGATTATCTGCTGACTGCATTATTTAGACATATGCTAGAGTTGAGCCACTATATCTAAGCTTGCTGTTTTATCGTCTCAGGGCTTGTGCCCAATATCTTTTAAAACTTTAGCAACACTCCCAGCTGTTAGTACAGTATAGATGAATCTTTTAAAAGACCTAGCAATGCAGCTGAGAACTTCAGACAAGTCAAGGTGAGTGGTTGTGAAGAATAGTTGGGAGAGGAAGTAACCAAACTTTTTCAGCAGGCCCATGAGCATCTAGTGACACCCCAGTTGTTAGCACTGATGCCTTGCAGAGCTGGAGGTTCAGTTTTGACCAAGTTTTATTGCTGTATGTAGTTTTTCAAAGTTGATGTTGACCTTGATGAGATTTGAACCTAGGACCCAGCATTGCAAGGCAACAGTGCTAGCTACTGAGTCACATTCATTGAAGAACCTCATCCTCATGAAAAAGTCCCTCCTGTATTCTGTTTCCGAAACTGAAAGATTCGTAAGATGGAATGGAGACACAAAATATAGAAATAGATTGAAGTGGAAGATGTTCTGTTTCAATACATTTATATGGGCTTGAAAACGTCTTTTAAAGCTGGTTATTCGTGAACTGGTGATTTAATAATGATGTCATGCCAGATTACCCAACTATCTTTTAGTACTATGATTTTTAATTAATTAATTAATAATTAATTAATTAATACCTGAATTCTTTTTTTTCATCAAACTTGAGTGCCTTTTTTCCTATCTTTTTGTGTATACTCCTCCTTGGTTTATGACTCTTTACCTTTGTTGTCAGCAAAAGGAAGCTGTGTCTGGCCAAACAATTAACCTACCATATTTGTGGTGTCACTGAGGACAAGTAATCACAGAACGTCTTCTCCTTTCCACAAACATTAATAGCATTCCCTGTTCCCCCTTCCTTACAGCAGTGACATCTAGCTTCCCACACACTCATGCAACGTGCCCTCTGCTGGAGGAAAACTGTTTGTGAGCAGTGTGTATGCATCTCCTGCTCCTGCTACAATTACCATCACTGCGTTTACAGTGTACGTTTGCTATGTGCACATGTCCCAGCACATACATCACATGTATCTATAGACATCGAGTAAATAATGTATACAGTGCAGTCTACATTTTCTTTAGCATGCAGTCCTATGGCCGATGGCTGAAACTGCATACCTATTCAGTGACATATGTCAGGGTATGATCCTCTCATTGCACACCCCCGGGAGACACTACAAAGTACAGTTTTCAAAGAGCCTACACAAAGTTTGGTGCACATATTCTCTAAGACTGTATTTACACAGGCGATAATAATATAATAAGACGCAGGTTGCGAGACACACAGAACTTGCGCATTTAAAGAACCCATTATTTTCAATGGGTTAATTTACATGAGTGGTAATTTGCTTGTACCAATACGAGAATCGCCCATGATGTATGGCAGCCAAAAAGAAAAACACACTGTACTGGCATGTAAATGCGATTTTTTTTTTTTATGAGTGTATTCCATTTTTTCCATTTTAACTGTCATAGGCACATCAGATTTTTTTCCCATGCTTGAACAACACATGTACAGCAATGCACGTCACGCTCTTTTTTTTAATGCAGAAAAGCATTGCAGAAACTTGAAAATCGCAGGTTTTTGAGTGGGATATAGGTCCCTTTTTCTCTGACCTATATTGCACTTGCCTGTGCACATACAGCCTAAGGGCTTATTCAGACGACCGTATATCGGCCGGGTATTCACGACGGCTGATATACGGTGTCCCTCTCTGAAGAGGGAGGAGGCTGGAAGAGCCAGGAGCAGTGCACTGAGCTCCCGCCCCCTCTCTGCCCCTCACCACTATTTGCAATGGGAGGGGCGGGACGGGGTCAGAGCTAAGTCGCAGAACTTAGCTCTGCCCCCTCCCATTGCAAATAGGGGAGAGAGGGTGGGAGCTCAGTGCACTGCTCCCGGCTCTTCTAGCCTCTTCCCCCTGCAGAGAGGGACACCGTATATCGTCTGGGCATGAAAACCCGGCCGATATACGGTCATCTGAAGCCGTCCTTAGGGCTCATTCAGACGAGCATGTTTATGTGCATACAAACGTGCACGAATAACCACGCGTCTATTAGAACCATTGGTTCACTGTGATCTGTACACATGTCCATGTTATACAGGCGTGCAAACGCGCGCACCTGCAAAAGATAGGACATGCGTGCACATAGGTCGGTGCTGCGCATCAATATGCCCCGCGGTGAGTCCCCTCATCACTGAACACTGTGACAGCATTATCACAGTGTTCAGTAATGATGGCACTCCCCGTGGGGAGTAAAGAATCCTTTGCCACAGCTGTCACACTGGACGAACAGCAGCGAACAGACCCCATTGATATAGAGCAGTCCATTCAGTTTACAACTGGCTGTCCGGCATTTTATATCTTAAAGGACAAAATTGCAATGCATAGTATTTGTCCCGTATTTTAACGAAAATCAGCGGTGGAGACTCCAAACAGAACCTCCGATGCTGATTAGAATAAGCCCTTACTCATATACTGTAGTTGTCCTTCCCTATAATCTTGTATGAAAATGTTTCATTTCCCTTTTATTAGTTTAGTTAAATCTTTGACTGACATTTATGTTTTATATTAAAAATAACAAGCATATTTCTATACCTAAAACACATAATAAATGTACCCACATTTAATGACATCTGCCATTTTACTGCCCATTCTGTAAATGTATTCATGTCCATCTGTAGGATATCTTATGCAGAGTATGTAATATTACATTCTTGGTGTCATTTTAATTATTTTGAACACACAGAAAGAACCAGGCTATTTCAAATGTCCAACGCCAATCTGCTCTTCTGCATATGCGCCACCATTTTTCCTTTGGCACGCATGCACAGAAGACGACGCAGGATCCCTTCCGGACCAGATCATCGCAGAACATCATGGAGATGGGAGGTGAGTAGTTTCAGCGCCCCTCATGGATGCGATCAGGGAGGGGAGCTGAAACTCTAAATTTAAAAAAACGTTTTATTTACTTTAATGCGATCGGCGCTATCCATTGGATAGCAGCAATTGCATAGCCGGGGGGGGGGGGGGGGGCTACCTCCAGGCACTGACAGCATGGAGCTATCACGTCCTCAGCCCACGTAGCTTTAATCCTCAGGGGATGCATGTTTTTACGTCCTCTAGAATTAAAGCGCACTTAGCTAAGACGTAAAAAACCAATGGGGCTGTCACTAACGGGTTAACCCTTTCCATTCCAATTTGTATCCTGGTTTTCCTAGGGGGCTTAGTCTTTTTCTGCTGTTATACAACAGCGCTATATGCTGGCTGAAGCCAGTACTGCATGAGGTGACACATTGGATAGGCTCTGACAGCAGAGAGGCTAGCAATATACAGTAAGAGAACCCCGACAGATGTCTTCCATCATCGGAGCTGTACAGCCTTAAATCATAATGTATTCAGAGGTCAGACAGGGGATTGGAAAGGGTTAATGAGCTGTGTTTTTACAGGTCATTGGTTAGACTAAATAAAAAAAATCAAAATCAGAAAACAAAAATACATGTTTAGTATCCCTGCATCCGTAAAAGTCCAATCTATCAAATTAACACATTATTTACCCCACACGCCGAATGTCATTCGAAAAAAAAATTAAGAACACCAGAAATGCACTTTTTTGGTCATTCTGTCTTCAAGAAAAAATCCAATAAAAAGTGATCAAAAAGTCGTATGTATTTCAAAATGGTACTCACACAAACTACAGGATGTCCCACACAAGTATGTGGATGGAAAAATTTATTACGCGCAGAAGATGGCGGCAAAAAATAATTTTATAAAAATTAAATGTCTTTAAATAAAAATAAAAGTAGTACAGCAAAAAAAAAAACAACAAATATAAGTTTGGTATCGTAGTAATTAGAGATGAGCGAGCACCCAAATGCTCGGGTCCGCGTTATTCGAGTCGAGCTTTTCGTAAAATTCGAGAGCTCTACTCGAGTAGCAAACCCCATTGACTACAATGGGAGACTCAAGCATTTTTGTCTCTCCCTCTCTCTCCTTCCGCATTCTTCCTTCAGCCTCCCGGCTCGGCGAGCATGTGACAGTGGGGGTCAGGTGGCACACAGCGGTCACATGATCGCCGGGCAGAATGCGGAAGTAATACTTCCGCATTCTTCCTTCAGGCTCCCGGCTCGGCGTTCATGTGACAGCTGGGGGTCAGGTGACACCGGCGGTCACATGATCGCTGGCCGGAATCTCTGTGCATTACACAGTGCTAATTGAGCGCTTCTCCTCGGGGTCCTGGATGAGGATCAGTGCAGGAGTGTATATGCACCCGATGTGTCTGATGATCGGGTGCAGATACACTCCTGTACTGCAGTGTCGGGCCTGTCCCGACATCGGAACTGTGGAGGAAAATGATGATGTCGGGGTAGGCCCGACATTGGATTCGAAAGGGTTATTAGTACCATTGAAAAATACAACTCGTCCCGCAAAAAACAAGCCCCATACAGCTATGAAAAAAATGCTTGGTCACTAAGGGGTTAAAATACTTGAAAATGAGACGTGCTGCTATTATTCAGTTTCTCCAGTGTAATCAGCACAAATTTTTTTTACAAATTTGTTACACAGTGTCATTTTTTGGAGGGAAGCAAGCAATAATACCATCTTTAATTATCATTCGATACACAACGTATAAAGAAAATGCAAGGTACACCTTAGTCCCTAATAGTCAGAAGACTAATTAACCCACTCACAGATAAGTTCCCTAAAAACTCAATCTTTATTGATAAATAACTAAAATGGGGCCATAGACTAACAAAGACACAAGAAACAAACAGACAAACAATAATGATTATGTATGGTGCGGAGGGTCACCCCAAATTGTGCCAGTGGATTCCTTGTATGCACCTAGTATTCAATGATGGGTACCAAAACTCAAATGGATTTTGAGATCCACACAATATTGAGGAACCTACTTAAAGTGTCTATTATCAATTCTATCTTTAGTAGGAGCACTCCACACAAAAGATTTGTTTAAAGTGGGATGTTCCCAATAAATAGAAAATGACTACACAGAGACACTGGGTTAGTAATACGCTAGGAGTAATTGCCCGTTTGCAGATACAGCTTAGATTTTCTGACCTGCAGGTAATTCAAATATAGAAGAGCAATGTCATCTGATGTATATAGGAACTTAATCAGTCTGTTACATTAATTGTAAGTTAAATTTGGTTCAATGCGTTTCAGTTGGACCTTTCAACTCTTCAGGAACAAGGTGGTCATTGGACTAAATAACTGAAAGGACAGGGATTAGCCCTATCCTTCCTGTGCAGATCCCCCACACAATCAACCAGTAGGGAGATTTTCTAGATAAGCAACAACATCAGGAATGATGATAGAAGCAATCTTTAGCTTAAATTATGTTGGACTAATACCAATGAAGTTTGTTAGGCCAGTGAGACACCAATATTTATAGCCCCCCTAGTCACCTATTGATGCCAGTACTACAGTTCAGCAACGTTGGCATCAGGGTCATATAAGTCACAGCCTTAATTGCGCTGAAAGAGCTCCATTCATGTCTCCCATAGATAGAGCACTGAGCAGATATTGCTAAGCGGTGACTAGTTCAGGCTGATATATCTAAGCTGTCCCACTATGCTGTCCATCCAATTGTGGATCCCAAGCTGCCTTTGTTCACTTCTGCTTGAATGCTAAGCCTCATGAATACTACGGGACAATCCCAATCAACTGCTCTTGTAATCTGGGATGAAATTCTCTTGCGTCTGCTGAAAATGGATTGAGTACCCTTGTTGGTATCTCAAGGGTAAATAGATCATGAAATCTAGTTTGCATGTCATCTTTGGCTTGTATGAAGTGTGAGCAAAAAAACATCTAAGTCTGCATCTTGAAGTTTGTCTCTGTCTTTGCGTGCAATTTCTTGAAGACTCAGAAACTGGCAGAGCTCGCGTTGACTCAGGTTATTGGTATGAAGGCCCAGTTTGGCAATAAAGGAAGATACTGTATTATGACTTTAGCCTTAATGAAATTCATTTTGTCTCCTTGCAGCTTTGTGTTGGCCTCGTTGAGTTTGTCAAACATGTCTGTGAGATAGGCAACTTTAAGACGTCGTAGTTCGATTGCTTCACAAAAGTTTGGGTCAGTCTGCCTAAGAAACTCGACTACTGTGTCAAAAAGTTCGTAGAAGCATTGTAAGCACTTTCCTCTTGACAGCCACCTCACTTCGGTGTGTAGGAGAAGACGTTCGGATTCTTTGTCATGGTCTTGACCGAGCTTGCGGAAAAGACATTCATTCAAAGACTGCACATTTGTCTTAGCATTAATTACATAGCGCAGAGAATCATGCAATCTCTCACATAAATGTTTAGCAACAAGGTGCTCCCGATGGATCACACAGTGGACTGCCATTATGCCAGGTATAGCAGATTTTAAATGGGCTATAAAACTGCAATATCGACCAATCATGGATGCAGCCCCGTCGGTTACACAAGCAAGTACATTTGTTAAAGAGACAAATTCTTCCACTCTTTTGTATAGCCCGGCCGCATCTTCTCCCTGGGTCCCCGGCAGTGATCTTCTCTTCTGGCCAGGGATTCAAAAATCCCTAGCTCCTTGAAGCGCTGGCTAGCGCTCAATAAATGGCAGTGATTGAACCAATCACAGCCACTCATCGAGTGCTGGCTGTGATTGGCTGAAGCTTAGCCAATCACAGCCAGCACTCGAATTGCTGTGATTGGTCCAATCACTGCCATTCATCAAGTGCTGGCTGTGATTGGCTAAGTGTCAGCCAATCACAGCCAGCACTTCCAGGAGGCGGGGATTTTTGAATTCCCGGCCAGAAGAGGAGAAGATCACTGCCGGGGACCCGAGGAGAAGATGCGGCTGGGCTGACAGTGCGGGACAGATGATTTATGTGTGTTTTGTTTTTTTTTCTTCTTCAGCTACAGCTTATTTTCAGGGAAGGGCTTATATTTCAAGCCTCCCCCGAAAATCCTCGCATGTGGTGCTACAAAGTCGCGCGACTTTGTAGCACCACATGCGACTTTGTAGCGCTACAAAGTCGCGGTATTACCACGATAAGTTGCAGCGATGTCGCACGGACCAGCGATGCGATATCGCAGCGATGCCGTGTCGCCCATGTGAACGAGGCCTTACTGATGTTTTTGCATTTACACTGGACAATTATCACTGAATTTAGTTCGTTTGATCAAATTTCGAGCGATAATCGTCTCGTGTAAATGGTCCATTAATACATAAAAGTAGTAGTTATCAGAATAATAATGATGAAAGCAAAGGTTAGCATAACCACGTGTTACATTTAAACCTGAAAGACCTTACGTGCATTTGTAAAAATTGCCTTGTGTATACTTTAATCAGCTTTTAAATGCCAAAGTCAATTAAGAATATCTGACACACTTCTGAATTGGCCGGTCAATTACCTAACCTCAAACCATATGGCTCTCAGATCAGTGTAATCTTTTACATTTGTAATATGCATAATTCTGCTCGTTGACAGAAGGTGTAAACAACAATTAGTGGGCCAGCATATCCTATAGCTGCTGCTACTGCCACTAATTAGTATGCTGAAAGCTCTTTGCAGTGTAGGATCTTTGCCAGTGTTCTTAGCTATTATCTCATTCTTGCTTCATTGACACAAAAACACCAGACGTTAACTTACTGCCAAAAGGGTAATGCCCTCTGCCATCTCATTTGTTGTACAGCTTAAAATATAAATCACACCATTTATCAAGAATAAGAACTTTGGAAACAAACACCATCAAGGTACGTTTGCATGCACCTTTCCATTTGCAGACATGCTATCAGGCCCAGCCTTAGGTTAGATGGCTTCTTATGCAGAACTTTTATAGCACTCTACCGCTAGAAGAAACAAATTTTATATATATTGCATTGATAAGCAGTTTGCCTGCCTGTATTCTGCTTGTTTAGAAAGCATGAACATAGTAGCATGGCCAAACCGGAAAAGCTCAGTGAATGAATACTGTACCAGAACCAAGCTCATTAGATAAATAAAGTAGCAGAACTAAGCAATTGTGATGCAGAGCATCTACAGGCTGGCAGAGGGAGCCCCCATCTGTCTAACCATTAAGATAAACTATTGTTTCTATTGAATACGAGGTCTATTGCACTATTCCATACGTTAAAAAGGTATGCAGAGGTACGCCAGCTTGAGGAAGGTCGAAAGGACATTTTTTTCTCCCTTGGGTGAACATAGCCCAATATATATGTTTACTATGTACATTGGACGCTTTTCCTGGTGTACATGGTAAGCACATATCATTAATGTGAAGTTATAAGAGCTTAAAAAGCCAAGGGATAATAACGAGGCACTGAATTCTCTGTCTATTTGCTTTATATTGCTCCTGTAATGGCTTTCTGTTCAGTGCCCCATTCCACTGAATTGCTACTAACTATCCATTTAAGTGCCTTTCTTTTAAGTGTCCCTTGATGTCTGTTTGCAGTTTATTGCTTCTTTGCAACGCTTCTGTGAGTCACAGTTATAGTGCTCCCGCAAGGTAAGAGTGCCGCCTTTGGAAAATCCGCTGAAAATCTGCAGCATATGAACAGAGCCTAAAACAGAAGGCTGTAGAAGTTCTTGAAATCAGTCACTAAAACTCTAATATGTATTTGATGCATACGACAGACACTAGCAACCCCAGTGGACCTCATTGATTTATAATGGTGTCCATCATTTCAACAGAAGGAATAGCACTGAGTGCTGCGCTGTTCTTGCTGTCATATATGGTAGAGGCTCCTGAAAGGGATTCAGGCGGAAGTCTGAACACAGCCTCAACACCGCTTTTACTTATTGATTTCATTGGTGCAAATGCTCATAGTTTTCCATAACAATTCTAGGGACATTTTGTATTATGTTCCAATACATTATATTGGTTTACCAATTCCTATGTATAATGGCAATACAAATCGTTTCTATTGCCCAGTGATTCGAGCTACCAGAAATGTTTATGACTAATATGTTTCATCAGGATAGATTCCATGTTTTTAAAATATTTTTCCTTTTGCCATTCACAATATATTAAATGAGATAATAAATATTACATTTTAATGTGGTGAATAACAAGGAATTTTGCTGCCTTATGGGAAATTGTCTATTTATTCTAACTATTTCTGTTATTGTCATGTACCAGAGGTGTGGATTCTCTAAGCTGTTTAACACTGACTAGACTCGATCACCTGGTCTACACCTTTAGCCATCACAAGGAGGTATGGAAGAGCCCCAGGTTTCAGTCCCCCAAATAGTCACAGATTGGTAGCCCTGATACAGTAGTACTGTAGGCAGTTATAAAGCCAAGGGTTGTAGTCAGAAGGCTGTTGAGAATGCAGCAGGCAAGAAGATGAGATAGGAGCGTAGTCAGGAGCAGAATCAAGAGTCAGAGCTACTACAGGTACCTGTGGAAACGTCCAAATGCAATATACAGGGACAAGGCTGAGGTCAGGATCAGGATCAAACAGGAGTCAAACCAGGAACAATAACACATGGCACAAAGCCAGTACATGAATCCATGGGCAATGTATGTCAGGATGATTCCCCTTTAAATAAATGTATCATCAGGCCTGCCGTCACCTCCAGAGCAGAAGAGCCATAGCTGTACCAGTGGGGCTACAGTGAAGGACAGGAACCAGATCGGTAGTAGAAAAAGCATTCTAGGCTACACTTGATAGCAGTCGCTTCCTAGAATGTGGTGCTGGAACCGAAGAAGGTGAGTATTTTCTAGAATTGTTGTTCCTTTAACTGAAAAATGCTATGAAAGAAAGATTCAATGTCTTTCGCTGGAATTTTCCTTCTATTGGAAAACATTTATTTCTGATTGTCCTGAAGGCAGCAATTTCTTTATATTGCAGTAAATTGAACCGTAAAATAGATTTTGTTTTTAGTAGCATGTTGTATAGCTTCGCATTTGTCATTTCAGGCAGGGTCTTATTTAATCTATGGGCACATTTACGAGCCCCCTCCCCAAGAGAAGTGCCGCTGCTGTACAAACCTAGTTTGTCTGTTAACACACCTGTATTTAAGGTCTGTCTTCTCAAGGTCGCTTTCACGTGGCCCAAAAAAATCGCACAAGATTTGTGCGTTGCAAGACAGAGAAACCTTGAATGAATATGAACCTATTCTTTTGAATTAGCCTGAGTCTAATTTCACACAGGTGAGAATAATAACAGACCTTGAAACTCAGCCCGATATCATGCTCGGGAATGTGCGATGTCCCCACAGATGCAAGTTTTTCCCATCACTTCAGGGAAGTTGCAATCCTCCAGTGCGGTTTTCAGTGTTTCCAATGGGAAACCTTGCATCACCTTGCCCTCTCGTGCATCTTTTTCTGGCCCCATTGAAAACAATGGGCGAGGAGTTCCGAGGGAATGCCCAAAGATACTACATGCTGCAAATATATATATTGTTGTTTGCTATTTAGTCATTCACAACCCTCAGTGACCCTAAAAATGAGCTCCCTCCATGTTTCTCAGTTTTGCACTGCCTCTTTCAGTTGGTTGATATCCATGACAGTATCAGCTCTGACAGTATCAGCCATCGTGTTCTTTGGCTATCAGGTCTTCTTTTGCCACTGATCTGTTCAAGGATTATAGATTTTTTTTAGCGACTCTGCTCGCATTACATGGCCAAAATAGGTAAGTCTGAGCCGGGCATCTTGCCCTCCAGTGATATAGCGGGTCTTATACGATTCAGGACTTCTCTGTTTGTGACTCTTGCCATCCAGGGCATACACAGCAGCTTTCACCAGCACAAAACACATCAGTCAGCTTCTGTCAGCTTTTTTCACAGTCCAGCTTTCACATCCATACATGGCTATGGGGAAAACAGTGGTTTGCACTATCTTGCATTTAGTTGCGATGCCGATATCCCTACTTTTCCAGATTTTGTCCAAGTTTAGCATTGTGCCTTGCCCCAATATTAGCCTCCATTTTATCTCTGCCATAGATTCTCCATCCTGATCAATTTTTGAACCAAGGAAGATGAAGTCTCGTTGTTGATTTTGATCATTTTTTTGCAGTTGTCTTATTTTTTGTCTTCTTTAAATTCAGGTAGAGGCCCATTATTTCACTTTCAGTTTTAATCTTGCAAATCAGCAGCTTCAAACCTGCTTCTGTTTCTGCAAGCAGAGTTATGTCATCTGCGTAACAGAGATTGTTGATGTTTCTGCCACCTATTCTCACCCTGGTTTCCAAATCGTCTAGGTCCATTTTCCGCATGATCACCTGCGCATATAGGTTAAACAAGAAGGTTGAGAGGATGCAGCTCTGTCGGATATCTTTGCTGATCCCAAACCAATCTGTGTCCCCATGCTGTGTTCTCACAGTGGCTTCTTGATTGGTATAAAGTAATTTTAGCAGCTTGACTAGATGTGCTGATACACCCAGCTCTTGTAGGGCCTGCTACAGCTTGTCATGGTCAACGCAATCAAAGGCCTTGATATAGTCGATGAAACACATGTAGATATTCTTTTGGTATTCTAAAACTTTTTTTCATGGTCCAGTGCAGGTTTGCAATATGGTCGCGGGTGCTGCATCCTCGCCGGAATCCTGCCTGCGCATCATGGAGTGCCGCTTCAACTACTGATCTCAGTCTTTCCTGTATAATTTTAAGAAGGATCTTGCTTGCATGTGGAATGAGGGCTATTGTTCGGTAGTTGGAGCAATTGTACATATAATATATAATTATATATAATATACAGCAGTGCAGATGAACTCCTATTAATGAGGAGAGGGGGAGGAAAGGCAGATTCTGGTGCATGCAGTCTAACACTCCTCTATGTATACATATTTTATTCCTCTTGTGAGGGTATATGTATATATTGCCATATGTTTTTTATGCTTTATACCTATATGCAAGTTCTTTTTGTTTTTTTAATTCTTTATTTCTCGCCATTTTCAATTTAGTTAATCATACATTTGTAGGTAAACTTCTTAGTAAACTGTTTACACGGTATTAAGTATAACAACATAACATTGAAATAATTTTCTTATTTTCCTGTTGTAACTTGTCTATTAACGTTTAAATGAGCATTCAACTTTCTGTTCTAATTAAGGACATGGGGGGAGAACACTACTGCCCTCCTTTCGTCCGTGGTGGACCTATCGTCCTAACTGGGTTCTACATATTCTTCTTACTAACTAACGAGACACATTGGGGAAACATACATTTGTTTGGTCTGTTTGTAGGGTATGATGGAGGCAGGAGAGGGTGGATCGGGGGAGAGAAAGAGAGGAAGGGGAAGAAGAAGAAGAAGAAGAAGAGAAAAAAAAAAAAGGGGGGGGGATATGGCCATGTAGTTCCTCAGGCTTTATGGGTTAATCAAGGATTTGCATTCATCTGAGTCACGGAACTGTATCCAGTAGTACCATGTTTTACGGAACTTTTCTTGTGTACCTTTTAGTGAGGCTGTGAGGTCCTCCATCTCCATAATCTGGTCAATTGTGTTGAGCCACATTGTTATCGTGGGTGAGGTCGTTTGCCTCCATAGCCTCGGGATGCATGCTCTCGCCGCACCTACCATGAAGCATACCACCGATTTTTTGTATGTGGTCAGGGGGATATCGCCGTGGTGCAGGAGGAAGAAAGCTGGTGTTTTTGGCAGCAGGTAGTGTGTGAACTTGGAAGTGATCCGCCACACCTCTGACCAAAAGTTGGTAAGCTCCACACACTCCCAGAAAATATGCAGCAACGTCCCTTGTTCTGTTCCGCATCTCCAACACAGTGGGGAGACCGCAGGGAATATCTTGTGTAATTTGGAGGGCACCCTGTACCATCTAGAGAGGACTTTATACCCCGATTCCTGCACTTTACTTGATATGGAGGAATGGTGTGTAATGGTGAATATTTTTTCTTTTTCCTCCTG
Source organism: Eleutherodactylus coqui (assembly GCF_035609145.1). Taxonomy (NCBI): domain Eukaryota; kingdom Metazoa; phylum Chordata; class Amphibia; order Anura; family Eleutherodactylidae; genus Eleutherodactylus; species Eleutherodactylus coqui. The sequence continues at coordinate 401,893,947 of NC_089837.1, forward strand.
TGTCAGTGTCACCTTGAGATCCTCTTCCCATCTTTCTATGTATCCCAGCGACTTGTTTTCATTTTGTGAATTAAGTATGTTATAAACCCTGGACAAGGTGTGTCTAGACGGGCCCTCTCCGCTACATATTATTTCAAATTGTGTTTTTGGTCTTGCGAATGTGTCGGGTCTAGGGAGTGATAGGAGAAAATGCCTTAGTTGGATTGTTTGCCACAGTGATATTGAGTTTGGTTCTGTTATTCCTCTCAGCTTGTCTACTGATAACCATTGGCCCTCTTGTAGGAAGTGTTCCGCTCGGAATCTACCTCCTGCTATCCAGTTTCGAAAGGCTTTGTTCTCGTTCCCTGGCGGAAATGCCATGTTGCCTAGGATTGGGTACATGGGGGATGGTTTAGGGGAGATATCTGCGTTGGTGCTTATTTTGTTTATTATGCTCATTGTCGGGCCAATTGTAGGGTGTTTCATGTAATCCGTTGATGCTTGTCCCTTTGTCCACGTGAGGGCTGTCAGTGGCATTTGTACGAATGATTGTTCAATTTCCACCCATATCTTAAGGTCAGAGTGTCTGTGCCAGTCTACTGTTCGTACCAGATGTGCCGCTTGGTAATATCTCAGGAAGTTTGGTAGTCCCATACCTCCTTCTTTTTTGGGTTTGGACAGGGTGCTCCTTGCTATACGAGAAGGTTTGCCTGCCCATATGAATTTAATCATGAGCGAGTGTAGGTTTTGAAAAAATTGTCTCGGGACCTGAATGGGGAGGGCCTGGAACATATATAGCACTCTAGGCAGTATGTTCATTTTCATAATGGCCCCTCTACCGAACCATGAAAAAGTGCCTTTGGTCCAGGCGTTTGTGTCCTGTCTAATCTTATTTAGAAGTGTGGGGAAGTTGGCCGAATATAGGTTTTCGGTGTGTGGTGTGAGGTTAATTCCGAGGTACTTGATGTGGTCTCTTGCCCAGGAGAATGGAAAGGCATCTTTAAATTCATTTACTGTGGATTGAGGGATGGAGATATTAAGCGCCGCCGATTTGTGGTAATTAATCCGGAAGTTAGATAAAATGGAGTATGTTTTTATTTCTGCCAGCAAATTCGGCAGAGTGATTCTTGGGTTGGAGACAAAGAATAGTAAGTCGTCTGCGTATGCCACAATCTTATGTTCCGTGTCTCCAAGTGGAATTCCTTGGATATTCGGGTTCAGGCGGATGTGTCTCAGTAGTGGTTCTAGGCATAATATAAAGATCAAGGGTGAGAGCGGGCAGCCCTGCCTTGTGCCGTTTGTTATGGGGAAAGGGGTTGAGAGCTGTCCATTCACTCTTACTGAGGCTGTCGGGTTCGAGTATAGTCCTGACAGCCATTTTAGCATGTTAGGGCCTATTCCTATATGAGTCATCATGGTGAACAGAAAGTCCCACTCTATCCTGTCGAATGCTTTGTCCGCGTCTGTGGAGAGTAGGCAGACCGGTAAGTGTTGTTTTTGTGCGTGATGTATTAGGTTTATGGCCTTTCGTCGTATTGTCTTTAGCCTGTCTGAGCGGTACAAAGCCTACCTGGTCTTTATGGATTATGGATCGTAGGAGAGGGGAGATCCTATCTGCTAAAATTTTTGAAAACAGTTTTAGGTCTATATTCAGTAGGGAGTTGGGGCGGTAGCTCTGACACTGGGCTGGGTCCTTCCCTTCCTTTGGGATTACCGCGATATGGGCTTTCAGTGTGTCTCTGGGTATTATGTTCCCGTTCGTTATGGAGTTGAATGCTCGCGTGAAGTGGGGAGATAGTGTCCCTGCGTATTTTTTGTAATATATGAGTGATAACCCGTCGGGGCCTGGGGCTTTCCCTGTGTGAGATTTTGAGATGGCATCTGTCAGCTCATTCTGGGTGATAGGGGCCTCCAATGCATCAATCGCTTCCTGTGGGAGCCTGCTTAAGTTTGATCTTTGAAGGTAATCTTTGATGGCTGTTCTCTTTCGTTCTCTGTCTTGTTCTGACTGTGGTGGTGATAGATTATACAGGGCCTGATAGAAATTGCGGAAGGCTTCCGCTATCTGTTGAGGGGTATGCATAGATTGGCCATTTTGGGTGTTAATATGAGGGACATACGCTTTAGCTCTGGTTGAGCGGAGTGCTCGTGCTAGTGTGCGGCTAGGTTTGTTCCCAAATTCGTATAAGTGGCGTCTGCATTTTGTTAGGTTCGCCTTTGCGTGGCCTAAACAGGTCGTACGGACCTTTTCCCTAAGCAGTTTCAACTGTACCCCCACCTGGCCGTCCTGGTTTGATTTGTGGGTTAATTCCAGGGCCTGTATTTTCTCAAGTATTCCCCGGAGGTATTCTCCACGTTCTTTTTTAATGCGGGATCCTATTTTGATGCATAGTCCCCTGATGACACATTTATGAGCTTCCCATATTATCAGTGGGTCCACATCCGGGGTGTTGTTATGTTCAAAATATTCATTTAGGGCTTTCTGAATTTCGTCTGAAGTTATTTGGTCATGGAGAAGGGATTCATTGAGTCGCCAGTTCCATTCTTTTTTGTGTAGGGAGGGTAATGTTAATTCTAGGGTAATTAACGCATGATCCGAGAAGGTAATATTATCTATTTTTGCTGTGGCCAGGGCGGGTAGGGATGAGTGATGCAGTAAAAAGTAATCAATTCTAGAGTATGTATTATGTGATGGGGAAAAATAGGTATAATCCTTGGTAGTGGGGTTTAAGACCCTCCATACGTCTACTAACTGATGGTTATGGAGATTTTTCTTGATCCTACGGTGTGCCGAGAGTGATAAGCTATCATTTCCTTTAGAGGTGTCAACATTTGGGTCTATTGTTACATTGAAATCCCCTCCCAGTATCAGGGTGCCCTGTTTAAATTCCTCCAGATCCTCCAGAGTCCTTTCTAGAAAGGGCACCTGGTTGGAGTTGGGGAAATAGACTGCTGCAAGTGTGACTGGTGTGTTGGCCAGCTTACCTTTTGTGAAAGCATATCTACCTCCTGGGTCACTGCGCGTCTCTTCGTGCTCCCAGTGGATCGAGTTGGCGATTAGTATTGAGACACCTTTGGACTTACTTTCGGTGTTCGTGCTGTGGTATGCGATTGGGAACCTGGCGTTAGAGAGTCTGGGATGGGCGTTCGTGCGGAAGTGGGTCTCCTGGACGAAGGCTACTTGTGCTCTTTTTTTCCAGAGGAGATGGAGGATGGAGGACCTTTTTTCAGGGATATTCAAACCCTGCGCGTTAATGGAGACAATCGTTAGCTTGGCCGACACAGTTGGCATAATGGATGTTGTGTACCGGCCTTGTAAGGTAGAGGGGGAAAAAATGAGCAGAGACTAGAAGGAAATAGAGAGGGAGAAGAGGGAGAGAAGAGGAGGTAGTTAAAAAAAAAAAAAAAAAAAAAAAGAAAAATGTATATATATATGAAATAACGGGAGGGTTAAGATATGGAAGAGAAGTGGATGGACACACTCGCGGGGTAACAGACACACTAGGGGGGGGGAGGTAGACCGAGAAAGCTAGAAACTTAGCTTAACGTAAGAGTTAGCAACTATTGCTACAAACTGTTAATCAGAGGGCCTGGTCCCCTATCTAGTGAGGGTAGTACCAGGGCCTCTGATATCCTATTTGGGAAACGTGGAAGTGCACTAGGTGAGCGAGGACTCCGTTGTACACTGGGGGTGCAAAGGAGCTGTGTGAACTTTAAATCTTCTTTTGTTAGTCCGTTGTCTTCAAGATCCCGCTATGTCGTTCCGGGGCACCGTTAGCCGCAAATGGATTGTTCATCATGTGCATAGGACAGTCCTTTGGTTAAGAAAGAATTGTCGGGGAGAGTAAGAGGTGTTGAGAACTTTGTAACTAGGGCAGGGAAAAAATTTCTGTTCATCTTTTCTGTCAAACAGCGGAGGAGTTTTGGCTGGAGGGTGTTAACACCACGGTCGGGTTTCGTAGGTCTGCTGGGAGGGTTGAGGAGCACATTGGCGTGTCTTCAGGAAGTACTACGGGTATCATCTGTTAGTGATGGTAGTTTCCATTGGTGCCGTCCAGTCCGGGACGTGGACCGCCGGGATGTCCAGGAATGAGAACGCCCCTTCTAGGTCCTCTGGTGTTCTGACCGTGAAAAGGCGTCCCCTCTTGCGTAGAATTAGATGAAAGGGGTGTCCCCATTTATAGGTTGCGTCAGCTCTGCGTGCTGCGTCCAGTAGCGCGCGTATCAGCCTTCGGTTGTTGAGGGTTAATCTGGAGACATCGGGTAGTATTGTAATGTTCATGCCTTTATAGCTGATTGGGCCGTGTTCCCACGCTAGTCTTTGAATGTCCTCTTTTTGTCTATAGAAGTGGACACGGCATATGACATCCCTCGGGAAGTTTTGATTTCGTGTCCTCCCGCCAAGCATGCGGTGGACCCTGTCCATTTCTATTGTCCTGTCCTCTGGGCGTTGTAGTAGTTTGTTAAAGATACCTGTCACATAGTCATGTAGGGCTTCCGGCGGGACCTCTTCTGAAATTCCCCTCAGTTTGAGGTTGTTGCGGCGCCCTCTGTTCTCAACATCGTCTAAATGCAGGGTCAAATCTCGAAGTTGTTTCTGCTGTTTCTCTACTAGTGAGGTTAATTGTTGAAAGTCCGTAGACGGGGCATCGGTACTTTCTTCTAAGGCGGTCACTCTTTCTGTCAAGGATTGTACTGAGTGGCTGACTGCAGCCATCTCTTTTTTCATGCTTCTCCTCTATGCGCCGAATTTGCATTTCAAAGTCTCTCTTGGTGGGCAATGCACGGACCATTAGCCAGAGCGCGTGGAGGGTCTGGGAGTCATCTAGCGGTGGTTCTGCCGTGTACCCTGCATCTGGCATCGGGGTAATTCTGGGGTCTGATGGCTACATGGTATTTCCCCCCTTTTCCCCAAACGCTGCTTCTGGGTGGGGGATGGGAGCCTGAATCTTCCCAGGGGTCTTTGAGTTATGGGCCATGGGGCTCTCTTGTTCTCTGGTGTGGGGCACTGTATGGGGTTCCCACCTTGTCTCCCCCTGAGGGCTTCGGTTTCTCCCTGTGGCTATTACAGCTGTGTTCTTGGTTGTGCTGCTGTATCCTGAGTCCCCCCTCTCTTTGGTACCTGTATGCTGGCTGGGGGTTGGAGTGCTTCTCAGGGGCTCAGGGCTGTGGGTCCGTGAGTCTCCCTGTCTCTCTGCTTGCGCTGCTGTCGGCTCCCTCTCGGGGCTGTGTTCTGCATGTATCGTTGTAGTGGGGGCTGGAGGAGCTGTGGTGGCAGGTGAGCTCAGTGTCTTGCTCATTTCTCCTACCTTGTCCTCCTCGGCAGGTCTGTGTGGATGCGGGGGAGCGGGGTGCCAGCGCCTCCGGCATGTTGCAGCGCTGTCCCCACGTGGGTGCCCGGCGCCATGTTGGAGCGCTGTTTCCCCGCTTCTGCCGCGCTCTGCGAGTGCAGGAATCGGCTGATCGGGGTCCCGTTCGGCGGCGGCAGGTCTCCTTTCTTCCTGCCTGTCTTCACCATCTTCTCCCTCGGTTTTTCTGGCTGTGTCCTCGGTGTTTTTAGGTTATCGGCAACGGAGCCCCGGTCTGTGCGCCCTCACTCCTTCATGCCTAGCCACGTCCCCCCTATATGCAAGTTCTATTCAATTCCAAATGAGAAAAAACTTATATGTCGCCTTACATCAGATATTCCAAAGGCCTTGCGAGACAAAGACAAAATGTATCTTAAAACCCAGCAAAGGAAGAACCAGACACAAGGACGCGTACTTGGCTGTTTTTCCAGAGGCGCCGTAGCAAGATAACGACTGTTTTCACTGTCTCAGGCCGGAAATCCGGACTTCCCATATATGGTTATGAGCCCATCACCCATTCCTGGTGATGAGACAAAGGGTATAAGATCTCATGTAATCTGTAATAAAGCGCAAAGCGCAGTCATGTCCCCGTGTGAGAAACTATACCAGACCTCCGTGTGGTGTCTCTTTTTACCGCCGGCAGCGGGGCAAGTGGAGTGGGCCTGATTGGTGCTGCACTTAGAATTACCCTGACAAATGGCGCAACCAACTGGGGCGGTAAAACCAGAGCCGTACAACGCATTCCACCCGGATCCACGCCACGGAGAAGCCATCCTGCTGCAAAGCGAGCCTGATCAACTCACAGAACTCCAGGTAAGACCGGCATATATTTATGTTGTGTTTTACGCTGAGAGTCTTGCAGCGGGACTGACTATCTGTGTTTTGTGACCGGACGGGTTGGGTTAAGAGTTCTACACGGTAACTCGTGTGGGCTTCGGGTTTGCCGTCATGGACCACTGACCGTGATATGCGCACCAATCGGTCACCCAGAAACTAGTCTGTAGTCTATTTGTACTTTGAAGTTTTAACGTTTTAATAATAGTGGAGATTGTTGTATCTGCAGAAGTTTTTTTTCTCTTTCTTTTCATTTAGTCTCACAAGAGAAGGGACCCTCGGTTGTTTTTCCAGTATATAAGGGGCTAACAATTTGAAAATTAAGAGGGATGCATTTTGTGAGACAGGCTTCATAGGAGAAGGGACTCTCGGTTGTTTTGCTTTATATATGGGGCTAACGATTTGATTTCAGAGAGATGCATTTTGTGAGGCTGGTTCCATAGGAGAAGGGACCCTCGGTTGTTTTGCCAGTATATAAGGGGCTGACAATTTGAAAATTAAGAGGGATGCATTCTATGGAGCGTGTTATTATTATTATTGTTGTTGTTGTTCTAATATGCGTAAGACCTTATTAAAGAAGATAGAGCCCCTCAAGGGCTGCCGCCGTGCGGATCAATTGATGGAGGAGAGACAGTAGGAGAGACAAGGGTTCCAATGTGTAAAATGTAAGAAAACTCTAATGAAAATGTGTGACATCGACCCGCACGGTAGATTACAAAAATGGTGTCTGGGAGGAGGTCTTTAGGACCAAGAGGCGCCTTGAAAGACCAAGGTTTGCTAGAAAGTGCTGGAGTGAGAAGCAGAGAGACAGTCAGAGAAAGTATGTACACGTATTAAGAAAGTATCCGTAAGTGAAATGTTGAAAAGTACAGTAAGTGATCAAGAGGGTGTCGAGAGAGTGTCTATTGAAGGTTATATTGGCAGTTAGGTAGGGGAGAGAAATAAGGGGAACAAGCAAAGTCGAGAAGAAGGTTACAGTGCATGTGATTTGTTGGCAGAGAGAAAGAAGAAAAGGTGTATAATACAAGATAGATAATAGATATGGATATATATGTGTGTGTGTATATATATATATATATATATATATATATATACTGTATGTGCAAATAGTTAACTGAGCTTGCTTTTAGATGAGAAAGATTGTTTACATGTAGCTGTAGAGTCTGTGTAAGCTTTTCAAGGTCAAGAAGATAACAAAGCGAGAGAAAATGCAATAATAACCCTGGATAATATCTTTGCTTGCTGTAAAGGAATGAAGGCTTGAAATAAATGTAATTAATTATACTGTCTTAGTAGGCAGGAAATATAGCAATTTCTAAGGTATATTCTTACTTATACAGGGGTTGAAAATGAAGAACATGTTGTGCTGTATTTATGAGTTCAAATGCAGGGAATAGTTAAGCTAAAACAATTCAGTCTGTGTTTCATATTCGTAGAGAGATAAGAGATGTTTTGAAAAGGTGGGGGCTTTCAGACTTCACTTTTTGTTCAGGGTCAAATACAGAGAAAGAAAGACAAGGGGGGCTGAAAAATACCCATAGATTCTAAAATACTTCAGTGTTTAATACGGCATATAATAGCTTAAGTAGATAAGAAAGATAGAATGTCTCAGCAAATTTTTTCACATAATTTGTCATAAATAGCGCTCATTCACAATCTCATCTCAATAGAATCATGTACTTTATAACATTATAGCACTCACCTCAATGTTTTTCAACTGATGTATGTTTGTCAAACTTTTTTTGTCCGTGCATCTGCATGTACTGGGACACCTTCAATGGGGGGTGACGGAGCAAACTTGAGCGCATGGATGAGAGTTAGTGACCCGTGTTCGGGCTGTGGTGAGTGTGTGATGCAGGTAATGACTTGGGGTAAAAGTCCCCCCCCCCATGCATGGGACTTTGCTTACTTTGCTTGGTTGAGATGTGGACGTGTAGACTGTTAAGCTGAAATGAGCTGTGAAAAAAGACGCACGGAGCCAATATCGAGGGGGTGGAGCTAGATGATGTAATAGTACGTAATGTTTCATCCCTCTTCTCGACAAGGGAGGGGGTGAGGATCTTGAGCAGCTAGTAAAAGTTTTTGTTTTGTTTTTTTTCTGTCTCAAATTTGATAAGACATTGCAGGCAGGATCAGAATAATAATGAATTCACTTAAAGGAATATCACATTTCAAACATTAATAGATGTTTTGTAGATTATTCTGCCCCGATGTAACTCATGTCTCTGTTATTGGTGCTAACATTTTACAGGCCTTATCTGCATCCATCAAATCTTTTTACAATGTTGTACTAACTTGAACCCGGCTACTATTTCTTCCAATTGCGTACCCGGGTTCAAAGGGGGGGAGGAGAAGGCATAGATGATCTAGGTATTGCAAGTCAGCCATTTTTAAATTTTTTGCAAGCCATTTTTAAATTTTTAAATTTTTTGCAACAAGATTCTGATCTTTTTGAAATAGAATACCAGCCTGATTGTCTAGCATTGATGCAACAAGAAAATTTAAGTTTTAAAAAGTTACTGAAGCCCTTGTTAACAATGCATATTTTGAGTTGTTTTTTATAGATGGTACCAGGGTGATTGACGGCTCCACACTGGATATGCAGTGGTTACACAACAAGATGTCCTAAAAGCAGAATGTCTCCGCATGTCGCAGTACAAGAAGCGGAATTAAAAGCACTCACGGAGGCGTGTAGAGTGGAAGAAGGTAAGACGGCAAACATTTACACTGACTCCCGGTATGCATTTGGCATAGCTCATGATTACGGCCCAACATGGAAGGCCAGACAGTTTTTTACCACAGCAGGACAGCCAATTAAGAATGATGCAGCGGTCTCATGGAGGCTCTACTTCTACCTGACAAAGTAGAGAGCTCACACCAATTCCTACACCGGAGAAGCAAGAGGCAATGCCATCACAGGCCACACAGCAAAGGCAGCGGCCCTCAAGCCGTGGAAGAAAGAAGAAAAGAAGAATTTGATAAAAACTTGGACTTTGATAAAAACATGGACTTTGATAAAAACTTGGACTTTGATATGCTAAAGACTTTACAGTTACAAGCCAGCAAGGAAGAAAAGGAAAAATGGACTAAAAAGGGACGGCGTATGGTGAACAGTCAACAGAACTTGCTTACCATAGTCCCTGTGCCCCATGATGGCCCAGCTGACGCACCAAAAGACGCACCTCTCAAAGCAGTAATGATGTCGACGCTTGAACGACGACTGGTGGCTCCTGGGTTTTCTGTAGCTGCTGCATCATTTGTCCAATTTTGCATGATCTTTGCCGTAAGCAACAGGGCAGAAGTAAATTTGCCACATAACACTTGCCGGGGCCACTCTACCCATTTCAGGGATTGCAAATTGGCTACACTCAGCTCCCACTTGTTGGGAAGCATGAATATGTGCTTGTTGTTGTTGATTTCTTTTCAGGTTGGAGACCTACCCTGTTACTAAAGTAAATAAGCAGGTAACCGCACAGAAGCTCATGAATGAGGTAATCCGCAGATATGAGGTACCGGAAGTGATTGAGTCAAACAAAGGTACACACTTCACAGGTGAAATAATGCAACACATCATGTCTGTTTTAGGTATATTTCAGGCTTTTCACACACCCTACCATCCGCGGAGTTGTGGGAAAGTAGATACCAAAGGCAATGAAGAAAATGGGCAAATTTTGAATTGAGTGTCTCCCATTAGTTTTTCTTTTTCTCCGGAGGGTACATGCCATAGTAGCTGAGTTTGGGGAATGATTCTCTTGTTAATTTTGTCATAAGCCTCTCCAAGGAATTGTCAATAATGCATTCTGCAGTCTCTGCTTTTCTCCCAGGTCCTACAGATGAGTGTCACAATCTGAAACCAGGTGACAGGGTCTATGTGAAAGAGTTTGAGAGAGAAACCCTGTTTAAAGGTCCTTACCAGATGTTGTTCACCACCCCAACTGCAGTCAAGCTCGAAGGAAAGCCCACTTGGATCCACACTTCGCACTGAAAGAACTCATGATCCTGCATATCCTTTAAATGCTATAATGTGGTACAATTCCTCTAACACACACCTTTGACTACTGTACACTAGTCCCCTGTTTCAGGGATCAGAACAAATTAATACAATCAAATGTGCAATATGAAGCCTACACTGAGGGTGAGAATCCAACACCACATCGTGCTAAGAGAGAAGTTGACACTCAAGGTGGTAACTTTGATCCACATGTATACATAGATGCAATAGGAGTGCCAAGGGGGGTGCCAGATGAATTTAATTCTAGAAATCAGGTTAAAGCAGGTTTTGATTCCTTATTTGCTATTGTCACTGTTAATAATAATGTAGATTGGATGAATTATATCTATTACAATCAGCCGAGGTTTTTTAAACTACACTAGGGATGCTTTTACAAGTGTTAGCTGACCAATTAGGGCCCACTGCATCCATGGCCCTAGAGTGGCCCTGGATATGATTTTAGCAGAAAGAGGTGGGGTATGTAATTTCCTGTACGTGTATTATGTGTATTATCCCTTTGATCAAAAAGAGTATGAGTAAGGGACTGCATAATGTGACACCAGCGTTTCCCTTGTTTGAAAAAGATGAAGAGCCAGTTCCGATAATGCCAACCAGATACGTTACCAGAAGAATGGAGAAATGTACTAGTACTGCGCCTGTCCCGGTCTCATAAGATGGACTGTCAGTGGACTTCCCATTTGCCTAGGGAAAGTGCAGAAGACCTTAGGTTCCGGCGAGGGCACACCCTGCGGGGTGTTAACTCGTACAGATAGAGGGTATGGATGCCCGGAAATAAACCCAGGGAATCCATGGCCTCCTTCTGAGGTGAGGTAGGGATCCCCCCCCTTTTAGGAGTAGGGACTTACGGGCAGTGGAGAAACCCTGACGCAAGGGAGAGACGACCGAGGAAGAGTGCAAGGTCTGATGCTTGATCTCCATATAAGTTTTTAGGGGGGTTTGTGAGGGTATATGTATATATTGCCATATGTTTTTTATGCTTTATACCTATATGCAAGTTCTATTCAATTCCAAATGAGAAAAAACTTATATGTCGCCTTACATCAGATATTCCAAAGGCCTTGCGAGACAAAGACAAAATGTATCTTAAAACCCAGCAAAGGAAGAACCAGACACAAGGACGCGTACTTGGCTGTTTTTCCAGAGGCGCCGTAGCAAGATAACGACTGTTTTCACTGTCTCAGGCCGGAAATCCAGACTTCCCATATATGGTTATGAGCCCATCACCCATTCCTGGTGATGAGACAAAGGGTATAAGATTTCATGGAATCTGTAATAAAGCGCGAAGCGCAGTCATGTCCCCATGTGAGAAACTATACCAGACCTCCGTGTGGTGTCTCTTCTTACCGCCGGCAGCGGGGCAAGTGGGGTGGGCCTGATTGGTGCTGTACTTAGAATTACCCTGACACTCTGTTCCTCTGAAGTAACCATGACATAAATGTTTCTGCGCGAACAACAGGTAAACACCTATACCAAGTTAACTGTGGTAAAGCTGGGTATATCAGCTAGTATATGATATACAGCACTGCAGATGAACTCCTATTATAAGGAGTTATGCAGCTGTGAGCATTTGTTCTAATCTAAATGACATCGTTTTAATGCCGACTCTCTAAGAACTCATAATGCAGCTGTGAAAATTTTGACAATCTGCAATGCAATTGCTCTATTTTTTGTCTTGCTGCACTGGAGACATTTGGAGATGTTTTTTTCTGTCCCCATTGAAAACAATGGGTGAGGCGTTTTGAGGGAATGCCCAAACATAATACATGCCATAATTTTTCCCACACCGCAACGTGGACAAAATTGCTCATGCATATGACCCTATTCAAAAGAATGGGGTTCATATTCGTGCGAGATTTTCTAGATCATGTGAAAGTGGCCTGATTGTATACATTATATATATAAATATATTTATATATACATGCAGCAGGTCAGACCTACGGAAGGTGCGATTGGTGAGGGCAGCAAAAATGATGGTAGTCGCGGTGGCACAGCCGGTCCTCTACCTTGAATCGTGGCCCAGCGTCTGTGCTGCACAGTGGTACATAGATGTTATGCACTGGCAGTAATTTCTAGGTGGCTACTTGTGTAGCCGGGTAGGGTAAGATGGTAATTCCCAGGGGAATTCTACCTGCGGAGTCGGGTAGGGTAAGATGTTTTGTCGTGACGCCAGTCCGTATATGGGTAGAGTCCCATTCCGAACAAAAATAAAAAATATAAAAATGGGAGAAATAAACCAAAAATGGGGGTAATAGTCCTGTTTCCTTTGGAGGGTGGTACCTCAGTGCATATGTTCGGTCGGTGGGGAGGAATTCCAGGAATCAGGTTTAAAGGTACAACCAAATGAACATTTTATTGGAGGGAGAATGCTTCCATAAGGGCAGAGCATACAAATTCTTTTACTTGATTTCAGGATACAAACATGAATTCACTTGACTTATCTTTAAGATGAAACTAGACAATGACTCGACTTTTACTTTGTTCTGTTGTCTGACATAATCTGAACATAGATTTTGGTTACTATATCTTTCCTTATTTTTGCTTTCTGACACATTTAGCTTATTCCTTGGCCCTGACTTTTCTCCCCTCCAACTGTACTAATCCTTCAGTGCAGTAGTTCTATAACTCCTTGCTCTCTCTCTCTCTCTTGCTCTGACATGAAGGTAATGTTAGCACTCACACTTTTTCTTCTCCCCACTGCACTTGCACCTCTGTCTTTGCTTCTTTTCTCCTTGCGCCTCTCTTTTCCTCTTCCTCAACTCTCACTGCTCAACTCCCCCAGACTCCTCCTGCTTTGACCTTTTATACTATCACTCTCCAACCCATTCATGGGAGACATTACCCAATCACAGGCCCTCTCTCTTCCTGTTACCTGACCAAACAATCCTCCTAAGATGTTACTAGGTGACCTAAACCCCTAAGAGAATGGGGAGCCTGTCAGTGATATATTACCCAGTAGTGAATGTAATAACACAAACCTAACATTTGTCACACGTGATAATACACGTGAGTTCAACCATGAAATACCACAAAAGTACTGTAGTACCCAACTGTGGGGTACTGCATATCTATATATATATATATAAAGGTAAAAGCCCTCACTGACTGACTGACTGACTCACTGACTCATTAACTCACTAACTGATTGACTCACTGATTCGCCACTAATTCTCTAACTTCCCAATGTCGTACAAACCTGAAATTTGGCACAACCGTTATTTAGGTCCTAAATAGGAAAAGTAAAGGGGTCACAACTCGATTATTCAATGCTAATTGCAAAAGTATTGGTACCTCTATGTAATGTGCCTGATTTAATTCTCTAACTTCCCGGTGTCATACAAACATAAAATTTGGCACAACCATTCTTTAGGTCCTAAATGGGAAAAGTAAAGAAGTCCCAACTCGATTATTCAATGCTAAGTGCAAAAGTATCAGCACCCCTATATAATGTAACTTCCCGGTGTCGTTGAAGCGTGAAATTTGGCACAAGCATTCTTTAGGCCCTAAAAACGAAATGTGAAGGGGTTGCAACTCGATTATGCAATGCTAATTGCAAAAGTAAGTGCACTTCTATATAATGTAACTTCCCGGTGTCGTACAAGCGTGAAATTTGGCACGAGCATTCTTTAGGTCCTAAATAAGAAAAATTAATGGGGTCACAACTTGATTATTCAATGCTAATTGCAAAAGTAAGTGCACCCCTATGTAATGTAACTTCCCGGTGTCGTACAAGCGTGAAATTTGGAACGAACATTCTTTAGGTCCTAAGTGAGGAGAGTGGGAGGGGTGGCACATTCTGCAGGGGGACATCGGTATATATAGCCTGAGAAGAATTTAACAAACCTCTGTGTGTATACATATTTTATTCCTCAGTTCCTCTACAGTAACCTTGACTTCATAACATTTTCTGTGCGAACAGCACGTAAACACCTGTATCAAAATTAACTTGAGCGAAGCCGGGTATATCAGCTAGTATATTTATATAAAGTCCTCACTGACTGACTCACTCACTCACCACTAATTCTCTAACTTTCCTGTGTTGTACAAACTTGAAATTTGGCACCACCATTCTTTAGGTGCTAAATAGGAAAAGTAAAGGGGTCACAACTTGATTATTCAATTCTAGGTGCAAAAAAAAAAAAAAGAGTCCCCTATGTAATATATCTAATCTAATTCTCTAACTTCCCACTGTTGTACAAACTTCAAATTTGGCACGACCATTCTTTTGGTCATAATTAGGAAAAGTAAAGGGGTCACAACTCCATTATTCAATGCTAAGTGCAAAACTAAGTGACTGCCCATATAATGTACCAAATCTAATTCTCTAACTTTCTGATGTCATACAAACTTAAAATTTGGCACGCCTTTTGTTTAGGTCGTAAGTAGAAAAAGTTAAGGGGTTGCAACTTAATTATTCAATTTCAAGTGCAAAAGTAAGTGACCCCCTATGTTATGTATCTAATTCTCTAACTTCCCGGTGTTGTACAAACTTGAAATTTGGCACAACTATTCTTTAGGTTGTACATAGGGTAAGTGAAGGGATCACAATCTGATTATTCAATTCTAAGCGCAAAAGTAAGTGAGCACCTATGTAATGTAAGAAATCTAGCTCTCTAACTTCCCAATGTCGTACAAACTTGAAATTTGGCATGACCTCTGCTTAGGATGTAAATATAAAAAAGTAAAGGGGTTGCAACTTGATTATTCAATTCTAAGTGTAAAAGTAAGTGACCCCCTATGTTATGTACCTAATCTAATTCTCTAGCTTCCCGATGTCGTACAAACTTGAAATTTGGCAGAACCAATCTTTAGATCTTAAATGGGAATAGTAAAAGGGCCACAACTTGATTATTCAATTCTAAGCACAAATGTAAGTGACCTCCTATGTAATGTAACTAATAACACACATCTGTACCGTACAAACGTAAAATTTTGCAACGACCATTATTTACTTCCTAAATAGGAAAAGTAAAGGGGTCGCAACTTAAATATTCAATTCTAAGCATAAAAACCAGTAAGAATCCGTCATACATGAGATAGTTCTTTTATCAGAAACACTAGAGCCTAGAGAAATGATTTGCATACTGAGGAGAATCTACCTCACCTCTATGTGCATATACGGAGGAGAATACAACTGATCTTTGTGTGTATCTACTGAGGAGAATCTAATGCTCCTCTATGTGTATATACTGAGGAAAATCTACCTTACCTCTCTGTGCATATACTGAGGGGAATCTACCTCATCTCTACGTGCATATACTGAGGAGAATCTACCTCACTTATGTGTGTATATACTGAGGAGAATGAAACTGATCTCTGTGTGTATCTACTGAGTAGAATCTAACGCTCCTCTATGTGTATATACTGAGAAGAATCAAACACTCATCTATGTGTGTATACTGAGGAGAATCTACCTCACCTCTATGTGTATACACTGTGGGGAATCTACCTCACCTCTGTGTGTATATACTGAGGAGAATGTAACTGACCTCTATGTGTATATTACTGAAGAAAATCTACCTCACCTCTATGTGTATATACTGAGGAGAATATAACTCCCCTCTATGTGTATATACTGAGGAAAATCTACCTCACCTCTGTGTGTATACACTGAAGAACATCTACCTCACCTCTTTGTTTATATACTGAGGAGAATCTACCTCACCTCTGTGTGTATATACTGAGAATCTAACTGACCTCTCTGTGTATATACTGAGGAGAATCTACCTTACCTCTGTGTGTGTATATACTGAGAATCTAACTGACCTCTCTGTGTATATACTGAGGAGAATCTACCTCACCTCTGTGTGTATATATTGAGGAGAATCTAACTGACCTCTATGTGTATATACTGAAGAGAATCTACTGACCTCTGTGTGTATATACTGAGGAGAATCTAATTGACCTCTGTGTGTGTATACTGAGGAGAATCTAACTCACTTCTATGTGTATATTAGGGTGATGACTTTTTTATAATCTCGTTTCCCTGTATCATAATTTGATGAGCTTTCATTAAAGATTAGATGAAATCTTATTTTCAAGATGATTTGATAAAAAACCTCACGCACAAAATGATTTGAAAATTTAATTTATCGGCTTTTTTCCAATTTTATGAAGTCACTGTAAACAGAAAATTAAACACAAGCTTTAGAGTCACATTATACAACATTATATAGGGTCATCAAACACAAAAGGAAGTCAATTATTTACAGTCATTCAAGGGCCTACATAACATTTCAAAATGGTTTGTGCGTGACCTTTTTCAATATTTCAATGGAATAAATGTCATTTTAGGCATTAAGAGGCAAAAGTTCATTCACTTGTCCTACAAGAAATATTTTTTAAGAAAAAAAGTCATCACCCTAGTGTATAAACTAAAAGGCTGTAAAGTACATAAGGAAGCCGCCATAGACTGCGGGAATGGAGCATGCCTGTAAGGCTAAGAAGGGGCTGTAACCTCCAGTCTGGGGGTAAATTTGAATTAAAAGCGGCGTTACCTTTAAGGGTAAAAAGTGAGGAGAGGGGGAGGGATGGCAGATTCTGGTGCATGCAGTCTAACACTCCTCTATGTATACATATTTTATTCCTCTGTTCCTCTGAAGTAACCATGACATAAAATTTTGTGCGCGAACAACAGGTAAACACCTGTACCAAGTTAACTGTGGTAACGCTGGGTATATCAGCTGGTATATGATATACAGCACTGCAGATAAACTGCTATTATAAGGAGTTATGCAGCTGTGAACATTTGCTGTAATCTAAATGGCATCGGTTTAATGCTGACTCTGTGAGATCTCATAATGAAGCTGTGAGAATGTTGACATTCTGCAGTGCACTTGCTCTATTTTTGGTCTTGCAGCACTGGAAACATTTTCAGCTTGACAGATTTACACCAAGATTTTATGATATTCTGCTCTCTTTTGGGCTAGAGAACAAGCATCAAACATCACAGTCTTAGGCATTATTTAACAAATATGTTCTGAACTACTTGTTAACTAGTATTTGAACCTGTTGCAAATCTATACACTTAAAATATGCGTTATCTCTGCATTGACTGCAGCAGACATCTGTGACTAATATACCATTCATACCCATGTACATACTACTCCCAAGCCCATCTCATTGTATTAAAACACTCCTGTCATTGTGTTTCATACATTTCATGAAATACATTGTGTGTCATGCATGGACAGTGTGCACTAGAAGAAGTGGTATCACGACTAATATATATATATGTCTGTTCTAGTGCTCTACTACAGTACTGCCTTGGAAGATTTCCAGTAACCCACAGATGCATGTTCTTGCTGCTGAGACACAAAATGGAGACATTAGAATAAACAGGCAGCTTCCTTCAAACACAACCAATACTAGGATCGTGGGAGGGTAGTAAGACAACATTGGTACCAGCGGCCAGACCTCAGATTACCTTTTGAGGAAAACCCCTTAAAGTTTTAATTACATAAAGCATCTTGTAGCCTGCTATGCATTTAAATCCGCAGCTTGATGGCACTAATGCAAGTAAATATAGACACATGCATCTAACATGCTATCATTTATTAGAACAAGTTAGGCCGGCTGCACACGGGCGGATTTGCCTTATGGAATTCAAAGTGGGCGTCTGCCCCCGTATTTCGCAGCAAATGCTGCCGTAGCATGCTATAGCAAAACGTGATTTCCTCTACACCAGCGGAAATTGATTGCGATTTTCTGCTTGCGGAGAAGAAATTGCAGTGTGCTGTGATTTTGTACGGCTTCTGTGCGGGCAGCTTCCATTGACTTCAATTATGAGGAAAGGTCACGGGATCCGTGTCATCACCCAGGGACGACGCGGCATAGTCTGTACTGCACATGTGTGCCGGCCAGCACATCTGCAGCACGGATTAGAAGATGGCGGACAGGTTTGCATAGGTCACCGGCCGGGCACAGGGTCAGATTCTGCTGTGGGATCCCACATGCAGAACCCGACCCAACCGTGTGCAGACGGCCTTATGAAGCAATACATTGAATGGCCTTAAAAAAAAACCAAAATATCTACATAAAGCTACATGAGCCGATCACCTAGAAATATTAGTATATATACAAATAAGAAGTGCATTAGGATGTGCACTAGAATGTAGAAGCAGGGTAAATGGACAAGGGTTAGGCTGGCTCCACACAGGCAATCGCAATTTTGCAGTAAGAAAATCACAGCAAAATCACATCTTTATTCACTGTGATTGGTGAGCGTCAGCGATGCATTTTTTTGGAGAATAATCTCGCATCGCGATATCCACAAAGAACAGAGCAGAGGAGGAAGAGGTACAGCAAGTCCTCTCTGTCCCCCATCTCTCTCCTCACCTGCCCCAACCTGGCTGCCGCTCACTACAACACCGCTCTCAAACATGCCCTGGATGAAGCGGCGCCCCCCAGGACCCGAGCCATCCGATGTAGACCTCGGCAACCCTGGCTCACGCCTCAAGCGCGCTTCATCCGGCGGTGCTCTAGAAGTGCTGAACGGCTGTGGAGGAAATTGCAAACGTCCGCAGACTTCCTCCACTACAAATTCATGCTTAGAACCTACAACCTCGCCCTCCACCACGCCAAACAAGTCTATTTCACCTCTCTAGTCTCCTCACTATCCCACAACCCTAAACGGCTCTTTGATACTTTTCACTCCCTTCTCAGCCCTAAACCACAGCCCCCAGTGACGGATCTCAGTGCCGAAGAGCTGGCTGCTTACTTCAAAAAGAAAATTGATGACATCCGTCAGGAAATAACTTCCCAACCCCAGATTAGCCCTGACCCTAGTCTTGTCAGCACTGCATCTAGCTCCTGCTCACTGTCTGTACTCAGACCAGCGACAGAGAAAGAAGTCTCCAAATTGCTCTTCTCTGCTCGCCCCACCACCTGCGCCAGCAACCCCCTCCCCTCACACCTCCTCCGTTCCTTCTCCCCAGTGGTCATCTCCCATCTCACCACTATATTCAACCTCTCTCTGACCTCTGGCATCTTTCCCTCTTCTTTCAAACACGCCATCATATCCCCACTGCTAAAGAAGCCGACTCTGGACGCGACTGATGCTGCCAACTACCGACCCATCTCAAACCTCCCCTTCATCTCCAAACTACTAGAACGGCTGGTTTACTCCCGCCTTGTAAGCTACCTATCAGAGCACTCTCTCCTAGACCCCCTACAGTCTGGCTTTCGACCTCAACACTCAACAGAAACTGCCCTTACAAGGGTATCCAATGACCTACTGACAGCCAAATCGAGGGGCGATTACTCCCTACTGATCCTCCTCGACCTCTCCGCCGCATTTGACACTGTTGACCACAAACTCCTCCTCAGTTTGCTACGCTCCACTGGCCTAAAGGACACTGCCCTCTCCTGGTTCTCTTCCTACCTATCTGACCGCTCTTTCAGTGTCTCCTTTGCTGGCTCTACCTTCCCTCCTCTTCCCCTTGCTGTTGGGGTCCCCCAGGGCTCTGTCCTCGGCCCAGTTCTTTTCTCTATCTACACAGCCCCTATTGGACAAACCATCAGGAGATTTGGCCTCCAATACCACCTGTATGCTGATGACACCCAGCTATACACCTCTTCCCGTGACATCTCTGCACCTTTACTCCAAAATATCACTAACTGTCTGTCCGCTGTCTCTAACACCATGTCCTCTCTCTACCTAAAATTAACCTCTCTAAAACTGACCTGCTGGTAATTCCACCCTCCACTAACCGACCTCTTCCTGACATCTCCATCTCAGTGTGTGGCGCCACCATAACTCCTAGACAACATGCCCGCTGCCTTGGGGTCATATTTGACTCTGATCTCTCTTTTACCCCCTACATCCAATCTCTGGCCCGAACATGTCAGCTGCACCTCAAGAACATCGCAAGAATCCGCTCTTTTCTGACTGTGGACACGCTAAAAACGCTTACTGTTGCCCTCATCCACTCCCGACTCGATTATTGCAGCTCGTTGCTGATCGGCCTCCCCTGCACCAGACTCTACCCTCTCCAATCCATCCTGAATGCGGCAGCCAGGCTCATCTTCCTGTCCAGCCGCTACTCGGATGCCTCTGCCCTGTGCCAGTCACTGCACTGGCTGCCCGTTAAATACAGAATTCAATTTAAACTCGCCACCTTCATCCACAAAGCCCTCCACAGTGCAGCGCCCCCCTATATTGCCTCCCTCATCTCAATCCATCAACCAGCCCAGGCTCTCCGCTCTGCTAACGAAACCAGACTGAGCGCCCCTTTAATTTGAACTTCTCATTCCCGCCTCCAAGACTTCTCCAGAGCAGCACCGGTCCTCTGGAATGCACTACCAAAGGCTACCCGAGCAATCCAGGACTCGCAGAACTTCAGGCATGCTCTAAAAATGTACCTCTTCAGGGAGGCATACCGAATTCCCTAAACAAACCCCTCTGTACTCCGCCTGATAACATGCTGCCTGACCTACTGACTGCAATCCCTGCTAGCCATCATAAACCGCTCCTGCAGTCATACTGTTTCTGCCGTCAAACGGCTAAATGCCTGACCATTGTCTATGTGTATATCACCCCTCACTCTCCACCTCGCCATACAGTGCACATCTCCAGCCCCTTTACCTTCTGTATCACCCCATTACTTGTAGTATGTAAGCTCGTTGGAGCAGGACCCGCACCCCTATTGTTTCCATCAATTGATTACTATGTAACCGTGGTTCTGTAATGTTTGTACTTTTGTCTTTCTGTATCCCCCATCTATGTAAGCGCTGCGGAATATGATGGCGCTATACAAATAAAGATTATTATTATTATTATTAAATGACTCTACCCACCAAGAACAGAGCAGAGGAAAAAGAGGTACAGCAAGAAATGACTCTACCCACAAAGAACAGAGCAGAGGAGGAAGAGGTACAGCAAGAAATGACTCTACCCACAAAGAACAGAGCAGAGGAGAAAGAAGTACAGCAAGAAATTACTCTACCCACAAAGAACAGAGCAGAGGAGAAAGAGGTACAGCAAAAAATGACTCTACCCACAAAGAACAGAGCAGATGAGGAAGAGGTACAGCAAGAAATGACTCTACCCACAAAGAACAGAGCAGAGGAGAAAGAGGTACAGCAAGAAATGACTCTACCCACAAAGAACAGAGCAGAGGAGAAAGAGGTACAGCAAGAAATGACTCTACCCACAAAGATCAGAGCAGAGGAGAAAGAGGTACAGCAAGAAATGACTCTACCCACAAAGAACAAAATCACAGAGGTGAGAGAAAAAGCAAGAACATTATTCCATGAAAAGGAAGCCAATAACACAACACCTGATAGATTACAGGCCAGGTTCAATTGTCATAGACTCTAGTAGAATGCAGAGCGCCATAATGTAGTATGGAGGAGCTGCTTGTTTAATGCAGACTAATAGTGCAGCCACTCACTCAACCAAGCCCTGTTAATGTCGTTTGGACTTTAACAAGTTGCAGTAAACAGACTTTACCGACCATTGCCCGTTTTGTCCAGAAAGTTCCCTGTGTGTGGACTACTTTATTTCATCATCAAGTTCTCCGCAGAGGACAGAACGGTGGTGTTTGACAAATGGACTACAAGTAGCCTCCGGTTACTTTCCCTGTGATCTTTCCCAGCAGTAACTTGGTCGGGTCCAGAGCTACCACCAAAGAAGGAGATGGTAGAGTCCCATACCAGGCCTTTCTCCACCCCACTGTCTCCTCGGCTGTGGGCCCGCTCCTCGGACGCTGCACAGGTCCAGCATTCTTTCTGGCATCATAGCTTTGCAGTGCTGTATTCGAGCATTGCAAAGCATCACAGAGACTGCTAAACACCCAGAACGAGTGACGCGTACTCACATGGATCAGACTGCATATGTGATAGTCACAGGTCAGGTGACAGGTCACTGTAGTGAAAGTGACCTGGTTGTGCTGTGGCCATGGGGCAATGAAATTATAAGGCTAAGGTTGGCCCAAAACAGTTGCTGGGGGACAAGCCCAGGGAGTTCGTGAATTCCTGTTCCCCGGCCCAGGCCTCCCCTATAGGCATTGGTGTAACAGCTGGACAAAACAAGTGAGCCTTGCTGCTGTGTTCAGGATGGATTAAAGAGGGAACAGTTTAAAGGGGTTGTCAGGTTGCAAACTATTGATGGCCTACCCTCAGGATTGGTCATTAATAGTAGCTCAGTGGGAGTCTGTCGCCCGGGACATCCCCGACAATCAGCTGCTTGCTCATGCACTAAGCTGATTTCTGCAGGAAGCAGAAGATTCCATTCCCACTGTAGTGGCCAGGCTTGGTACTGCAGGCATTGAAATAGATGGAATCTTTGCTGCAATACCAACCCTGGCCACTGCAGTGAGAACAGAGCTGTTTGCTTCCTGCAGAAATCAGCTTCGTGCACCAGCCCAGAAACAGTTGATTATCTGGGATCCCACATAGCGGACCCCTGCCAATCTACTATTGATGAACTATCCTGAGAATAGGTTATCAATTGGACCACTACTTTAACGAGGGGAAGACTATCCAATGTTACGTTAGTTGCCAAGGGTTGGACTCACATCTCTACATCTAGCTTTCAGCTGCATGCAGGATTTAGCAAGTTGTTACAGTATAACTAGTGGACATCTTAAAGACTAATCACTGTTTCAAATTGAAATGGGTGCTTTTCAGACAAATGTTAGGTTGAGAAAACTACAAGTGCTGCTGTTGCCCGTTTACCAGACTGATACAACAAGAAAAGTTGTAACATTATTGAATTTTAGTATAAGTGTGATAGCATATCGCCATTACTCACCCAGCTCTCCTGCTCCTTGCGCCACAGTTAGGAACTAACTGCACACCTCACTTCCTCCTTAGCTCTCTCCCAGTCCTCTGGCTGTAGGACTTCATTCGCTCCTCCCCCTTTCTGAAAAAGCCAACATGAGCTCCCCAAATCTGGTCCCCTGCCAACCACAAGCCAACTCCTACTGTATTAGGCATCCTCACCTCATAGAGGATATCTAAGCAATGGGCCTCATCAACCATTTTTAACAAAGCCCCCATTAGTTGTGTATTCCTGATTCTGACTTCTGCTTGATTCCTGACAATATTGACTTCTGTGCTCCATGATCTTGGGAGTTAATTAGATTTTGTTATTGCTTGCTGCCTGCCCTGACCAACTGTTAGAGATGGGGTTTCCACTAGGAGCGCCGGTGTACAGGTAAGGCAGAACGTTCGTCTTGGAGCTGCGGGGCCTGGCCTGGCGGCCGTGTCCGGGGTTCCCCCGCTCTTATGGTTGGTCAGGGCGGGCGGTGGCACGCCCCGCGTCGTGCGCGTGCCCACCTGTCCACAAGTCGGCTGTGCGGCGCTCTGGTCAGTGCGCGCCTCCGGGAGGAGGCTACCTTGTGATTCCCTCTGGTGTTATGTGACTTCTCCCCGCCCGGCAGGACAGGGAGTTCTGCTTATATACCTGGCTGGGCCAGACACTGGTTGCCAGTGTTTCGTTCTGACTCTGTCTGCCTACACCCGTATTATTGACCTAACTACTTGTGTTCTGACTTAGGCTTCTATCATGTTTTTGGTTTGTCCTCCTGTACTGCGCACGTGCCTTTCTGGTTTGACCTGGCCTGTTTCCCGACCTCTCTCTGGTTGCTTAGTTGTTTGCGTCTTGTCTGTTACGTGGTACCCACCTGCCGGTCTCACTGTACCCCTTTCTTTGGGGTCCCTGTCCCTATTGCAGCGCAGGGATCATTGCCCAGTTGTCGCCCTGGGGCCTAGCCAAGGGGGGCAAGTAGATAGGGACACGGCTAGGGCTGACGTAGGGACCCCCTGTCCACCTGTCCCAGCTAGCTGTAACAGAAACACTGGCCCATATTGCTGCTGGGTATCCGTTTCGACCTCCCCACTTGAACTCAGAGATGGAGGCGGTTGCAGCACTTGCCAACCAGATCCAAGTCTTGACTGGTTTGGTGCAGGACCAGCTCAGCTCCAGCAGCAGTCCGCTACCAGT
This sequence comes from Eleutherodactylus coqui, assembly GCF_035609145.1. NCBI lineage: Eukaryota > Metazoa > Chordata > Amphibia > Anura > Eleutherodactylidae > Eleutherodactylus > Eleutherodactylus coqui. Next base: position 401,918,065 of record NC_089837.1, read on the forward strand.
GCTTCAGTCGCAACTGCTGTAGTCCCGGGGGCCGGGTGTTGAGCCTAAGGTCTCTCTGCCTAACGTTTTTTCGGGTGACGGCAAGATGTTTTTCTCATTTCGGGAAGCGTGCAGGTTATATTTTGAATCCCGTCCCCACTTGTCGGGTTCGGAATACCAAAGGGTTTGCATAATTATTTCACGTTTGAGGGGCGAGCCTCAAAACTGGACATTCTCGCTACCTCCTGACTCATGGCCCCGTCAATCGGTAGATGCCTTTTTTACGGCCCTTGGGCAGATTTATGATGAGGCAGATAGAGCGGGGAAGCTGTGAGTTAGTTATTGAGTCTTTGGCAGGGGGGACATTCTGCTGAAGAATTCTGCTCCCAGCTTCGGCAGTTTTGTGTAGAGTCAAGATGGAATGACCGTGCTCTGAAAGATTTATTTCTAACAGGGTTGTCTGAGTCCATAAAAGATCTGTTGTTGTCACACCTGGGACCAGAGACATTAGAGCAGGCTATGACTAAAAGGCGAACCGTCGTCTTAGGGCCCGAAGCAAAACTCAGACTGAACCGCCAGTGAACCGGTCTGAGAATCCGTCCATGACATCAGCTACCAACAAAGTCGAGGCGAAGGAACGCGAGGTATTCTGGCTCAGGAACCGATTATGTCTTTATTGCAGAGGTCCAGGTCATGGGGTCTCCAACTGTCTCAAGAAACAGCCACCGGAAAACTTTCGCTCCTAGGCGATGTCCAGAGGGGTCGCCTAGGAGCTCAGGTACTTCCGGAATGTTCTAAATTGTTTTTGCCGTTTTCTATTTCGTATAATGCTCATCACCTCAATGGTCGGGCCTTCATTGATTTGGGGGCTGCCGCAAACTTCATTAATTTTGAATTTGTCAAGTCTATGTCTGCATGTCTATTGTCGTTAAAACCTCCGATCTGGGTCTCGGGTATTGATTCCACTCCATTGTAAGCAGGGTTAATCAGTACGAGAACTCCTGAACTGGGCTTTTCTGTAGGCGCGCTACATTCTGAGGTGTGTTCTTTTCTGGCAATGGAAAACCTTTCTGTTGATTTAGTCCTTGGGTTACCCTGGCTCCAGCTTCACAATCCCCAGATCGATTGGTCCACCTCTGAATTAGTGCAATGGGGGCAGGGTTGCAGTGAGCATTTGGTCTCTGTCCAGGTGCATTCTACTGAGTGTGAGGTCAAGGGGTTACCTCCGTATATTGAGGATTTTTCTGACATGTTTTCAAAACAACTTTCTGAGACGTTACCTCTGCACCGGAAATGGGATTGCAAAATCGATCTTATTTCCGGGAGCAAGATCCCCAAGGGGTGAATATATAATGTTACAGTCCCTGGACGCGAGGCGATGAAGAAGTATATCATGGAGAGTCTGGCCAAGGGACACATACGTCCTTCCGAATCACCTGCAGGAGCAGGGTTATTTTTCATCGAGAAGAAGGATGGTGGTCTTCGGCCCTGTGTTGATTATAGAGCCTTGAACATGATAACTGTCAAGAATCAGTACTCTTTGCCCTTTATTCCTGACCTCCTCAACCAGGTTATAGGAGCCCGTTGGTTCTCCAAGCTCGTTCTTCGAGGAGCCTATAACCTCATTTGTATCAGAGAGGGGGACGACTGGAAAACGGTGTTTAATACTCCTTTGGGGCATTTTGAAAGTCTAGTCATGCCATTCAGGTTATGTAATACGCCAGATATTTTTCAAGGTTTTATGAATATCATTTTCCATGACATTTTGGGAATGTTCATGGTTGTATATTTGGATGACATTCTGATATTCTCTTCTGATTGGGAGAGCCATGTTAAGCATTTACGGACAGTTCTTTCCCACCTTAGAGCCCATCACTTATATGCTAAGTTTGAGAAATGCCTTTTTGGGGTACAGGAGATTGCTTTTCTGGGATATGTCATTTCTCCATCAGCCATCCGGATGGACTCAGGCAAGGTCAAGGCCATCACCGAATGAGTGCAACCTGCCAACTTAAAGGCGTTACAACGCTTTTTGGGGTTCGGAAACTTTTATCGAAAATTTATTAAGAACTTTTCGGTGGTGGCCAAACCCTTGACTGACCTGACCAAGAAGGGGGCAGGGGGTGATTCCTGGTTGCAGGAGGCCTTCACACTTCTCAAGAGGGCTTTTTCCACAGCACTGGTTTTGGCTCAGCCGGATTTAGATCGCCCATTCATCATTGAGGTGGATGCCTCTGAGCATGGTGTGGGGGCAGTCCTCTCGCAGGAATCTCCTGGCTGACCTCGTCTCCAACCCTGTGCATTCTTTTCCAGGAAGTTTAACCAGGCGGAGCGCAACTACGACATTGGCAACAGGTAATTATTGGCCATAAAATGGGCATTTGATGAATGGAGACATTTCTTAGAGGGCGCTCGTCACACTGTTACGGTTCTCATGGACCATAAGAACTTGATTTATCTGGAGTCCGCCAAGCACCTAAACGCTGGTCAGGCTAGGTGGGCAATGTTTTTTCACACTTCAATTTTGTAGTCACATATGTGCCTGGGTCCAAAAATGTCAAAGCTGATACTTTGTCCCGCTGCTTTGGGGTACCTGATGTAAAGGAGCCTCAGCCGGAGGGTATTTTGGGCCCGGGCATGGTGGTAGCTGCCCTTACATCCGACACTGCTGCTCAACTCCGGGCGGCTCAGCAGTCCGAAGGCCTCCCTGAGGGGAGGTTATTTGTTCCCAGGGCCTTGCGGCTTCTTATACTGAAGGAAGTTCATTCATCAATCTTAGCAGGTCATCCGGGGGCCCGAGGCACCCTGGAGCTGTGTGGTTGTCTGTATTGGTGGCCACAAATGTCTTGGGACGTAAGGGAATTTGTCAAGTACTGCCCTATTTGTGCCCGAGGGAAGAGAGATGGCCTGAAGGTCTGCTTCTTCCTCTCCCTGTCCCAGAGAGACCATGGACCCATCTGTCGATAGATTTTATTACCGACTTGCCGGAGTCCCAGGGGTGCTTGGTCATCTGGGGGGTTGTCGACCGATTTTCCAAGATGGCACATTTTACTACCCTTAAGAAGCTTCCGTCAGCTCCTGAGCTGCATGGGGTTCTCAAGGATATTGTTTCCAACCGGGGAGCCCCATTTGTTGCCCGGTTTTGGAGGGCTTTTTGTAGGGGCATCGGTATCGGGTTGTCATTTTCCTCTGCCTTCCACCGGGGGTCTAATGGGCAGACAGAACATATGAACCAGGAAATGGTTCAGTACCTCAGAATGTACGTGAGTGATTGTCAGAGTCTCTGGGTCAATTATTTAGCGTTGGCTGAATTTGACATCAGTAACCATACACATTTGGCATCTGGAGTTTCTCCCTTCTTCTGTAATTTTGGTTATAATCCCAGTTTTACAGTATCCTTCTCCTCCTCCTCTAACAATGCTTCTGCAGACACTCGGGTCCAGGAACTGCGAGAGGTGTGGGAGAAGGTGCGTGGCAACTTTGAGCAGTCCAGAGGTGCGGTGTTAAGGAGGAGCAGAAGTACCCGTACCATTTCGGAACCTTTTTCTGTAGGCCAGTTAATATACTTGTCTTCCAAGAATTTGAAATTAAAGGTGCCTTCTTTGAAACTGGCTCCCCGATTTGTGGGCCCTTTTCCAGTCACCAGAGTAGTTAATCCTATGGTGTACGAGCTGGCCCTGCCGGACACGTGAAGAATCCATAGGGTTTTCCACAAGTCGCTCCTAAAGAGGTACGTTCCTCCAGTGCAGCGTCAGTCCCAGTTGTGTGGCTTCTATCTGTGCAAGTAAGACGCTTAGGGACCTTGCTGGGTGGGGTCTAGGGTAAAAACTGGGCATCCCCAGTTGCTGTCTCCCCAGATAGCTCAAAATCAAATTGGTGTGTGGCAATGCATATACACATCCGTCTGCCTAGAAATAGTTGGGGATCACTGATGTTTGCATGATGAATCTGGCTTCAAATTGTCTGCTTTCAATCAGACTACAACCAATAATTGAGCCTATTTGTCATGAGATCTTTTGAGATAGCTCTGCCAGTGCAGTTTCAGGATATTGAAGCAACTACATCTGAGTCCTAAGTGGTTTTGTCTGTGATATTCTCCTCCTCATAATCATGTATTCAACATCCTATTGGTATAATTTTCCTCATAAATTGGCACTATCTACAAAACACATTACTATCATGTTATAGGTGTTGAAAAAATGGTTCATTTATGGTGGTTGATTGTGAATTTCTATAAAATATAACATTTAGGTAATAGGTGAAAGAATCAAGGAGTATTGGCGAATCCTAATAAACAGACCGACTGCAGCTTCCAGACTTTTTTTTCCAGCATTTTCTTATATTATATTTTTACATTTTATATGTTTTTATTTTATTAATACAGTTGTATTTATGATGATATCAGATATTTGTGTTCACTATATTGTTAGCATCATAGCTCCACCTTTTGGTCACTGCTTTAAATGTTTGCTTATTAGAATTTTAGATTTTATGCTGATCAGTTTCCAATGCAAAAATATTAAAATCTTGTTTCTGTTCGCTATTTTATATATTTACTGCTTTTGAAGCGTTATGGGTGTGCCATTAAATACATTTTACATTTTGAATTCTGTGGATTGCTTGTTTGCGCTACATGTAAGTACATATTGAAAAATGTATTGCATCAGCATATACATCTAATTACTACGCCTGACGTCTGAATCGATCTCCACACTCTGTGCCATCCTCAGATAGTCTCTTGTGAAATTCCTTCTGTCTAAGCTGTAAAGATAAATTGAAAACTTTCCTACTTGCATTTCTTATACTTGGCTTGGTATACATCTGCTGATAAATGCTCACACTTTAGTACACTATGTGCATAGGAAATTTAACATCATGGACTTATGTGTTAGAAAGTGAAAAATCCACCCATTACAGTAAACATTTTAAGCACTCCTGTGCAATTCAGTCGGTTAAATCCCATATTTAAACCCATCTCTGAAGTCATTATTTATGAGCAGTGGAATTCTGCTTTTGCTGTTAGATGAGTGGAAACAGAGTACTCCATCTATAGCTATTAGAAAGTTCAGAACTAAATAAGAGGAAGCTTGAAGAGTGACCTTTAACTGCCATGCTTTGTGTATTAAAATGGAACTCGTTAGGGGCCGTGGTCTGACTGCCTGACATGGCAGACATCTTGAACTGAGCTCTGCTCAACTTCAGCTCAGAACAGCTATTACCAGCCAGCATCAGCAGCAAAACCAGCTGGCATAAGACCCCCCTCCCCCCCCCCCCCCCCCGGCTCTACTTCAAGTAAGGAGAGAGAACGGAGTCCCTCCGCCGCATATGACAGCGCTGCATGATCAGCAGAGATCGGCGGCAGAAGGGATGAGAGTGGGAAAAGGGGATGTATCTAACAGCCCTCCAGTGGTTCTCAAAATGGCACCTGAGTGTCTCTCTAACCCCCCATCCCTAGCATTGTCCTCAACAAGTCCTGCAGCCAATATACAAGCCCTAGCTGCAGAGAACAAGCAGTTGCAAAAAGGACTTAGATTCTTTAATTTGCCATCCTTGAAAAATTTGGAATGGGGAAAAATTTCCTGCAGGCGATTCGAGCCTTGTACTCCTCACCATCTGCCAGAGTTCTGGTAGAAGGGACCTTATCTAGACCCTTTGACATAACAAATGGAACTCAGCAGGGGTGTCCCCTTTCCCCATTGTTGTTTATAATGATAATGGAACCTCTGGCAGAATTAATTAAAGTCACTTGAGAAATCAAGCGAGTCTCCTTTGGGTTTAGACAGCATAAAATTGGACTTTCTGACGATGATGTGCTGCTATTTTTAACTGACCCCTTAATCTCTCTGAGAAGAGTAACAGAGAATATACGATTGCTCAGTAAGGGGTCATATTATAAACTGAATATACACAAATCGCAAATACTGGGAGTCAATATAGATGGACAGTTGAGAGCAGATATTAAGAGAGAGTTTTCCTTTCAATAGCGGACTGAAATTCCATATTTAGGAATAAAACTCTGTTATCCACTGTCAAACATAGTTTCTGCAAATTTGGATCCTCTGCTCCCCACTCTCCAAATGGAATTAGATCAGTTGAGAAAAACTCTTGGTTTGGGAGAATTGCTTTATATAAGACGTTAATTTTGCCAAAAATTCTATACTTTTTCGCACTCTGGCACATCCAGTCCCACAAACGACTATAGCAGGCTACCCAAAGCAACTAATGTGCTATATTTGGAACAACAAGAGGCCTAGAGTGGCAACTCAGATTATGTATCTACACTGCAAACAGGGGCGAAGGCGGGGGGTGGGGGGGTGGGGTTGGGAGTCAATTACCTTAAACCAAATTGCGTTTTGGGTGAATGACTCCCAGCAGAGAGCATGGAGCCACATGGAAAGATATTTTAATACAAACAGGTCGTTGGATTCACTATTTAAAGCTGTTATGATTGGCATTCTTTGCCCAGAAGTGATGTCACTCTTAAATGTCCAAGGTATGTCACCTCCTATGCTAGCAAACCTACAGGCCAGGAATAGAATTGAGCGAACGTACTCTGTCGAGCTTGATGCTCGTTCGAGTATTAGCATACTTGATGGTGCTCATTACTCGAACGAGCATCAAGCCGTGTTCGACCCCGCCCCAGTTTTTGGCTCCTCCCTGCTGTGACGTGCCTGTTTTGGCCCCTCCTCACCGCGACGCAGTGCGCGTCAATGGCAATTTTTTTGTTTGGCAGGCAGGGAGGAGAGAGAGAGAGAGAGAGAGAGAGACGAACCATTGAAAAAAAAAAAGGCTCGGGACCCAGCATCCCACATGCAAAAATGCTCGAGTCTTCTATTGTAGCCAATGGGGTTTGTTACTCGAGTAGAGCTCTCAAATTTTACGAAAAGCTCGACTCAAATACCGCGGACGCGAGCATTTGGGTGCTCGCTCATTTCTAGCCAGGAACTTATGTATATATAAATTTAAAGAGGCACGTAGGAAAAAAAATTACTTGAGATACCTCTAGAAACCCTCACATACTTTATCCAAGACTTGAATATTAAGGGATGGGGGGCTTGGGGACTCGAGGGGCTGCTCTCATTCGAGAACATTAGAGAAAATATGGTCTGATAGATAATGAAATGTACCCCTACTATCAGATAAAATCTTTTTTACATAATTCCCACATAGATAACTTAGCCTTTCCAGAGGGAGTGGGTTCTCTCTTAACCAAATGTTGTACTACGCAAAAATCAATGACTAGAATATTTTATGGTATTCTGGCAGGAGACATGGGGGAATCAAAAAAGGTTCATCTAGTGTACTGGGAAACAGACCTGAAGAGAAAAGTATCTCATTCTCAATGTCTAACATCCTTTGAATGGGCTAATAAATCTACTCTATCAGCTAGTCTTTTGGAGACTCATTATAAAAAGTCTTGACGAGATGGTGCAGTACTTCTACCAAACTAGCAAGAAGCCTCCCTATAATGAGCAAAGAATGCTGAAGAAATTGTAGCCAGGATAGCTCATTATATCACATTTTTGGGAGTGCCCTCAAGTCCAAATATTCTGGAAAGATGTATTGAACCACATTCAAAAAATAATGGGTGTTTACTTGAGAAGTAGCCCACATCTGGCATTTTTTCTGCTGGAGAGTGACCTCATTCCTAGATGATATAGAAAATGGGCCTGCCACTTCCTACTGACAGCAAAACTTATCATAGATAAGAAGTGGAAATCATGCTCCCCACCTAACATTAAAGACCCGCTAGACACTGTGGCAGATCATTATATATATATATATATATATATATATATATATATATATTTTTATAAGAAAATACATGCTAATGTTAATAATAATCTCAAAGCTTTGATTCTATGTGGAATTCTTGGCGACAATTTATGGGATCAGTTGACGTGAGTGACTGTTGAATAAAGTTTTATGTTAAACATTTTTGAAAATTTATACAATAGTAAATAGAAATTTTGAATAGCTAAACTTGATTTAATACAAATTTACAAAACAATGCAACATAAGATATAGGTGACCTGTAATTAATGCAATCTAAATATCTGTATGTAATGCAAGATTTAGGCCTGTTTAATATTCCTTTTTTGACTATTGGTTGTTGTAATGCTGTATACAACAGTGTAAAACTTTCATTTGTATTATGAAAAGTCAAATAAAAACTATTTGAAAGGGAAATGGCACTCGTTAGATCTAATTGTTTTACAGTTAAACATGCATCATTTAATGTACACTGCTAAAATGCACTGCTGTGTACATGAAATAATAATGTGCCTAAATGTTGTGTTAGACATGAAGTGTAGAAATGAGGGTTTTATTCTGTCTCTGCCTATAATGTACTGTGTTAGGGCTAGAGATGAGCGAGCACCCAAATGCTTGGGTCCACGTTATTGGAGTCGAGCTTTTCGTCAAATTCGAGAGCTCTACTCGAGTAACGAACCCCATTGACTACAATGGGAGACTTGAGCATTTTTGTATGTGGGATGCCGGGTCCTGAGCTTTTTTTTTTTTTTTCTTGGTTCTCTCTCTCGCTCTCCCCCCCCTTCCCTGCCGGCCAGACAATAAATTTGCCAATGATGCGCGCTGTGTCGCGGCGGGGAGGGGCCAAAACAGGCATGTCACAGCGGGGAGGAGCCAAAAACTGGGGCAGGGTTGAACACTATTTGATGCTCGTTGGAGTAACTAGCACCATCAAGTACACTAATATTCGAACGAGCATCAACTCTAGTTAGGGCTTAGTCACATGGGTGCATCAGCGCCCATGTTACTGCAGGAAGAAGACGGACGCATTTCAGGACGGACGTCTCTCTGCAGTGCCGGAAGAAAGAACATGTGACCGGCTTCATTGCCGGTCACGTGTTCTTTCTTCGACACGGCGGGGAGTCGTCCAACCTGAAGTGCGGCCCTCTTCTTCCTGCAGTAAGGACTCAGTCACACGGGCGTATCGGCACCCATACGGGTGCCGATGCGCCCGTGTGACTAAGCCCTAATGGTGAAACGTGATGTAGAAAACCTAACATTTGAAAAATATACATAACTCACTTGAAAAATATTGTTTTACTCTTGACTGACTTTATTGGCTCCACTGCAGCACTTCCTCTGCATCACACTGCTAGGGCTGTGGCCTCTAAAAGGGGTAGTGCACTTTAAGAATCTCTGACATCAGTCAATAGCCAAATGCCCTAGGCTTCTTAAGGACACTTTCCCTTCTGTGTCACTCTGTGCCTGAACAATAGGCTCTTTTTTGTTCTTGTAGCCTGTAAAGATGTTCGTTCTTGTTCCATTTGCCATCAACCCGTCTTATATACTTGAGCACATCTTATCTACTACCCATCCTAACCTCTGCTTGCCTACCACTTATAACCAAACTCCACCTGCCTCAACCCATGCCTTATCTAACTATGGCTCCTGGCCATTGCCTTGGTACCACAACTTGGTGTGTCCAGTTCATCTACACACCAGCAACTGCTAACGGAGACTACTCCAGGGGTAAAGACTGGGGAATTCCCTTTGTCAAAGCCCATAATCTCTTGCAGGATTTATGTTTAATCACTTTTTATTGAATGGTTTCTAAATGAAGTTTCAAAATGAATATACAGAAGCTAAAAGAAAAACATCAATAAACAGGTTATGCAGGACAAAACAAGGAGGGATGCAAAATGTTGTTGTAACCAAACGACATATCTCTGCCAATCTCCATCGTTATACACCTTGGGGTGAAGTGCCAAAAGAAATGAGTATATGTAATTGGATGTGCATCAAAGTATGATGGGATGGTAAATGTGTCACCCTCATTCATAGAGTAAATAAAGCAATTTCCTGCTTCATAAAAAACATGTATAATCTGACAGTTTGAGGCGGGGGAAAATGAAAAACCATAATAACCGAAAAGGTAAAGGTCAGAGGGAAAAAGAAGCACAATGAGAAGAGGAGCAGTGAAGGAAAGAGAGAAAGAAAAATAAATAAAAGGAGGAAGTTAGTAAGGGCAGGTGGAAAAAATGAGAAAAAAAAAAGAGGGTGGGGGGGCACTATAGGGAGTGTGTGGGGGTGGTGATCTATTAACCAATAAATCAGTCCGTGATGCCTATACGTACTCCGTGAAAGTGCACTTATAGAAATAGAAGGAAGAAACCTGCTTGTGAAGGAATCTGAATATCTGGGGAATTTTGAAGCAGAATCCATAGCTGCCAGTGTCAGGAATTTATCACTGTTCCAGAACTTTCTGCTACCTCCATAAGATACAGGTAAGAAATCTCCTGCTGGCATTCAGATAAGGAGGGCATACAATTGGTGCGCCAATGCAGTGCTATGACTAAGCATGCTGCAATAAGGGAAAAACAAGATTCCTCTGCAGTGAGCCGATAGAATCCCAAAGTATTAAAAGCAGAGCTATATGGATAGAGCTGTGTTCTTTTTCAGTAATTTGGTGATAGATGAAGGTTTTATTCCAAAAAGATTTGATAACACAACCCCACCAGATATGAAGCACTGTGCTCTTCCAAGTTCCACAACACTAACAGGTATCAAGGTCAGAGGGGTAGATATCACGTAGCCTTGATGGGAATCTGTACCATTCAGTTGGAATTTTACAACTTTTCTCCTGGTCTGCGCAAGCGGTATAAACTTTATTTGTGACAATAAAGGCTTCTTTGCCTTCCAGGATGGAAAATGAAGTTTCCAGTTCTTGTTCCCATAGACTTCTGAAGTGGAGATCGTCTTTAGTCGTCTCGTAATAAGAGGTTATAAACTAGTGAGAACATATTTGCAGTCAGAGGCACCCAACAGACGGAGCTTTTAAAAAGTGGTAGAGAGGGAAGGGCACTGTTGCCTGTAGAAAGTAATAAATAATGAAGGATTGAAGTTGGATTTATCCAGTCTCGTGTCATTTTCTACGCTGACTATTTTTGTGGGGTGGTTTGCCATTGCCTTCCCCAGTCATCTTTTTACCCCCCAGCAAGCTGGGTACTCATTTTAACGACCTCAGAAGTATGGAAGGGTTAGTCAACCTTGAGCTGACTACCTGAACCACATCTGCAACCTTCAGTTTGGGAGCAAGAGAGTCTTGTGTGGCGCAGAGTGTTAAGGCAATAGAATGCAATCTTAAGCTCTCACTCATGACCTGAAGGTTGCCAGATCAATCCCCACGTGGTTCAGGTAGCTGGTTTAAGGTTGACTCAGCCTTCCATCCTTCTGAGGTTGGTAAAATGAGTACCCATCTTGCTGGAGGGGTAAAGATAAATGCAGAATGCACTGGCAAACCCTGCAAAAGCAGTCTAACAGTCATGACTCTGCTTGCACCAGGGGACTTTACCTTTATCTTATCTAGCCTAGAGAGTTTCAGAGTCGAAGTTTCTAGCTCTTTAAAAGCGAGAAGGTTACTACCAGATAAATGTGCTGAAGGCGGAGATCATCTGATGCCCTCCAACCAAGAAATGCTTATTTGAGGCACCTGGGGGTGGGGGAAGGATTTGAAAAAATGGGGCACAGCAAACTATGTACTCTAGATAAAATATTTTCCTGAACCACTTTGTCCCAGATTTTTAAAGCAGCTTTTGCATGTAATGTTTGTGGGTTTAATAGTGATTTGTCTACAGTATGTATCCAGGGAGCATATTTGAATGCATTTGCTTTGTTTCCATGTAGAAGTGCTAGTCTAGAAGGTGAGATAATTCAGGCTTGATGATAACGTTTCATGTCAGGAAAACCTAGCTTATCCTAGGCCTAGACCTACCCCTGATCAATCTTATTATTGTACAGGGAAGGTCACGAAAAAGAAAAAAAAAGCAGAGGGAGGAATAGTAGAGATGGTTTGAAAGATGCAGAGAAACCAGGGTAACAGTCCATTTTACGGACGTTCATCCTTCCAAAGCAAGATAATTTTGTCTTTTGGAATATTCTGTCCAATCTGCAGGCATGATGTTATAGAGCAGGAGATGCTGAGCAGATTGATATATAGTGTTATGGGAAAGATTCAGTAAAGCTTGTATTATGTTCATTTAAACCTTCGCTCATTCTGATTTGAACAGTCCAGTAGGTGGTCCTATAAGTGACTGACAGCTACCCCTCTATGTACAGTCATACAGACAGCTCTCAATCACTGATAGGACTGCCCAGCTCTTAATTTCCAGAGATATAATTGGATAAAATACAAGTTATACTGAAACTTTCTCTAGAAAGCTATATACATTCTGCTCAGCTCATCCTGCTCTATAATAGGCTGCCTGTAGTTTGGACAGTATGTTCGAGCTAACAGATTCTCTATAAGAACATATAATTTGGAATTGCTAGATGGGCCATTCAATTTTAAATATTTGATTGAATAGGATTTCCACTTGAAGTTTGTCGCTGCTTTTTAGGTTACCAAATAAATATACTGAGAGATACCCGATGATATGAAAAACATATTGGTACCTTTAGTATTTTCCGCTCTCGATTTTAGGCTGCACGCTATATACAAATTAGAGTTTTACTGTCTGATGGCCGTTCCTGCTGTGCCTTCGGTCTGGTGCTCTCCGTACCCATTAATGAAGAAATCACGCCCATTGAGTACTTTGTGATTAGAGATGAGCGAGCACCAAAATGCTCGGGTCCTCGTTATTCGAGTTGAGCTTTTCGTAAAATTCGAGAGCTCTAATCGAGTAACGAACCCCTTTGACTTCAATGGGAGACTCGAGCAGTTTTGTATGAGACCTGCCGGTTGCCAAGCTTTTTTTTTTTCTTCCTGTGTTCATGCTCTCTCTCTCTCTCCCCTCCGCCAAGCCAGCCACAAACTACAATTGACGTGTGCAGCGTCGCAGTGGGGAGGGGTCAAATCTGACATGTCAGCGGTGGGGAGGGGCCAAAACTGGGGCGGGGTCGAACACAGCGTGATGCTCGCTTGAGAAGCGAGCATCATCGAGTATGCTAATACTCGAACGAGCAGCAAGCTCGGCAGAGTACGTTTGCTCAACTCTATTTGTGATATCTCTTTCTCTGCCCACTGGAGACCTGTTTATTTAACATATGAGTCCTGGTTTCTACTGTATACAGATAAGAATCTTGATAAAGCAAAATTTTTATGTTGAAACTAGAAGCAAATATGAATAGACCATCTGAAAATGTAGACTCCTTCTCCTTTCTGGCTACCGGTTTCCTTTGATATTTATTATACAGAAAGTAGTCATCAATTGAATCTCTCTTGCAAAAGAGGATCGAAGTTATATTAGAGATAGTAAAACTACCTTAATGCACATTTTACATGAGCGGATTCTCGTTTGAACGAGCGCACAAGCAAGTGACGTCACCACTAACTCATTAGCGATTTGTTCGATCTCGCGCAGAATGTTTAGACAGGCAGGTCATTGTTAAGAATCTTTCACTTCTCGCTCAGTGCTTCATATTCTATGTGAAACACTGAGTGGGGAGTGTTTAATCATAATGAGAAGTGAACAAGACAGTCAAGTTATTTATGCTGGCTGAAACCGAACGACAAATGAAAAGCAAACAAGAAGTGCACGATGGCTCGCGTTTAGACGTAGCAATTATTGCGCACTTTCAGTCATTAGACTGATTTTTCCAATGATAATTGGTATGTCTAAACAGGCGTTTACTCAGAGCTACTATTGTTTAGATGGTTGCTCAGAAAAGCTGTTGAAGCATATGGACGACAGTCATTTGTTTGTTCTTACACAGAGCGATGATTGTTCCATTAGGTGTTTGCCGAGATATCATTCATAGAGGGGCTCTGCATGCAAATATGAATTGTGACTAAACCAGACAACTTTTGATCAACTTGCAACAATTTTTTTGGTAAGCTGAAGCAACTACTGATTTGTCACTGGTCACCCTGTTGGTGGCTTTTTTTTTACACTGAATGGCTATAGTTTAAATTCGTAGTTTCAAGGAATATGGCCCATAGTCATCCCTTATAAAGGTACCTTCAAGGTGGAATATTAGATTGCTGCTTAGGTCTTGCCCGACCAAAAAATCCTTATCTGCAGCCATTGAAAAAACTGCACCTGAAAGCATCTGTGTAGAAAGAATAGGCACCTGAAGCATAAGGGCTTAACAACGGCTGGCAGCTTCTCCTGGCTAGATTTCTCACTCTCCATCTTGGTTCCTTCTGCAGGAGTGGTAAAGGAGCTCCTTGTGTGCCCTTCAGAAGAGAAAGTGGGCCATTCTAGCATTGGAGTATTAGGGAGCCCAAGACTCAAAGTAAAATTTGGTAGGTCTCTTGAATAATGTTTGATATACAGATTACCAGCTTGACGTACTTCTAGGTAAAATGGGAAGTCCAAAGTATAAGATATGTTGTGTTGCTGTAAAAAGTCTTATGAAAGGTGAAGGACAATTCTCTTCTGGTGTGTAAGGTAGGACACGCCTAACAGTAGTTCGATAGGTATGCCATAATGCTGTATGGTTTCCACTAGCTTTGCTAAATTATAATTGCCTCTTTTTGTTGGTTGGGGTATACTCGGCAGATAACATCTCGTAGACCATCCTGGATCAGTAGACTTCTGACCAAGGGACCTATACGAACAGCTGAGCTTTAGAGGAGAATCTAGAGGAACTTCTAAGAGAGTGTTAAAGATATGGTGAGGGGTCTCATCCAAATTGTGTTGCTTAATAGATTCGTGGAGACTTCAAACTCTTATATTGTTTCACCTCCCTCTATTCTCAATGCCATCCAGAAAGTATGTCAGGTATTTAGAGATGAGCGAACGTACTCGGTAAGGCCGATTTCGCAATCGAGCACCGCGATTTTCGAGTACTTCACTACTCGGGTGAAAAGATTCGGGGGGTCGCCGGGGGGCGGGGCGTGGTGGAGCGGGGGGTAGCAGCGCGAAACAGGTGGGAGCTCTCTCTCTCTCCCTCCCCCCCCCACTCCCCTCTGCAACCCCCCGCTCACCCACAGCGCCCCCGAGTACTTTTCACCCGAGTAGTGAAGTACTTGAAAATCGCGGTGCTCGATTGCGAAATCGGCTTTACCGAGTACGTTCGCTCATCTCTACAGGTATTGAATCAAATTGCAAACAAATTCCAGTGGCAATCGCCAGCTTGATAAAAGTGTGGTTTCTTTATTGCAAAGCGAGTAGAGACATCACAAGTGCAATAGTATGCTCAAGCTATACATACATCCAGGAGGTATGTCAAGTATAGAAGCTGCCAAGAATGGGAGGTTGAGACATGATTATGAGAGTCTAATATTGCAGACAAAGTAGTTGAGAAAGCTACTGTTGATTTGTCTCGTTCTTCCCACTGTTGCAATTTTGAGCATATGCAGGAGATTCCATTCTATAATAAATTTTGGGAAATTGATTTTTCCATATCTACCCTGGTTGGGGTAGCATGCATGTGTTAGTATCAACTATCGGTCAGGACATCTGAACTAAGAGCCGAGGCCATATCAGGTGGGATTTAGTAATACTGATGCAGACAGAGAACTATTCCCAGGAGAGCCTTTTCTGTGTTAGAATGGGGCATGAGCAGAAGCTGGACTAGGGACTGTTCAGGTGAAAAGTTGTACCTGCAAGCAGTGGAGAAAATGAGCTTAGTCTTCAGCAAGAGTCTGTCTTCTAACATTAGGGAGAGGTTCCATATGAAGATTAATAGTGTAATATGGAGGCAACCTTCACTGCAGCCATGTTGTGTGCAAGCTGCAGTGGCACTGGCTGGGTGTGACGTGTGGTAAAAGGAACGAAATATGCACTCTGCTTCGTGTGTCAGAGCCAACTCTGAGTGCTACTGCATTAGTTGGACAGTGCGGGGAGCATTGGAGGGGCACTGCAATGGAGAATTCAAGGTAATTGGTAGCAAAGTAGGATCATGTCCAGTTGGTAGCAGTCCCACCTCAGATCTGTCATGTGCCATCTCTGAGCAGGGTCTCAGGAGGTAACACCAGAAACATAGCACTTTATGCTATGGTAGATCAGCAGCAAAGCTGGGGTAGAGGTAGGCTGAAGCACCCACTGCACCTTCATTTTCTTCATCCTCTGGTATAAAAATTTTTTTGGCTGGTTTTGGTAGAATAGTCTAATTTATACTGAATTTAGAAGACCTCTCGATTAATTCTGGAAGCCCTGCAAGGTGGTACCATTGTATAGGTACTGTGGCCTCACTGTTGTTGGAAACCTACTGAATAGTTTCCAATACTGGAAATAATGCAAGGACTGAATAGCCTGAGACACAGTATTTTATCATAAATGCTGGTTGGTCATGGCTAAAGTATATAAAGACCCACTACAGTGAATTTTTTTTCATTCACTAAGTATCTTGCCCCCCCCCCCCCAGTATGTATAAACCGGCTAGTATTACCTTGTTTAGTTATTCCTTTCTATCTAAAACGTCCTGGAGTCATTTTCCTCAGGTGGGTCATGTAATCTCATTTTGACCACCCGAGATTTACTTGGGTTTATGTTCCTCTCAAAAAGTTTGTTTTTTTAGTCACCATAATTCTTGTGTGATGCACCCTACCAACAGACTCTATAGAAGAGGACATGTAAAACTAATATCACAGTTACTGCTGATGATGTGAGGCTCTTATCAAATAGTCATAATGAAAGTGATGACAGCTCAACCTTGTGACTGTATACTTATGGTCTGTAGCTTATTTAGGTGAATATACAAAGTAGTGATAACCATCTGTTCATTTGATGTTGTGCTGATGCATCATGGGATTGATAGTACAGAACAGTGAAAGAGTTAAGGCCCTTTTACACAGAACGATTATCGTTCAAAAAATCATTCAAACGAGCGAAAGTGAACAATAGTCGTAGTCTAAATGCAGCCAACACCTGAACAACGAACGATAAATCGTTCACTTTTCGTTCATCGCTCATTTTAAAAACCATCGTTGGTTCATTCACTTACTATTAAGTTTAAATAACGCTCGTTCAGTCGTTCTCATTCACTTATGCAGTGGATGTGAATGACTGAACGAATTCTGGTTTGAACAAGCCAATGATGTATCTGCCTGTTTAAACAGGCTGTCTGAGCGAACTCTGACATCGTTCACTCGTTCAAAAGATATCTTTGGTGTAAATGGACCTTAAGTAGGGGCAAATCTCAAAATCAAGATAGTGCCTGATAAGCATCAAACAAGAGGTCACACTGCATGGAAGTGTAAGCACTGTACATACGAGACATCTAGATTGTAACAGGCTATCAGGTGAGGGATGTAGGGATGTAAAAAAAATGTGTTTTCACTGGAATGGCCCTCTAAGATCTGGGTTTATATCTAAAGCTGTTTGAACTACAGCAGGTATATTCTTTCTTGAGTAGTTTCCAATATGAGTTCATACGTCCCACAACACAATCCAAACACTGTATGTGAGTATGCGGAGATAGTCATTTTTCTCTATACAATGCTTGGTTGGCTAGCTGCAGCAAAAAGACTCCTAAACTACTCTCTAATAGGAGAATAGGCAAGCTAAGCCTCACGTTTTACTGACATTGCAGTTAAAAAATAGGAGAGGACCTTGAGGTGAACATAGTATATTAGGCTGAAGAGAGACAATGTTCATCTAGTTCAGCTTGTTTCCACCCCCCCTTGTTGATCCAGAAGAAGGCAAAAAAACCCCATTGAGGCAAAAACCAATTTAGCCCATTTGGGAAGGACTATTGTTTCCAGGGTATGAGTTATAGGAACTCGCAAAAAGTCTTGCAGACTGATAAAACACATTTAGGTTTAGTGTGCCTTTAAAAGTAAGGATCCTTTCACACAGTACAGTTTATTTATTCAAAAATGTAGACTGTATAGGTCATAAGAGTGATATATTAGTAAGAGGAATAGAATAACACACTGTTGATACTTTCACAATTTTCTAATCAGAATAGTGCAAATGTCATACATTTAACTAAAATATGGCTGTAATCTCCATACTGGAAAAATATAAACAAGAGTAACTCCTGCACCAAAATAATTTATTAAACTTTGCAATATTTTACATCCCCATACAAAGAGAAGACCTTGAAGTAGGACAGTGCAGATGCAAAATGTTGTCTTTTCTTCTTAACGTGCGCATGTAGCGACCTCATAATTAGCATCAGTGACTGGGGATTTCGGTGCTGGTCTCAGTTTACGTCATATAAAATAGAAATATTTTATCTTTAACAATCCTTAAACATTTTGCCTTTAGAAGGTTCTGCAGTGGTGTGAATGACTTAAAGAGCATCCGTGCGATATAAAGACCAGGGTGAACCAATAGAGATAACAACAGGCAATCATATTGCTTAGAAATAGAATATATTCATCTACCTTATTGACTAGATTATAATCCAATGGCAGTTGGTTTCTACGCTGTGGAATACTTAAAAGGGGTGTATGAGTTTTAAAAAAGTCTGCTTTCATCCAGATAGAGCACCACTCTTGTCCGTAGGTCTTCGGTATTGAAGCTCAACAACAATCACTTGAATGAGGCAGAGGTGTAATAGCACATGTAGCCCATAGACAAGGGTGGCGCTCTTTCTGGATGAATGCAGCCGCGTGTTTCTAATCTGATACCACTTCTCTAAGGAAGTGCATGGTAACGGTACAAGAAGTGGGTTAGAATCTGCTTTCATTACGTATTTATCTTCATCTTGAATGTTGCTAATATTTGTTAAAAAATAGCGGCAGATAGAATCAGGTTTCTGTACGTTATGGCACAATTTTACTGCAGTTTCCTGTGCACTTCCAATATTCCCTCAAGTGGGAACATGTACATAGTCGAGTGCAAAGAAGGTTATCTAGAACAACCATGAAACTGTTGCTTTTAAACAGCCCCAGACAAATGCTAACTAGAGTTTTGACCAGAAAATGTAAAAGCACTGATTTTCTTTGCACTAGTTCCATTTTTTTTTTACCTGAACAGAACCATAATATTTTATCTTGTAAATTATAAGGGTAGTTCACGCTTGATTCTTTAAATTTTTACATATTTAGGCTTCATTCAGATGAGCGTGTGTTTTGCGCACACATAATGCATGTTTCTAAAAGAACTAATGGGTTCCGCATATGCGTGGAATTTGAAGTGCAAAACAGCACACACCTAAAAAAGATAGGACATGCACTATCTGTGGTGCACATTTTGCAGGAGTTTCTTTTGAGTTCTATAGAAACAGGAGTTAATGGAAACTCCTCCTCTGCCAGAAGCACCTTTTAAATGTCCCACTGTTAACTCCTTAGTCTCCGCGGGGATGAGGGGACTCCCGGAGGGTCTCATTAATACCCGCGGGGAGTCCCCTCATCACTGAACACTGTGACAGTGTTCAGTAATGAGGGGACTGCAGTGGGGATGAAAGAATCCCCTGCCACACCTGTGACAGGGGACCCAGATGCCTTTTCATTGCTTTTAATGGGGCCGGCACTGCTGTGGGATAGAGGCAACCCCCGCAGCGATGATTTTCGATGGGGAGTGGGGGCTTGAAATGTAAGCCCTACCCCGAAAATCATCCCTAGCTGTAGAAAAAAAAAAGAAAGTTAACTCACCTAGAAGCACTGTCCGGCTCTTCTCCCTGTCCCCGGAAGTCTTCTTCTGTATTCTGGTGGCTGGGCAGCGCTCAGCCATTCATTGAATCCCCAGCCACCAGAACACAGAAGAAGACTGCCGGGGACAAGAAGAAGAGCTGGACAGTGCTTCTAGGTGGTTTAACTTTTCGTTTTTCTTTTCTACAGCTAGGGCTGATTTTCTGGGTAGGATATAGGCGCGCGAAAAAGCACGCTCGTCTGAATGAGGCCTTAAGTGCATTTTTAGCTTTAGTTTTCCAACCCGTACACCATTGAGAAAAAAGTAAGGAAAAGCATATTTCTCCAAAAATATGGGATTTTCCTTAAATTGAAGTACATGGAGTACGGATTGGAGAACAATACACACTCTTAATAGATGCTAGTGTGCACACGCCCTATTGCTGCTGTCCATAAAGCTTGCTGCACTGTAACAGAAGCATTAGATATCTTATGCTTTGTTTAAGAGGCTACTTTAATTAGAGGACATTACAAAAACAAAAATACAAAAACACAAATAAGTCATCCAAAAGTAAATTTTCTTTAAAAAATAATAAAATATAGGTATAAGTAAAAATTTAAAACACAGGCCAGCCATTTACATCCTTACAATTTTAGACCTCACTTGTAAATTGGAGAGAACAGATACACTATATAAGGATGAATATGACGCTGTATCCTACAAGTGGTTGGCGAAGAAAATATTGTGTGTGAAAAATTAAGATCCTTAAAATGACTACTATAAATATTTAAACTGAACTTGTTACATTTAAAGCAATTTCCATCGTCGGTGAATTGATTTGGTACATGAGCAAGCTATATTTTTGACAATGCAGGGGCTATTATAAATCGCAACATATTGGTATAGTATATAACACTGCCTTTATAATGGTACTTCCTGTATTTGCTATAAATGTGACAGGCTGTATTTGGTTAAATGGCTGAAAAGACAAAAAAAAGATGTCGGGACACAGATCGAAAAACTAAGAATAATAATAAAAAAATCAGTCTAGATTAGAGCATAAACTTGTATAGGTCACCTTTGCCTTTGAAGACAGTGAGATAAGCAATATTAAAATACTCTTTCAAGTGGATTTTGATTTAGTTCTGCTGAATAATCAGACCTGCTTCTTTAATAGAAGAGCAGAAATCAAACATTGTACATATATTACAAAATAAAAAATAAAATAAAAATAAAGGCAGAATCTTTTCCCGATTACCGATTATAGAATTACAGCGCCTTCTATTAGAAAAGGCTGCCCACATTAAAAATAGCTTACATTCAACTCTTGAAATTTTTCTTAAAATACTGCAATCACTAATATTGTCTTTTTACAAGAGAAAAAAAATAACATATTTCTAACACTTAAGTATACTATTCTTGTATAACATCTGTTCTGTTTTCATATCCATAATTCAGCAACAACATACTTTGTGTGACGAATGTGCAACACAGAAACATGAAGTATTTGGTACAATAGTGCTTGAAATAAACTTTTAAGAGAAGCTGTCACCTACTTTTAGCCCTACAAGCTAAGCTTATGGGCTGAACGTAGGTGACCCGTAGAGCCATGGGGATCTAAGTGTTAGACTTACCTTACCCGTCATTCCTCCAGGGGGAGCACTGAAAGCTGTTGCAGTGTCTTGATAAGTAGGCCGGCCATTAGAAAATTAGAAGGGGCGGTCTACCTAGCACACCTCCCAATGCATTAAGCAGCATCTTTCAGCGATGACACCGGGGAACGACGGGGAGAGTAAGTATAACACTTACATCCCCGGACTTCACAGATCCCCTACTTTCAGTCCATAAGCCTAGCTTGTGGTGCTAAAAGTAGGTGACAGAGTCTCTTTAACTAAGTTACATATTAATTGTACAGACATTACCTTGTAAATCAACAGCCTACTGTAAAAGTAAACATCAAAAATCTGCTTTATCCATAGTTTTTTTTTGTCTTCAATATTTCTCATATAAGCAACAACTCTTCATAATTCTTCAGACATAAAATATGCTTTAAACACAATATTCTTTAAGCTTGTGCTGTAATCCTGTTACAACTCTCTAAATCCAATTATAAAAATGTATAACACTATAGGACCCTGCAGTCGACCATTTTCCTAAGGATTTTCCCCCACTGCCTGCTGTTGTCTCATGATTCAGCATTGAAGGCCTGTAATGCATTGCTCTGCAGTGTTTTGCAGGCCCTTCGAGGACTGAACAGGGTCGAAATAAAACGCTTACTACATTTCAAAAAATGTAATAAGTTCTATAGATTAGAGTCACCATTATGTTGTGACTGACTGATATATATATTTATATATATTTATATATATATATACTTTTGTACATTCGATTATCTAAGAAAACTCCTCCTCTGATGCCTCGTCAACCTGTAATAACCTGGTACCCAACCTGCTATATTTCTTAACTTTTGCTCTTGTTGGTAACTGGGAGGTTGGCAGCAGTCGTATACTTTTTGCGTTTGTTGTACTGTGGTGAAATTTAGGCACTTCTGCAAAGTCTTGGTTAAAAAACATTATACGCTCACAACTAAAATAAAGGTATTCAAGACTTTCTGGTGTATGACAGTCATACTGTGCAAATGATCACTTTTTTGTCCTTTTTGCTTTTTTTTTTGAATTCACATCTATTCCAACACAAGAGTGTTTTAGTTTCTCTTTTGTACACTGGGTGTGAGACCGGTTTGTATGCTTTGAATTTGTGCTTTAAAATAAGCCTTGGTTTCCACATTTGAGAGAGTGCTTTATCTTCTTGGTCTTCTCTACAAAGGGGAAGTTGATCAATTGCTATATTAATGGCTAAAATAATCTCTAATGTATTACTCATATCCACAATCTAATATTGTATATTAGCCATTGGAACACAAAAATAGTGGTAAATTTTAAATGTTTTGCAGCATTTACAATATACAATAGGACATGGGGGAGGGGCTAAACTCTTGGTTTTGGATGTGATAGGAGATAAGACAGTATTATCAAGTGGGAGCCAGGTATACAAAATATTAAAAAGTAAACTTTACCCACTAACATCACAGCTGGTATCAGGTAGTTAACTATTTTATGTTGGAATATATTACGCATATCATATATATTATCAATTTAGAATATAGCAGCACTAGCTTTCTAAGAGTTTGTAGTTTGTCCATAAAGAGAACAAGATCCTTTTGTTTAGCATGCAGTTTGTGGCAACTCTATAGAGGAGGAGACTGGATAGTATGTACAATATGAATGCTTTGCTATCTTCTGTGAATCTTCTTGATGCTCTACCCCGTTCTTCGTTATTATTTCAGTATGATCTGGTAAAGGGAAGACATGTTGTAAGTTAGTTCTTACATTTGAATTTTGGCTAAACAAATAACAAAAAACTCTGTTACAATTCAGCACAGTATTTTAAAGAGTCATCATGTGAAGTCAAAGAATTTCATTGATACAGAATTACACCATCCTGATGCACAAAAATAGTTCTAGATATACTTTTTAGGAAGCAAAAGACAAGGTCACAGACAATGGAAACTTCAGATTTGCAAATGTTACAATTTTTTGGAAACATTTAACCAGCCTTTATCACAGTGACCACAAGTTTTCCAATGTGAATAAGTTTTTATGAGAAGGCCAAGGTGTTCACCAGTAACTCGTGTCATGAGGGATGATAATGGGTGTCATGAAATTCCTCAGATAAGTCACCGGTGAATTATGAGGGCTCAGTCAGACGAGCGTTTTATTGACGCATATATAGGCATGTTAGAAAAATGCCAGATGCATGTGAAAAAAACATGTTACCAAAGCTAAAATTTGTGTGACCCCACTGAAAGCAATAGGAGAGTATCGCTATCCCCTGCTGCGGCTGTGGCAGCTGCAGCTGCAACAGGGTATTCCTTGGATGTGAAAACCCAGGAAGCTGTCACATCCAGGAGTTTCACCTTGTTGTCAAGTGCCGCCGCTTCGAAAACATAGGGAGAGGATTGCGCTCCTCTGCCACTGCTGTGATTCCTTCATCCCCGCGGGGAGTCCCCTGCCACAGCTGTCAGAGCAGTGTGCTCTGTGACAGCTATGGCAGGGGATTTCTTCATCCCTGCGGGGGTCCCTTCCTCACTGAACACTGTGAAAGTGCTGTCACAGTATTCAATGATGAGGGTACTCTCTACCAGAATGAAGGAATCCCCTTCCACAGCTGTAATCTTCCCCCATTGCTTTCAATGGAGTTGGCGCTGCTGAAATATAAGCTCTACCCTGAAAATAACCCCTAGCTGCAGAGAAAAAAAAATCACCTCCTGTCTTCTTCCCGACACTGTTCTTCATTTCTTCTGAGCGGGGATTGAAAAATCCCCGCCTCCTGGAAGCGCTGCCTCTGATTGGCTAAGCACTGTGACCAATCACAGCCATTCATTGAACAACTTCCACTAAATCATAAACTACCATTTTGTTGGACAAAACTTTAAAAAGAAATTCAGCTTAAGGGCTCAGTCAGACGAGCGAATTTTTCATGCATGTATAGGCGTGTTTAAAAAACAGATTACAACCACTGCTTTCCAATGAAAGTGGTCACATGTCCATATTTTAGAATGCCTGTGATTGGTCACAGCACTCAGCCAATCAAAGGCAGCGCTTCCAGGTGGTGGGGATTTTTCAATCCCCAGATAGAATGAAGAACAGTGCCGGGGACCCAGGGAGCACACATGCTGGAGCCGGACAGTGCTTCTAGGTGATGTATTTTTTTCTGCAGCCCTTATTTAAGGGCTTTGATAGTAGGATTTCCTACTGTCAAAGTTGCATCGCATTCCACTTAAACCGCGTTTTCATGTGAAGTGATGCAAGAGAGAGGAAGAATCCACTTCAAAAAACGCTGTTCTATCTTTCGCAGGTGCAAATTTTAATTCAAATTTTTTATTAGAAAGCACTGGTTCTAACAGATCCGTTTTTTAAACACGCCTATACATGCGTGAAAAATCCGCTCGTCTGACTGAGCCCTTAAGCTAAATTACTTTTTATAGTTTTGTCCCACAAAATGGTAGTTCATGACTCAGATAGTGGAGGTTGTTTAGGAAAAACAATGAAACTAATAAATGAAAACCATCTGAAGATTTCCAGTGACTTCTTGAGGCCAAATCGACGGTTTTAACATTAGAATAAATACATACTTCTATGTTTAACTCTAACATGATAACAACATAATACAAGGCAGTACAAATAGATTAGATTCTAACCATTTACCAATGTAATGTACAACCATGTCAATAATATTTAAATGAAGATTACTGCAAGTAAAATGACTCGTGGTTTAGAGATAAGTGCGTGCTGGACTCATTCTGCACAGATGACTTTTCCCAATACTCTCTTTCCGTTCTCAGGTTCACCCAGTGCTTACTATCTTGACCTAAAAGTGTAACTGTCTTTGAAAAGACTTTCAGCAAACACTGTATAATTTTGGGGACTCTTCCTACAGACTGTATAAGCCAGAGATGACATTATCTCAAAAAAGAGTGTAAAATGATAATTTGTAATGAGCTGAACTAAACAAACCTAAAGTCTAGCAGCTCTCAGATATGATTCCATTTGCCCATACATATTAGATAAAAATTGATCAAACCCATGAATTCTGTCAGAATTGGCAGATTATCTTATGTGTATGAGTCTCCCTAACCTTCCATAATGTCAGAGAAAAGAAGGATTGGGCATGAATGGAGTCCTAAGCTTTCACTCACGACCTGAAGGTTGCGGGTTCAATCTCCGCTTGGTTCAGGTAGCCGCCTCAAGGTTGACTCAGGCTTCCATCCTTCCGAGGTCGGTAAAATGAGTACCCAGCTTGCTGGGGGCTAATAAACAAATTACCTGAAAGGACTGCGGAATAAGTTGGCGCCGTACAAATAACAAGTCCCTTCTTGCAGAAGATAAAACATTTTGGCAAGTGTCTTATCTCCCTCTTCCAATTTAAAAAAAAACACGCAGACTTAGCCATCTTTATGGTAGAGTTTGAAGAAACAGCTGGTGACTAGAGATGAGCGACTATACTCGCTAAGGCACATTACTCGAGTGAGTAGTGCCTTATGCGAGTACCTGCCGGCTCGTCTCAAAAGATTCAGGTGCCGGCGGGGGGCGGCGAAGGAGAGCGGGGAGGAACAGAGGGGAGATCTGTCTCTCCCTCTCTCTCCCCCACTCACTGCCGCAACTCACCGCTCTCCCCCACCGGCATCCGAATCTTTAGAGACGAGCGGGCAGGTACTCGCATAAGGCACTACTCGCTCGAGTAGTTTGCCTTAGCGAGTACGCTCGCTCATCTTTACTGGTGACTAAAGAAGCATTCTGTCAACAGCTATCTCAAGTGCATTATCGGCTTTAGTTATCACAAGTGTACAGTTATTATAAAGCCTTGCACTATCTGTTGTAGACAGCACCTTCAATATATATGTGCTGTAATTCATGTATAGTGACATGTATAATCAGTGAATAAAGGGCAGGTCAAATAAGAGGAGAGGCCTTGTCTCATGTAATCCTATATAATGAAGATGGCAGCCATGACATATATCCATAAAGCACAATGCTAGGAGATTACAGTGTCTCACAATGTGAACACAACTATAGACAGAGAGCATGGTACTCAGATTTACATCCTATCTTCATTTAGCCCATGTGAAAAAATACAGAATAAGATTTTAGAAATGATGCTCCTCTAAGGATGTCTTTCTCACCTAGTAGAAAATGCAAGCACAGAAATTAAACAGCGCAATGCCTTTAAGACAAAGGGAGTTGAAAGCACATATAAAGCGGAGGCTTGTTAGCAAGTATTGAACATGAATTATGTTTTCATTGAGACATGTATGTGACATTTATGTTACAATTATAAATGATAGTCTTTGTAGCTTACAGTAGAAACATAATGGAAATATACTTAACATTGGAGAACTCCAACCTGTTTCCTATGGCCTGGGGTGCATTATCCTATTCTTTCTATTGTTGGCTATGGTGTTTTAAGTGGTTAGTTTCTGAGGTTGCCTAGCACTGAGATCATATATTTCACCCACACCATGACATTTTTGACAGTAACTATGAATCCAGGATGGAGTGGTCAAAATTCTGACTATTTCCCGTTAAATCTCCGGTGACTGATCTCCTATCTCCCCCGGTAGTTTTTATCTGCACTGAGTGTGATTTGGTCGAGTGCTTGTGGAAAACTAAATTTCCCATAATGCACTACAAACGAGTGAATGTGCACGGAGTATCTTAACTAAGTTGCTTGCCTGAGTCTGTCAGCATACTGATGGATTCCTAGAGGCAAGTAGTAGAATTCTGCGCTTCTTGGATGTGACTAGAAAAGAGGTACAATGTAGCTCAAAATCAGCACAATACAAGGGAAGCAAATGTTAGAGTTTTATCTAGATCTCAATTAGAATAATTTATGTAGGAATAAAGGGTGAATGGGGAAAGTATTACTTGAAAAGGACCTCCTGCTACTTTCAGTTATTTGTACGCATTGGTAAAAGTTACGTTTTTTTTTTTTGCAAGAACATGAAGTATAAACCTTAGTACTTCTGTGCATGAGAATAAGGCGATTCCAAATCTAACACTAGAACTCACTGCCTTCTCTTAATAAATATTAGCTCAATTGTCTTTACGCAGGATCTTTTATTATTTCCCTGTCTGCTCTGATCGGAATTACATCTGCGCTGACTTGGAGAACACATAAGCTGGGCATGTGCAACATGGCAGCAGCCATTGCCCATTTATACTAGGCACAGGAAACACCACTGTGAATATTAAAAGACAAAAGAAATTAACATTCAACTATTGTAAGTGATTATTGATTATGGTTCAGGTAGTCAGCTCAAGGTTGACTCAGCCTCCATCCTTCCGAGGTCGGTAAAAGGAGTACCCAGATTGCTAGGGGGTAAAGATGACTGGGGATGGCAATGGTAAACCACCCTGCAGAAACAGTCTGCTAAGAAAACGTCATGATGTGACATCACCCAAGGAGTCAGTCAGGACTCGGTGCTTGCATCGGGGGACTTTACCTTTACATTGTAAGTGATTATTGTACAAATAGGTGGCAGGTTGATCTTAACCCTTTCCAATCCACTGTCTGACCTCTAAAGACATTATGATTTAACCCCTTGAGTGGCAGGTTTCCTACCACCCTGTCGTGCCCACCAGGGCAGGTTTTTTAAAATGGTCTAATCATTGAATTTCAACTAGTTTTGCAGTTGCGTCTCAAGAGCCATAACTTTTTCATTTTTCCATTGACATGGCCATATAAGGGCTTGTTTTTTGCGGGACAAGTTGTGATTTTTTAAACAGGGGGGGCGGGGGGGGGGGGGGAGAATGGAGAAAAAAGAAAAAAGGGGCCATGTCATTAAGGGGTTAAATAATGTATTAACTTCCTTCTCTGGGTTATTACGACGCATGGATACCACATGTGTGATTGTATTTTTGATTTTTTACAAAGTAAAGGGAGACAAGTGTTTTTTTTATTTTTTTAATAATTTTTTTACTTTTTTTTTTTAAATTTTTTAAAAATTTTTTATTTTTTTTTGTCCCTTTAGGGGACTTCCACAGGGACCCATCAGGACCCCTGATCACATTCCGGGGGTCCGATGGTGACAGCCCTTTACATGCTGCAGTGACAGCCCTTTACATGCTGCAGTCACATAGACTGCAGCATGTAAAGGGTTAACACAGCAGAGATCGGAGGTTTTCTCTGATCTCTGCCGTAAGAGCTAGTACCTAGCTGTCCTCTGACAGCTAACAACCAGCTCTCCCTGCCACAGAGACCATCGGCTTGCTTCTGACAAGCCGATGGTCTCTATGGCAACCTGTAAACAAAGCAGGACATTGCCGACATGTCGGCAATATCTTCTGCTGGTTTTTCAAAGCCCTTGCTTTGTTCTCTGTGGGTCTGTGCAGGCAGAGCACACTGTCACAGCTTGTGGCATTGTGCTCTGCAGCTCCCATAGTGATACATAGCCCGGAAATCTTCCGGGGTATATCACTATGGGCAGTGGAGCTTGTCACGGAACTTTTCCGGGCGTGCCACTCAAGGGGTTAAGGCTGTACAGCTCCGATGTTGGAAGACATCCGTCGGGGTTCTCTTACTGTATACTGCCAGCCTCTCTGCTGTCGGAGCCTATCCAACGTGTCACCTCATGCAGTACTGGCTTTAGCCAGCAGATAGTGCCATTTCATAATGGCAGAAACAGAGTAAGCCCCCTAGGAAAACCAGGGTACAAATTGGATTGGAAAGGGTTAAAATCAATGAGATCAAACTGGTTTCTAGAGACACAACTGTTTGTTACATTTTTATAACAGTTAATACAGACTTATTGCTCGCCGATCCTCCATATTGCTGCTACTGTTCCACGATTAACCAAATCTACACCTGAATAGGGTCACAAGCAATGTGGCAGATTTCTATACCCTATAGGTAGTAACAGAAGGATCGGGGGCCTCTAAAGGAGAAGCATTAAATTGGGCCATATAGGTAAGCTCTACTGAAATGTATAGTGTGCCTCTCTTCTAGTAGAGGTGTTCTGTAAGGGCATTTATATTTTTCTTTGTTGTTTCTTGGCTATAGTATGTTACTTTAGTCCTAATACTGCAAGCTATACAAGTGGCAGTCATCGATCTGTTAGTAATAAGAGGTTAGCTTTGTAAAGTAGACCTCATAGCAAACTAAATGATAAAAAGGTTGTTTCATGAAAAAGGTGTGAGATACTAAAACATAGCCAGATGGTTTAAAAGGAGTCTGTCGGATCGAGCCTGCTGTCCAAAAGGCAGGCAGTGTGTTAGAGAGGAGGAGCTGAGCAGATAAATATATATGGTCCTGTGGGAAAAGACTCAGTATAACTAGTGGTTTATACATTTAAAGAGCCCCTGACAGCTACTTTGAGCCTTATAAACTGAGCTTACAGGCTGACACATGGGGATGTAAGTTTTCCCCGCTGTCAGCTCTCAAATCTGCTACTGTCATGGATGCCACAGACTACATGGCACGCTATGTAGTCCTCTCATTCTGTGCGCGTGCCATGTAGACAGCCAGAAGCGGTCAATGGCAGGTATGACAGCGGACACCAATGGAATGGTGTGCAAGGTAAGTATGAAACAAACATTCCCGGACTCAGTGTGTCAGCTACTTTGAGCCTATAAGCTTAGCTTATAGACCTGAAAGTATCTGACAGAGTCTCTTTAACCCCTTAGTGACAGAACTTTTTTGTTTTTTTTCTGTTTTCGTTTTTTTCCTCCTTCCTTTTAAAAAACCGTAACTCCTTTATTTATCCATCGCCGTCGCTGTATGAAGGCTTGTTTTTTGCGGGACGAGTTGTATTTTTAAATGGTACTATTTAATGTACCATATAATGTACTGAAAAACTTTTTAAAAATTTCAAGTGGCGTAAAATAAAAAAAAACTAAACGGTGGGTCTTGTTTCTACGGCGCACAAACTCTGACAAAAATGACATTATAACTTTATTCTATGGGTCAGTACGATTACTACGATAGCTAATAGTTTTTTTTTAGCTCTACTACTTGTATTTATTTGTAAATATATTTAATTTTCTTTAAATTACATTTTGTCTCCATCTTCTGCGCGCAATAACTTTTTTATTTTCCCGCCGACATAGTTGCGTGAGAGCTTATTTTGTGTGGTACTTCCTGTAGCTTCCGTTGGTAGTTTTCCGTTGAATACATACGAGTTTTTGATCGCTTTTTCTTACATTTTTTCATGGAGACAGGGTGGCCAAAAAAGCGCATTTCTGGCGTTCTATCTTTCTTTATTTTTAATTGGATGACGTTCACCGTGCGGGGTAAATAACGCATTACTTTGATAGATCGGACTTTTATGGACGCAACGATACCCAATATGTATTTTTGTTTAATTATTTAGATTCTCTTATTGTAAATATGACAAAAGTTTTTTTTAAAAAGTTTTATGACTTTTTAAAAAAAATAATTAGTAAAACTTTTCTTGTTCTTATTTTTACATTTTCTTTTAGTCCTCCTAGGGGACCACATGTGATGCTTTGATCGCTCCTGCAGTACGATGTAATGCCATAGCATTACATCATACTACAATCTGCCAGGCAGTCTATCAGGCCACCCCACGGGAATAGATTGATAGGCACACTGCCAAGACAGCCCTGGGGCCTTTCAAAAGACCTCTGGCTGCCGTGTCACCCGCACGACTCCCTGCGATCTCATTGCAGGGGGGCTGTATGGTACCACAAACATCGTTTGAGGGATTAAATGCAGCCGTAAGAATTGTCAGTGGCATTTAAAGTGTTAACAGCTCCAATCAGTTGTGCGGCTTGTCGGGATTGTTGCCCGCGGGTGTTAGTTGTAAGAAACAGCTGACACCCGTGATGTATGGAGGGAGCTCACAGCAAAACACTATAAGGCGGTCACTAAGGAGTTAAATATCTCCTCATTCTGAGCTTAAAGGTCCAGTGGGCGGTCTTATCAGTGATTGTCAACTATCTGTGTATAATTGTGCATAGAGAACTAGCTATTTTTCACTGACAGGACTGCCCACTGCACCTCTAAGCATAGAAGGAGCAGGAATTTAACCCCTTGATGACGTGCCCTATTTTTTTTAAACATTTTTGTTTTTTCCTCCTCATAGGTGATGAAAGTCTGATCTGTGGGTGTCTTACCTCTGAGACCCCCCATCAGTCCTGAGAGCCAGGCTCCCATGTCCCCTTCTTGTCACTGTGGGCTCCCACCCACTTGACGGAAATAGCTAAGTACATGCACTCAGCTGTCTCTGAATGGAGTGGTGCCGTGCATGGACGATACCTCTCCATTCATCTACAATGGGACTGCCAGAGATGATTCACTGCAGTCCCCTGCATTAAGAAGGAAACTGAATGGAGTCGCAGTCAAGCATGCATGGTGCCCTCCTTTCATCTTCAACGGCCTGACAGATAGCCGAGTGCTTGTACTCAGCTACTACTGCCATCCCTATTGAAATGAATGGGATGGTGCCAAACATCTGCGACTGCTGCACTATTCAATCTCCATGTCACTACAGGTGCAACGAGCCTGCAGTGACGAGAAGAGAGGAACATGGGACCCCTGTTCCCAGCATTGGTGGGGATCTCTTCAGTCTCAGTCAATCTTGGTACAACCCCTTTAAGTGCTAGCAAACAGGCTCTGGTACATAGTGATGCGGTGTGTAGCCTGCTACTATACTTTACATGCCAGTCACATGTAATGAGATCATTGCTATGAAGTGGCAACTGTGAAGTCTTCTAAAAACCAGCCACAGTTGTTTTAACTATATGAATTGATAACCTTGGCCAGAAACCTGCATCTGTGTGCACTATGGAAACAAGCAACTGTCTACGGGGTGGCATCGTAGGAAGGTGAATGGGCTAACAGCAGTGGAGGACAAACTATTCTTTCTAAAAGATAAATAGGTAAATGCAAATAGTTATTTTAACCCTTTCCAATCCACTGTCTGACGTCTGAAGACATTATGATTTAAGACTGTACAGCTCTGATGTTGGAAGACGTCCGTTGGGGTTCTCTTACTGTATATTGCTAGCCTCTCTGCTGTCTGAGACTATCCAACGTGTCACCTCATGTAGTTCTGGCTTTAGCCAGCAGATAGCGCTGTTGTATAACGGCAGAAAAAGAGTAAGCCCCCTAGGAAAACCAGGATACAAATTGGATTGGTAAGGGTTAAAGCGAATATTCCAGTGGATGTATCATACAACTTGTAGATACAAGTCAGTGCTCAAAAGTAGTCCAAAACCTATGCACCCTGCTTTAGTGAAAAAAAACGTGAAAAATTCTAAAGCTTTATTAAATCATGTTTACTGTATGCATTTAAAGGAGGACGATACTTTTGGTTATGTCACATTTATTCTGCAGTAGCCTGAGGACTGGGGAATAAAGGAATGATATTTGACACAAGTAATGATTGGTGACAGTGATGTTGAGATCAAAGAAATACTTCTTATTAGCCCCGGAGTTTAATAGAAAACAAAAACCACCTTGGGTGCCCGGCGGCACATTTCTAGATGGCTCCATGATCTTAGTGGTTTGTCTGCCCCATAGTGATGCAACATACACTGCCTAATCTTGGGGATCCTAGAACAGGCTCCATCACTAATATCTGTCTTCTCTGGTTTCCTAGGCACATCATAGTAAATATTGTAATACTGAGGTAATGACAAGCTTTTCTAATGCAGAGTACTGTTTATTTACCATAAACAGGGTGTAGCTGAAGATGTATTATGATGCCCCGTAATAAGACTGTCAATAATTGCAAAACATTCAAGGAAACATAAAACAAAAAGACCAATACTTGCAAAAATGTTAACTCTGAATAAGTGCAAACTGCTCATGAACACATTTGTAAAAAAAAAAAAAAAATTTAACAAAATAAAAATTTGATGGGTAGACATTTATAAAAAAAATTCTTCGTAGAATTTTTTTTAACATATTAGCACTCATTTAGAGTTTGGGATTTGTGAAAGAAAGCTTTAAAAGGAGCAAACCTGATTGGCTGTGGCTGTTGCGGCGAAGGGGACACTTGTTGCAGGAGTTGTTGCTGCAGAGACAGTGGCGGACGTAGCGCTGTGCATCATGGGTACTTTCAGGAGGGGAACCATGGAAGCAATGAACAGGAGGGTGTAGCATTATGGTAATAGAAGTGGTTTGGCATGGTGAATATCACATAGCAGCAAGCCATCATGGGTTAAACCAGCAGATGGCATGCAATCACAATGCAAAGCAAGGAAGCGTGGGAGAGAAATAAAAAAGGGAAAATAAGCTTATTACAGGTACAATTAAAGGAAGTTTGTAAAAAATATATTATCAGTGATTCCCAGAAAAAGAAGATTAAAGTGGTAGGCAGCTGAAATTCTATATGCCAGTCTAGATTAACCACGCTTTAGAAAATAATATCCGATCAACCGTATATATATATATTTCATGTTTGCACTTTTCTTGCTATTTTAATAAAATGATTCAATTACATGAAATCGTTTGGTGCCTGTACTGACCTCCAGTAATAAAAATGAATGTATACCATAAAGACACTGCCACAATACAGAACGCCAACCTTATGTAGAATGGCAGTGTATTAATGGGATCTGATGCACTGATACAGTAGTAGACCTGTCAACAGACTGACAGCACATCATCTTTTCCTGTGTTTCAATGCTACAGTTATTAAAATGTGTTGCAAGCTGGGATTGAATAGGTTAATTATTAAATCCACTCCTGTTAAAAGTGATTGATGCTGCCTGCTATCATTACGCTATATACGCTGTTAGTTATGAACCACGTTTCTGGGAAACTCTGATGAAATATTCTAAACATAGCAAAAAGGAGAAAAAAAGCACAACGCTATGACACGTTAAGACACAGGTGAAAACTACTTACACTTCAATTTCAATAAACTCAACAGACATCATAAAATAAAGTTAAAAAAAAAAAGCACATTTTTTTTTTGTTCTCAACACAATCTGCCAAAAGGTAAAATTAAAAAAGCCACAGAGCAATAGAAGACATATTACATATTATAGGTGATCATTAATTACAGACTGAATATTCTAAGCATTGAGTACTACAGTAACACGTAAAGAGCCGGAAATATTCTAGAACATTTTAGATAACATTGAGAATCACAGAAGGAAAACTTGAATAGCAAAAAAGTAGAGAGAAACCTACCAATACTGGTAGCTGGTGTCATGCACAAAACTGACCCTGCACAGCATGCAACGAGAGGTGGAGAAATGAATAAAGGGAAAGAAACAGGTTAGGAATACAGAGTTAACATCTGCAGTGAAATTCAGGCACAGTTTTAGATCAGTAGCAGTTAGTGCAAACATCATTAACCGAGGCCATTCATGGGTTCACATCTTACATCATCTTACTGCCCGAGAGATATTAGAAAGAGCATCCAATCAGTTTCCATTAGGCCTATCTACTCGGCTTTATCTTGCTGAGGCTTTGGTTTTCTTTCCTAAGCCCTCAGCTACCTCCGATTTTACCTTTTTATTTGAGGCTTACTATGGTCCATGCGATGCACACTACTTTATCCTACTACCTCAGGTAAGGCTCTGTTCACACTGCTGTTTGTATGAAGCGATCATTTGCAACTTTGTGCAAACCTACTGTGTGGTCTTACACTTTATTTTTTTACATGTTGATGGCTGGATCTAATGGACGTTTGATGGGTTGCATGGCGGTTGATTATTATCTTATATGTCTGGATGGCTAAAAAAAAATAAATCCTGTCTGTGCACATCTATCACCATAACCAGGGTTGTCTGATAACACTAAGATTCTTTCTGTCAAAATAATTTCTGGCCATTGCAACAATTATTGTCAAGTTAAAATTGTAATTTTGGGTCACTAATAGGTAGAGTTCCCTTTATTTTGTGCTTTTTTTAATGAGGTGTAGCAGGGCAGTGTCAGACTAGCCTGCAGAGATAGGCATTCTGACACCTGCAAAGAGAAGTAAAGGGTTAACACCTGATGAGTGTAGCAAGAATTGGCTGCATAAAAGCCAGTTCCTGCCAGAAGCAAGGGGGAAGTTACAGCTTGGTAGTGCAGGACAGGCTGCAAGCTGAGGTCCAGTGTGGACCAGTTGGATCTGTCACCCGTTCTGAAGGAGGTAGAGACACCCTCCAGACGCCCCAGGAGGGGTTAGTGACAGAACCCTGGGGGTTGTGAACCCCAAGCTTTGTGGACTGTATATAATGTACGTTGTTATGTGCTGTGAAATAAAGGCTGGCAGGAGCCAGAACCAAAGCGAATCCATGTCTCTGGGTCATATTTCGTGTGAGGTGGCCATTCCGGTATCCCAAGGTGGGCGATCCAGTGGCAAGCAGACCCCAACTTGCCACAGAGGACATCAATATTGTTTAATTGTATGAATTGTATTAATGGGGTGGTGAAAGAACACAAAGTTGTATAACTGTTCTTAACTACAAAGCGTATTTCTCATATTTTATTTTTGTTTAAACGGCAGAAAAATGACTTGTAAATTAGTTGTGGGGATCATCCATTACATGTGAAGAAGCCGGCCTTGGAAGCTTTATCTCCATTTATCAGTATAATTGTATGAAATAGGCAGTAAGTGCATAAACAAGTCTACCAGCCCAATACTACTGGTGTTTTATGGCTAATATAGGGCATATATCTATGTACTTTTCGGATAATATTAGGACTAAGGTTTGTTGAGGAAACTGATGAATGGCCTCAAAGTGAAGGGCAGCACATAGAGAGTACACCGCGTTCACAGAGGAGCTGCTTAAGCATTCTCTAAATAAACAGCTGCAAGGGGAACAAATTCCAGCTAGCTAAAGCACCATGGCAGAGCGAATCAGTCCAGGAAGAGAGAACTGAACAAGCTGAATTACACACGCCAGTTATGTGTAAGAGATCAAGTAAAGCAAATTCCTACATCCTATGGAGATAAGAACTGAGTGGGATTGGTGGCTGGTTTATTGGATAGGAAAGGTGTTGATTAGAGTGATTTCGATAACTAGAGTTAATGATCTAAGAAGCCATGAATAAGGTATATTGCCAACCAAAGAGCTGGCAAAACAAACAAGGTGAAGGTCTGCCTTTCCATATCAAATAAAGGAAATAGAACACAGGCAGTTATAGTGAAAGAAAGATAATTGGTAATATCAGAAGTTTTCCCTTTGAGCCTTCTGAAAACTCTTCTATACAAGCTTCAAACTTAGGGCTCATGCACATGGCAAAGCCACATACATTAAGCCTGTATAGAAGTGTGTATTACAGAGCTGTGGCCACTTTGTATGCTGATTCTGTGTTTCTCTTTATAAAATCAGAGGCACACAAGGGTACAGTATGAGCCGTATAAGGTTATGGGCACCATATTATGGATCCATACATGACAGATCTGCAATATGTACGTAAGCCCGAAGGGTAGGCTTACAAGCAGACTTTCATGTCATTTTGTCCATGCAACAAAATCATAACATGCGACCTACAGAATGTCATATAAAATGTCCCCGCTCACACAGTGACTTGTCATTGCAGCTTGCACCCACTAAAGCTAAGGATGTAAAATAGTTGCGGAATAGTTTGAGAATTGAGGCAGTGATGTGGATGCTGGAATAAGATTAAAAAAAAAAAAAAAACTACCATTGAACTGCCGAAGCACAAGGGCTCTGGAATTGTCTTTACACAAAACTGTAATTGTAGTGACCTAAGGCTTATGATTCTCTACTACATTTGTATAGCAGCATAATACTATTACACCAAGCGAACTGCAGAAAAACAAGCAAATGCTAACGTGTCCTGAAGAAGCTTTAGGCCAGTTTCACACGGGCGTAAACGCATTTATGCTCATATTTGCGCCCCGTATTTGCACAATAGGCATTGCGTATTTGCGCAGACGTGTGTTTTACTGTATTTTTTGTGTGTGCATTTGCGCGTGCAAAAAGAACACGCAACCATGCTCCGATTCATTGAAACGGGCAATTAAGTTAATTAGTTCAATATGTATTCTTTTTGTTCACAAATGTGCAGGAAAATATAGTTTGCTGCATTTTTTTGAACCACAGGCAGCATGAACATGAGACAGATCTGCACAGTGCCCCCATGCGAGTGCTACTAAACACATTCGAAAGTTTGTCTGTTTGACTCGGGAAAGGAGCTCTTGAGTCTAAGAGGCGGCCGGGCGGTGCAGGGCTCTCCCCACCTATAGCATGTTGACTGACATCCTTTCCCTTCTTGTGTATAGAGTCAGTCAACATGCTATGGAGAGCCCTGCACGGCCTGCCTCTTAGACTCAAGAGCTCCTTTCCCGAGTCAAACAGACAAACTTTAGAATGTGTTTCTTTTGAAAACACTGCAGCATTTTAGAATAACACTTACATGGAAGCAGTGTGCAGATCTATCCTGTGTTCATACTGCACAAGGTTCGGGCAGCATGAATCTGGTGACAGATTCCCCTTTAAACACTCTCTATTGAGCTGTAACTGATTGTCATCTATATAGATTAGGAACATGCAGTATAAGACGAAAGTCAGTTTAAGCTGCTTTGTCATAAACACTAGTAATTATTAAGAAATCATAGTACCAGTGTTTCTGGTGGCGTAATGTGTCACACAGCTGTGCTACATGGTACATCCATTATGATTCCCACACATGACACACACAGCTCTACTACATGCATCCTGATTCACACACACAGCTGTGGTATATCCATGCTGATTTCCAGACATCACCAGCTCAGCAAACTCCTGGATACAGCAATGAGCCCCTGGTCATGTGATCCCTGACTCCACCCACACCGGTGATCACATGATGGTGACATCATCACAGGTCCTGGTGGCTGCTGTCAGCTTATCCAGTATATAATACTTTCTACCACACTGCACAATGGCTCCTCCCCCAGCAGTGGCATCACCGCAGGTCCTTCAGCCCACCGGATCTCTGTAGTGACGGTAGGTCAGTGTCTTCTGTCAGGACTGCTGAGTTGTGTCTGAGATAATAATGGCTTAGTTGTATTCTCATTTTGTTATTTTTGTCCTCCCCTTACAAAAACCCTAACTTTGTTCTTCTTCTGTCGGTCAGGCTCTGTGTTCTATATATGTTGTAGGACCTGCGATGATGTCACCAGGGGGCACAGTGATGACATCACCAGGTGGCGGAGCATGAGAAGCACCCACACACAAACATACATACTCACGGTCAAGTGGTCGTTGGTAGTTCGATTCTATATTACAGTTATGCATGCATAATAGTGAATAGTATAAGTGGTATATTTCATTATAATAGGTGCCAACAAGCAGAAATTGCAAGCATTTCTCCAATTTACATCCACTGTGCACCTGTCCAATTGCTAAAACACTCAGGAATCACAACACACATGCTTGTTTTCCTTCAGTGTCTAAAATGTAACATCAAGTTTAACTTGACTGTAATAATTTTCTGCGACAAGTTATCTTAAGCTATTGAAAAGCTATTGTGAAGCTACTGAAAGGGTAAGCAAGCTATGGTACAGAAAGTTATCATAACGCGTTAAGAGTCAAATTATAGTTGGTTCCCTCTGTAGCAACAGTCAAATATGCTACAGTATGTCTGAGACAGACTAATAAGGCTCTCCCTAAATCATGTCGGTCTGAATAAACAAACATATGTATACTATAGATGTATGCTTTGTACTGGATACCGATATCCATTATATAAAAAAATATAACAACATTAAAATCAGTGTCCACCCTTGAATGTGAATTTTAAACATATCTTTATAGTAGTCGGACCTTTGTTTTTTTTATACAGAGTCTTAAATTCCCTACATAGTTCTAGAATTAAGTGTTAATATCAAATGCACTATGGACCTTAAAGGGATTATACTAAAATCGAAAGTTATTCCCTAAACACGACAGGGGATAACTTCATGATCTTGAGAACGGGGGTCCCATGTCCCCTATGAGGTCACTTCTCCCACCTGCAATAATGTCAATCTGAATGAAGTACTAGCCACACATGCGTGACATCTGGTCCATTAATTTCAACGTAGTACGATGGAAAATGCCGAGTAGATGTACTTGACCATCTCTGGCAGCCCCATTAAAAGTGAATAGAGTGCCACTGCACGTGTGCGACCACTGCTCCATTGAATTTCCTCTTCAGTTGTGACCCCCATGATCATAAAGTTATCAACTAGATAACTTTTTAAGGACTAAGCAACTATTTTTACTGTTTATCATCACACATCAAGATTGATTCCTTTTTTTTAGTTTGGCGCTATTTCAGAAAAATAAGGCTTTTGAAGACTATAAAATATATTTCAAAATAAATGACATTAGGAAATGTTGTACTAAGAAACAACATGGTGTTAAAGGGTGGACATTCACTTTAAGGCTTAACTTCATGTGTGGTATTCTGATGTAATGGAAAGTATATATACTAGCCAGACAAGTTTATGCTAAATGGATATCTTCCAGACATATACATCACTTGTAGTTGGCGAACACAGTGTGAACAGAGCCCCAAAAAATGGTAACTGAAAAGGCCAGCTCAATTGGGAAAATCTTATAGCGTCTTTCAGTCTAATGGGTTATTACTACTAACATATATATGAATTATTAATATTCTAAGAGCAGACTCTGGTTTGTGTACGATAGATATATTAGATAGATAGATAGATAGATAGATAGATAGATAGATATGAGATAGATAGATATGAGATAGATAGATATGAGATAGATAGATAGATAGATAGATAGATAGATAGATAGATAGATAGATATGAGATAGATAGATAATAAAAGTCAAATAAAGTAATTATCAGCACATAATGGACCATTTTAGGGGCAGGAACAATTTTGCGGTCACTAGTAATTACACAATAGCCTCATTCTAAGTGAAATAATAGACTACATTAGGATGACTACTGGTTGGAATACGCACAAGTTCTATAAGAAACATATACGTTGAGTAGAAATATGCCTTTTCAAACAGAGTAGTTTATAAGCTACTTAATACATTTGCTTAAGATTCATATCAATCAGTCAAGGAAAAAAAACAAACATATATTGTATTTTCATTACTGTAACGACTATGAAACATACCTGCTGGGAAAAATGCGGTAGGCTGTTGCAGCTGTGCACTCGCAAGAGCCTGTTGGTAGTGCAAGACACTAGGATTAAAAAGTGCGCTGGCACCATTGCTTTTTTCTAGAGCTGGTCTCTTTGGTAAAGTGTGAAGAACGCCGGGTGGAAAAGCCTGTTAACAAAGAATTAGATGACACTTGTAGAGGTCAGAATGTCTATGCAAACCTGGAAACACACATATACAACAAATTACGGATTGTGATAAAATCTGAAGTAAAGAAAAATTTAACTAAAATAAAGATGCCTTGCCATGCACCTTAACCCAAACTGAGGCAATGCAGAATGAGTGAGATTTGGTTATTGGTAGCAAAAGCATGGTTACCATAACATTAAGCCTGTAGTCACAAGACTACAGCAATGACATCATTTACATGAGCATTATAGCATCTGTGCAGATCAAATTCTATTCTTGATTTCGTCTATCGACAATTATAATATGAGATTTGCTACATTCCATATCAATTTGTAATTTGGCCAAACGTCTCTACTATTGCAATGAATGACATAGAACATAGGTTCAGCTTTATCTTGTATACAAGTACTTCAAAATGAAGCCATGTTAGCAGTATAACAGCAATCTTTATTTGTAACGTATGAAAAAAATGAAGATGGCTATTTACGACTTTGATCATTTCCATACATTAGCTATATGCATTGGTTGTCTCAGATGATGTTAAAAAAGCAATAAAAAAAAAATATTAGTTGCTTCATTGAAAAAGCTACATGCAAAGCAAAAGGTGAAAGGTCAAAGTACCAGATCTACAGTTGCTTCGAGAGGTCGCTTCATTGCTTTGGCAGTCGACTGCGTCTTTTAATAACAGGCAGCGAGCACATGATGGCAGTGGGCCAATGGGATTCAAGCGAATTAACATACAGGTAAACAGCAAGCAGAGGTGCATCATGGGAACGGCATTGCATTGTGGATAGGTGAGAAGGAAAAAAATATTCTGAATGCAATATACAACATATAAAACACTAGGCATGCACAACAACAAAAATGTTTCTTTAAAGAAATGAATATTACACCTTGAATTAGTACTAAAGCAAAATGCATCTACTGTACCTTAGTTAAAGCAGATAAGAGAGTAAAATACAGATGGTTCAGGTAAATTCAATTAATATAGCATCTCTCAGACTCCATTAAGCATTTGCAAATTAAAGATCAATTCATAGCAAGATTAAATAGCTTCCACCATGGCAGACGAGAAGTTAGTTGCTTATTTTTTAATATGTGCTGCCACCTGGACAATACGCTGTCATTGTATTTTACTACTCTTAAAAGTATATTGATGCCTAGTAACTTTAAAGCAAATGAAATAATAGATTATTTGTGTGATCATTTTAAGTTCTTGTATTGCAAGATGGGTTTAACCATTGTCTATCTCACAAATATTGGCAGCTAAAATATCATCTCACACACGTGATCAAATATAGAAACCGGCTACTTCAATGGCTCACTTATCAAAGTCTTTGGGCTGCACAGAAACAGTAATAAAGATTAGATCCTGTTGATGCTAGGGTAACACTCTACATTTTATTAGGGCTGGATTTGCATATTGGTGCAATTGAGAACCATGGCACAAAAAAAAAAAAAAAGAATTTTGATGCAATTTTGGGTTGTCAACATGCCCTACAAAAATTGGAAAATATACGTGATGAACCACATGTAAAATATTTTACATTACAGAAGTTGTCCAAGACCCATAACTAAGTTTATTCAACTCTTAAAGTTAATATTAACATAATAGGTTTGCTATTAAGAATACAGTGGTGCCTTGGGTTAAGAGTTTAATTTGTTCCGTGACGGAGCTCTTAACTTAAAACACTCGTAAGTCAAATCAATTTTCACCATTGAAATGAATGGAAAAGCCATTAATCAGTTACGGATTGCGAAGCTCTCCCACTGATTTCAATGGGGATAGCGTTGCCCCACTGAAAGCAATAGGACGCTAGCACCCCCACAGTGATTTTCGGGGAAGGGCTTTAAATATAAGCCCCTCCCTGAAATCATCCCTAGCTGTAATAAGAAAATAAAAAAATATATATACTCACCTGTCTGCAGGGGCTTAGGCGCGTCTAGCCGCCGCTTGTTCTCCCTGCACTACTCTGAAGCTTTTTAGCAGGTGGGAATTAAAAATGCAGGGAGAACAAGCGGCGGCTAGACACACCTGAGCCCCGGCAGCAGCGGACAGGTGAGTTTATATTTTTTACTACAGCTAGGGATGATTTTCAGGGAAGGGCTTATATTTAAAGCCCTTCCCCAAAAATCACTGCAGGGGTTGCCGGCAGCCCATTGCTTTTAATGGGGCCACCGACAGCAGCAGCGGCCCCATTGAGAGCAAGGCTTGTTACTAGAGATGAGCGAGCTTGCTCGTTTAAGGCTGATAGGCACCAGCTGCACAACTACCACTTGACCATTAAGCAGATCCACAGAAAGAAACATATTTTTAATAGTAAGCCTATTACAAAAATGTTAATGGTAACAGAAACAGCTGAATAAAGCTTAGTTATGGGTCTCTGACAACATCTCTAATTTAATTTTTTTATATTAGCTGTTATTCCCATTAGGTTTAAATCACATATGCAGGGCGGCTTTTGAGACAAAACAGAAGTGGATCTGTGAGAAAGGAGAAGTATAAATCCTTTCTTTATATTTCCTATGTCTTTTGAACCCACTTCTGGCTTTGGCTAAAAAAAAACTACATCAAAAAGCACGCCAAGGACTACATGTGTGATTCCAGTCTCAAAGGGAAACTGTCATCACGTTTAAGCCCCAAAATCTATGCTATGGGCCTCAAAGGTAAGGCAACAGGTGGCTGGGGAACTTTAACGGGTGTCCAGGGCTCAAAAGTACTGACAGGTCCCTTTGAAGACACGGTCTCATCAGGTTTTAGAGGCTTCCTTCACGCATAGGGGGAAATTTATCAACCTAAAAGTCGTTTAAAAAGGCA
This sequence comes from Eleutherodactylus coqui, assembly GCF_035609145.1. Taxonomy (NCBI): domain Eukaryota; kingdom Metazoa; phylum Chordata; class Amphibia; order Anura; family Eleutherodactylidae; genus Eleutherodactylus; species Eleutherodactylus coqui. The sequence continues at coordinate 401,961,085 of NC_089837.1, forward strand.
CAAAGTTTGATGTTTTTTAAAAATTTTTATTCAGATGGGCATGTTTTAACATAAGGAATTGTGGACACCTTGACCACAGATTTAGTTATAATTTACACCACAAACGGACATAAATTATACCAGTAATCTGCTCTAGGTCATAGCTAGTGTATGTTTTCTAACAGGTGAACCGATGGCCCAAGACACACCAAATCTATCAAGAGGTGTGCGCCTCTTAAAACATTAGGTACATTTTAGGGTATGTTCACACGGCGGATTCCAATGCAGATTTTCCCATGTGGATTCCATCTCTAAAAACCGCAGAAGAAATCTGCAGCTGAAGAAGTGGATGGAGGAAACAGCATGACGCCAGACATTTATGGGCAGATTTATGAAACTGCCTTAAAAAAATGACTTAGTTGTCCATAGGAACCAATCACAGCTCAGCTTTCATTTTGCATTCTGCTCTGGTAAAAGGAAAGCTAAGCTGTGATTGGTTCCTACAGGCAACTAAGACAGTTTTTCTTTTAGACAGTTTCATAAATCTGCCCCTTAGTATTTCAAGGCTTGTTAACGCTTTCTGTTCTTGCTCATGGAGGGGGTATACAACAGACCTTTCCAGTATGGTTGAATGGTCAAATTTTTCCATGTGGATCCCCCCTCTAAAACCATGGCAGAAATCTACAGCTCAGCCCCGTATTTCTGCTGTGGGTTTGCCCCTCTGTTTCCAATTGGATTCATCTGTGGTAATGGTTTGGATTCCTTGTCAAGAAGTGATGTGCCACTTCTTTTTTATTTTCACTGTGTAAGACTTTAAAGTATGCGCATAGAAAAAGTCAGCGTCTAATGCCTATAAATGGGCAGTTTACTGAAGTGGATTTGCCGTGAATTTGATGCGGAATCTGCAAAGATTCCACGTCAAATCCACTGAATATTTCCATTATGTGAACATACCCTAACAGGGCACATGCACAGGAGTTGCCCTGATAGGAAAACTTCTTTAACGTCAGTCATAATAATTGGCACAAAAATACAAAAACTAGCTCATAAAGTAATTATATGAGAAAACAGAAAGCTCCAAAATTGGTGCAAAACTGCGCCAAATTTAAGTAAAAGAAAAAACTGTGAAAATTGGAATTTGTAAGGTCTAAAAACAGCCCTGTGAAGACCTGGCGTAACCCAAGTAGGAAACCTATGGTATAAACAATATACTACTGGAGCAAATTGGAATGAAATGAAATCACTGTCAGGTTTGTAGCCCAGAGACTTTTGTAAGTAGCAACTAAATACTGCTTGTTAAGATACAGAAATATTCTAGCAACAGTGAGGCCCACAACGACAATTCTGCTCAGGTTTACTTAAGTCGCTGAGTCATGTGACAGATGCTATGCTAAAACCAGGGCCCTCCTATATAGTGTCTTCCCAAGAGAAGAGTTTCCAATGGCTACGACAAAATAAACTAATCATAATGTAACGTATTTCCCATTTTAAATCTGGTAACCTATGGAGAAGAATGGTGGAGGTCAGTCAAAATAAGATCTGTCACTGTTGCAAAGTAGTTTGATGGCTAGATATGACCAATGCTGGCCCTGATAACGTAAAGATAGTGAACTTTACAAGAAAACACATGTAGGCCACAAGTGCAATCATTCCCTTTCGATGTGATTAACTGTATCATTATGAATGTGTATTACATAAATGTCACAACTGATTCTATTCCATTAGTACTAAAGCCTAGTGGGTATAGCAGTAAGCTTTTTAGCAGATGTACATTTCTTGCACTCCCTCTCTATCAGGATGTAGAGTCTTACTGTCTGCAAGCGTCACTGTTGCTATAGCATTTACATTCAGGTTCTTCACAAACAATAAAGAAGATGAGATTCAGAATTAACCATTACATAGAAAGACAATAGTAACAAGGCAAAACTTAACTCATATCCTAGATTTTAATTGTACACAAGAATTAGCAATACGTTAGGTAATCTTATACTGATCTCTGATACTAATGTCTGAGGGGATGGATAGAACAGGGGACTTATACATATAATATGCAGCCTCATTAATAAATCTAGAATGAACATAACATATATTGTATGAATATGACTATGCTAACACTTCATCTACTCCGCAGAACAGGTAAGGAACAGCTTGGTTACAGCTCTACAGCCATTATGCCACCACTTTCCAATGAATCCATGCTCATCAGTATATGAGAGGGAAGCTTCCCTATTACACGTTTCATCTATAATTCACTCCTTCCATTTATCTTGAAGGTGTTGCTTTTCTTGTATTATTACTTTTTAAAAATAATAATATGCACTTAAAATGGGTACACCAATAGAAAATCAACTCTCATATAGGAGAGGAAGTGCAGGAAAAACTACGATATTGATGCAAACTACAAAATAGTTGACTTTGAGGTGATAGGTGGTGAATAACTTTATTATATGCAGGCACGTGACGCGTTTCAAGGCAAGGCAGTCTCTTCTTCAAACAGCTGGAATAAACTGCAGGAGATGAAGTGTCCGATGGGGTATTAAATAATGAGCATTACGACCATGGTATTACTATTGGTACTCAGTGGCTACTAACATGAAATAGTGGCTCTTCATCTGATAACTCTCCAGCAGTTTATTCCAGCTGTTTGAATAAGAGGCCACCTTGCCTTGAAATGCGTTACGTGCTGGCATATAATAGTTATTAACCATCTATCACCTCAAAGATTCCTTTTCTGGTTTTCACCAAGATCCAAGTATTTCCTGCACTTCCTCTCCATGGCTCTATAGTGTCACTGGGATGACAGCACCCTTCGTCTTCATCAGACTTCCAGGTTCTTTCCACATTAGAAGCTCTGCCCACTCTCTGTTTTGGTCTATCATAATAGATTGAGGCTCTGTACACATCACACTATTGGTTCACATACATTATGCCATCTAGTTGCATACTGCCCCCATAGGCTCCTATCTTAAAGAAGCACATATGGCACAGTATATGTATTGTTGTATAACCTATGGACATTAAAAAAGTAGCTTACTACGCCTTTCAGAAGAAGAAAAGGCATACCTACCAAATGTCTGTCAATGAGACTCAGTCAGCAAACTTGAGCCCTATACGTTAAACTTATGGGCTCAAAGTAGCTGTAAATGTTATACTTACCTTCCCCGCCTTTTCCCCACTGTCATCTCCCAAACCTGCCACTGCAATGCATTCCGTGGACTACATACTGTAGGTGCACACCATGTAGTTCTTCCTTTCTATGCACAGGCCATGTCGGCTGCCTGATGTATTCAGAGGCAGGTCTGACAGCTGACACAGAGGGAACGGCAGGGGAGGTGAGTATAAACCTTCCGTGGACTCAGTAAGTCAGCTACTTGGAGCCCATGAGCTTAGCTTGTACGGCTCAAAGTAGCTGACAGATCCCCCTTAAAAAAATAATGGGATTCTGTTATTGTGTCTATCATTTTGATGGGAAAATAGTGTTATATGTATTCTTCCCTTCAAAACTTATGGAGTCTATGATGGAGCCTCCAACACAACACAGACGAGCCTTACAAACACATATACACGGCATGCAGTTGGTATACAGCTGCACCTATGTTTGGTGTATACGTTTAACTAACAAAAAACGAGTTTATACCTCTGACGTCACCCTGCTTTGTTGTGATAAAATGTGCCAAAATACAAATTTCGAAAATCCTCCTGACAGCAAAGCATGTTCCATTTTAGGATTTGCAGTTCACTTGCTGTATTCTTTTTTAATACTTGTGGGCTTAAAATGTTCCATGTTATCCAGAAAAGAAATGTTTTCTTTAGCATGACTCAGAAACTGGCAAGCGCATCAGTGGAACAGCTTTACTCCTTCGTAGCTATAAGGACATGTGGTGTGCTTTAGAGATCAAATCCTTTTCAAGGGTAGGAAAAGAATAATATGGATGTGTGTGAAAACAAGATTATAACACTGACTGCTGTACACTTACAGAAAAACTCCATTCACTAGAGACAAATTATCCCACCGGGGTGTGCTCTTACAGCGGACTATCTAAGGTAATCAGAAGACCTGACAGGCATTATCATACAGGTAATGACACGGGGATCTTTTCTGTGCTCTTGTACTGTAAATGTATATTAATCCGCTTTTTACTGCCCACATGCAAGTAAGGCAAGTACTGCAGTAGACAACTGAGCACAAGTTACATTAGCTATATAAGGTCAATGGGAAGAATTCTGTTCAAAAATCACTGCATCTGTATCCAACCACTGGATGACATGTATATTGTGTGGGCCAGTCTGAGACCCAGAACAGTTCAGTTCAATGCATTACACGAATAGAAAGAGCACAAGCCACAGACTCCCTTCTCCGCCTTTCCTAGAACTACTTCTACACATGTTCCCCATCCGAAGAGAGTCTGAGTCTCCCACTGGCTCAGCACCTTGCCGCAGGCATGTGAGTTTCTGCGGAGGGGCAGCGAGGGCACTCTGGTACCATTGTTAATGGAGGAACCCTAATGGCACTGTAAGGCTTCATCCGCATGGGCTACAAGACATCGCTCATGTGAAGGAACCCATTGGAAACCATGGGCTTCACATTGTAGCGAGAGTTTGTGGCCAGAGCGGATGCAGCCTCAAGCTGCTCATACACATGTGACAAAAGTTGACTGAAATGTCAGATTTTTGCCATTTTTGGTGACTCGTTGGAAAAAAAAAAAAAGCAAATGATGGCGATCAGACTATAGTCTGTCAAAGATGCAATCGGCCATGTTGAAAAATCTCGACCACAACTGGCTAAAAAGAGCAGCCTATGTGTGATTGACTGAATTTGGCTAATCATTAGCTTTTTTGCGTAAGGCTATTGCATTTCTTTTCTAGTTTTTTTTTTAGGTTTTGCACTTTGTTGGCTAGTTTAATCTCACTGTGACTTTACACCAGATGACTTTTGATCAACCAGCGACTACATTTTAGGCGAGCTGAAACAAAGCAGTTAGCGACTCATCGCCCCACTGGTGGCGCTCTTCACACTGAACAACTATTGTTTGAATTCACTCTCTCCAGTGATTATTCAGACGATAGTCATCACATGTGAAGGTACCTTAAGGCTGCCTTCACACGTGCGAGAAAATTGTGCGAGATTTGTGCATTGCGAGACGCAGAAATATGAACCCTATTCTTTTGAATGGGATCATACACATCAGCGATGTTTTTCTGCATGGCATTTGCAGGAAACAAATTGCAGCATGTCCTTTCTTTATGCGTGCTCTTGCATCGCAACGCCCTTTGTTTTCAATGGGGATGGCGGCAGCATCGCAGCACATATGCGAGGTCTCTTCTACAAAACAAAGGGAGAAACTCCACAATCCTCCGCCGCGGCTGACAGATGTGACAGATGATCGGTACAGCCCCGAAGTGATGCGAGGCGGTTTTGACTCGAAAACGCCTCACATCGGCTGGGAATTCACATGGTGGAGAGCGTGAGATGAGGCTGTGATTCCCGGCCCCATATCGCACTCGCCAGTGGGAAGTTAGTCTTACAAGGGAGAACTATGATGAACAATATGGGAGTGGTAAATATTTAATACAACCCTCATATCTATTGAGACAATGTGATGCAATCTACAATGCTACCCCTTTGCCATGGAATAGAACTCTGGTAGTGTTAAAACAAAGTAGTACAATATTTATAAAATGGATTGTAATACAAAAGTAGGACCAGTGGGAATGATTCTTTACATTTCCACTAGTAATAACCCAAAATGATCTCTAAATAAAAGTGATTTCAAGAGATAATGCAGAAAAAAGCAGTGCAGTACTACTCATCCATATCGGAAACGTAAGAGTTAAACTTTGCATTAAGTGAGCTGACAATGGTCTGCATTCATTCCCTTCATTACAATGTGTGTGGTATGAGCGCCAGCTTTGTGCTCATTAGTTCCGTACAGTAGTGCTTGTTGGCTTAGAATGCTGCTATTCTTCAGACACATGATTGGATATGACATGTCACACTTATATGTAAAGTGTATTATACGCCATTGTCTACCACCACTCGCATGGACACTGGCTTTTGTATACTAACAAAAGGAATCAGAATATAAGGTACAACGGATCTATTGAAAGGTCTAACCGATGATGAAGGACTGATGCCTGGACTAACTGTACCAACCGTGCATTGAGGAAACCAGGAAAAAAATATCCTTACAATAATAAATATGGAAACACCGGCTTATGACGCACGTCCAGAAACAAAAGTCCTGATTACACGAGCGGATGAAAAGGTGTGGAAATGAGCAGAAGGTGGAAGAGACCTATTATATGAGTACACAATCACAGAGACTGAAGCGTGAATCCAGACCAACAGTGCATAGTCCTGCGGTGTGTCTGCCTTGTCAGATTCCTACCTACTGTAAACTGCAATATCTGTCTTGTAACCCGAGAGCCGCTGTTCGAATTTTCATGCGGTTTTCTTTGTCATTGTATCTACATGAGAGGCTTTGTTTCATCCAAATCATCCAAAGTAATAACCTGAATAGCCTGAAATCTGTATTTTCAATGAAATATTATTCTCTCCATATGAAAGTTAAGTGATTTACATTTTAAGCCTTATTTTATTTAAACTGAAATTTATGCATAATATAAAAGCTAATTTTTTTTCATCTGCAATTTTCCTATTTCAATGAAATACAATGAAGCACATTTATGAAACTGTCTAAAAGAGAAACTGTCTTTGTTGCCCATAGCAACCAATCATAGTGCACCTTTTAGGCCTCATGTCCACGGGCAGGTCGGGTTCCGTGGGTGGGAGCCCACCTGGGAGCCCACCCTGCCCGCAGCATGAGGATATTCCGGACACGTGCGGGTCTTCCAGCATCTCCTCCGCACATGCGCAGTGGAGATTTTTTTTAAAAATCTCCCGCTTTCCCCGCTGCACACCAGAGTGACAAAACGCAGCATGCTGCGATCTGTTTTTCAGACTGGTAGGTCCAGAAAACAAACCCACATACTTTAATTAAGCTGCGGGCGCCCATGAATAGTCTATGGGCGGCTTGAACTCCGGATCATCCGCGCAGGTGCCCCACGCAAATCCCGGAAGTCAAACCTGCCCGTGGACATGAGCCCTTACTTTGTAAGAGCACTATTAGGAAGAACAGCTGCACTGTGATTGGCTGCTGTGGGCAACATAGGCAGTTTCTTTTTTACAGAGTTTCATAAATCTGCCACATTGGGGGCTTATTTACAAATACCGTCTTAGGCCGCCTGCACACAGCAGAGCCGGATTCCACATGCGGAAGCTCGCCGGGGAGTCCTACCCTGACAGCAGTGGCGACCGCGTGTACCTGTGATTTCTGTTCTTCATCTGTACTGCGGATGGACCTGGCGGCTCGCCGTCAGACATGCACAGTAAGGATTGAAAAAAAACTCGGGGATGACGCGGAATCTGCGACCTGTCCGCAATGTTAATTGCAGATGGGCCGTGGGTCAGACTGCTTCTGTTGACTTCAAAGGAAGCTGTCCACGCTGAACCCGAGCAAAAATAGAGCATGCTACGATTTTCCCTATGCGTGAGTTCCAAGCACGATAGAGGATCGGAAGTGTTTCCCATTCGAGAGCCATATGATGTATTTAATTGCAATCAATGGACGTTGCGCTCCGAGGAACGTGAACAAAATAGAACATGCCATGATTTTTTTCTTCGGAGCATGACTGTGAGGTAAAACTTCGCTCATGCCTATGATTCCATTCCAAAGAATGGAGTTCATGTTTGCGCAAGTTTTGTGAATCTCGTAATGCACAAAACTCCATGCGAGATTAGAACTCGTGTGAAACCGGCCTAAATGGGAATCCAAGAGCACAGAGAGAGAGATTAATATCTACATTACCGGGGGCATCAGGTAAGTTTTAAAAGGAAATTGTGCAAATAATACCTACCTACTCTCTATTGTGTATTGGAAAGTAATACAAACCAAGGATTATGACGAAGGCAAATAGTATTTGGATGATATATGAAAGTCGGTGACATTTGCTGTATATATCAGTAAGAGCTGTAACCGGATTACAGTACCTTTTCTGCAGAGCAGTACCTTGTGAGGCAACACAACAGTCTATTTCTCACCTACAATAATAGATATCAGTGTGTGTGATCCAGCTGTGTATATATGTAAAATCACCTAAACTGGCTTGCTTCATACATAACCATACTGAAGGTGGGTGAGTACTTTACTTCCACTTACCATTACGGTTGCAGCTGCAGCAGCTGCTTGTGCTGCTACTGCAGCCTGGTTGGCTTGATGTTGAGCAGCTTTGATTTTGGCCTGCAAATGTGCAGGAGGGTGAAAATATTTGCATTTCTCCCTCATGCAGCGACCCTTAATGTAATCCATACAAACGGTTACAGTGTTATCATTTGTATCAATCATCGTGCTGTCTGCTGGGTGCGCAAAGCGGCAATCAGTTTCTCCCCGTGCACAGTTTCCTCTCTGAAACTCCCTGCATACCTACATAAGACATACAAGGGTAGATCAATGATGGTCTGCACACTTCATATAGCTGCAATACAATGCTAGTACAACACTGAAATCTAGCTGACACATAGCAAATCCCAGGTTCACAAAAGTAGTGTAGAAAGCAGTGTGTAAGGCAACTAGAGATGAGCGAGCGTACTCGGTTCGGGTGTTTTTGAACTCGAGCACCACTTTTTCTGAGTAACTCACTACTCGGACAAAAAGATTTAGGGGGCGCCGGGGGATGGTGTGGTGGAGCGGGGGGAACTCTCTCTCCCCCCCCACTCCCCTCTGCAACCCCCCGCTCACCCCCGGCGCCCCTCGAATCTTTTCGTCCGAGTGCTCGAGTGCAAAAACACCCGAACCGAGTAGATTCGCTCATCTCTAAAGGCAACGCACAACTAATGTCAGATCAGCCATCAGGGCTTCACCCAAGTTACCAGCTTGGAACAGCTAGAGAACAAGCAGGACTTTGCTGCGTAGGAATGATGTTCTGTGCAGTCTAGGATTAGGCCAGCTTCACATGAACCGGGTTTTCCACAGCAGATACGCAGGAAAACTCCAGAGACCAGATCCACACCTGGAATTAGCCATGTTTTTTTAGCAGATCTGCTGCGGGATTTAACCTTTTTGTATTTGGAAGGGTTGAATTCCACAGCAGAAATAGACTTACTGTGGATTTCGAATCCACAGTGTTTTTCAGAAAGACTGCCGATTCATTGTGGAAAGTTTCCCTTTATGGCTTGTGTGAAGGTGACCTTAGAGCTGCAAAAACAATATTTTATATCTATATCGTCAATAAGCAGTTTTTGTGTGGAAGTAACAATAATTATCCCATCTAGGGATAGTTCTTAGTTGGAACAAGAAAAGGCACACATTAAAGGGGTTTCCCATGGAAAATACTATTGACGATCTATCCTCATTGATAGTCGATCGTCTGGGTTCTGTCACTCAGGACCCTGACTGATCAGCTGAGAGGGCGCATGCTGTCAGTGCTGTAAGTACACAGAGGTGGGAACCCAGTCAATCAACTATTATAGGTATAGGTCATCAATAGTATTCTCCCTGGAAAACCCCTCTAAAGATTAAGAACTAAGGAAATCCTGTTGACTAACTTGTGCAAAAATCTGATGTAGTCATGAATATTTCCAGGTTATGATGTAAACTGTACCTCCAATTTATCTGTCCTGAGAAGTTTCTGAGTAGCAGTAGAACCGGTGACAGATACAGGTGGACTTCCAGGAACAATGACAGGTGTAGAGGGCAAAATTTCAGTCGGGACTAATCCGACACCTTGTGTCATCGGAGTAAGATATGGAGCAAAACTAATAGCTGTATTAGCTCCTAATGCTGGACCTACAGGAAATGTGGGCTGGAAGAGAAATACATTAGTAAGTATAAGACACAAATGATTCTAACGGATTGTGTTTATACAAGAGCTATCTATCTATCTCTCTCTCTCATATCTATCTATCTCTCTCTCATATCTATCTATCTCTCTCTCTCTCTCTCATATCTATCTATCTCATATCTATCTCTCTATCACCTATCTATCTATCTATCTCATATCTATCTATCTCTCTATCTCATATCTATCTATCTATCTATCTATCTATCTATCTCATATCTATCTATCTTTCTATCTCATATCTATTTATCTATCTATCTATCTCATATCTATCTATCTATCTCATATCTATCTATCTCTCTCTCTCATATCTATCTATCTAATATCTATCTATCTATCTATCTATCACATATACATTTTTATCACAAATCCCATTATAGTCAGAAAGAGGTCAAATATAATGGGGTGAGCGGAAAAATGAAAGTGGGATGGAACCAGACTGCTTGTCCCGTCTTACCTTATGACTGGAGGTCCGGGTCAGTTTTTCGTTTAGCATCTCATACATGTGAATAATTTTATGTCTACTGTATTTTGCTACAACACATTCAAATCATAACATGTGCAGTCCATGTACTTTTGTGTACTTCATGATGTTCTTGCTTAGCTCCAGCACACAGGAACTAATGCTAGCCACACACATGGGAAAACCGACAGCCGCAACACGTCTACAGATGTAGCAAAGTTTAACTTGACACCTAACGCATTGACTAAAAGTTTTGTGACACAGTTTGCCGTTTTCAATGGCTTTTGCTGTACTAAGATAACTTGTTGCAGAAAGTTATCACTGTTCAGTTAGAGGGGGTTTTCGATTGATAAGTTATTGGGGACAAGTTATACATAACCAAAAAAAATCTGAGAACTCACTTCCCCCCGATTATTGGCTCCTGTGACCACTGCAGTCAATAGGAGGCCCAATAGGGACGTGATCTGCAACGTCCCATAAACCTGCCTGGGGTTTCTACATTAGTAGCTCACATGGCCGAGCCTTCTAGCCCTGTGGCGACACCTGTCAGATGCCGTGGCGGAAGTCTGGTGACATGTTGATTCCTCTGATTTTATACAGTTTTGGGCCCCAAACTATATGAAAACCTCTCTAAACTTTGCTACATCTGTCCTGCTGACAAGTAATGCATCAAGAAAAGGACTTTCATGATGGATTTGACTGATAATTGCTTGTAATCCGAAGTTTAAACCCTTAGTGATGGCCCTATCGTAAAACTACGTCCTGCTGTTGCAGGACGTGTATGGAGGGAGGTAGCGGCGCTATCTCCCTCCATACAGCGCGGGCATCAGCTGTTTATTACAGCTGACACCCGCGGGCAATAGCTGCGCTCAGCCGTTCGCGGCTATTAACCCTTTAAATGCCGCTGTCAATTCTGACAGCGGCATTTAAATCCCCCGAACGCTGTTCGGGGGTCCCGCACGGCCCCCCCGCGGTGAGATCGGGGGAGTCGTGCAGGTGTCATGGCAGACGGGGGCCTAATGAATGGCCCCAGGGCTGCCTTAGCAGACTGCCTATCAAGCCATCCACACAGGGTGGCTTGAAAGACTGCCTGAAAAAAAACAGTATGACGTAATGCTATAGCATTACGTCATACTGCAGGAGCGATCAAAGCATCGCATGTTAAAGTCCTCCAGGGGGACTTCAAAGTAATGTAAAAAAAATAATCAATAAAGTTTTTTTAATTGTTAAAAAAAAAAAAAGTTATAAAAGTTTAAATCACCCCCCTTTTGCCATATCAATTATTAAAAAATCAAAATCATAAAATAAAAATATGTATTTGATATCGCCGCGTCCGTAAAAGTCCGATCTATCAAAGTAGTGCATTATTTTTCCCGCACGGTGAACGTCGTCTGAAAAAAAAAATAAAGAACGCCAGAAATACACTTTTTTAGTTACCCTGTCTCCTAGAAAAAATGCAATAACAAGCGATCAAAAAGTTGTATGTATTCCAAATTGATACTATCGGAAACTTCAGGACATCCCGCAAAAAATGAGCCCTTGCTCAACTACATCGACGGAAAAATAAAAAAGGTATTGCGCGCACAAAATGACCGCAGAAAATAATTGAAAAAAATTAAATATCTTAAAAAGAATAAAATAAAAGTACTACAGCAAAAACAATACTATATAAGTTTGGTATCGTAGCAATCGTACTGACCCATAGAAAAAAAATATCAGGTCGTTTTTGTTTCAATTTGTGTGCTGTAGAAACAGGACGCACCGAAAGATGGTGGAATGTCGTTTTTTTTCCATTTCTCTCCGCTAAGAATTTTTTAAAAGTTTTTCAGTAAATTATATGGTACAATAAATAGTGCCATTGAAAAATACAACTCATCGCGCAAAAAACAAGCCCACATACAGCGACGTTGATTGATAAATTAAGGAGCTACGATTTTTTAAAAGGGAGTAGGAAAAAACAAAAATGGAAAAAAGCAAAAAAGCTCCGTCACTAAGGGGTTAAGCTTCAGATATCATATATGGGTCTGGTTTACTGTTGCATGGTGGTGTTGCATCCAGCAGTTACATACAGCACTAGCGCCACTAGACATAGCAATGTGGCACTGTGGCTAAATTATCTACATGTGAGGGACAGACGCATGAATGTTAATTAACATGAACTGCATTGTGATCTATATGTAGGTTTCCATCTATATTTTATGTCCCGCTCCCAAAAACCGAATAACCCCTTCTATGTTACCGCAATACTGGTTGAATATGTTAAAAGGAAAGATATTCTCAACATTTTCCCAAATCCTTCTAGTTCAAACCCATAGAGTTAACAAATTTCCATTTATGAGTAATTCTAAGACGTGTTCGGTAATTCTGGTGACCGTTTGTACACATGTTGCAATTCGGAAATGATTACAGAGAACCATTCACAGACCTTCCCCTTCCTGTCCCTCTTCGCGTCAGAATACTGGTAATCTCTCATTAGAGGGCCAGTCATCATGGTTTATCCCTGAAGGAAACAAAGCCGGGCAGATATTAACATACATGTGAGGGTTCACACTGAGACGGACTTACCATTGGCTGTAGCTGTGTACCCGGGAACATGAACTGCATTTGCTGGGCAAGCATAGCTGCAGCTGTTTTCTGCTGAATGAGATTGTTCCTGCCATTAATTTCTAGCTGGGTTTTGAGGTGTGTTGGCGGATGAAGGTATTTGCAGTTCTCCCTTGAGCAGCGTCCCTGAAAAATATAGAATTATTACATTCAGTCACTTTTTTCAAGGCTGATACACTGTTATTGAGGAACACGGAAAACAAGGTTATTTATTATTACGTACCGTTACTCCAGAAAATAAGCCCTACCCTGATAATACGCCCTAGCCAGACTAGGTAAAAAACAAAAAGCAATACTCACCTAGCTGCCAGCATCTGTGTCCCTTGCGTTGGTCCCTGGCGCTGTGGCAGGCTGCAGTCCTCAGCGCTGACAGGATTCTCTTCTGGTGACAGGGCTTTGAATACCCCACCTCTGGTAAGCGCTGTAATTAAATCGAGCGCCAGTCAATGAAAGACGGCGCTCGATCACTTACAGACATTCAGTAAATGACATCACTAAATGGCTATGATTGGTTTATTGAGCGCCAGCTCTGATTGGCTGGCGCTTGACCCAATTACAGCGCTTACCTGAGGTCGGGTATTCAAAGCCCCGTTACCAGAAGAGAATCCTGTCAGCGCTAAGGACTGCAGCCTACCACAACACTGGAGACCAGCGCCGGCGACTAGGTATTTTTTAACCTTATTGCTTATACTCACCTAGCTGCCAGTGTCTATATCCCTCTATATCCCTCGCGCTGGTCCCCACGCTGCTCCAGGCTGCAGTTGTCAGCGCTGACAGGATTCTCTTCTCCTGGTAACTGGGCTTTGAATTCCCCCGACTCCGGTAAGCGCTGTGATTGGATCGAGCACCAGCTAATCAGAGCCAGTGCTCAATGAATCAATCATAGTGCGTATTGGAGACGGGGTATTCAAAGCCCTGTTAACAGGAGAAGAGAATCCTGTTAGCGCTGAGGACTGCAGCAGCACAGGACCAGCGCGAGGGACACAGATGCCGGTGGCTGGGTAAGTATAAGACACCCCCTGAAAATATGACACTGTGCCTTTTTTGAGGCAAAAATTAATATAAGACAGTGTCTTATTTTCAGGGAAACACAGTATGAGCAACATTTTGGCATTTGTGTTGGGTGCTTTCCTGAAGCTTACATTGCACGTGAAGGTAGTATTGAGAGGACCTAAACTTATGCTAACATGTTGCATGTTGTCAACAGCATTTTACATATAAAACCACAAACGTGATGTTATGATATACCATAATGCACAGCAATCAGCTGTTTTGGATAACTAATGGTACAAATAAAGCATTTCACCTGATGGTATACATAAACAGAGATGAATAGAGATAAATTACAAAGACCAATCAACAGAGGTCTAACTTGATCAAAATACAAGATCTGTAAGTGCCCCTCCGCCACCACGTGCCATTTATATACTGGTGTCTTCTTAAGTGGCAGACAGGCCTTTGGGTCCCTTCAGACACCGGGACTTGGTTGAAAAGGCTACCTCTGCTGCCCCTATAGACACATCCATGCCGAGCAACATATTGTATAAATCATAAATTTCTTTAGTCATGAATTTAGTCTTCGCCATGCCCATTGGCACAGGGAGTGGTCAGGAATGCCGTATGTTGCTGTATGATGTTCCATTAGGTGTCGAATATTATCTATACAGAATCCGACAACTAAAACTTCTGTATGGAATCACAGTCTTGTGGGGGGGGTCTCATACGAACAGATTCTATTTGAGGAATAGCCAAACGCCGTCCACGCGGAGCGGCAAAACGCAGTCATTGAAGGCATGTAGTTTTGATATTTCCTTCACACTCGCAGATACAAATTGCATAATCCACGAGTAGAAGAAAAATCGCAGCATGCTCTATTTTGCCGCAGACTCTGCATGGACAACCTGCATTAAAGCCAATGAAGGTGTCCGAACCATAGCCCATACGTCATTATTAACATAGTGTATGGTCATCGCTAAGTGATGGTGCGGGAAATAACTGTACTGCATATGACCGCTGGTGAGCTGCGACAGTCATCCGCAATACAGTTCAAGCAGGTACACAGGGTCACCGGCCGGGCTTGCAGATGGAATTCCACTGCAGGCCTCCCGCACGGAATCTGACTCGTTGGTGCAAGCCTGGTCATACAGAGATACAATAAGGCTCCACGCAATTCTATAAGGGTCTGGACAACACATGTGCCAGAAGCCTAAATCACATTTGGACTTTTTAGGTTCCCTTAGGAAGTTGGTGTAGTGAATGGTCATGTGAAATGCAAATTGAAATCCTCAAGCTTTGTCTCTGCAGATCAGAAGTACTAAACAGGAATGAATGTAGATTCTTGCCCAAAAATGTCTTTCTGTGTAATGCACTTCCACATTTGACCTATTATGGGACGATGCTGACAATCCGTTCAGCTTACTGCTTGATATGGAGTGACGGATTTGAGTATAATATAACATTATAAAGATAACATCAACTTTGTATGAATGAATCACTTTAAGTGAATGTGCATATGTGCCGGACTGCCTGTGCTGAAGGAATAGTGAATGAGGAAACGTATAGGAGAATTGCCCATGCTGGGGCCATCTCTGGCAATTTTCATGGCAGGTTCTCCAGCACTTTTCCATATTGCCGTTTGATGAGAGTCCTTGTCTAAATGCCAAATTGAGGTGCTGAACAACACAACCTTCTGACAGATGGCAGCCTCGGCTTTATTTCAGTTTATTAACAGATCTTCGTGTATCAGATAGCTAAGCTTCTCATGGCCAGTCTGGTCTACTTTATCCTTCTGAGCAAATATCTTCTGAGCCAGCTTTGTGTCTGATCTGACTAGAAGGAGAAGATGAAGAAGTTTCATATTTCTCCTGAAGAATAATATATTAAATTCAAGGCAAAATGAATACGAATGAAGACATGTATATTTGAACCAAACATTAACCTATGAAAACATGTCTATATATATATATATATATATATATATATATATATATATATATATATATATATATATATATATAATATATATATGTCTTCCAGTTAGTATAAGCAGCAGGCAATTGGTTAATGTGTTAATATTTTACACTTTTATGGTCAAGATTCTTGCATTCTCTTTTACACATCGTTCTCAGGGGAAAACTGTCAAATAGAGCTATTCGTGCCCCCTCCCCTCGCACCCACCTTTGCATTTTTAGGCTAACGATCACAGTACAAGTTTCATTTCTCCTGGTTTCTTAGAAATCACGTGTTTTAATACTAACACACACCTTAAGGCGTTACCATATGATAATCATTAGAGATTAGAACGTATCCTGAGTTCTTATAACTTTATGGGGATGTAGCTCTACTGTTATGTCATTTTGTGTATATATGTACCATGATGCCATTAATAGATAGAGAGTTCCTTGGATACCACAAGATGCTGGTGTCTGTCTTATTTCTCTCTGCGTACTTGTCACAACCTAATATACAACCAATTTGGAACAGACAGTGAAATCAAGAGGAACCGATTTGGTTTCCACGACAATGAGAAAATAGGTGGTGCTAACTGCAGCCTGAACTAAGGGTTTACAAACATCCACTAGGACGGGTGCTCACAACTGTGCAGTGCTGTTTTGTGTTCTGAAGGAAGAGAACCCTGGAGAGTTAGAGACAGAGAGGTAGTCTGTCCCAGGAGGATAGAGGTAATAGAGGGAACTTCTATCAGTCTTGAGAGCTGTTGCAAAAGGGGCTGCTAAGGGCAAATACATGGACACTCACTGATTGCAGTACTCTTGTCTTTCGAGGAGCATTGCTGCAAAAGATGTGATTACTCACCAAGTGATTCTGTCAGCAATGACAGCTGATTATGAAAGGTTGCAATCTCCAACTAGCAAGAAATCACATCTACACCTGCTATGAAAAGGTGTAGCCTGGAGCCACAAATCCGCACCCTTTTTACTGATTTTACTTACAAAATTTAACTTAAACTACGTACATCTCCTTAGAGACCATGCTTATTTTTCTGCTTAGGTTTAACGAGTGAAGAGAAAAGACGATGTAAATTTGTTGTGCCGACAAACTGCTTAGCAAATGTTGGCCTGTGTCTTGTATAGGTATACCCAGCTCTATTTAACATCACCATGGGATATGGACTATGTTTCATATGAGTCAATCTTAGGGTTAAACTTTAAAGCAAGGACAGGCAGATTTCTAGTCTTCAGGGGTGACATGAACAGAAACCAATTCAAAATGTTAGGTGTCAATATATTTTAACCCCTTCAAGACAGATCTAATTTAGGTGGTAGGGACTGCATTTTTTTTTTTTTTTTTTGCATTGCCTATTCTGTGTTTACATAGTTGTATGAAGGCTTGCTTTTCAATGGTACCAATTTGTGGTGTACTTAAATTAAAAGTTAACTTGTTGTTTAACTTTTTTTTTAACTTTTTGAGGTAGAATGGAAAAAACTTTGTACACAATTTATCATGTTTCACAAATAATGTGTTAGCTCAATTGGATTATTGCAATATCAAAAACACGTATAATAGTTTACGTTTCACTAATTTTGCACAATAAAAGCATTTCACGGGAAAAATTGTTTTATGCCACCACATTCAAAGAGCCATAACTTTTTTTTCATTTTAGCTTGTTCGTTTCAGAACAAGTCATATTTTACAAATGAGGACTAGCCATTTTTTGATTTTGCTGTCATTTTTTTATCCTCACTTTTAAACAGGGTTACTTTTTTATTCTTCTGTTGACAAAGCCATAAGAGGGTTTGATTTTTGCAGTATGAGATGTATTTTTTAATTCTATCACTTAATGTACCTTACAATGTATTCAAAACTTGTAAAAGTTTCTAATGTGAAATGTGAAAAACAGCAATCACACCATTTTTCGCTTTTATGGTGTTCATAGTGAGGTAAAACGATATGTGAGCCAGTACAATAACAATACCAAATTTAGTTTGTATTATGCTTCAGTCCTAATATATTAGTATATAGTGCTTACTATGTTTTAGTACTAAAATATTAAGCTTAAAAAATGCTTTTTGTCACCAGATTCTGACTCCCATAATTTTTTTATTTTTCTATCATTGGAGTTGTACATTGGCTTTTGCAGGTTGAGCTATTGTTTTTATTACCAAAATAGGTAATAATACAGCTTTTTGATCACTTTTTATTCAATTTTTAAAGTGGCAGGGTGACAAAAAATTAGCGATTCCGAGTGTTTGTGGAAATAGTTAAATAATTAAAATATAAAATACCCAAGCATGGTTCAGAATGGGAGAATTAACCAGAGGAGGAAAACTTGGAGCTTGTCCACGAATGACCACAGGAGTAACTTGCTGGAGATAAAGATCTTTTCATATTCAACAAAGGAAACACTACCAATTTACAAAAACCTTGTTATTCCCATCCTAAAATTGGCCTCAAACAAGCTGAATCTACTGCTCCGAGAAAGCATATAGATTTTTTTTCCCTTCAGACCTTCAGGGCACCAGTGGAGATGTGGACTCCTATAATCATTGCTCAGAACCGAAAACACACAGCAGTAAATGCGCCGGGGTGAGGTTCCTCATTGCGATGTTCCTCAGCAGGCTCTTACTCATCTAAAATAGTGGGGAAAAGCCCTGCTTCCAGAGAGGTCACTAAAAGGGGTAACTTAGTTTCTTTACAGGCATCCCCCAACTCCAAAGCCCCTTTTTCCAAAAAAGGAACTCATTCTACCACTGTGGATGATCCAAACATGGAGAACTTCTGTTGCAATTTACAATCTTATCCAGGCATGGACAATCCTCTAACTACCAATTATTTAAGAAGCCGCTTTTGTCTCTTTAAAATGACATTTCTGAAGATGTACAAAAAATTCTAATCAACTTCAATCCAGTATCGACCATCCTGCCACACATGCATCCCATATTGAACAAAAAATTTGCAAATTTTCCATTGCTCACAATGAGCTGGTAGATGCTAACAATGTTCTGGAAGAAGTCTCTCATCTACATGAAAAAATAATAGACCTTCACAAACAAATAACATAACATTCTGGAGTCTGTGACTTTTCTCAATACCTACTCCAGCTTTTTCAAACTTTGCTTCCATTCCTGTCTCCACTGCGTCCATCCCTGTCTCCTGTGTGCACTGGAGAGCACATAGGATTCCTAAGGCTCGTTCCGTTCCTGGGGATACTCCACGATAAATCCTAGCTCAAATCCATTTTTACCAGACCAAGGAGAAACTTCTAAAAGGATTAGATATCTTTTAGTTGGGCATAAAATCACTCATCCTCAAGAAATTGGTAATGCATTTGGCTCATATTATTCCTCCCTTTATAATACCTCCAGAATATTAATCTCCTGTGTTTATCTTTTGATTAGCTTCTCTTTCTACACCGATCCCTATGTCTGAAGTTCTAGAAACCATCAAAACGTTAAAACCCTCAAACTTCTGGGCCCAGATGGCTTTTCTAATAATTAGTATAAAAATATTCTTCCCTTTTGGCTTTATATTTAGTAATGGTGTTTAATAAGGCAATGACTAAAGGCTCCTTTCCCTCAGAAATAGTGGAGGCCCTTATTGTCCCTTTACCTAAATTTGCGAAAGAAGCTACCGTATATACCGGCGTATAAGGCGACGGGGCGTATAAGACGACCCCCCAACTGTCACCTTATACGCCGGTATTCAGTGGAGAAAAAAAAAAAAATTCATTACTCACCTCCCCCGGTGTTCTGTCGCGCTCCGGCAGGATGTCGCTCGCTCCGGCAGGCTGTCGCTCGCTCCTCGTCCCCGGCGCAGCATAGCTTTCTGAATGCGGGGCTTGAAATCCCCGCTTCCAGAAAGCTAATACACACGCCGGCAGCCATGACAGCATTGAATGGCTGTGATTGGCTGAAGGCGCACGTGTTAGCAATCACACTATTCAATGATGTCATTGAATAGTGTGATTGGCTGAAGCCACGTGCGCTTTAGCCAATCACAGCCATTCAATGATGTCATGGCTGCCGGCGTGTGTATTAGCTTTCTGGAAGCGGGGATTTCAAGCCCCGCATTCAGAAAGCTATGCTGCGCCGGGGACGAGGAGCGAGCGACAGCCTGCCGGAGCGAGCGACATCCTGCCGGAGCGCGACAGAACGCCGGGGCAGGTGAGTAATGAATTTTTTTTTTTTGCACTTTTTTTTTTTTTGAATTACCGGCGTATAAGACGACCCCCGACTGCAGAGCAGATTTTTCGGGGTTCAAAAGTCGTCTTATACGCCGGTATATACGGTACTTCCCCAGCTAAGTTTCCGTCTTACTTTCCTATTGAATACTGATGTAAAAATTAATACTAAAATCCTTAGCACCCGACTCCTTTCTATTCTTCCAATGCTAGTTAGTGAAGAACAAGTAGGCTTGATCCCACAGAGACAGGCCTCCAATGGAACCCACCAGCTCCTGAATCTCATTAGGACTGCTGAGCTTGGTCATATACCTTCTTTATTCTTGGCCCTAGATGTAGAGAAAGCATTCGATTGGATCCACTGGGGTTATTTAGAGGCTACCTTAGGGAAATTTGGTTTCTCTGGTCCCATTAAATCTGCAATCATGTCATTATACTAAGCACCATCTGCAAGAGTTTTTTTTTATCAGGATGTATTTCCCCTTTATTTACAATCTATAAAAGGTACTCAACAGGGTTGATCCCTCTCGTCCCTCATTTCTGAAGATCAGAATGGATAACAATATCAAAGCAATTAAATTAGAACACAGGAACATGAAATAGGTTTATGTGCAGAGGACGTCATTTTAGCCTTAACGGACCCTATATCCTCTTAAAACAAGCCCAATCTGTAATTTCTGAGTTTAGGAAAATTTTATATTGCACAGTAAGCACAAAATCTCAGTTGCTAGGTGTTGAGATTGATGATACAAAACGGCAGTTTATAATTAATTATTTCCCATATGTATGGAATGGCCGTTATTTAGGTCATTTAACAAGACCCAACCTTTACCTAAGAATTATTTGCCCTTGCTTAGCTACATTTCACAACTCTTAAATAACTTTCAGAAACCCTTTATTTCCTGGGCAGGAAAAATAGCAGTGGTTAAAAGGATGATTTTGCCACGCATTCTTTATATTTTTAGAACTGTAGTGATTCCTATCCCCAAATCCTTCTTTACTAAACTTCAGACTATTCTTAGCTATTTCATTTGGGGCAGCACTCATGCTAGAATTAAATTCTCCACTTTAGTTAAGCCATATGAAATAGGTGGTATGGAAGTCCCTACCCGATATTAATATATTCATGAAGCAATTTTGGACCAAATCAAACATTGGTGGACATCTTCAAATAAAAGGTGGGTATCAATAGAATCCACAACTTTAAGAGCCCCCTTGATTTCTCTCCTGGGGGTTAAACCCTCTCCTTTATCATCTTATTCTCTACCAAGTTTGCTAATCTCAGCTCAGGTCTTTCAGTATTATGTTTTCTCATCAGCATTTTTGGTTCCGATCTCGGCCCTTCGTTTACGTTTTCTATCCCCCATTCTCACGGACTTTGATTTTGGAGCTTGAGACTCTCTGGGCATAAGAAAAATTGGCGATTTATATGAAAATAATTTTATATTAGGTCTTCCTTCACTTTGCAGGTGTTTCTAATACCTAGCAGTATGTTTTTTGCCGTTCTGAAATTGCAACATGCTCCTCAATCCCTAGATGTTCATAGACCTTTCCTAACCTGCTTTTATTTTGCCTGCACACTTGGGCATCGAGGGGTATTTCCATCTTTTCTGCCAGTTACCAAAAACAAATCTTCACACATGCCACTATGGGAAGGAGGAATAGAGGATGGTTCAATCTTAGACTAAAACAAGTATCACATGGAATTAGGCATTGGAAGCCTTCGCAAAAAATATTTATGTGCTGGTATCGAATTCGTGTTAAACTCCCCAAAATGAAAAATACAATCCCTGAAACATATTGGAGAAGCTGTGGCCTCAAGGACATCTACTTCCGTATGTGGTGGACTTGTCCTGTCATTCACTCCCTTTGGAATAAGATGTTTGATTTTGTTTGTACCGCATCACGTCATTGGCCCTGGACCCGGCACTGGTTCTGCTTTATATCCACGAACTCCCCTCTTTTTATTCAGATATTATTTCTCATATCTTTCTAGTGTCTCGCCTGGCAATTGCCAAAAAAATGAAATGATTTCGGATGCACCTTCTTTGAACGAAGTTACTAATTCTATTAACCTTACGTATCATTCGGAGGAGCTATGGGAACCTTGGACGGAATATCTAACTATAATGTAGTCCTTTTTATTTTATTGATTTGATGTGAACACTGGGACAAAGAGGGTGTTTTCAACTTCTAATATTTATTTTTTCCTAATATTGAAATGTTTTAAATTAAATTTATTTTTACCATTTCTTTTGATCTTGTGATTATTTGATTGCTTGTAAGGTCCCCTGCACACTTAAATTCCGCATGCGGAATTCGGCTCTGGCAGCAGCGGCGTCCGCATGTACCTGCTCTGTCAGCTTCTTTTCTGTACTGCGGATGGACCCAGTGGCTCACCGTCGCACATGCGGAGTACACATTTTTCCCCCTCACCCCATCCCTAGACGTAATCTGCGGCCAGTCTGCAATATCAGTCATAAGTTATTAAAAAGTTAATAGAACATTTCTAAGGGTTACATACAAAGCCTGTTTGAGGCCTCATGCCCACGGCCAGGTCGGATTCCGGCAGTGACCCCCAGAGACCCATACTCACCTGTCCGAATCTGCCGCAAGTGTCTCGGGTGGTGAGCTGATGCGCATGTACAGTGCAGGGCATGACGCGCCATCACGTCGGCGATGATGTGGATTTGTGGTGACTCGCCGCGGGACGGACGGCTTCCTTTGACTGCAAAATAGAGCATGCTGCGATTCTTCCCCACGAGTGGAAAATCGCAGTTGATTTCCGCTCATGGGCTTGGAAGAATCTTTTAACATGGCCTGCTATGGAAGGGCATTGCTGCGGAAATTCGCAGACAGATGCCCGTGAGAATTGGGCCTTAATAATGGGGAAAAATATTCCACTATTGCTGTTTGTTTTGTTGTTGTTCACCATGTGGTTTACCATATTTTATAGATTGTTATGGTCATGGTGATACTGTATATATATATATATATATATATATATATATATATATATATATATATATTTGCTAAATAAAACCATTCTTTATGGAAAGGTTTTCTTTTTTACTATTCTTTTTTTTTTTTAACTACAAACACTTCTTCATTCTTAATAAACTTTACTTAGTATTTTGTAGTCCCACTAGGGGACTCCCCATAGTGGTCACCTCTATAATGATTTGGTATATTCAGTATAATAAAGAATAATTGTCTGTCCGTGTTACATTGACAGGAAATCTGTTAGTAGTCTTTGTTAGACCCCCAGCTGCTATGGCAACTCATCAGCAATGGGACAATGATGGGGTCACATCTAAGGGGTTAAATTGCCAGGATTGGAGTTATGCAGGGTGCTGCAATAGGATATGAACTGTATATTACAACCATCACCCATGCCGTGTGATGCACTGGGTGTAACAATATGCATTATTGAGGTCTCAGGTCTGCATTTAGGACATAACAGTATGCCCATTTGCAGGAATGGATTAAGGCACATTAGCTACTTGGCTTCTGGGATTTATACAGCTCTGCTTTAAAGGGGCTCATGTAATCCCTGGATATACTGAGCAAAAGCAATTTCAGCCAAAGGCAGGCTGGATTATGAGCACGGCACATGCCCCAGTTCCTCTGCCACATTGGGAATATAGGGAGCCTCCACCATCTACCATCCATGCCGAAGGTTGTATTTCCCAACTCAGATGGGAATAATCAGTCATCCAGCAGGCGCTGGGGACCTTCAATTACCGGCCGCTCCATTCACCTTGTAGACCATGGCCTCATTTTAGGAAAGAACATGATCTTCCTAATATTCCATATATTCACTTTGCTGTTTACAACCTTTGAAGCTGTGCGAGGTTATCACAAGTGTCGGAGGCAGATGGTGTTCCTAAACCATGAATGTCAGTGTCTGTGCAAGATGCACTGTAAATGCTGCCTTATACAAGAGAAACCATCATTTCAGCTAGATGCATACATACATTTACGGTATGATTGTAGTAAAATAATATTTTATGCATTTTGAACAGAACTCTGTTTATTACACATAATCAGCTATATTAAAGCATTGGGAACCCATCATCATCCGGAATAACAGGTTGGTGGTGAATTCGGGAAGGCTATATAGTGCGGATAGATTCCCTTTAATTACTTACTATGCATCCCTCACTTGAGAAGGAGCGCAATGTATTTGAATACACACATTTTTAATCCAATCATCGGGTTTTATTTAGTGCTATGTCATAAATGTATTGTTATACAGAAGGAGGTCAAGATTCTCCTTACGTGTAGGAGGAAAATGCATTGATGCCAGAAATCACTAAGATAACGTTAAAGGGGTTGTCCCGCGGCAGCAAGTGGGTCTATACACTTCTGTATGGCCATAATAATGCACTTTGTAATATACATTGTGCATTAATTATGAGCCATACAGAAGTTCTAAAAAGTTTTATACTTACCTGCTCCGTTGCTAGCGTCCTCGTCTCCATGGTGCCGACTAATTTTCGCCCTCCGATGGCCAAATTAGCCGCGCTTGCGCAGTCCGGGTCTTCTGCAATCTTCTATGGAGCCGCTCGTGCAGAATGCAGGCTCCGTGTAGCTCCGCCTCGTCACGTGCCGATTCCAGCCAATCAGGAGGCTGGAATCGGCAATGGACCGCACAGAAGAGCTGCGGTCCACGGAGGCAGAGGATCCCGGCGGCCATCTTCAGCGGTAAGTATTGAAGTCACCGGAGCGCGGGGATTAAGGTAAGCGCTCCGGTAAGCTTCCTTTACCTCCCTGCATCGGGGTTGTCTCGCGCCGACCGGGGGGGGGGGTTGAAAAAAAAAAAAACCCGTTTCGGCGCGGGACAACCCCTTTAACCTAAAGGTTCAGGTCTACCATAGTGTTAGGCAGAGTGCCAAGGAAAAATACATTTTCCTATTGAAACACATGAAAAATGAGGAGAAAAAAAAATTGCATGTTCACCAATGTGACTTTCTTACAAATCACATCGCACTCACATGGGAAATCACATTTTACATACATGATATCAGTCCGAGATTCTCAGTCTGATATTGTGTTCGCCCGTATAGAGACAGCCGAAGAGAGGCAAAATAATATTGCAGATATTAAGCTCTTTCGAAGAAGCACAAAGAAACGGGCAGTATTGAGCACCGTAGACACAGCGGTCAGCCAAGGAATCGCAGTGCAGGACATAAAGACACATCATGCTTACTTCCCTTGGGAAATGGAAGATGTCCAGCAGTGCCATCAGCTCAGAACTGGCAGAAACAAGTGGGATGCAGGTGCACCCATCTACTGTTCGGACAAGTCTAGCCAGAAGTGGTCTTTATGGAAGAACGGTGGCCACAAAACTACATCTTTAATGTATAAACAAGGCCAAGCGACTCAACTATGTATGAAAACATAGAAAATGGGGTACAGAAAAATATTTGGCTGTAACGCTTTGTCCGCCGAAGGACTGGAGAACGGGACAATAATGAGTGTCTGCAGGTAGCAGTGAAGCATGGCGGAAGCTCCTTGCAGGTTCGGGGCTGCATTTCAGCAAATGGAGTTGTTCAAGATTAATGGTGTCCTCAATGCTGAGAGATACAGACCGATAATTATCTGTCATGTAATACCATCAAGGAGGCATCTGATTGGCTCCAAATTTATTCTGCAGCAGGAGAACAACTGCAAACATAAACCCAATGTCATTGAGAACTATCTTCAGCATAGACGAGTCCTGGAAGTGACGATACAGCCCCACATAGCCCTGATCTCAACATCATCTAGTCATTACATGAAGAGACAGAAGGATTTGAGCAAACCTACATCCACAGAGATCTGTGGTTAATTCTCCTGGATGTTTGGAACAACCTCTCTGTAGAGCTCTTTAAAAACCTGTATGCAAGTGTAACTAGAAGAAATGATGCTGTTTTAAAGGCACAGGGTGTTCACACTGAATATTAATGTGATTTACAACATACATTTCTCTTTGGTTTATTTAGTTTGTATTTTGTTAATTGAAAGAAATAAACTATTAACACTTCCAATTTGGAAAACAATCTTACTTTTGCACAGTACTATATACACACACAGGTGCACAGACATGGTGTGATTAATTAGCTTTTCAAAAAGCTACAGAACAGTAAATCCTCAATTAGTCCACAGAAGTAATAAGTGTAGAGTGTTATTGTCTCCAAGGGCCCTTTTACATGGAATGATAATTATCATTCAGTTTATCACTACCGTAGATTGTGCAGAGCTAAACGAATCGTTCAGTGTAAACACTGCCAGTGACTGAATGAGGACTGACCATTTGTCATTCAGTTTATGCAGGCATACTATGCTTCCTGGAAATGTGCGAATAACCGGAAACTTGTTGTTACCATTCCCAATGTCAATAAGTTGCCAGTTAACACATCTTAAATTGTGTAGGGTTCCCCTGTGAGTCGGTTGCTAACAACTGAATGTTAGGATCACAGCTACCAATTTGGAGTCTGGATTGGACAGTTAACCACTAGACATCAGGTATTCATGCAAGAACACAAACCCCTTCAGTAGACTAGATCACCAGGAATGCTAGATTTTTTTTTAATCAACCCCTCAACTACCCTGGATCATGTCCTACCACTAGGTATGTTGTGATAAACTTTCACTACCCTAGATCTCAGCAATGTTACCATTAAATATTGCTTTATACCACCAAGAATGTTAACATGATCCCTCTACCATCTTGCAATTAAGGAATTTTCCCCCAAATGGGCTAATTGGCTTCTGCCTCTTGGGGGTTTTGCCTTCCTCTGGATCAACTATGGGTTGAAACAGGCTAATCTAGATGACCATAGTCTTCATTCAGCCTAACATACTATGTTACTATGTAGACAACTAAGGAAGCTGTCACGAACCTTTTCCATACCCTAGTCCACCAGGGATACAGACATTAGTTTCACTTACTGATACCTAACAGGTGTTAATATAATCCCCTTTTTAACCCCAAAGTTTTATATTGGGTTCTTAGTATTAACTCATTCACCTCAACAGACCACTAGGTAGGCGGTTGCTTCAATGGGTAGGCTAGAAATTCTACAAGCTGCTCTGATTTTCTCTGGATGCTGAATGCAATATTTATTTAGAGTTTTACATTGTGAAAGTCTAGATACTATGAGATTGTTTAATGGACTCTGCTAATAGTCCAGGGAGATGCAGAGCAAAGGGGTGTTTCCTGATGGGACGACACCATTATATAGGGCTACTACGATCCTCTAGTTTGTCCGAAAATCGACAACCAAATCTACAGTAAGAACTACAAAAATAGAAATTGACAATAACAGGAAACTAAAAATTAAAAAGTTTTAGGGAAAAAGTTTTAAACATAGAGATAAAAGATAAGGTGAAAGGGAACCTATATTTTCTGTAGCTTCTGTACAACCGGCAAAATAAAACTCCCACCAACTAGGTACAATGAAGTAAGTAGCGGTACTTGGTGGTCACCGTTGTCAATTCATAGAATAGCAGACCTGGAACTACAGGTTGTATCCTGCAGTCATTATCAGTGACCTCAAAGGTTTCCACATCAAGTAGACCCATCAACACGAATTAGAGCGTGCTGACAAATGTCCGCTGTACACCAGCACAACCTGACAACTAAACCATTTCTCCCATTTAATCAAATCGGTTGATGTAAAAAACTATTTTAACAAAAGGTAAATATTAAAGAGCTAGCAGATTAGCAATGGCTAAGCTCCCCAATTGTGTCTACAATGTAGAGTATAACTGTACAGAAAGGGATTAGATATTAAATGCAGTCAAGTTAAAATGGCTAAGATGACACAGATTGAACCGTGTCCCTTTGTGCTTCATGGACTTAAAGGTTAATAACTAATTAGAGAGCACAGTCTCATTCTTAAAACCTATTAATAAACTCCTCAGCTTATTAAACACATTCTGCATGCACTCTCGGCTGGCATGCTTAAAAATAGGATAAAGCAGCTAACTTCTTAAGAAACTTATCCTGCTAGAAAAGACAATAGAAAAGCTATTAACGTGACTTAAAACCTACATCTCTAATGCAGAATTTATACAAATACACTCATTGTCAAAAAACAAAAATCCCTCCCCTAGAAGGAGTTGTCGGAATTGAATGAAACTTTGTGATTGTAACGTTTATATAAGTAGGTGGTTACAATATCAGAGCAAAAGGAGAATTTATTGTAGAAAACTGAACCCTTGAAGGGAGGCTCTAGCACCCTGTTATACCACCTCTAGCTTGGATACAAGATGTGATACGGGCGAGCATGGAGGCTCTAGTACCATGTTCTATTGCCTATAGCTTGGAGGCTCTAGTACCCTGTTGTACCGCCCCTAGCTTGGATCCAAGATGTGATATGGGAGGGCATGGAGGCTCTAGTACCCTGTTGTACCACCTCTGGCTTGGCTACAAGATGTGATACAGGTAGGCATGGAGGCTCTAGTACCCTGTTGTACCGCCTCCAGCTTGGATACAAGATGTTATACGAGCGGGCATGGAGGCTCTACTTCCCTGTTGTACCGCCTCTAGCTTGACTACAAGATGTGCTATGGATAGGCATGGAAGCTCTAGTACCGTTGGGACATGTCTATCTTGGATATGAGATGTGATACGGTTGGGCATGGGGGCTCTAGTACCCTTTTGTACCGCCTCTAGCTTGGATACAAAATGCGATACAGATGGGCATGGAGGCTCTAATATCCTGTTGGGCCGTCTATCTTGGATGCAAGATGTGATAGGGATGAGCATGGAGGCTCTAGTACCCTGTTGGGCCATCTCTATCTTGGATATAAGATGTGATACGGACGGGCATGGAGGCTCCAGTACCCTGTTGTATCGCCTCTAGCTTGGATGTAAGATGTGATACAGATGGGCATGGAGGCACACAGGTTCCTTATGGTATCCTGTGACATATGGCTCCACATTTGCTGTAACTGAGCCTCTAGATCATCAAAACTTGTAAGCTGTCTAAGCTGGCATCTCAGATGATCCCATACATGTTCTATTGGCAATAAATCTGAGGATCAGGCAGGCCATGGAAGTGTGACAATGTTTGGGGACATTCCTGTGACACCCTTACTGTGCGCGGCCGAGCATTATCCTGATGGAAAATGCCACTTGGAAGCCGCCATGAGAGGAACACATGTGGCTGCAGGATGTCCTGAACATATCGCTTAGCTGTCATTGTCCCTTGTATCACTGCTAGGGGTGACCGATTATTAAATGCTATGGCTCCTATAGTGGAACGCTGCCCCTACTAGCAGTGCGGGCAGTGTACCGCTCAACAGCAAAGAACACAGCCATCGTCAGCGCCCAAACTAAACCTGGATTCATCGCTGAAGACAACCCAGTTCCACGTTGCAGCAGTCCAGTTTCATAGTTCACTGCAAACGGAGGAGATGGTGGGTGTGAAAGACAGTACAAATAATTGGTGGTATGAGACCAAATGTCCTTTAGCCAAGTGCCTGGAAATGGTTCTGACAGACACAGGAGTCTATAGTGATGGGGCCGCCTGTCTCTGAATGATGGACAATGAAACACTTGGAGCTGACCGTGCCTGTTAAATGATCAGACGATCTACCGGTGGTGTGTTCAGGGCACCCAGAGCCCGGTCACCTTGTGTGCGTGCCCTCACACATCCACTGGTCCCAACACTTACTAAATGTCTGGTCACAACACCCCATGAGGCAGCCAATTCATCGATACGACCACCCAGATTCTCACATTTCAATAATGCACCCCCTGCATTAACTGGGTTAAATCTCTTGATTCTGTTGTAGAGGCGTCTAGTGGTCAACAAGCTCTACACAAGCAGAAAAAGATCTATTACACACAAGTAGCCACTGAGAGCCTTTTTATTGACCAAGGGTGAAACCACTTTTAGGGTCTCAGGTGGCAAGACCGTTCATCTAGTCAGGTAACTCTAATCTCTTGCATATCTGCCTGAGATGTAACTGCATGCCAAGTTTTGCAGCAAATGACAGCTTCTTCCAGGTGCTTGATTTTCCTATTACAAAGAGTGTACAATTAAAGGGTATGAAAGATAGATATGCACTCAGTTCTCAATCTTCCTAAGCCAAGTACCCTCCAAAGTTCATGAATGTAAGAACCCCCGAATCTATTAGCACTGTATGAGTACCCCCTAAACCCATGGCATGTGGCCCTTGAGGTACATGTACCACAATTGGAGAACATATGTATTAGACCAAACATGTTGCCCTATAAACAATCAGCCCAAATTGATTGTTAAAATGAATGTCCTCTATTGAACACAATTTTGATTTCAGATGCAGTAGTCTAAGCCGATTCATTTCATAATATAGAGATCCCTTAATGTACAATATTAATCGGCTCTGGGATGACCAATATGTTGAAAATATTGTATCTTGAAATCATAACTCTAAGGAAGATTGATAATTGGTTCCAAAGCCCACAAAATGTCAACCAAGAGTAATGCAAACGGAAGATCAAAGAAAAATAAGCATATAACTAATACAGATAAATCAAGTCCTTATATATAATGATGAGACATAGTTGCTGTAAGATCTACAGTAAATATCTTTCTATGTACAGGACCGGAGCCTCTTTAAGGTTGTATACAGTAGACACAGAATGATAAAAAAATACAGAGGAGCAGCCCATCCTGGCACCGGTAAGGAGAACATATAGTACCGTACTGTACTGTAGAGAGGCGCTACCAGACAGCTAATCACTGCATGTTCTTCTGTAATATAGGGGGTTTACCAGTGAAATGCCCATGCAGAATGGCTTGATTTCTCATCAAAGTGCACATGTTACAGATTCCGACTGTATATGGCATTGTATATGGAGTGCGGCTTCAAGTTACATTGGCTCTAGAAAGACCATTGAATGTTGAAAATATTGTATCCTAAGGCCATTGTAACTTGAGGGACCACTGTATATCTTTACAGGGGCTGGAGCTCCTCTGACAGGATACGATAAGCATCAGATAGAAGAGGTCTTCTGTTCTTGGCAGAAAGGTATCCAGCATGTGTGGTCACTCTCCATAGTATATGGGAGATCCGTGCTCACTTGGGTATCGTATCACCCACACCTTGGGTCCCAGTATTGGAGTCCCAATATTTCTAGTGGATCCTTTAAATATAGTTTGTGGGTTAATACATTTATGGCTCACTGACAAATAGACAACCTTTTTGCTTATTAGTTTTCTCAGGGAAATTTGTTAATAGCAATTCTAATAAATATTCATCATTTGCCAAATGTGAACTGGTTTGCCTTGGGACGCGAGCCAACACAGCAGTTCAATTACATTTTATTTGGAGGCTATTTTGCTCAGACAAGTAGTAAACTGATGGTCAGTCCAGTGGCCAGATCTGTGCCGGCCAACCTGCCTTTTCAATTAGAACATAAGATGTAATTTCTATCTTCTCTGGTTGTACCTGAGGTGATAATCCCGGGACTCTGACCTCTCCATCTGCTGAAGAGGAAATGAGAAAACTGGAGCACACAGAGTCCCAGGCTTACCAGCAGGAGCGCCCAGCAAGGGGAATCTGGGAAAAAGAACTGCAGATTTACCCCAAAGTATAAATAATATTTGTAGTATATGTACAAGAAACATATAAAACAAAGTGAACAATATTAGAGTATGTACACGTTAATCTCATACGGCAGGCTGCACGGAGGTAAACATTTACAGAAGCGAGAGGCAGCGGCATCCAACAAACTTACTAACTTAGGCCGGCTTCACACGACCGGCTTCCAACTGCGTCCCCAGCAAGTTGCATGCATTAAAAAAGGCATGGACTTTTGGTTTTCCGCTCATATTTGCGGATACGAATTGAGTATTCCACAAATGGAGGGAAAAAAATCGCAGCATGCCCTATTTTGCTGCGGAGTCCGTGCAGACGGCCTCCATTGAAGTCAATAGAGGCCATCTGACCCGCAGCCCATACACAATTAACACTGCGTATGTGCTGCAGGTACCTGCGTCATTACTTATCAACGGCGCAGGAAATACAAGTATTTAAAAAAAAAATCAGTACTGTGCATGACCGACAGCGAGCCGCCGCGGTCATACACAATGCAGAAACCAGAGGTAGCCGCATGCGGAATCCGACCCGCTCGTGTGAAGCCGGCTTTATATTGGGGTCCAGTATCTGTCATTTTCATGGGAAAAACGGAGCCCCACTCCAAAGTAGTTGTGAACGAACCTTACCTTTCTTACTTGCACAACGCCTGAAAATTACTTTTAATGCAGAGCCACAATTACAAAAACACTTTTTTTCCAAGAACCAATGGAGAAAGTTAAAGGGGTTGTTCTGTCCACCATATTTTCTTAAAAACAGGCCCGCCATCAGAGAAAATAGAGGTATGTACTCACCTTTGCCAGCTTCCCACATCTACCACACTGCAGCTTCATCCTCTGTAACCTGATCAATGACATCTATGATTGGCTGCAGCTGCCTGTGACATTCTGTACATGGACTGCTGCAGCCTGTAAATATTACATCATTGATGTACAGAGGTGGGACAGAAGACCATGCGCCAGTGTGTTATTTTCTATAATGGGGAACCTATTTAAAAAAAATAATAATAAAAAATTATATATATATATGTCGGACAGAACAACCCCTTTAAAAGTGTCCGGAAGTTATAATACTAGAGTAACAAATACATATCTGAGATCAAACTCCCAGTCTCCTCTACACTGGGCTGAGCTGAACATGCACTAATAAGAACTCGGGGCTACTGACTGATGGATAAACAATTGTTCAACAGCTATAACATTGTGACATTCCCACTGAGTATGCCAGAAAAGTCTGATGGGTAAGGGGTCTGGCGGCTTTACAGGCCGGAGAACTGGATCATTTGCAGAAAATACCTTTGTAAAACTGACATGATGGGTTAAAAAAACACGTGCATGATCCGCTGGGCCGAGGGTGCATGTATATAGCAGGGGGCTTGACTGACAGCCGTGCCTGATGTATGTGCAACCTGCAGAAAATGATGGTATATGGTCGGCCAGCTACTTTAAAAGGGGCTGCCTTTGTGAGATCTCAAATAGAACACCCTTGTCATACTCTTAATAGACGTCCAATTACAAGTTTATGCTGCAACTGCTGTGGCAAAAGTTCATATGTTTTCATTAAAGTTGTTATAGCAAAACAAAACACTTCCATAAAGAGCCATACAATGCTCAAATAATAATAATAGTAGATATAGAATAAATGAAAGCAATGTAGTTTTATGTCATTAGACCACGCTTGACGTTACATGAGCTGCTAAAGGTGTCTTGGGAGGAATGGTGCCGGGATCATGAGGGAGTAATGCATCTCTTACCCACATATACATCTGCTCTCTGCCCTACCGGGCTTCGGCTCCACATAGGTGAGGGGCAATGGCTGCCAATTTGGATCTCTGTACTTTTTTCTGTATGTTATGCCAAAGTAAGTGCCATCTCCATATCATAGGGTCTACTTCATTACTAAATCAAGTGCCTTGCTGTGACAGCTTCTTACAGAATTATGCATTTAAAAGTTAATAATCTCCTTAAATTAGGTGGAGACCATGTTCAAGGTGTAAACTACAGAACAGCCAATTGCAGGTTAATTATTCTACGAGCTGCGGCTATTTTAGTCTGTTGTAAGTATGTCAATGTACTAATTATTTCAATTTGCACTAAACAGGAATTACATGCTCCTAATTAAAATCCAGAAGCGTATTTTTCACCCATTTTTCTTGTGATCTCAATTTGATATTCTGCTTCTTTACAACACCTTGAGTATAGCACAATAGTTAGGTCCTTGCAATCATGTCACATTTAAAGGCACCCTATTACGTGCTCCGCAGATGGAAGAGGAACCGGTGCTGACAACGTTCTTTTTTATAAAATTTGGTTTCCAAACAATAGTCTGTTACAAAAAATGTTAGAACACGGGGTAATGTACAAGCCGTGACGGCACACAGGAGGATGCGGATTATTGGATGTGGGATCCACCGATCATTCCTATTACGGTGCACACATACAAGGTGCAGCATGCCATGACAAAACTAACCTCACAACCTACGTAAATATGACATGGGCTTCATTCTCACCTCAGTATTGGCTAGGGATGGTTTATCCACTTTGGGGGGCTGTAGACCACAGATTAGTTGTTAGCTACTGTGTGGCAATTCTGACAAATGTTTCATGTATGCAAAACTTGCTATTCTTAGTTAGGACATTCTGTGTTCTCACCACTGAGGTCTACAGGAAATGGATCACATTTTTAATCAAATGAAACCAGATAAAGGGTGTCAGCATGTTAAATCAGGAAATTCATCATATGTGTTGAATCAATAATTCACCAAATATGGCATATATTATATCTAGAGATGAGCGAGTATACTCGCTAAGGCACATTACTGGAGCGAGTAGTGCCTTAGCCGAGTATCTCCCCGCTCGTCTCTAAAGATTTGGGGGCCGGCGGGGGGGCAGGAAGCGGCGGGGAGGAACGGAGGAGAGATCTCCCTCTCACCCGCCCGCTTCCCGCCGTAACTCACCTGTCACCTGCAGCGGCCCCCGAATCTTTAGAGACGAGCGGGGAGATACTCGGCTAAGGCACTACTCGCTCGAGTAACGTGCCTTAGCGTGTATACTCGGTCATCTCTAATTATATCCCAATAGTTTAATATCTCATAGACCAAACTGTGTCATACAAATTGTTTACAAACTCATATACTATAATAACAAACCATATTAAACAAAAACATTGTGTCCCAATACCATAACAGATACAAAGTTCTTTGCACGATGCTGAGAGGTGTAGACTACAGATCCACAGGCCCTACTGAAAATCCTCATGCGCATAGATTCGTTTTCTTTGTACCTGTGTTTTTGACTGTTTGACTATATGTACTATTAGGTGGTTTATGTAATAAACTGACAGCCAATTAAATGTTGTTTGGTGTCTGTGGAATAAATCAGTAGCTTACAAGTTGGCACTGGTATGTTATTCCTTTTGCTGTACATCGTGTTCTGCCTTTTTGTTACATTTCTTCCAATGTGCTGCGGTTTTGTCAACATGAATGGGTCTGAATTTCCTAAACATTAATGAATTTCTGCATGAATTATTTAAAGTAAAGATGAAGTTTAGATTACGACGGCTGCTGTTTCTGTTGGTAAGACAGGTCTGGATATCTCTGCACATTACTGCGGTATATCTGGGTTGCTCACAGAGCTGCTGTCCATGTTCAAATGATCTTCATTCTGATTAATCTCTGCGGAATTCATTGCGATATTTCCCATGTGAATACTGGCTGTGTCGAAATCTGCGGCTTTTGGTTGTGTTTTTTGCAAGCGGAATTTCAACACGGAAAATCACGTTTCCGCGTCAAGAAGTGACAGGGCTTCGAGTTGTAATTCTGCATGCGAATTCTGCCCATTGACAGGGCAAAAAGCGCATGCAGATCTGCGGCAAAAATCTACGGCAGAATGTTGCGGATTTTGACACTTTTTTTGATGCAGAACTTGCTGTGAAAAGTTTTTGCAGGATTCCCCCGTCTGAACATATCCTGTTCAGAGCCTCCGGCACAGATCCATCAAAACAGTGAAGTCAATGGGTCCGTTTGGCATATCTGTTTCCATCACAAGATCTAGAGTTCCTCTTTTCTATAGTTATGAAGTAACAGAAGAACAAAGTAAAATGCTGCTGCTAGCCCAGTGTACAGTGTAACTGCCTGTGTCATACGGACATGATAGAAGTTGTGTTGGTGGGAATAACAGACATAGACGTCCATAGTGTAGTGAATTGCGCACCATCAGTTTCTCTTGACTTTTAACTGCAGAGGTTTATTCATCCCCTCTGTGACCTGCATTCACCTTTCCTGAGAGCAATAGGAGCATTGTGCTCTTCAGATGCCTCTTTGGTATGTCAACACTCATTGCTTTCAATGGTGGGGTGAACTTATCATTGAAAAACTTTATTAAAACTACATCAGATTCCATTTTTTATATTCAGATTTTTTTTTATAGAACACCCCTATAATTCCCATTGTGCCCTAAATGTTCCCACGCCTGCAGAAAATATTTGTAACTTTCTCTATTAAAGTATATGTTTGCAGAAAGTACCAATGAAGTATGGGCTAAAACATGCAATTGGCCAGAGCAATCACCTTCCCAGACATTAGTCTAATGACTATATTTACCTTGTCTGTCAGTGGAGTGGCACCCGTTATTCATACACTTTGGAGACAGCCCTCCTCCTCTTGGAGAAAAGACTATAAAATGTATATACTCAGAATTTCCAATACGAGACTCCCTTGGCCCGGATACACAGCGAGCCGAGGTGAGGATTTGTGAGCCCTGCAGAATTATCATTACTGCAGTTGTAAATTAATCTGACTTACGAAATGTATAGAACAGCCTAAATTCAGAAAAATGAAATCCGATGATCCCAACATCCCACATCCTCCTGTCTTTATTGGATGCAATGACCCATACGATGTCTTGGTTGGAGGGACTGAAAGCTATTATCATCATGTGAAGAAGATTGCCATTCAGATGCTTCAATAATGAAATGGTCCACAACTGTGTCTGTGTCCAATTTAGCATTTGGTAATGTGCCAAGCGGTGCAGTTCTTACTTGTATGCGCTATATTATTACACAACATGGCAAAATGCTGCTCATTGATGTAGATAATGGGGCCTGAGGAGATGTACGGAGTGTCCCCCCACCCTTGTATATTCCAAAATCCTGGCACAGTGATTACCAGGCACCAGCGACCAGGAATTCATCCCCTTTGCTTGCAGGATTGCCCTTTGTGCAGATGTACATAAACATGCAGTCATGGCTGGCACACCACTGGGGCCAAGTACTGTCTAAGTGAAGAGGAGGGCCAACAGGCTATAAAGGGGTTGTCCAAATGAAGGGAAACCCTTGTCACCAGGCCCCCCATGGTATAGAACAAATTAGCAGTTACTCACCTCTCCCCACTCCCCCATTCGTCCTTTGCTCCTGTCTTTGCTATCTGTTTACAGGCAGCTGTTTCCCTTAACCCTGACAACCCCTTTAATCATCACTGCATTTTTAAGAAACTTTACAAAAATTGATAGTTTAGGTTACACATGTCAATCACAAGGCCTGCGGGACGAATTCAGCCCACCGCCTGATTTTATGTGGCTCAGTGGCCAGGTATTAGACCTTAACCAGGGGTTATCCAGGCAGTGCTGGGATACACAGGGGTTGGTGAAAGCACTGCTCTGACCCCTGCGTAGTGGCCGGTGCTTGTAATTGCAGGTGCAGCTCTCAATTAAATCAATAGGACTCCAGCTTGCAATTACAGGCACAGCTCCCATTAATTTCAATGAGACTTGCACTTGCAATTAAGAGTGCTACCCACTACACAGGGGTCAGAGCAGTGCTTCCATCAACCCCGGTGTATCCCGGCAGGTGCTGCCTGGAAAATCGCTTTACAAGAATTCGACTCATCCGTCAGCAGCTCCGGTTTGGCGGCTCAGTGCACTATCTGTGCTGAGGTGAGAGGTCATCGGTCACAGGATCAGCAGCGTCTGTCACCGCTGGACCAGAGCTACAAGCAATGTGAGTGGAATGCATGTAGGGATGCTGCCCAACCAGAGCCTTCTGGCCAGGCAGCATACCTGGGACTACTACGGGCCTCAATGTAAGTACTGGGGTCAATATAGGGGCCACTATGTGGGTCACTGTTACTACTGGGGCCACTATGGTGGTGACTGTTACTACTGGGACCACTATTGGGGTACCTATTACTCCAGGGGCCACTGTAGGGGTCGTTATTACTACTGAGATCACTCTGGGGGCACTGTTAGTACTGCAGCCAATATGGGGGTAAATGACTACTACTATGGCCACTATGGGGGTCATTACTATTACTGTGGCCACTATACGGGCGTTAAGCGCATTTCGGTCATAAAAATACGCTGAGTATGTGTGCAACCAAAACTCGCTTACGCCAAAGTTTTTATATGCACAACTGCGTATTTGCACACACAAAAAAAGAACGCAACAGGCTCATTGAAATGGTGCGCAAATACGCAGTAAATCTGCGTGTTTCCTCCATACCCACTGCATATTTGCCTCTATTCACACACTTCAATAGTCTATTGCGGTGCGTAGTATGCACAAAAATAGGTCATGCCGCATATTTTTTCACGCGATTGCACAGCAAGTGAAAAAGTATGCTTGAAATCAATGGGTTTTATTCACTGCTGCACATGTATACTCATGTGAACGAGCGCTTACTATACAATTACAATCGGCCCTTTGAGGGCAACCATAAGGATGGTGTGCCTCTCGGTGAAAATAAGTTTGACACCCCTGGTCTAGGTGAACACAAGAGACTTGTTGATATATCTTATAGGAGAAAAATTCCCCTATTTATAGGAAAGACAATATTATGATGTGTACATGTGCACTCCATGGGTAACCAGGCTGTCACCACAGAGGCCAAGTACTGTGCAAACAAGTTGTCCTCTATCATCTATATATATAAAATTGAATGTATGTGTGTCTGTCTGCGTGTCTGTCTGTCCGTTATGCATTACTACATCATTCATCCGATCACCATGAAACTTTGGGAAGTTGTTGAGTACACTCCTGGAAAGATTACTGGCATAGTACATCTATCCTACGATAAATGGCGCGCGTGCGTCGTCGACAGTTATGCCCCCCCACGTAGATCGTTCGATTTCCATCATTGCCACTAATTCTCTCCCTTCCCGATGTCATAGAAACATGAAATTTGCCACGAGCATTGATTATGTCATAAATAGGAAAAGTTAATGGGTCCCAACTCGAATATTCAATTCTAAGTGCAAAAGAATTAGCATCCAAATTTTACGTATGGAATGTAATTCTCTCACTTCCTAATGTAATAGAAACTTGAAATTTGGCATGAGCATTGCTTATGTCATAAATAGGAAAAGTTAATAGGTCCCAACTCGATTACTCTATTCTAAGCGCAATAGAATTAGCGTCAAAATTTTATGTACGGAACCTAATTCTCTCACTTCCCGATGTCATAGAAACATGAAATTTGGCACGAGCATTGATTATTATGTCATAATTAGGAAAAGCTAATGGGCCCCAACTCGATTATTCAATTCTAAGTGTAAAAAAATTACCGTCCAAATTTTACGTACGGAATCTAATTCTCTCACTTCCCGATGTAATTTGGCACGAGCATTGATTATGTCATGAATAGGAAAAGCTAATTGGTCCCAACTCGATTATTTAATTCTAAGCGCAAAAGAATTAGTGTCCAAATTTTACGTACGGAATCTAATTCTCTCACTTCCTGATGTCATCTATATATATAAATGAATGAATGTCTGTCTGTCTGTCCTTTAAGCATTACTACACCATTCATCCAATCACCATGAAACTTTGGGAAGTTGTTAAGTACACTCCTGGGAAGATTACTGGCATAGTACATTTATCCTACCATAGGTGGCGCGCGTGCGAGCATCGTCGACAGTTATGCCCCCAGACAAAGATCGTTTGATTTCCATCTCAAGCACGAAAGCAAAAGGCATTACAAGCAACGGGATGCGTGTTCAACTACAAAATGATGCATCCGCCGAACGTTTCGCAAGACAATTGCTGGATATTGAGAATGCTGAGGTAACATGAAAGCTGTGCTGTGATTGGTTGCTATAAATTATACTGCTGAGGCAACATGAAAGCTGTGCTGTGATTGGTTGCTATAAATTATACTGCTGAGGCAACATGAAAGCTGTGCTGTGA
Source organism: Eleutherodactylus coqui (assembly GCF_035609145.1). Lineage (NCBI taxonomy): Eukaryota > Metazoa > Chordata > Amphibia > Anura > Eleutherodactylidae > Eleutherodactylus > Eleutherodactylus coqui. The sequence goes on from NC_089837.1 coordinate 402,000,921, forward strand.
TTGGTTGCTACTTCTTATACTACTGAGATAACATGAAAGCTGTGCTGTGATTGGTTGCTATATATTATACCGCTGAGATAAAATGAATGCTGCGCTGTGATTGGTTACTATTTTTTATATTGCTGAGGCAGAATAAAAGTTGCGCTGTGATTGGTTGTTATATTTTATACTGCTGAGGTAACATGAAAGCTGTGCTGTGATTGGGTGTTATATATTATAAAGCTAAGGTAACATATAAGCTGCGCTGCCATTGGTTGTTATATATTATAAAGCTAAGGTAACATGTAAGCTGCGCTGCGATTGGTTGTTATATATTATATCACTGAGGTAACATGAAAGCTGCGCTGTGATTGGTTGTTATCTATATATATATAAAAACAAATGTATGTCTGTCTGTCTGTCTTCGCAGCAACGTGCGATGGGTAAGCTAGTCATCGTATAAAAAGAAGGATATGCTAACATTGCATGGATGTGCCACAGGCGAATCGGCTGTGATCCACAGCAGAAATCCAAAGCTGAAACTTGGCTAGCCCTCCACATGTGGATTAGCCCAATTGTGATTTAATCAAGCTTATCCACAGCATCTTCATGGGAAGTCTGCAGCTTTCCTATGCAGGTATATATATAAATCCTGACAGAATCAGGAACATGTGAACTGGGCCATATGCGGACTACTCATCTATAATCCAACCTTAACCCCGAGCACCGGGCACTAATTTTTCCAGGGCCACCTATAGGCACATGCCTCTTGTACCTAATGGAAATCTGGCGTTGCATAGCACCTACAATAATGTGATCTACAGGGGAGATCCTGTACCCATCTTGCCTCAGGTAACATAGTAGACATAACAGAAAAGGCAGCACTAACTATGGCATCAGTGAGAGCATTAATACAGAAGTACCAGATGCACGTAGAATGCTTTAAACCCTCTAACAATTCCATTGAAAATGTATTGGTTTAACATTACCTTCGATAAGCTATTCCACTAAGGATAATGCACATGGCTGGGCATGTAGCACATTATTATTTAGCTGTGGATGCAGTTTCAATCACATTCCATCTTCTCTACTAAGCCACAGATTACATTTCCTATAGTTCAATGTCTGTCAAATAAATCCATCAGGCGTTGTGCCAGAGAGGGCTAGAAGCGGCTATGGTACCATCGCTTAAAGCTGATTGAGTGATGTCACCTGATGAAAGCGTTGGCGATATCCAATAAATGCCCTGTGTGCGTCCTGAACGTGAGGAGGACCTGCGCTCTATATTGTTATATCATCAAGGACGCAGAACTGAGGGCAGATCATGCTATAAGCGTACCCACACTGTTAATAAGTTATCATGTGTGTACATGTGGAGTAGCACTATATATCACGTGTATATGCAATTGTTCAGCAGTTTCCTATCAGCAGGCTGTATTTTCTAGGTCTCTCAGCTGCTGGGAGTAGAAAAGCTTCTGTGATACATACAGAGAAGAGGAGATCCTGTTCCTTATCACTATCTTTAAGGCTGGATTCAGACGACCGTATATCGGCTGGGTTTTCACGCCGGCCGATATACTCGTCTCTCTCTGCAGGGGGGTGAGCCTGGAAGAGTCGGGAGCAGTGCTCTGAGCTCCCGCCCCCTCTCCGCCCCTCTGCACTATTTACAATGAGGAGAGGCGGGGAGGGGCTAATTCGCAAAATTTAGCCCCACCCCTGTCCCGCCTCCTTTCATTGCAAATAGTGCAGAGGGGCGGAGAGGAGGCAGAGAGGGGCGGGAGCTCAGTTCCTGCTCCTGGCTCTTCCACCCTCCCTTTCCTGCAGATGAGGACACCATATATCGGCTGAAAACCGAGCCGATATACGGTCGTCTGAATCCACCCTATAGTAGTAAAAAAATGTCATTTATTATGTAACTAGCCCCCCAGCATATAGAAGCTAGCTAGTATTAGCTCCATTTCTTCAGGTGGGTGATGTGATCTCACTGCGATCACTTGGGAATTACTTGTGTTTAGGTTCTCTCCAGAAGTCACTATTTCATGAATCTGTATGGGCTGTATCACACAAGTTCTTCACAGGGAGGATAGAAACTCCTATCATAGTTACTACTAATGATTAGATGCTCCTGTCACACAGTTATAATGAAGAAGATGACAGTTCATCCTCTATGACTGTATACTTCAGGTCTTTAGCTTATTTAGGAGAATATAGAGTGTAATGATAATCATACATCCCAGTAAGCAGAGAAGGTACTGGCTGTAGCTGGTCATGTGATGTTGTACTGATGAATCATGGGATTGCTAGCAGAGCAAAGAGAAAGATAGGAGAAACCTAAAAATCAAGATGGTGTCTGATATATATCAGACAGGAGGCTGCCCTGCATAGAAATCAGTGCAATATACATAGGAGATGTCCAGAGTGTAACAAACAATCGGGTGAGCGGTGCAGTGACGGAAAAAAGTATTATCACTGTAGTGGCCCTTCAATATACAGAGAAACAGCAGTATAGGGGGCATTATAGAGCAGTACTTAGTAAAAATGTTAACACAGCACCAAGAGTAAAAAAAACACTTACCAAAATCTGAAGCCCCCTCTCTGTGTGAGTTTCTCTGCTTCAGTTTCCCACCAGCTCCCCTTACCTCTCTATAGACTTCTATGGGCAGCATGAGTCATCCCTTCCCTCACTCGCTGTCCTCCGTCATGTTTTCTATGTTACTAGAAACGGATTTCACAAGACCCCTATGTGGCCAACACCTTAAGGCCGGGTTCCCACAGGAGGAAAATCCCGCGGCTTAGCCGCACCGAAAAGCTGGGGGATTTCCGCAGGAGGTTTGCAGCTTTAAAACCCGCGTCATTTCGCCGCGGGTTTTGGAGCTGTTTAGTCGCCAACATTCCATTGCAGCTTTCTCTCCCCATAGAGAGGAGAGAGGCCGCAATGGGAAAAAAAAAGAACTGACATGCTGCGGCTGTCAATTCCACGCCACAGCGCTGATTATGCCCGGCTTTGCCGCAACGGATTTGCCGCCCTGTGTGGACGAGATTTTTGCAAAATCTCATCCACATGGCTGGCTAATCCTGGAATTAGGAGCCAGAGGCGGATTTGTCACACAGACATTCCGCACAGAATTTCCGCGGCATACCCATCCCGTGTGAAGCCAGCCTGAATTTTGCAGCATAAAAAGATAATTTTAGGTAAATAAAGTGATTTCTACTTTTGACAAATATTTCACTGGCTACCACATGAGCGCAGGTTTTTGGAAAGTGCTGTGATCATTTTAACATTGCAATCACTACAAATGTGTGAGAATGGGAATCCAAAAACTCCCTCTCATTGACAGGTAACATCTGGCGGCTGTGCTGCTGACCGCAGCCTTTTCATAGCCGATTACTCCTAATCATTGGAAATGTCATGGCATGTAAAGCTGCCTGCAGACAAGTCCATGATTACCCCTTATTATGTTACCGCTAATGGTCACAGCACCTCTAGCAGCTGCTCGTCTTCTCCCAGGAACCACATACTGGATGATAAGGAGAAGCCAAGGCAAACTAGCCTGTACTTCTGCAATGTCAACAGCGGCAAAGCAAATAGTCTCTGGGCAAGTTCCATATTGTGGGGACTTCTGGGGTAATGGCATTAGTTCTACCTGCTCAGATCGACAGGCATAATTAACCCTGCTCCTCAGATGCAGGAAACGGTGGGGCACGGCAGTGCGGAGACATGGGCTTGTCTGGGCACATTAGGGAGTGGTATGGTCTTCGAATATCTTCCACACAGATATGTTATATTACACATTCCAGGATAACAATTAGGGCACGTAGGAAGTTACAGAAGAGCTAACAGAAGCTTACTGAGCTTGCAAAGAAAGGCAGCATTATCTGACTGGCTGTTTATGGGGTCAGAATAGAGCCAAGGACAAGACAACTACTTTGTAGAGTATAAGGCCCCCTGCACACGGCTGTATTTGCATTGGGGTATCCGAGGTCGGTGTTCGCCACCGCGTTCTGCAGCAAAAACCTTCCATAGCATGCTATTGAAAAGCCCTTTTTCCTGCCCACGAGGGGAAAAAAAAAATCGCTGCTCTATTTTTGTGTGGGCTGCGCACAGTTGACTTCCATTGAAATCAATGGAAGCTGTCCGTCCCGCGGCCCTTCTGCAATCATCATTGCAGAAAGGTCGCGGGACTTGTGTCATTGCCTAGTGACGGCACAGGTATATCTGTACTGCGGCCGGCACATCCAAAGCTCAGAAGAAAAGAAGAATGACAGGTTCGCAGGGGTCACCGGCCGTGCACAGAGACGGATTCTGGTGTGGCCTAAGGCTACTTTCGTACCCACATCAGGGTCAGTTCAGGGTTTCCATCTCTCTGCTCCGTTTTTGGAGGAACTGAAATAAATCTGATCCATTTTTCCCCAATTGATTTTAATGTGGTTTCACAAAAACAGAAAGCAAGTGGAAAGACTTCCTTATGCTTCCATTCCGCCAGGTTTCCATTTTTCTGGATGGAAAATAACGCTACAGATTGCGCTATTTTTCTGTCCAAAAAAAGGGAAACCCAATGGAATAGAGGTGAGAAAAAGCCTTTCCGTTTTTCTGAAACCCCATTGAAATCAATTGGGGAAAAATGGATCAAATTTATTACAGTTTTTCCAAAAACGGTGCAGAGAGACAGAAACCCTGAGCGGCCGCTAACACAGGTGTGAAAGCAGCTTTGATTTTAGGCAATAACATACAATACAATGTACTATTATGTATCACAAACATGAGAGGTGACTCTGCTTCTTCCATACTGACCCAAATGTAGTTTTACTATACTACTGGCTGTGTCAAACCAATTCCACACAGTCTGTCCTCCATAAAACACAAGATATCAGTACTTAAGGCATTTGTCCATCTTTTAAGACTATTTTAGTTGTCTCTGCATCAAATATGCGCTGCTTACATTGTATTGATATAGAGTTCTAATCCATTTTATAGCCGAGACGCTGCATTCAAAATTCTTCAGGTTGCTATTGGAAACAGTCAACAAGTTAGTAGACAGATGTATCTTAGCTCATCTCCCATAATGCAGTGCGCAGTTTCATTTGTCAGAGAACTAAGCAGTGCCTAACTTACAGATGCACATTCCCAGAATGCATTTCACCAGCGAAAGTTCTGTGCAGACATCAAAAAGGTTGTCCAATTGATTGCTGGGCTCTGCTATTGGCTGCAGCACATGGGACGTCCCCTAAACTAAATGGGACTGCAGCTGTAAACCAAAGCGGGGGACTGAGCACTGGCCTGGGACACAGCAAGAGAAAGGAGAGAGATGAGTATATTACTATTTCGGATGTTACTGCATGGGAAAGGGGTTGTACTGAGATCCTACAACTCGGACAAAACCCTTAATGATCTTCAAGAAAATCTGTAGACTGATTTCCCTCACACAACCACTTTGGGGCAGATGTACTAATATTGTCTAATAGTGCAAAACTAGCCTAAGAGTCTTAAATAGTGCCAGTTTTATCACAGTGGCTCATGCTGGCATATGTTAGACACTTCTGTTTAACTTTGTACCATCTATTAGCTTAGTGTATGCCAGTTTTTGTGCAAAACTTTTGGCACCCAATATTGTAATTAGGCCCTGCGCCCTCTTATTGTTAAAGGGGTTGTCCCGCGCCGAAACGGTTTTTTTTTTTTTTCAATAGCCCCCCCGTTCGGCGCGAGACAAACCCGATGCAGGGATAAAAAAAAACAAACGGGTAGTACTTACCCGAATCCCCGCGCTCCGGTGACTTCTTACTTACCTTGTGAAGATGGCCGCCGGGATCTTCACCCTCGGTGGACCGCAGGTCTTCTGTGCGGTCCATTGCCGATTCCAGCCTCCTGATTGGCTGGAATCGGCACACGTGACGGGGCGGAGCTACGAGGAGCCGCTCTCTGGCACGAGCGGCCCCATTCAGAAGGGAGAAGACCGGACTGCGCAAGCGCGTCTAATCGGGCGATTAGACGCTGAAGATTAGACGGCACCATGGAGACGGGGACGCCAGCAACGGAACAGGTAAGTGAATAACTTCTGTATGGCTCATAATTAATGCACGATGTATATTACAAAGTGCATTAATATGGCCATACAGAAGTGTATACCCCAACTTTGTTTCGCGGGACAACCCCTTTAAGTCATGCCCCTTTTCGGACACAAGAAAAAAAAGAAGTGTGTAAAAGTGTCTAAAACACATGACAAATGTAGTTCAATGTATGTAAGACAGCTTTCTGGTGCAACTTGTGCCATCAGCAAATCTTCCCCATTCAATGTGAGCTGTACCAATCGTGGCAATGTAGTTCCCAACCTTTCCTTATACAAAGTATAATTAACTTTACTACAAGCATGAAATACTCCCTTACCTTTAGGGAATCGAAGCAGGCTATAACACGTCCATTTTCAACCTGACAACTTTTAGGTGGATGTGCAAATTTGCATTCCTCATCGGATCTTGAACACGTCCCCCTCTGGAACTGCCTGCACACTTCGAGGGTCAGCCATTTAGTGTCTCTTACCGGAGCTACATTCAAAGCCATGCTGGAGAAACGGAAGGGAAGCTGAAGTCTGTCTGGTGACTTTCAAGCTGAAGTCAGCTGGAGCCTTGAACTATCCTCAGCAAGCTTTAGTAGAAGAACAATATAATTGCTCTAGATGGCCTGAACTGCTGAATGGAGTCCAAAAACGCAAAGCTGCATGAGAAAAGCCAATTAATCAGCATTGAGTCAGTCATCAATCAAGTCGCACTACTTCAACAAATTTGGCTGAGAAGACAACATACTCTGAGACCTCTACAGATGGAAACGTCAGGGTGGGATTACGGCTCAGTTGATAGCTGCTTTCCATAAAGTACTTCCAGTCTTGGTGGTTCTGTATGGAATAGGAATCCTCCCTTCAGTAAAAGTTTAGCTAAGATGAAACCGAAGATTGGCCTTTTTAGGGAATCCCAAGTCTTGACAGGACGGAGCCTATGTTCCCGTGTGCAGCAGATATTTAGTCCATTTCTCGATGAGTCATTGGCAATAACACAGTAGACATACAAGGTAACTTCAGATAAAACTACAGGGCAGGCTCTTGGGTGTTTGGCATTGAACGGGAGTCCGCTGTAGCACTTACTGGCAGAAGTGACTTTGGAAAAAGGCACTTTCCAAATAAGCAGAAGACCTAAAAGACAAAGAGTGCATATACAAGGTTAGTAAAGACAAAAAGGCGGGCTAGGAGAAAACGCTGATCGTAGACTAACCCCACCTATCCTAAGAGGAAGTGTCACATAAACCAAGTGCATAATACAAGCCTCTGTTCTGATCATAAAAAAACCCGTCAGCCTTCCCGCAGAAGATCTGCATGACAGCAGAAGAACCAATTGGAGCACATATTGCTGTAATATTCTAGGCATCCATCCAGCACATGGGAGTGACTCAGAAATGGATGAATGTTACAGACACAATAATTAGACAAGCCACTTCGAAAACAATTCACTCTAATGTGCTTAGCCTCCTAACCAATTTATTAAGACTCCCATTTCCAATTAATAGCAGATTTTAGTCCTAGAGATTATATTTTCTGTACATAAGAACTGTTGTGCTTGCCAATATTCCTTGCTTTACATTAGCCAAGATGAAGTAGTCCGGGCAGAAAAGACTATTTTCACAGTCAAGCATGTAAGGAGCAAGGAAGCTAGAAGTGATGGATAATAAAATATGCTACGGTTCTTGACATTTAGCAATCCTTACACGCCCACTAAGTCACACTGAGGGCTTATTCAGACCCGGCCGATATACGCTGTCCCTCTCCGCCCCTCGTCACTGTTTGCAATGGAAACTTAGCTACGCCCCGTCCCATTGCAAATAGTGGTGAGGGGCAGAGACGGGGCGGGAGGTCAGTGCACTGCTCCCATCCCGCCTCCTCCCCCTGCAGAGAGGGACACCGTATATCAGCCGGGCATGAAAACCCAGCCGATATATGCATGTCTGAATAAGCCCTAAAGCCCCATTTAGACAGAACGATTAGTTCAAACGAGCAAAACTAAGCAATGCGTGTTCAGTTTAAATGCGGGCAAATGACTCAATGACTAACAAGAATTGGGAGGTTCTCGCTTGGTGTTCAGTGTCAGCCGGCATAAAAACAGCAGCGGCTTGTTCACTTGTCGGGCAGTTTAAACTTGTTCAATGCTTCACGTAGGACTGTAGTTTAGACAGGCGTCCAGAGCGCGGATGGGTTAGTGATGATGTCACCAGCTCGTCCGCTCGGGCAAATGAGAATCATGAGATTCTCAACCCGTGTAAAAGGGCCCTAAGAACTTATTAAAATACATGAACAGTAACTTCTACCAGATCTGAAGATATTCCAGATAAAATGGGAGTATGGAGGAAGACATTTTTCAGCACACCTCAGATATCCTATTTAATAATCTGTAGCCTCTTGCAGCAACATAGTTAACACTGGGCTGCAAGTTAAATATAATACAACATGAAATAACTAATTTTCTCATAGGACATGGAGACATTTCAAGGGGCTGTCCATTTCCATATACTCTACTTGCTTATTGCTAATGGACTAATCTAACATGCAGTGAGTGCCCAAAGCAGATCCCCCTTTACATACATACACTAATAACTTCTTTTTCCCTTATGTAATAATTTTTACGGAGCTGATTGTGCGGTATGGTGATGAAGCAGAGGAGAACAGCTTGACACCCCAGAGGTAGGGGGGTCTCACACGAATTAATCTGAATTGCAGAATTCGAGATCGCCGTCCATATGGAAGATTCGCGAAAACGTTGGCATTGAAAGGCATGTATTTTCACATTTTCATTCACACTCACGAGTATGAATTGCGTATTCCATAAGTGAAAGAAAAATCACAGCATGCTCTATTTTAGCGTGGATTCCGCGCGGACAGCCTGCGCATGAGCGATGGAAAAGCTCGCAACTGCAAAGGAAAAACCATCTGAAAGAGAGATTATTCATCCGTGCGAACAATATGCCGTGCATAGCGCACATCCGTGCGGAAAAACGCCCACATCAACGATCATTCTCAATTACTTTCTGCGAATGATCTCAGGTCTTCCACTGTGTAAATCCACATGCGGAATCCAACCCGCTTATGTGAGCCCGGCCGTAGACTCCTGATATACTGTTCCACATGTCTGATGGCTTTTAATGCTTATCCAGTCCATCTACTGAGTGTCTCCGATTATTTGACATCTCTATCCTAGGAACGATGATGTCATCAGAGGCCCAAGGTTGTGTCAGTCTGCTTCTGCGTTTCGAGAATGATACCTGCTTTAATAGCAGATTGGCCTTTACCAAAAAGCCATTCTTCCTTAACCGGTGGCTTGGGAGCCACATGACACTCACTGGGCCCCTGTATACGGCTCCTCAGCTGCGGCATCCAGATTTTTTCTGAGAGTCTATTAAAAATATGGATAATATCTCCATAAATTGCATTTATGTGTTTGGTTTTGGTGCTATAGAGCTGTCTTTAGGTTGTGTAGCCTTTTGTCCAAAGTGCAGCAGGTTGAATGTGTGGAATTTTTAAGGCATTTTCTTTATAGGCTTTTCAATAGGACTTCAAAAACACCTTAAAGGGGTTGTCCCGCGCCGAAACGGGTTTTTTTTTTTTTAACCCCCCCCCCCCCGTTCGGCGCGAGACAACCCCGATGTAGGGGTTAAAAAAACAAACCGGAGAGTGCTTACCTGAATCCCGGCGGTCCGGCGTCTTCATACTCACCTGCTGAAGATGGCCGCCGGGGTCTGCTCCCTCCGTGGACCGCAGCTCTTCTGTGCGGTCCATTGCCGATTCCAGCCTCCTGATTGGCTGGAATCGGCACGTGACGGGGCGGAGCTACACGGAGCCGGCATTCTGCACGAGCGGCCCCATTGAAGACAGCAGAAGACCCGGACTGCGCAAGCGCGGCTAATTTGGCCATCGGAGGCCGAAAATTAGTCGGCACCATGGAGACGAGGACGCCAGCAACGGAGCAGGTAAGTATAAAACTTTTGATAACTTCTGTATGGCTCATAATTAATGCACAATGTACATTACAAAGTGCATTAATATGGCCATACAGAAGTGTATAGACCCACTTGCTGCCGCGGGACAACCCCTTTAAGAACAACTTGGTACTACAAATACATGTAAAAAAAAGCCTTAAAAAACATTCATAACCGATGGCTTTTTCTAATTTCTTTTTTAAATGCTACTGACTCTAAGGCCGATTTCACACAGGCATACATACCATGGGCACATTTTTTCTACTGTATGATGGCAACAAATCCTGGCCCTATTGCGGGTTTGCTGAGCCAAACTAACAACAACAGGGATCTGGCATGCTATTAGTCCGGGTCAGTAGAGCCATAGTCAGGCCTGGATTTGTGACTGCAATGCAGGCGCAAAACTGTACAATGCAAAGAGTGAAATATATGGAAAAACCACAACAAACCTTGCATGTCGCACAGTAGTATTTCCTCACAGATTTCATCCCAGTGCAAAATCTACTGCGGAAAATCTCTACTAACCTACATCTGGACTTACTCATAAACTCATGAAACCAGCCTGCAGCCATTCTGTGGATACATCAGTTCCTCAGTACTGGGCCACTCTGACGAATACACATTTTCCATCCCTACCCCCTAACCTGATTGCCTGTCACACTCTGCAGGTCTCCTCCATGTATTCCCTGTCACTTCCATGAAATGCAACTTCCTGTCTGATGCTTATCAGGCATCATATTGAAGAGTGAGATTTTTTTACTTTCAATCAATCCCATGATGCAGCAGCACAGCATTAGATAAGGTTATGCCATTCTGCGTGCTGGGAGGACAGTTAGTTTACTAATACCTTCTGTATTTACCTATATAAGCTACAGTCCACAAGTATATAGTCAGGAGAATGAGCTGTGATCTCCTCTACTATAACTGTGTGACAGGAGTTAGGTGTTCATCATCAGTAACTGTTATAAAAGTGCCTGTATCTCTTTTAGGCAGTTTCTGTGGTAGATCCATGTAACTGCATCACACAGGCTGAGAATCTGACAAGAAAATAAATCCATAACCCTGAATAGATCTGAGCTGGTCAGAACTGAGATCACATGACCATCTGAAAAAAAAAGACCAGGAGTTTCAAATAGAAATAACTGACCAAGGTAACACTAGCCATATATATACATATATATATATATATATATATATATATACACACATATATATACATATATATATATATACACACACATATATATATATATATATATATATATATATATATGTATACACACACACACATATATATATATATATATATATATATATATATATATATATATATATATATATATATATATATTGGGGGAATAGCTGCTTAAGAGTCCCTTTAATTTTCTTTTCATCTCAGATATGAATGGCGCATATTCATTGCAAATTTTCAGACCAGGAAGAGTCCATTTATTGCAAAATGTCAGTTTCAATGTATAAAGCAGATTACATTATTAGCTGACTGAGAAAAGCTGCTAAGTATAACTACTAAACCTTATAGCGCACATACATAAACACGCTCTTTTTATTTAGAGAAAACTTTGTAGCTTTAGTTACCATGAAACAGAAATAAAATAGGAATGGAGGAAGCGCTTGGTGTTACTTGTGATTTGTGTTTATGAAGTGTGAGACAATGGTTTCTGCCAACTTTCTATGACTACGATGAGTTATTCTCTCCCTGCAGCTGAGGCACCTAGCCATACATGGAGAACTATTTAGCAGAGTCCAAGTAAACAAGTAAAAGCCTAAAAGAGATGTCGGTTCTGCAGCCATGTACTGTACTTTTCAGGGATAAAAAAACAGCATTTAGGGCAATTCTACATAAAAATATAATCCAAGGAGAACTGCCACAAGTCTGGTGTAAAACGTTTAGTAACTCCGTAAAAATTCTCTCTTTTGTTCCTTAGCAACAAGACAACTTCTTGAGTGTATTTTTAATTACAAAGTGACATTTTGTACCCATTGTACTCAAAAGATGTTCCACATGTAATAATTTTATGTCAGTGCAAATATGTTACGCCATTTTTGTATGCTTTACCACAAGTGTATCTAATGGATCTAAGGTGACATTACATTTGTTACATTTTCTGCATTATGCATTGCATAAAGTAGAGATTTTAGCTTACAATATATTCCAAACGCCATGTGGTGCACAGGGGCAACCGTCTAAGGCTGACTGCATACAGGCGGGTTGGATTCCACATGCGGAATCAAACCTGTGCCCAGCATCCGCGCATACCTGCCTTTTCTTTTATCTTCTCTGCACTGTGGATGGTCCACACGGCTCGCCAACGAACATGTACAGTACACATTTTTTTTTTAAACCCCCTACTTTTCCTGGGTCATCGACTAGCGATGATGCTGAATCCGTGACCTTTCCGCAATGTCACTGCTTAGAAATTAATTCTTGTACAACCAAAATACTATTCGTATATGTAAAAATGTGCCAAAAAATGACAAACACAACTTCATCTATTGTGTTGATGTACATGACCCTCCAGATTAATATACACAAACCAAGTGGCTTAAATTATGGTATTTATTTGTACTGACGTGTACATTAGGGATAACGGTAATTCGGATTGGATCTATACTGGCCCTCATGAATATAAAAAAAAAAAACTGATCTGAAAAAAGTGTCAGCCTTATATCAGATTGTTTCTGCAGGAGGGAGGGAAAATGAAAAAAAGTAATCTGATAGATAGAAAACAACGCAGAGAATGTTGGTACTGCCTTACAATAGTTCTAACGGATGAGGCCCCGTGTCAAAGGAGAAACACATTGAGATGTGAACATAGGGAGTAACTTGTGTTATCATAGCTGAGTGCATTCTACATAAACACACACTTCCTAAGAAAAGTATGTCCAGCTAAGAAAAACATCAACTCTACATCCTAAGAAACTGTCTTCTTGTTTTCGGAAGACCTGCCGCTCCTCTCTCCCAACTCACTGGCAAAAAAAGACAAGTGAACATTTCTGTACTCCGCCTAATTCTTCTTCTTCTTTTACATAAGGAATGTATGTTGGAGAGGGATAAATGCTTTCCTCTATAGAAAACATCTGAAAGCCACCCATAGTGCAATAAAAATGCAGAAACTTACGGCGGCTTTACACAGATGTATTTGCGCACGGAAAACACAGAAACTAGAACCCATTGATTTTAATCAGTTTGTTCTCATTTCCTTTTTTGCACGCGCATGAGAAAAAAAATATCGGTCCTGCCCTACCTTTCTTCGTATTTGTGCAGCAAAGGTCCCCTGGAAGTGTATGGTGAGTGCACAAAAATCGCAAAGGGATGTGCAATACACTGTGCTAAATTGTGGGAAAAAGAACACATCTGGACCCTAGCCTTTTAAATCTAGTTTACTGTGCAAATACATTGCGCTGAGGCAGGTGTATTTGCACATACGCTCATCTGAAGCCGCCCTCCCGCTAACTCCACATGGGCGAGCGTGCTATGGGGGCTGTGAATTCCGCCCCCATCATGTGAATTCCTTAAGGATTTCATTTGAAAACAGCCTCGCATGACTTGAGGGACGCAGGGATCCTCCGGCGGGGCTGTCAGCCGCGGCAAAGGTTCGTGGAGTTTCTCCCGTTGTTTTCAATGGAAGTTCTCGCATCGCATGCACCAAGCATATGGCGCGATGCTGCCACCGGTCCCATTGAAAACAATGGGTGGTGCGATATAAGAGCATGCACAAGATTGAACATGTCGCAATTTGTTTCCCACATAGCATCGCATCATGGTGCCACGCAGGAAAACATCTCTCATGTGTCTTGCACAATCTTGACGCCCTTGTGAAGCTGGCTTTAGGGTAAGGTAAGTAGCAGAATTGTTGAGGAGTTTCGGCTGTGGAATGTAATGGGCCGAATGACAAAGCAACAAACTAAGCTTAGTAAAGTTACATACTTGTACTGTCAACCCATACAGAACTGGAAAATAATGAGAGACCATGATGGAGGGGGAGTTTACGTGTAATTCCTCATTGTTACAGTGATGGAATATCGGAGATCTCTAGGTTCTAATTCCTCTTCTAGAAAACTGTATTTAAAGATGCAAAAGAAGTAAATAGGTGGAGCCGAGGAGTTAATAAATACTTGCTGAGAGTATGACACGTCTCAGCAGCATTATGTGCCTGTGGCATCACACGCCTTGTACTGTGTTGGTTCTCACAAACCACCTCCCTTAGGCTCCCGCACATGGCAGCACGGGGTCTGTACGAGGCACAGGCCCAATGACTCCACATTATGGAGCTACAATTGTGCTGCAGTCTGCTCTTTCAGGCACCTTTGGAAGAAAGGGAGAAAACCATCGACTAGAAAAGGAGGTTGATTTCATGCATTTTGTTACCCATTAAAAGCTATCATATCTACAAGATTACTTGGTTTTTCTTGCTGGAAACATTCAGATTTTTCTCTTTGAAATGGGCTAAAATCGACTACGGATGATGCGCTGTGACTGCAAGTGCGGAACCAACGTGAAAAAATTTGACATGCCTTCCGCCGTGAGAATATAGCCTTTAGATACGTTAACATGCAGCGGGAATGCTGCGGATTTTGACTCAAAATCAGCTACGGATCCAACTGCCCGTCGCCTGTCTTACATACTTCACCCAACATCTGCTACTAAGAGCCACCGCCACCAGTCAAGTGATGCAGAAATGGGAGCATCACCTGCCCAGCGCTAAGTGGCAGATGCCGAGTGAGGGCTACACAGAGTGGCTGCTGATTTTGAGGAGGGGGGATCGGTAGGCTAAAATCATCTGGGAATCCGCAACTGATCATGAGTCAAAATGTGCACCAATAGTGCAGATTTTGACTCTTTTTTTGATGCAGAAATACTGTGGAATATTCTGGTTCAAAAAATCTGCAGCATTCCCGTAACCCAAAAACTATGTTCTCATGGCGGTATGCTCGTACATTACAAGTACAGGAAAAATGTGTACAAACACGCAAGTTTAAACACATAGGTTCTGTTTTTAGCATATACATTACACATGTAGCCATATGTCTTCATACATTACGGTTCCCTATATTTCCTATTGACTGTAATCTAAAAAAAAACATTCAGGACTTTTTTACAGACATTTGGGACCAAAAAACATATAGGTTAAAAGTATGAAAAGATACCGCCTTACGATTCCCTAGATTTGCTATTGCTTCTTTTGTAGAACGCTTTTCTATCCCACAAAAAAGTATACAAGCATAAGGGAAGTGAAACAGTCAGGGCGCCCATGCCATTGTGTTTTTTTAACGCGAATGTCAATGGGACTTTTTTAATGTCAAAAACGCATCACACAAAAATCGCAAAGCACAAACTTGTGATGCGTTTTTAACATTAGAAAGTCCCATTGACAATCGTGTTAAAAAAACCTGAAGTGTGTGGGAGCCCTCAGAAGTATGCAATTTTGATTACGTCTTAATACTCTTTTTTTGTATTCCATTTGCCTCTTACAGAGTATACTGTTGGCGTCCGTATACCTAGTGTATCTTTAGCCGTGTTCTCTTATATCTAGCTTCCTGGCTTTTTTTGTGTTGCGTCTCAGTGAAACGCAGGAGGGGCACTGATGCCATTGTATTTTGTGGGGCAGTTCGTGACATCAGTGCCTCAGTCTTGATGCCAGATGCTGCACCGGACAGAATAATGCTGCATGTTGCATCTCTGTCTGGTTACATCCGGCTATGGAGGCCAGACCTGATGTAATAAGGCATCAGTTGTGTCCAGCTCCAGCATGAAACAACCGGCTGGACACATCTGATAAATGAGAACCCAGATTTAATAATATGCAGAGGAAATAATCACTTTTAACTAAGGATGAGCGAGTATACTCGCTAAGGCACTACTCGTTCGAGTAATGTGCCTTAGACGAGTATCTCCCTGCTCGTCCTTAAAGATTCGGGGGCCGGCACGAGGCGGGGAGCTGCGGGGGAGAGCGGGGAGGAACGGAGGGGAGATGTCTCTCTCACTTTCCCCTGCTTCCCGCCGCGACTCACCTGTCAGCCGCGGCGGTCCCCGAATCTTTATGGACGAGCAGAGAGATACTCGTCTAAGGCACATTACTCGAACGAGTAGTGCCTTAGCGAGTATACTCGCTCATCCTTACTTTTAACCCCTTGACTACCAGTGTATATTGGGTCTGATTTGTGATGTGTGTTGCAATAATGGCTATAACTTTACCGATCAATGTAATATGGCTTCTCTATTATCTTACCCCCATTTGATATAATGAATATATAATTTAAACTTCAAAATTTGTCCATGTACCAGTAAATAACCCCTGCTTAGAATGAGCCGGGCGGTGAACTATCTGTAATCTTCTGTGATCGGGGATGTTCATATCTCCTACATCGAACTGTAGTATACATTCAATACCCTCCTCTTATTGCAGCGGCTCATACAAGGATGCCCTGAGTACATGGGACAGGAGGAAAGGGCTTGTCTGCATGCAACAACTAGCAAACCAAATCTTTCCAACCATAAAATGGCAAGAAATGGGATTATCCAGTTACATCCCCAACAATGTGATTTAGCATAACTAGTAGATATTTAAACTCTACATAAGCGTCACTGATGACCATCATAGTGATCACTAGCAGGCAAATTTGCATCTCGATTGTGATCCTTGTTTATGGAGCCTAATGTTCTAAAGTCCTTATATCCTCTAATATCAGCGGTCTATGGGTCCTAGTGCTGCCTATTCCTGAACGCTTTAAACATACGAGAGCTTGAGGCACAAGTTCAGCAGCTTGAAATAAGGCGATTACTTCACTGCTAAGGAAGCAGATCTGGAATGGTGCTAAATGCTAGCGAGTGCCTAAGTCTGTGTACCTTGCATGTTATGGACTTATTAAAGCCTCCAATTCACAGGATGATGCGTCAATGTCTACATGTGGCTCCGGTATACTGACTGCTATATTCACTACATCCATCATAAAATGTAGTCACAGAACTTGATAAAAATCAAGGTCTAACTCATAACAGAATGAGTCATATATAATTATCGCAGCCAACCGCCATCCTACACGCACACAGCTCTTGTAGCAAGGTAATGGAAAGTGTACCGCTTCAGCTCTTGAAAAGAAGTAAAGCAAACATATAACATGTTCTACCATTCACTTAGGCCACATTCACCCAATACATTACACACTGCAATATGGAGCCGTACTGCAGTTTGCATTGTGTGTAGTGTATATCCACTTCCACCAAGAAGTACTGAAGCATATTCTTTAGGGAAGACTATACTGCAGGCTTATATATGCATTGGCCAAATCGCACGGCTCCAAACTGCTAAGCTGACATTGTGGTGCCTATTAGGCTCAGTGCACAATGCGTTTTGCCAGCCGTACTTCCTAAATATTTCCCAATGTAAGGAAGGGTCTGACGTGTGCCACTGTATAAGCATATTGCGTTATACAATGACCAAAGGTTTTTTTTTTACGATGGCTCTCTATACAGGAACTGCTTTGCACTCTCTTGGCTCTATCACTCATGAGATAACCCCTTTAAAGATTTTCTGTCTACCAGATTGACCCCCTTGACTTAGGGTATCCAATAGACCATACAATACAGTTGTTACCAGATGGAAATGGCCAATCAGAGTGGTTGACCTAATCTCGCTGAAGCAGGGAAAGGCACGAGAGGAGAATGGATGTTCAGCCGAATATATCGAAGATAGGAAACCAAAGTTGAGCTTTGAAAATGTATCTCTTATGTCTGGCAATTATAAGCAATAGAAACACCTCATCACTCAGACAATATGGATATATGATACATCATATATAAAAAGACTACCAAGACAAGCGCATAGCACCATTCATTGCCACCCATGTCTTTGTTATGTGATTATGTATGAGTGTTCATAAGTCAAGAACCAAAGTTGGAAGTCTAGTCCACCACCCATAGTAAGTCCAGAAGTTCTTCTACCAGTTGGCATCTGCTCATTTTAGAAATTCTGTAATACCTGCAATGAGTTTATACAGCACTAAACGGGGCTTTTAATGCAATGAATCTGGAACGGTACAGCAGATGGACGTTAATTAATCAATTTACCATGATGAAACTGTGTGTACATCTCACTTACTGTAGCCACCACAATTGTTACAAGGAGGTACATAATAACCATAATAATAATGATCGTTATAAACCATCTTCCCAAAAGCCCAGCACAGATCATATGTTGTTGTCCTAAAAGCTTTTAACGTTCCTTCCTGATTCTTAAAGATTTTCATCTTCTATTTCTTTCCATTCCCGCTTCTTGGATTTCTGACTTCACACCTTCAAAGTTCTATTCAGAATGGTTGGCGATAGGAGACTAAAATCTATTTTAGAATGATTCCCCGTGCCATACTTATGACTCATCAGATATCATACTACGGGAAAGGGATTACGGTATTTAACTTCATGTATACAATTAGGTACAAAACCACCGCTAACAGTGACACACAGTGATACACAAGGAATGGCACTATGCTAGAAAGCATATAGCGGTTTTGCGTTTGACCTCTGCAGCTTGCAGGTATCCATCCTCTCACTTTAACCATCTCATTTTTTTGTGCATATGGACAGCTAAGGTGGTACCATAAAGGCAGTATGTGTAGCTGCCAAGGGGTCCTACAGAAAGGCCACATTCTAGTTGGCTAATCCTATTCTCCGAGAACCTGCATAAGACCCCCTTTTCCAAAGACACCTACAAAAAGAAAGTAGGGAACCAACCCGATAGTTGCTGGAAAGGGCTAGAAGCAAGCAAGTCCCAGGGCCACAGTCTTGGGTGGTTAGTAGTATTGTGTGCAAGCAACAGGGTCCTTCTACACAGAGCGAGTATTCTTCAAAAAATGGTTGCCCATGAGATAATGAAGGATAATCCATTAATGTAAACACGGCCAATGACTGAATGTTGAACGATAATTTCTTCTCTTTTTCTATATCGTTCATTTTAGGGGAATCTTACACAGAGTGATTAATAGACAATCATTTTTACACCATTTATTCCCCATAGCTAGTCCAGTCCATCGTTGGTCTGTCGAATGGGGGGGGGGGGGGCTGGAAATGGGTTGTAAATGACTGAACAATCGCTTTTTACGTGCAACAAGGGGCAAACAACGAACAATGATTTTTATGTCTTCATAAAATGAACTACGAACGATAAGTGAATGAATGAATGAGCGTTTATTTTCGCACAACAATTACTTGAAGGATAATTGTTTTGAGTTAAAAAAAAGCCCTTAAGCAGCTGTAAGAATCATTCATTGTTTGCCAGTCATTCTGTGTAAAACGCGATCGTTCAGCGGTTCACAAACCATTTCCTGACAGTCCGATGACGGACCGAATAAGCTATGCCGAAAAAGTGACAAAAACTATTATCCGCATGTGTTAACAGATATAGTTTGAAAGTAAATGACTCGTTCGCTCGTTCCAACGACTAATTGCTCCGTGTAAAAAGACTCTAAGATAATAAGGAATCATTGCTCGGGGTTAATGTGGCATTGACTAGAGGAAAACCGGGGAAATCACACTTTTTAGAGCCGTGAGGCCCGAACATTCAACATCTTGTCTCTAAAAGCCTTTCTCCAGTATGTTCAATGATACGTCGCATTCCCCCATCATCACATTAAAAGTGTCGAAAAAAAAGGTTTAGTACCGTGTTAGCCAGTAGAGCAAAATGTGATTCTACCCCATCCAGATCTGTTTCACTATGCCTGAGGAAGGATCCTGAGAGGTCTGAAAGCTCGCAATAACATCATGTATTTTTGTAAGCCATTAAAAGGTATCATATCTACAAGATTACTTGGTTTCTCTTACTGAGAACAATCACATAAAAAGTGTCATTACGGTTGGGTCTGTATCCAGAAAGAGAGGGATAGCAGAGCGGCGGTGGCCATGCTCTGTGACAGCAGTGACCTGGCTGGTGGCTTCACGAGGAATGGATAAGAACGTTTACAGAAGTCTATAAACACTGGCGTTTGGGACCCATAGTGTCTGGATCAGAAATGTACCAGGAAAGAAGTGTCCTGGTTGCCAATAACAACAAATATTCAGCTTTCATCTTCTAAACTGCGCCAGAGTGCACAGATAATGCGGGGGGTCATTGGCATTGTGCTAGCTCGCCAGTATAATACACCGGCATGTACATTCACAGTCTTTATCCTCCTAATGGATTCTGAGGGACTTTCCAACAACCTTGAATGTGTAACACTCTTTCATGTATATAGGCAATTCTAGTATGAAGAATACATTAGGGAATTGTTATTTATGCAGCTCTTACTATATTAGTTTAAATTCCCCAAAGACGTTCACATTAAACACCTATTCTAAAGTGATCTTAGCCTAACATGAGAGGTCGTACCAAGCGGGTAACCTCTTCCCTAAATTAAGACTCCTTAAAAGCGGGTTGCTGTAGATCATATATATGGGCAAGCCTTGTGCAGTCATGCATCTCCCTTGTAGCGGCCACTGCAGGAAGAATGTGGAATTACAGGCTGTATATTCCAATGAAGTCCTCCACAACAGTAGTAACACTTGTCTGCTCTGACTGGAAAAAAGATGGCTAAGGGGTGATCAAATAACTATGTATAAATACATGAGGGGATGATACAAGGATCTCTCCCATGATCTGTTTATACCCAGGAGTGCGTCGGTAACAAGAGGGCATCCGCTACATCTAGAAGAAAGCAAGTTTCATCACCAACACAGAAGGAGGTTCTTTACTGTAAGAGCAGTGAGACTGTGGAACTCTCTGCCTGAGGACGTGGTGATGGCAAAATTCATAGGGGAGTTTAAGAGGGGACTAGATGTCTTTCTAGAGCGGAAGGATATTACAGGATATAGACATTAGGTGACCAGTGGGGTTGTTGATCCAGGTCTTTGAGTCAGGTAGGAACTATCAAAGGTTGATTTAGGGATTATTCTGATTGCCATTATGGAGTCGGAAATGAATTTTCCCCCCGAAAGGGGTAATTGGCTTCTGCCTCTTGGAGTTTTTGCCTTCCTCTGGATCAACAGGAGGTTGAACTAAATGGACATTGTCTTCATTCAGCCTAACATACTATGTATGACTGAAGGCTCTTTAAGACGAGCCAACTTTCTGCCTTTTAACAAGCGCTGATCAATAAATAGTGCATTGATCGCGCTCGCTACTGTCGTTCAGATGTGGCAGAGTTCGGTATTATGGGGTGAACAATTGCTTATATGACCGTTTGTCTCCATATAGACAAACTGCGTCCGCAGCACGTCCTCATATTTAAATGGAGGGATTTCCTGCCGACAAGCGAGCATTTTTATAAAAGATCCAATCAGCTGGCAAACGAGTGTTTGCTCATTCATAGGCTGATCAAGGTCATATTCAGAAGGGCCAGAGATTGGGCAAACAAAGTTCACCCGAATGTTTGCGCCCAATCATTGGTCCGAGTAAATGGGCCTTAACAAATGCGGGGTACTTTAATAACGCATTCGGGCTGATACACACCGGCAAGGGAAATAAGCCATATCCAACTTTAGCTGCTCGTTTGCCATATGTGATGGTGTATTTTCTTAGTAGATCACTGGAAACTATAGTATTTGGTCAATGTCACAGGGAAGCACAGGGGAAACTATGGTATAGGTCTCCTCATATCTCAGGTACTGGAGCCAGGTTTTGGTAGAGAAGGGGAACCTTCACACAGGGCATAAAGAACCACAAAAGTATACCAACAACCAAGCACATATTTTTGTGACATGGCTTCATGAACTACACAGTCTAGATGTAAGTACCACAATAAAAAAGCAAGTAAAGTTGTGCTTATGGCTCTCACTGGAAATGGGGAACATTTATTGTATATGTAAATTGCAAGTCTATAATAAACCGAATGATGATAAATGTTACCGGAAAAGCCAATAAAATACAACATTCACAAAAAAATAAAGCCCCATGTAAGTAGCATGTTTCACTAATATTTTGCAGCTGATTAGCTATTTGTGCATGCTGAAAGCCTTTTATTACACTGCATACTTTTCTCCTAAATTGCGGGCATAGCAATTAAGTCATAGTCACTGCAGAGGTGCTGCAGTCAACTGCTCCCACTACTACTGTACAAAGTGGCTCTTCATCGCTGCAGCGAAGGAAATATAGCTTTTTCGGCTTGTAGCTTCTATGTCTCACTTTTACACAATGCGAGTTCCTTTTTTCCAGAAGAGGTCTGTGCTCGGTCCAGTGGCAGTCATGGCTGCACATGAGGCCTAGCCAGCCTGGCAGGGCTACAGACTTAGCCATAGCACTTAATATGCCCTTTGCTGCAGACACACAAATCTCAACTAAATATTTCCTATCTCGCTGAAAGAAAGCTAGAAAGTTATACATGAGCTAATAGTGGTTTTTCTAGGGGATAAAAAAAAAAATCAGATGCCATTAATTTATTCTGCTGGCTGTGTGTTCTCATTAATATTGCATGAACATGGCATAATTGAAGTAGGCGTTATTATCATACAAATCCAATATACACTTACAACCTATAGGGTCCAAATACTCGGAATCGATAACGAGCGGTCTAGATTACGCAACCCTTTACACTTTCATCAGAGGGATAATCTGAAGCAGACATATGCACTTAGCATAAGGTGTTTGCCTGAGCTGTCAAAGCCCACCAAGTACTTCAGCTTACAGCGAAGGGTAAATCTGCAGCATGACATGTAGCATCAGATGGTGTGCCAGCCATAGTTCCTGAAGCCCTGCTCCTGACTTGTGCATGCAACGTACAGTATGCAGCAGACTGCAGCAAACTCTTATTACATCCAGGGGCTCTTAAGAAATCCTCTTACCTTCCACAGCACTTGTTATTCCTCTGCACTGTCCATCCGCCCCTCGCTGACATGCAGCAGCATCCTTCAGACTAGACTAAGGAATAATCTGCAGCAGACACTGTTTTGTGCCCTGTCTTGTTGGCACCCTGGCAGATGCTTTGCCCTTCCAGGGGTTTCCCATCAGATGATGAAGCAGAGAGAGATGGCTTGTACAGTGTCGCTGGATATCTGCAGCCCTTCCTTTCTATCCCTCCCAGTCTACAGGAACCAATAAGAGGCAAGTTCCTCATCCCTAGTTTCTCTGCACTGGCTCAAGGATCCTGATTGACACTGCAATACAGCAGAACTAGTGTGCAAAAACAACAGTGCATCCATACTGATGAAAATGGAATTTCCTTTCCAGAATGTCCGCGTCACCCATATCTGGATCTGATGAGGGGATCTGCATCATGCTACTGCAGGGGTAAGCAACCTTCAACTGTCCAGCTGCTGCTGCTGAAATACAACTCCCAGAAACCTCAGCGCCTGCTTGAAGGTGATAGGGACTGTAACTCAGCAACAGCTGCAGTGAAAAGCTCCTCCGTCCTGCTGAGTAAACAGGAGAGCTTTCTGCACCACAACCAACATCACCCAGCTCTCACCATTCCTGCTGCAGTGCCACTGCAGTCTACCAGCTTCATGCACTACCATCCACTCCTGCATTACCCCTCCAGACATTGCTGCAAGTCACTGCTACACCGGCTTATAGCATGCATATACTCAAACATCTTATATACAGATGATACAGGTCACCCTCCAGTAATCATGGTTAGCAATGTGGACCTCTTTGCTACACTGTAACCATAAATCCCCCATAGGGTAGGTTTAGGCAGCCCTCTACTGGAGAAAACAGCAAGCCACAAATGTGCACCTTTTCTTGCAGTGGCATCACTAGTACTGATACATGTAGCAAGAACTAGTCTGCTACTATATGCTTATACTGATACATGTAGCAAGAACTAGTCTGCTACTATATGCTTATACCGATACATGTAGCAAGAACTAGTCTGCTACTATATGCTTATACCGATACATGTAGCAAGAACTAGTCTGCTACTAGCTGCTTATACTGATACATGTAGCAAGAACTAGTCTGCTACTAGCTGCTTATACTGATACATGTAGCAAGAACTAGTCTGCTACTATATGCTTATACTGATACATGTAGCAAGAACTAGTCTGCTACTATATGCTTATACCGATACATGTAGCAAGAACTAGTCTGCTACTATATGCTTATACCGATACATGTAGCAAGAACTAGTCTGCTACTAGCTGCTTATACTGATACATGTAGCAAGAACTAGTCTGCTACTAGCTGCTTATACAGATACATGTAGCAAGAACTAGTCTGCTACTAGCTGCTTATACTGATACATGTAGCAAGAACTAGTCTGCTACTAGCTGCTTATACTGATACATGTAGCAAGAACTAGTCTGCTACTAGCTGCTTATACTGATACATGTATCAAGAACTAGTCTGCTACTAGCTGCTTATACTGATACATGTAGCAAGAACTAGTCTGCTACTAGCTGCTTATACCGATACATGTAGCAAGAACTAGTCTTCTACCAGCTGCTTATACTGATACATGTAGCAAGAACTAGTCTGCTACTATATGCTTATATTTATACATGTAGCAAGAACTAGTCTGCTACTAGCTGCTTATACTGATACATGTAGCAAGAACTACTCTGCTACTAGCTGCTTCTACTGATACATGTAGCAAGAACTAGCCTGCTACTATATGCTTATATTGATACATGTAGCAAGAACTAGTCTGCTACTAGCTGCTTATACTGATACATGTAGCAAGAACTAGTCTGCTACTATATGCTTATACTGATACATGTAGCAAGAACTAGTCTGCTACTAGCTGCTTCTACTGATACATGTAGCAAGAACTACTCTGCTACTAGCTGCTTCTACTGATACATGTAGCAAGAACTAGTCTGCTACTATATGCTTATACTGATACATGTAGCAAGAACTACTCTGCTACTAGCTGCTTCTACTGATACATGTAGCAAGAACTAGTCTGCTAGTATATGCTTATACTGATACATGTAGCAAGAACTATTCTGCTACTAAATGCTTATACCAATACATGTAGCAAGAACTAGTCTGCTACTATATGCTTATACCGATACATGTAGCAAGAACTAGTCTGCTACTATATGCTTATACTGATACATGTAGTAAGAACTACTCTGCTACTAGCTGCTTCTACTGATACATGTAGCAAGAACTAGTCTGTTACTAGCTGCTTATACCGATACATGTAGCAAGAACTACTCTGCTACTAGCTGCTTATACTGACACATGTAGCAAGAACTAGTCTGCTACTAGCTGCTTATACTGATAAGTATAGCAAGAACTACTCTGCTACTAAATGCTTATATCAATACATGTAGCAAGAACTAGTCTGCTACTAGCTGCTTATACTGATACATGTAGCAAGAACTAGTCTGCTACTAGCTGCTTATACTGATACATGTAGCAAGAACTAGTCTGCTACTAGCTGCTTATACTGATACATGTAGCAAGACATAGTCTGCTACTATATGCTTATACTGATACATGTAGCAAGAACTACTCTGCTACTAGCTGCTTCTACTGATACATGTAGCAAGAACTAGCCTGCTACTAGCTGCTTATACCGATACATGTAGCAAGAACTAGTCTGCTACTAGCTGCTTATACTGATAAGTATAGCAAGAACTACTCTGCTACTAAATGCTTATATCAATACATGTAGCAAGAACTACTCTGCTACTATATGCTTATACCGATACATGTAGCAAGAACTAGCCTGCTACTAGCTGCTTATACTGATACATGTAGCAAGAACTAGTCTGCTACTAGCTGCTTATACTGATACATGTAGCAAGAACTACTCTGCTACTAGCTGCTTATATTGATAAGTATAGCAAGAACTACTCTGCTACTAAATGCTTATATCAATACATGTAGCAAGAACTACTCTGCTACTATATGCTTGTACTGATACATGTAGCAAGAACTAGTCTGTTACTATATGCTTATACTGATACATGTAGCAAGAACTAGTCTGCTACTAGCTGCTTATACTGAAACATGTAGCAAGAACTAGTCTGCTACTAGCTGCTTATACTGATACATGTAGCAAGAACTAGTCTGCTACTAGCTGCTTATACTGAAACATGTAGCAAGAACTAGTCTGCTACTAGCTGCTTATACTGAAACATGTAGCAAGAACTAGTCTGCTACTATATGCTTATACCGATACATGTAGCAAGAACTAGTCTGCTACTAGCTGCTTATACTGATACATGTAGCAAGAACTACTCTGCTACTAGCTGCTTATATTGATAAGTATAGCAAGAACTACTCTGCTACTAAATGCTTATATCAATACATGTAGCAAGAACTACTCTGCTACTATATGCTTGTACTGATACATGTAGCAAGAACTAGTCTGTTACTATATGCTTATACTGATACATGTAGCAAGAACTAGTCTGCTACTAGCTGCTTATACTGAAACATGTAGCAAGAACTAGTCTGCTACTAGCTGCTTATACCGATACATGTAGCAAGAACTAGTCTGCTACTAGCTGCTTATACTGAAACATGTAGCAAGAACTAGTCTGCTACTATATGCTTATACCGATACATGTAGCAAAAACTAGTCTGCTACTAGCTGCTTAGAAGAAAAATAAATCAGAGCAAATGTGTTACATTTCTTGACACAATGAAGCTGCTGCATTGCTTAATAGCCAGTCAAGAAAGACAGTACTTTATTCTTGTATTTGCTACAACCGAAATGTACACTTTATTTACACAAATTTATAGATTTTTGTAAGTCCCATAAAACTACAATTCTTTTTCAGAATATAAATTCACTTTGGGGCAAGAAAAAATTGTGCTAAAAATTTCTTGCATCTTATAGTCTGCAGTCAGGAATGCCCGACGGCGTCCAGAGGGAAGGCAACTAGGCCACTGAATGAAGCCTACTCCCACCTTGGGGCCTGATCCAACTACCACACATCATGTATGCCAGCCAACAGCTGCTGCTCTCCTACCCACATCTGCCAATGGTCACACTAATGCCACCTTGACCTGTGCCTAGGCAACGGGGACAATCAGCTCATGCTCCCATTTACATTTGTGCTATACCCTTCCAACGGGATTTTACATAGACCAGGCCCAGGTGGCTGTAATTTGCGGCATGCCACCCATGAGAGGCACATTGCACGTAGCAATGACATTTTGTGCTTGCTGCATGCCATCCATTGCCATGCACTATCTTGGCATTAATACACATGTAATACGTGCCAAAATAGTGCATTCTACGATTTTTCTTGCACCCGTTTGTGTGAGATTGGTAAAACCTGGAATACACTATGCACTGGTTGTCCGACATTGTGTAATACTGTTATTAATCTATTTCTTTATTCAGGCTAAAGAAAGATGAGAATGCAGAGAGGAAACGGGGTGCTCACGAGGAGTGTGGGGGAACCTCAAAAGGAGGAAGCTGCAAGCAGTAAAATGTGGAAGGCAAGGGAGTGACAGGAGTAGACAAGGGTCAAACATTGGGGGAACACATTAATAGAAGACAGCACTGATAAACAGACTGAGGTGGCATGGCAGAAGATAAGCAGAAAGAGCAGTGAACTAGACAGCAATGAACACAGCTAGATGAGGAACACTCCTGCCCGGACTGCGCTATATGAGAGCGTACCCCTCCAGCAGACCTGGGTCCCTCTACAGGTGCCACCTTCAGTGCTCTTCTTTCAGCAAACTTCTTGGTGCACCTTTATAACTTTATTCTTTATGCATTCATTCATTATACCAATGCCACTGACTTGTTTGCACAGTGCCACCCACCCTTTCCTCTTCCCAGTGACAGCATTCATCCGTTTTTACTACACATAAAAGGGATGTTTTCCTGCTATTATATGCCTGTGTCATAGGTATAGTATAAAAGGCATTTAAAAGCTTGCATCAAATACTTAAAGGGGTTGTCCCGCGAAACAAAGTTGGGGTATACACTTCTGTATGGCCATATTAATGCACTTTGTAATGTACATTGTGCATTGATTATGACCCATACAGAAGTTATTCACTTACCTGTTCCGTTGCTGGCGTCCTCGTCTCCATGGTGCCGTCTAATTTTCAGCGTCTAATCGCCCGATTAGACGCGCTTGCGCAGTCCGGTCTTCTCCGTGTTGAATGGGGCTGCTCGTGCTGGAGAGCTGCTCCTCGTAGCTCCGCCCCGTCACGTGTGCCAATTCCAGCCAATCAGGAGGCTGGAATCGGCAATGGACCGCACAGAAGACCTGCGGTCCACCGAGGGTGAAGATCCCGGCGGCCATCTTCGCAAGGTAAGTAAGAAGTCACCGGAGCGCGGGGATTCGGGTAAGTACTATCCGTTTTTTTTTTTTCAACACATGCATCGGGTTTGTCTCGCGCCGAACGGGGGGCTATTGAAAAAAAAAAAAAACCCGTTTCGGCGCGGGACAACCCCTTTAATGTAAAAATATTAACCCCCTCTTCTGCCCTAGAACACCAAAGTTAGGGCACTCTCACAAATGCGCTTTTTACCGCAACAAACATGGCGTTTGGAACGCGGTGGTAATCGCAGTATAATGCTCCTATTGATTTCACCTTGATCGTGGCGTTAGAAAATGCCGCATTTTTCAAGCTGTCTACTCTTTTTTCCGCCTTTTCGCACTTTTTAACGCACCTCATCACCTATCACAATTAAAACAGCTGTAAAATCGAGGCATTTTGACGACATTATGTGTGAGAGTGGCCTCAGTGACATTAACCTCTCCGTTGGCCACCAGGAAAGTGTTAATTATTATGATTTTTTTCCCCTATTTTTAGGTGCATTTTATAGATAAAAAAATATAGTAGATCTGCTTAAAGCCGACTGCACACGACCGGGTCGGATTACACACGTAGGAGACGGCAGTGGAAACCGACCCTGTGCCCAACCGGCATCCGCATATACATGATACTCTTCTTCTTTTTCTGTTCTGCGGATGGTCCGCACAGCGAGCTGGCAGACATGCGTGGTACAGTTTTTCTTTTTAAATTCCTGCTTTTCCTGCGTTGTCGCTAGGCGATAACACTGGTACCCGCAACCTTTCTACAATGTCATTGCGGATGGGCCGCGGGTCGGATGGCTTCCATTGACTTCAATGGAAGCTGTCCGCGCGGAATCCGCACTGAAATAGAGCATGCTGAGATTTTTTCCTCCGTGAGCGGAAAAATCGCAATTGGTTTCTGCTTGTGTACAGGAAAAGAACACTATTCTATAACATGATATGGGTGGAATGTGCCGCGGAATCCGGAGGCGGACGCCTGCTCTGGATTCCGCGTTGCAAATCTGGCTGTCTGCAGCCGGACTAAAGTGGAGAAAAAAAACAAAGGAAGGGAAATCAAAATATTAAAATCCTACAAAAAGAAATAAAGCCTGAAGTAATAAAATATACTGCAATCCCTATTGGAGATACCAGGCCACAGAGAACATGAGGCCACATGTTCCTTTTCCTGAGCACTAGTGCTTATGTTCTGCTCTGTGCTGCCCTACAACGATGACCACTCAATAAACCTAATGCGTAGCGGAAATGAACCACTATAGGATGTGTAACATGTCCCTGGCGGTTCCCTCGATTGAAGGGTCTTCAATGCAAAATCACTAATCCACTTCTTCCAAAACAGCAGAAGCGTAAACTAGAAACAGAGCAGAGGACTATGAAGCACAGAGAAAGACTACGAAGTCCATTCAGTATGACTTTTGATTATTTGATGTGGGTTTTGAGTGACCTTCTTCTTCATAAGATAGACTAGTAATTATTACCAAATTATAATACCAGTGTTTCTGGTGGCGCCACACAACTTTGCTACATGCACGTCACACACACAGCTGTGTTACATGGGCATATGATAGACACACACAGCTGTGCTACATATCATGCGCCTGACAAACACAGCTCTGCTACATGGCATGTCCGTCAGAGACACAGCTCTGCTACATGGCATGCGCCTGACAGACACAGCTCTGCTACATGGCATGCGCGGCACAGAAACAGCTCTACTACATGACATGCGCATCACAGACACAGCTTTGGTACATGACATGTGCCTGACAGACACAGCTCTTCTACATGGCATGTGCAGCACAGGAACAGCTCTGCTACATGCCATGCGCGTCACAAACACAGTTTTGGTACATAACATGCGCCTGACAGACATGACATGCCTATGTTACAAACTCGGCTCTGCTACATGACATGCGTGTCACACACACAGCTTTGGTACATGACATGCACCTGACAGATATGACATGCGCATGGTACAAACACAAATCTGCTACATTATATGCGTGTGACAGACACATCTGTGCCACAGTACATGCGAATGTTACAAACTCAGCTCTGCTACATGACATGCCCATCACAGATACAGCTGTGCCATGGTACATGCACGTTACAAACTCAGCTTTTCTACATGACATGTGCGTCACAGCACAGACACAGCTCTGCTACATGACATACGCGTGACAGGCATAGATGTGCCACAGAACATGCGCATGTTACAAACTCAGCTCTGCTACATCACATGCGCATCACTGACACAGCTTTGGTACATGACATACACCTGGCAGACATGACATGCGCACGGTACAAACACAGCCCTGAAACATTATGTGTGTTTGACAGACACATCTGTGCCACAGTACATGCGAATGTTACAAACTCAGCTCTGCTACATGACATGCACGTCACAGATACAGTTGTGCTACAGTACATGCACATGTTACAAACTCAGCTCTACTACATGACATGCCCGTCACAAACACAGCTCTGCTACATGACATGCGTGTGACAGACACAGTTTTGCCACAGTACATGCGCATGTTATAAACTCAGCTTTGCTACATGACATATGCATCACAGACACAGCTTTGGTACACGACATGTGCCTGACAGACATGACATGCGCACGGTAAAACACAGCTTTGCTACATTATATATGTATGACAGACGCAGCTGTGCCATAGTACACGCGCATGTTGCAAACTCAGCTCTACTACATGACATGGGCGTCACAGACACAGCTGTGCTAAATGACATACATCCATGCTGACTATACACATTACACGCACAGCACATTAGACAAACAGCCACCCACAGCTCTACTACATTTATGACACACACAGCTCTTGGATACAGTGATGAGCCCCTGGTCATGTAATCCCTGACTCCACCCACACAGGTGATCACATGATGGTGACGTCGTCACAGGTCCTGGCTGTTTCTGTTGGCCTATCCAGTATACAGTACTACCAAACTTCAGAATAGCTCCTCCCACAGCAGTGACATCACCACAGGTCCTTCAGCCCACCAGATCTCAGTGATGACGGTAGGTCAGTGTCTTCTGTCAGGACTGCTGAGTTGTCTCTGACATAATAAAGGCTTAGTTGTATTCTCAGTGTGTTAGGACCTGCCATGATGTCGCCAGGGGGCGGGGCTATATCTGCCAGGGGGCGGGGTTATAATGTCACCAGGGGCGGAGCAGCGACGTTGCCAGAAACGCTGGAGCACTGGATGGGCTATTAATATATATATTATATTTTAAATTAACATGTTGCGGAATTAAATCCTGAATTACATATCAATGTGCAAACGGGTTTTGTGTATATTTTTTGCACACCATGTGGATGATTTTCAAACTTTCATCCACTTTGCTGTTACAGCTACTGTAAATTCCGCAGCAAATCCGCCCCGTGTAGTAGTATTGACCCCATATATTGGGGGACCCAGTAGTAATATTGTGTCCTATATTGGCCCCAGTAGTAAGTGTCCCGTATATTGGCCCCAGTACTAATAATGTCCCCTATATTGACCCTAGTAGTAATAGCAGTGCAGATTACAATAGGGGCGATTGGGATGGCCGTTGGCCTCCTTGGAGTCTCGAGCCCGGGGCGGTCGCCCCAATCATAATCCACCATTGGTCCTTGCTTTACTCACCGCTGTAGTGGTGTCCGGACAGCCTGTACTGAGGAAATGAACATCCAGGACCTGCAGTCAGTATAGCAATGCGGATCACATGACCATAGCCGGCTCATCTGATCTGCGTTGCTATGCTGATTGCAGGTGCTGGACGTTCATTTCCTCAGTACAGGCTGTCCGGACACCGCTACAGCGGTGAGTAGAGCGGGGACCTAGACCCTCAGTTGGAGCACCTGATAATCTGCAGAGCACACTTTGGGAAACCCTGCTATAGGGTACAACTGTCTGATCAGTGACGATCCGACTACTGAGACCTCCACTGATCATGAGAAGAGGGGTCCCATGTACCCATATGGAGCGGTGGTCCAGTATGCACACTACTGCTCCACTGATTTATGTGGGACTACCGGAAGTAGCCGAGCACTGTACTCTGCTTCTCTTCAGCAGTAACCTAGAGATGAATGGGTTGACAGCGCACATCCTCAGCCACTGCTTCATTCATAGGACTATCCATTTCAAGCAGTTGGACCCCCACTGATCAGATGCTAATCCGCTATCTTGTGGGACAGGAACCTCCGTCTGGGAAAAAGCAAAGTTACCTTCTTTTGGAAAATGTCCACCTGACTGTAATTAAAACTGCTAACATAATCAATGGGGTTTCTGATCTTTTGGAACAACCCTGTATACACTGACTACATCGTAAAGATAAAAAATAGCCACTAACCAACCTTTCAAATTCTTATTATTTATCCTGCTGCTCCCATACGGATGGCTCTTTGAAACTTCCCCGATCTTCATTTACTTGGCGATGACATGTCACACTTGACAAGTGAACAGAGACAAGAGTGGTGTCAGAATGGATGGCATGCCTTCCACTATGGCATATGAACAAACAGTAGCAGGGGCTACAGAAATGGCACGACAGCAGGGAATTTTGTAAGTGGTCATAAGACCCTTTTAAAAGGTTTCAGTTATGTCAACACTCTTTATGTTCTCTCAAAGTTGTACGTATAATGTTCAACTTTTACTGCCATAGAGGTAAAAAACTGCAGTGCATCACTGATCATCTGTTTCTGCCAAAGTGCATAACAGCGCAGAACAGAACCCATTAGAGTCAACGGGCTCCGTTTGGCACATTTTGAGTACGGCATGTTCTGGATCCATCACTTCCGCATTTGCCGTTGTTCAACTCCTTAAACAGCGCCAAATAACAGAACTGTTAAACAGCAGTGTGAACGAGCCCTAAAACTAGTAAACCCAAGTTGATTCAAATGAAGGCAAAAACCACAAAAAAATATTGCGGAAACCCAGTTAGTAATAAAATAGAAAAAAAAAGTTGCTGGTACACAACTCTACATTAGTCCCACATTTTAAGCGAAATTCTATGTCACTACGTTCCATGACGTTATGGTTTGGACAAGTACTCTCAACCTTTATGTGATTCTTCCCAGTAAGAGAAACCAAGTAATCTTGTAGATATGATACTTTTTAATGGCTAACAAAAATACATGATGTTACAGCAAGCTTTCAGGCCTACACAGGGATCTTCCTCAGAAAATTCACTGCAGATTTCCTTTATCACAATATAATATCCTGCAAGTTAATCTGCACCAGAACTACAACAAAATCGTGTGCAAAATGTAATTGTGGAAGCAGAGTGGATACTTTCCACTGCATGTGAAACTAGCCTACAATGCCTGGTGAGCGGCTATGAACATCTCTGCAACTGTAGCACGTGCGACGGCGATGGTTTTTACAATACGACTTGTCAGGGACTTAGGATGCATGTCGCACACAAAGCCACGTTACATCTGCTTGGAGGCTACATATGGAGCCTAAATACCAGATTCTGTCAGATTTGACAGGAAGAATACACTATAGATACCATGACGGAACACGTGATACAGGAAGTCAGTGGGGGTCATCAGCAAAGGTGGAATTGGGTGGCAGATGTGAACAAGGCCTTATTTCATTATTTCTTATATTTTTTGTAGCTGTATTTTCAGACAATCTCCAATATTAGTTGCAGTGTAGCCACAGCCTTTCAGATGGGCGTAATATTGTATAAGTCATATTACAGTCACAAGACCAGAAACTTCTGCAGTTCTAGTGAACCTAAAGAAACACATTCCTATGTTTGGGGGGCGAGAAATGCATCACAATATCGGCGTCCTCTGCTGTGAACAATACAGTACTGCAGTTCCTCCCCTCCAGACTGTATATTCTGTATTTTTCCTTCAGCCTTCAGGTCACATGACCCATGCTGCCCACACCCCACCGTTAATGGAGCAGATTTATGGCAACTGTTATAAAGAAAAACTTACTTTCTTGACCAGAGCAACCAATCACAGCACAGCTTTCATTTCATATTCTCCTCTTGAAAATGAAAGCTGCGCTGTGATTGGTTGCTATGGTCAAGAAAGTAAGTTTTTCTTTAAAACAGTTGCCATAAATCTGCCCCATTAGCTGTAGGACATAGCAGAATATTTTACCAGCATACTATGCAACTGATTTTTGAAGAAGCACACACCTCTTCATATACGAGTCGCATCGCGGCTTTTACGTGCGCCAACACAGAAAGCTACTGTAGTTTCTGTCGCAAATCATACATAAATATGCCGCTCCAGGCTGCACAGTGAACGTTGTAAAAATATTTTTTTAAACTATGCAAGAATTGCTATTTTTCATACATTCACCTCCTAAGAAAAGCAATCAAAAAATCCCATGTACTCTAAATAGTACAAGTAGTACAGCTCGTCTCACAATAAACAAGGCCTCAGACAGCTCATTTGGCAAAAAAATGTCTTGTGGAATGCAGCGATGCTATTTTTTTTAAACTGATTTTATTGTGCAAAAGAAGTACAAAGAATCCACAATAAAACTTTGTTACTCTTGTAATCGTATAGACCCAAAGAATGAAGTTAACATATTACATAGGGCTTATTCTGACGTGGGTATATCGGCCGGGTTTTCACGCCTGGCCAATATACGCTATCTCACTCTGCAGGGGGAGGAGGCGGGCCAGGTCGGGAGCAGTGCACTGACCTCCCGCCCCCTCTTCGTCCCTTGCCACTATTTGCAATGGGAGGGGGCAGAACGTAGCCCCGCCCCCGTCCCTCTCATTGCAAACAGTGGCGAGGGGCAGAAGCTCAGTGCACTGCTCCTGACCCAGCCCGCCTCCTCCCCCTGCAGAGAGGGACAGCGTACATCAGCTGGGCATGAAAAGTTGGAATAAGCCCTGAGTCTATCTTCACACACAGCGTAAATCCGCAACATGTCTATTTATGAAATACAAGGGTTTAGGTGTTTAGGTGCAGATTTTGCCACTGCGCATTTCTTGTATATTTGCTCTGGGTTTTCTGCTGAGGAACGTCTGCAGAGAATATGTTTTGTGAGACCAGACACCAGACACCCGCCACGAATTCCGCAATAATATCCGTCCATAGACAGGCTATATTAAATGATTCTCCCCTACCCACAAGCGGAAATCAACAGTGATTTTCTGCTCACAGCGGAGGATCGCAGCATGTTCTATTCTCTGTGGAAAAACGCACGGACGGCTTCCATTGCAGTCAATGGAAGCCAACTGTCCCGTGATATTTCTGCTGCAGAGCGGAAGTACCGGGAGAATCTGCGTCACTGCCCAGCACCGGTGCGTCATGCGCTGCACTGCGTATGTGCGCTGACTCGCCGGGCGAGACACTCGTGGTGAACCCTGAGAGATAAGTATAGGGTCTCTGGGGGGCGCCGGATCTGTTTCCACTGCGAGATTTTGCCAGTGGAATCTGACCCGGCCGTGGGCATGGGCCCTAAAGCATAGTATTATGCCAGTATTGCTGGTTTTTGTTCATCTGCCCCTCAAAAAAACCTAATAAAAATGATCACAAACTCATGTGTACTCCAATATGGTACCTCACACAGCTCTGTTGGTGGAAAATTAAAATATTATGGGTCTTGGAATGCAGCAATGCAAATACAATTATTTTTTAAAGTGTTTTTTATTATGGAACTATAGTAACACATAAAAAACGAATAGCATAATAGTGGTCACTTCAGTGAACCCCCAAAAAACCTTGCGCTACTTGCAATATAAGAAGAAAATATGAAGGACTTACTTCACTAAGGAGGGATTTGGATAGCACCAACGCCTCCCCCAAATCCCAGTCAGACAAACACAAATAAGGCAGATAGTGGAGGAAAATCTTCGTCCAGATGTTTATTGATAATACAGACAATACATCACATGCAAATCTGTACAGGAACGCGTTTCGGGGTACACTGGACCCCTTTTTCAAGCCTGTGCTCAGTGTGTGCTCTACTTACTTAAATATTCTGGCTCCTCCTAAGTAAGTAGAGTATACACCGATAGTAAGCTTGAAAAAGTGGTCCAGTGTACCCTGAAACGCGTTGTCTGCCCCAAGTGAAGTAAGTTCTTCCATATTTTCTTCTTATATTGCAAGTTTTTTTAGGGTTGACTGAAGTTACCACTATTATACTGCTTATTACCGAGGCTGACAGACCGCAGATCCTCCTCCTATGCTGCTCTCCTGGCTTACTCCATCATAGTGGAGTACAATTTTTTGAATAAAAGTCGAACAATACATTATATGTATCCCAGAGCCATCATACAGCTATGTCAACGACAAGAAAAAAAAGTTATTGCTCTTGGAATACCACGATGAAAAAAAGCAAAAAAACGGGCCGGTCACTAAGCCGCAAAATAGGCTGATCACTAAGCGGTTAAAGGTTATTTCCTCCTTAAAAACATGTTTTTATTGGTCCAACGCATCAAAAATGAAAAAGGAAGCAGCTTTGCATGTCACCTTAATTAAAACTTTTCTATCATTTTATGCCTATATAAACCATACAGATATATAATATATATATATATATATATATATATATATATATGTTTCCATGGTAACAGACAACAAACAAACCCTGTGTAGTCATACTGCTTAAATTCACTAACTACTTATTTCTAACTTACATTTGGCAGGTAAGCAAAAAGTAGGGAATAGATGGCAGGAAGTAGGACTCCAGGATCAGGCTACACAGTGTTTGTTGTCTGTTACCATAAAGGTCTGTAAAGCAGCTGTAAACAAAACACAATAGCAAATGTTATCCAAAATAATTTGTAAAATTGCTTTTTAAGATGGTTTGGATCAATTTTAAAAATATTGGCAGTGAAGGTGTAACTATTTCCCCTTTACCAGCTCACCATGCTGCTCTCTATGGGTGTAGTATTATGGCTGTTGTCTTGGAAATTCGCAACACTGTCCGGAAGAAAGAATAAATTAAAAAACTTTATTGAAGCCTAAACAGTCCAGCTGCAAGTAACGAAGGCAGAACGTATAGCGTTAATACAGCTGCTCGGGGAAGTACCGGATGTTCCGGGCTCTATGGACGTCTCTCATGCACGCTTACTATAATATGCAGTATGGTGGCTAGAGGCCGCAACATTCGGTACTAGGAGACCGAAATACTTGGTGCTAACCCAAGCAGGTATACTAACGCTTCATGTGAAGCCTTGATTACTTGGGCTGGACTGTTTACAGCTCAATAACATTATGAGCTTTCCCAATAAGAGATTGCTGTGGATTGAGTGACGGTGACAGTTGTGCGAATGAAGCCTAACAAGCAGTGCAGTACTGTCAGGGCGCCAAAAAGAAATGTGACTTCTGGACTCTGCAGATGAGCAAAAAAGTTGTAGTGCAGCGGGCAGCGTATTGTATGAAAGTATTATCAACTATGTAAAAATATTATTTCATTGAGTGGTTCATGAGGGGGCTTAGGAGGAGCCAGGCTTTTTTCCCCTATATGATCTAGGCCGCCTGCACACGACCGGGTAGGATCCTGCAGCAGGATCCGACCTGATGCCCAGACGGGGACCCCGTGTACCTGTCCGGATTCTTCTTTTCTGTACTGCTGGCGCGCCGGTACACATGCGCAGTACAGATAAAGCTGCATCGTCGCTAGGCAATGATGTGGATCCTGCTACCTTTCGGCAATGATGATTGCGGAAGGGCAGCGGGTCGGATGGCTTCCACTGACTTCAATGCGATTTTTCTCCTGCGGATGCCCGCTTCTGATTCCGCAATGCAAATCCAGCCGTGTGCAGGTGGCCATACATGGTAAACTTTGCAACGCACCTTCCCGAACATTTAGCTGCACAGAAAGAAGTTGTCAGAATCGTTCTGCTCTGCAATAACACCTTCTGTGCACGAATAGTGCTTTTTGTGTAAACAGTCGGCTCCCCAAGAAAGACAAGTAGCCTAAATGTGAATAAGAAGCTTTGCTGCACGAACTGCAGGTCACTTGAAATGTGTCATTCTTTTCAATAACGGAGCACCTGCTGAGCATCTATTAAATCTCCAGCCGGTCAGCAGAGAGTGCGGAAGGACATGACATCACTGGTAAGGTAATTCTAGTTCTATTAGATAACTCTATACTGGTTGGCTCTGAACTCTTGGAGGTACTCTGAGAGGTGCTAATGTCTGCCTTTGAAAGGAATTGGATTGCCTAAGTGTCTCATCTGGAAAATATCTTACAAGAAAGTTGTAGTGTAAAAGCATTACGGATGGCTCAAACAATTCTATCAAGTAAATACATCATACGTCTAGCCTTTTTAAGGAGTTGTGTTGACATTTATCTTACATTAGCCCACAGCACCTTGTAGCAGACGGAGCAGATCCCCGGAGGCTCTACATAACCGTTATTTAATGATACTGCCCATGATGTGCGCAAATAATGCACTTCAGCTAAAAGTAACGGGATTGAACTGGATGTGGCAGAGATGAAGAACAGAAAACTGCTGCAAAATGGGGATCTTTGATGGCGCGTTATTTTTTTAACACATGAGGACTGACTATAAATCCATATTTTGCTAAATACTAAGCAATAAATTTAGCAATTTTAAACAAGACATCTGCCTTTTCTAATGGCATGGTATTATCAGACTTGCTGGTAACATTGGGATTTGTAAGGGGTAAAAGGTGAAAACTATTAGTACTCTATGATCGGCATGGTCTGTCCGCTTGGGTAGTTCTCTTCCATCGAAGTGAATGGGAGAGCGCTGCCCTACCAAACCGGCGCACTTCACTACATAAGGTGTTTGGACAGTTCTAGCCATCCACTGCTCTTTATTATCAGCTGATTGGTGGTGGTCCCAGGCGGCA
This sequence comes from Eleutherodactylus coqui, assembly GCF_035609145.1. Taxonomy (NCBI): domain Eukaryota; kingdom Metazoa; phylum Chordata; class Amphibia; order Anura; family Eleutherodactylidae; genus Eleutherodactylus; species Eleutherodactylus coqui. The sequence goes on from NC_089837.1 coordinate 402,039,946, forward strand.
GACCCCTGCCCAGCTGCGACTGGTAGCATACTAGATCAGCAATAGTTTTCAGCTGGATAAACACTTTAACACAGATCTACAATATTCTTTAAAATGCCATTTACAGACCTTAGACCAGTGGTGGTCAACCTGAGACAATATGGGGGTCTCAAATGCAGCCCTTAAAGGTGTACTAAAAAAAAACAACTTTTATCAACTATCTACAGGATACATGATGAATGTCTGATTATTGGGGGTCACACTGCTAAGATTAAGAACGGGGTCCCGTGTTCTTCACGTCTCGTTACTGCGGGTCAGCTGCACCCACCCACAGTGACGTCAGGCTGAATGGAATGACGGTCGCACATGCGCGGAGCCATCCCATTCATTTCAATGAGGCTGATGGAAATAGGCAGGTACAAGTGCTCGGATATTTTAAGCAGTCCGACTGAAAATTAATGGAGCGATGCAGCAATCTCCTCACTGCAGGGGGTGCAGCAAGACTGCAGTATGGAGGAATCAGGGAGGAGGGTCTCAGTAGTGAAACCCTCACTAATCAGATAAAAGTTGCTTTAAGGGCTTCTACCCACTAGCGCTTATTATACTAGCGAGAGGGATGATTATGAAATCAATGATTTTTAATGGTTTCATACTCATTTGCGATTTTTCACTCCAGCCTCGCAGCGCAGAGAAAAAATCTGCGATATCGCTCAGAGTTTTCAATGGGGCCATTGCTTTCTATGGGGTTGGCGCTGCTGCGGCCCCATTGAAAGCAGTGGGTTGTAGGCAACCACTGCAGCGATGATTTTCGGGGAAGGGCTTAAAATATAAGCCCTTCTCTGAAAATCATCCCTAACTGGTGAAAAGAAAAATAATTATATACTCACCTCTCTGCCGCTCAGGCACGTCCTCCTGCTGGCTTCCCGGCAATGCTGTGAAGCTCTTTCAGCAGGCGGGGATTTAAAAATCCTTACCTCCTGAAAGGGCTGTGATGATTGGCTGAGCGCTCAGCCAATTACAGGCTGCGCTCAGCCATTTGAAATCCCCGCTTGCTGAAAAAGCTTCACAGCAGTTCTGGGGAGCCAGCCGGAGGACGCGCCAGAGAGGTGAGTATATAATTTTTTTCGCTCTCGCAGCGCAAGGAAAAAAAACGCTAGTGGGTAGGCACCCTTACTGCCAACGAAAGCTGCACACCACTGTGCAGAGTAGGGCGCTACTTGCACACACATGTATGACTAGCTCACATAGACATACTCAGGGGCTGTGTTTATTCTACCATAGTAACATAGAACTTAAGGCCAAAAAGACATATTTCCATCCAGTTCAGCCTATTTTCCTGCAATGTTGATCTAGAGGAAGGCAAAAAAACCAAAAAACAGCAAGGTAATAGCTAATTTTCCTCATTTTGGGCAGAAAAAATTGTTTCCGTGTTCTTGTTTTCAGCAAAATACATATGGAGCGACCACAAACAGCACACAAGGCTATATATATTATATATACACACACACACATATATATAGACTAGCTCACATTTGGATACACATATCCATGTAAACACATCACAAGTTTTGAAGGTGGAACTGATGCAACAGTGCTCACATAGCAAAGAAACAGACAACAGCACTATTCTTCTCTTTCGATGGTTAACCCTTTAGTGTCAGGCCCATTTTACACGCTAATGACCAACCAATTTTTCTTACTTTTACTTTTTTAAGAAGATTTAAAAAAAAATAAAAAAATTTCACCATTTTGGGGGGGGGGGGGGGGGTTCAATTTTTACAGAGTTCGACATGCAGAATAAATAGTGTGAAAGCATTATTCTCTGGGTCAGTACAATTGTGGTGATACTAATAAATTGATGCATTTTTAAAAATATTTTCCTGGTTTTGTACACTAAAAACACTTTTTAAGATATGCTTTTAAGTCTCTGTATTCCAAGAGCCATAACATTTTCATTTTTACACCAACAGAGCTCTCTGAAGTCTTGTTTCTTGTAGGATGAACTGTAGGGCTTATTCAGACAGGCGTATATCAGTTGGGTTTTCTGCGCCCAGCGGGTATACGTTGCCCCTCTCTGCAAGAGGAGGGGGCGGGTGCACTGAGCTCCTGCCCCCTCTCCACTGCTTAATGGTGCTGTGGGAGGTTTTTTTTTGGCAGGACTTTTTAACGGTATCATTTTTTGATCCCTAAGACAGAGACAGAGTCTCTTCGGTCCTTGCTGTTAGAGTAAGTGCCAGGCTGCTGATGCAGCGCTGTAAAAAAGAGCATGCATTACAATAAACCCTCTTAACAGCAGCTGTCAAAAGGCGTATGGGTGATCGTTAAGGGGTTAAACAAATATGGTTTCTCATGGAATACTCCTGTCTAATCATGAGCTAGTACCACATTTGATGGTGCTACTTTCACCAAGGGCTTGACATATGAGGGCTATAGCCATAGAGTAAGGCCCCTGAGCCACCAAGTAGTTGTTGGGCTTGATGTTCATCTGTATGTGAAACTATTCCTTGTGTTTTACAAGGCAGTATAATGTAGTGCAATGATATTTACTATGTATGAAACCTGTCACACTTCAGAGAGAATTAACTATTAACAAAACAAACGGTCACATTTCCTATTACTTTAGTTTATACATTATTACAACAGACATTACAACACATATTACCACTAAAATAACAAGGTGACATTTGATAGAAATAGTATTACATCTTGGACTGCATTGACGATACTTATGTCTCCTGCAGACGGCCGGGTCGGACCCCACTCTGAGCATTCTTGCAGCGGGATGCACGCCGTGCCCCTGCAGTGACCGCTGCGGCTCACCTGCTCCCGGTGTCTCCCCGCTCTGGTATGTGTCATTAAGGCCTCTAGGACATGCTGCGGTTTGTTTTCACGCGGTCAAATTGCGGTCATCTGCATTGGATTGCATTATCTAATGCAATCCTATGGCAGTGGGCACGTGCGGAAATTATGCAGGAAATCCCTCCGCAGAATTTCCGCCTGTGTGCAGGAGGCCCATCTGAGGGACATTACAAGTGAGGGATCATCACCGTATAGCAACAACTTTCAAATATACAAACAACCACCAGATCCAAACTAAATAAGAAAATTCTGCAAAATAATCTAAAGAAATAAAATAAGGAAACGCACATTGGCCAATGGGTAATAGGTCACATAAAAGTTGTCACTGTATCTGTACACACTAATTCATGCACAATTTGCTTTGTGATAGAACATGCCCATCTAAAGTTAAAAACACACTGAATGGCAGCTTTTAACGCCTTTTACATAAGGGGGCATTGGTCCAATCTGCTAAGTGTTAACTATTAGGCCGAGCTCACACCAGCATATCTTGCTGCAAGATACACGCACGTATCACGCAGCCAATACGCAATTACATTTTGTACTGGCTGCATGCCTCTAATCGCTATGTACTATCTTGGCGTCTATGCATGCGTAATATGCATCAAGATAGTACATGCTGCGATTTGTCTTGCGCAATTCGTGTGAGCGGTAACATGGGCACCTATGGGAGAGTGGTACAGCGTATTCTGCACATGTGAATACTCTGTACCAGTGCACTGGGCCTTATGCTGCAATATTCAGGAAACCTCTTCAGTTTTCTTCGGTTACATGCCTAATAAATACACACCAGGCAGCAGAAAATAATCTGGTTCCATACGCAAAACAATGTGGTCCTAAAAATCTTTAGATTTTCCACCAGAAATAGACCAGGAAAGGACTTAGTAAGCTATAAACATCATATAACTGAATGTCAATGGAGGCAGTGCAACTACTAGTAGGAAAAAAAAGAATCGATCATATCGGGTTGCAACACTACCCAAAAAATTCTGCCAGAGGAGATGTAAGGGTACGTTCACACGCAGCGGAATTGTTATGCCATTTTCTTAGTAGAAAATTGAAACATCTGCATTGGAACTTCCGTCCGGAGATCCATCACGGCTGCGGCTGAAGATACTACAAGAAGTTAACAATGTTACTAATAAAACAATACGGCAGGGTTAATGCGGGGCGGAATTTCAGTGTGGAATGCCCACACAGCATTTCCACCCACGGCTCCTAATCCCGGGATTAGCCAGCAAAGTGGACGAGCTTTCGCACAAATCTCGTCCACACGCTGCGGTCAATCCGTTGCGCAAAGCCGCACGAAAACTGACTTGTAAATTATGTTATTGAAACTACTAATACAAATCATTGAAAAAGAAAAAAGAAAATGCTAGAAAAAAAAAGTGCTGCTTGTATGTTTCATCCCAAAGCCAGTCAGCTAGGCGGAGAGCGGGTAGACCCCATTATAGTCAATGAGATCAGCGTTCGGTTCCATCCAGGGAGAGAACTGCTCAGCTGCGGGGATTTCCAGTCGCTGCTCCCCAAACGGAGCAGGAAAGCGGAATCCCCAATGAAGATGTGAAACTAACCCAAGATTAGAGATGAGCGAACGTACTCGTTTAGGGCAATTACGCAATCGAGCATCACTTTTTTTCGAGTAACTGCCTACTTGGGCGAAAAGATTCGGGGGGCGCCGGGGGTGAGCGGGGGGTTGCAGAGGGGAGGGGGGGGAGAGAGAGCTCCCCGCTGTTCCCCACTGCTACCCCCCGCTCCACCACGCCGCCCCCTCAAATCTTTCCCCCCAAGTAGGCAGTTACTCGAAAAAAAGCAATGCTCGAACGAGTAATTGCCCTAAACGAGTAAGTTCGCTCATCTCTACCCAAGATCTATGTCAAAATACACTGCGGGTTTCGATGCGGATCCCCGCTGAAATCTGGCACCTTATACTAAATGTTCCCCACAGCAGCTGCTATAAAGGAAACGTATGGCCTGTCCAGACTTCCCCTGTGATGGCAAAACCCCATATCTACATCATGGGACCCGAAGCCGATTTTTGGCCCCCCAATTTCATTGAAAACCCATTTAACAAATCTTAAAAGTCAGTAAGAACCACAATTATCCAGACAGGTTCTGTGAATGTAGCAGTTCACCTGTTTATGTTTCACAGTATTTGGATTTACAAAACAGACTGAAGAGCAGGAACAAATGTAATTGGGACTGAATATGAAAACTTGTCCATTGTGTGTGCTCAGGGGAAAATGACAGACCTGCAAAGTTTCTGAAACTGATTGCAAGAGGCAATAATACTTTCAGGATGTACTCGGTGAAGACACTTTACTGATGTCTGTTCACACTTCACCTCAACAACAATGGCTCTCTTGGTGGGAACAAGAAATAATGATTGGAAAGTGGCCCACTTTCAGGCCTGAGTACAAATGCTGATTGTCTACGGCAAGAAAAGTGAATGACCCGGACATAAGGAAAACAAATAAAATAACCATCTCCACATAATATGTCAGGTGAGCAATGAAACAGTGAGCAGAATTCCCGTACTTCCCATATAATAGCAGATGATATGGAGATAAGCTTGTCTTGTTATTAATAGGGTGAGCTCAAGAAATAACTCCTTTCTATATGTCTCCTTGATTAGTCAGAACAGAGAGCTGCTTAACAAGAAGGACAAGTATTACAGTACATGGTTGCCCATTCTGTTAAATGGCTGGCATATAATCCTACATGTGTGGGACTTGCTTTGGTAATAGCACTAACCATCATGGGTTTCTGTGGCTCCCAGTGATCAGCTTATCCCCATCTGGTTTCATTGTAAAAATGGGCTGCCTTGAAGACAAAGCCCTTTTAAAGGGGTTGTACCGTAAAACACTTTTATCACTTATCCATATAAGAGATGATAAAAATGAGACCTTCACTGATCCTGGGAAAGGGGGTCCTGTGTCCCCCACCTCCTCACTGCAGGCTTACTGCACTCCCCACAGTGAGGAGGAGAATGAATGGTGCGGCAGCCCCATCAGTCTCACTGAAATAAATGGTACGGCGCCCACACATGCTCACCCGCTGCTGCTTTTAATCTGCCGTTACTATTTGTGGGTGTAGAGAGCCCACAGGGACACAAGAGGGGGAAACGGGACCCCCATTCTAAGGTTCGATGGAGGTCTTAGCGGTAAGAGCACCATGCTTTACACTTTTATTACCTATGCTAAAAGTATTCTCTGGTACAACCCCTTTAAAGGAGTCATCCACTTTAGACAATCCCTTTTATTAGAAAAGGCCCTCAATGATAGGCTGCTCGCCCAGGATTTCCCATTGTTGTGAACTCAGCAATCCCAGGTAATCCATGGGAAAATCTTTCTTTTAGGCCGTTTTCACAAGGCCCAAGAAAATCGCGCAATACTTGTGCGTTGCGAGACACACAAATCTCGCACAAATATTAACCCCATTCTTTTAAATGGAGTCAAACATATGAGCAATTTTTTTTCCCAGCATCATGGTGCAAGGAAACTTTGTGGCATGTCCTATCTTTAGCCATTCCCTAGCATCACATCACCCATTGCTTTCAATGGGACCAGCAAAGCATTGCACGGTGTGCGAGGTGCACAAAAGTGCAATGCGAGGTTTCCCATTGTAAACAATGTGAAACACTCCGCTTTTAGCTGCGATGGAGGATCGCTACTACCCTGAAGTGATGCAAGGTGGTTTAACACAAAAGCACTATGCATCCATGGAAACATCGCACATTGGCAAGCGTGATATCGGGTCGAGTTTCACAGCATGATATTGCACTTGCCCTACCTCAACAACACACCACTAGTACTACTTTATAAGGCCTATAGAGACGTTTCTGAACATATTCATGTGTGACACGCAGTCAGACTATTGGTCCAAGAGAAAAATCGTTTACATGAATTAACCCATTGAAATAGCTGGTCCTGTGCCTCTGCGATGTCTGTCCATCTCAGAATCAGACAGAACTCTCCTGGGAATATAGCCTCAAATAGTGTATGAAACTCTGTTTAACTAAACCAGACAGCCCCTCTAACATTATTAATGGTTATTAGTATTATTGATAGTACCAGTATTTCTGGTGGCGCAATGCGCCACTTACTAATGTAATATATAGCGAAAGGCATTGGAGTTGGTCAAAAAATTTTTGTGCAAATAGTTCAGCAGCTCGCTGAGGAGACATGTTGGCTCGTTGCTTTTGCATATGAGCTGCATGTGATTTATGAACTTCAGCAGCTCGCTGAGGAGACATGTTGGCTCGTTGCTTTTGCATATTAGCTGCATGTGATTTATGAACTTCAGCAGCTCGCTGAGGAGACATGTTGGCTCGTTGTTATTGCATATAAGCTGCATGTGATTTATGAACTTCAACTGGTGGCTGAGGTGACATCGTGTATATCGCCGGGTTATATCAGCTGCATTAGCTTCACAGCAGCGTTGAGCCCTCTGTGGTGACATGTTTGCACGACAACAATGGTTTGTTTCAACACTGGACAATGGTTCACGATTAGATGAAAGCTGGACTGGTGTTGGCGGTATTAGTGTATCTTGACGCAACCAGGAAAAACTGGTGGAGTCAAGATTGACAGGGGGGTGACGCCCCCTATATGTGAATGGCTGCAGAGCTCAATGGGCTGCAGGTCCTGGCAGCCCACTAAACTCAAGCAGCAGCTGCACTGATTTGTGAGAGGGATGGAGGGTTAGGATGAGGGCAAAGTGTAACAATTAGTCTTATAGATATAATATAAGGCTAACTGTTACACGTACCCCTCACCCTGGCACAAACTGTCAGACAGTGCTTTGCCTATGCCTCACAGCTGACAGCCATCCTCCCTTCCCTGGCAAAGTATAGTCCAGCGCCCGCTCCCCCTGTGACCGAAGCAGCCGGGAGTGATGTGAGTGCCGTCACCGCTGATGTGCCCTGCTCCCGTAGCACTGCCAGAATAGTGTTCACCTGCCGCTCCCCCTGGTAGATACTTTGAGGCGGCTGTGGAACGCGCTGTGCTGCCAGCGCTTCCTCAGTATCAGTAACCAATCCAGAGTGCAGGGAGGGTGGTGGGGAAGGCGCTCTGCCACCGCCGCTCCCTTAATGTCCGCACCCACAGCCCAGTGCAGCCAGGTCGGTGAGGAAAAGTTTTTGCCGCCGCCGCTCCGTCACGGTCACGTATCGCTCACAGTCCACAGGCACAGACCAGTAGAGGCAGGACGCCGCTGCTCCGTTACTTCCGCCGCTACTGCTAAGTGCAGGCAGCACAGTGGGGAAGGCGCTGTGCCGCCGACGTTCCCTGGCCTTGCAAGCACACGTTAGTGAATTGCAGTACCTGAGAGTGGGGAGTGGCCAAGCTATTAACCTGATTGTATCTTGTCACCACCCACACTTCTGGTGGCGTCAAGATACACTAATACCGTTGGCGGTATTAGCACCTGAGATGACATGATATCACATTCAGGAGATGTGAAGATAGTGGTGAAGGACTATGCTTTAATGTTGTTGGTCAATCTACACTGTGAGCTATGTATGTGGACATTTGTGAGCTGTCATTTATTGTAGTCTCCACACAGGTGTGCAGCTGTCTCACAACCAACTACAAACTGTCAGGCTGAGTACTGCTGTATCCATAGCAAATGAGGCCGCAGGGGTTTGTGGGGAATGTAGTCTGCCCATAATCTCTTATTCAGTGCACAGGGATGAAGCACCTGTGATGATGTCCCAGTCATGTAATCAGGGGTGGAGCCTAGAGCCCAGGTGACTGATCACATGACTTTGACATTATCACAGGTCCTGGGAGCAGACGGCTGCTGTCAGGCTCTGTGTTTTTTATATGTTTTAGAACCTGTGATAACATCACCATCATGTGATCAGGGGCGGAGCATGTGAGCACTCACATCCTCCCGGACAAGTGGTCGTTAGCAGTTTGAAGACTGTGTAACAATGCTATAATTCACATCAATATTTTTACATGTTTCATTACTAATTATTACTATTACTTTGTAGTATTATTATTATAAGTCCAATAAATGACTCAATACATTGTATTTGTTAGGGGAAAACACTGTATATTCATATTTCATTCCTCTTACAATAGAAAACAAACATTAATTTACCTTACTAGCTTTTTAGCATCCTCTTACCACGCTTTCTATCATACTATCAAATCTTTTGTGTGTACATCAAAGTAGATGAGTGACTTGAAGAAAACCTGTAAATTGCCCTGGCTGCTATTTCACTTGGAATATTGCACTTGAGAGCGTGCCACAGAGAATCCAGGAAGTTAACATTTTCACTGCTAAGTTTCCATGCCAAAATTATACAAAACAAGCCCTAGTATTTAGGAGAAATAGCTGGGAACAGTGTCCTAAGTATGGACAATTTATCTTCTGGGAAAAGAATAGAAACACTTTCAATACTTTACTTTTATGCTTTTTCTTCTACTTCTTTCGCATAAATCCAGTAAGAACGGATGACGGACGGTGTTACACTTGCTGAAATGTACCGCTATGGCCGCCTGCAGACGGGTGGAAATTCCGGATGCCCCACGCAGATTCCACAAATCAAATCTGCCCGTGGACATGAGCCCTAAGGTACAGATGTAGCAAAGTTTAACATGGACACTTATTAACACATTAAGAAAAAGTTCCATGCCGATTCTTATTTGCCTTTTCAATAGCTTTTCAGTGTTTTTTTTTGTGTCAAGATAAGAATTTGTTGCAGCAAGTTATCCCAGTTAAGTTACACTTTGCTACATTTGTACATCCTGGTTCCTAGGGGAGTGTAGAAGCGAAAATAAGGATATTTGGAACATTTAACAATAACTCATTACAGTGGCACAATCAGTCAGCGCAGGCACTTAAAATTCATTAAATATGACTCATTATGATACTAATGTGATGAAATTATTAGAATTTATGCCCAGGGGCATTTCTTTTGCTCATAAAAGCCTAAACAGCAAACAACTGCTAAAATGCTAAACTTATTACATAAAACTATGACCAGAGAACCTACTGTGATAGTTCAAGACCCACGAGTCTACTCATAACAACATCCTTGCCAATTACCCTAAGAGACCTCGCACTTGCTCATGCAGCCATCTATTTTAAGATGCTGCCATCAAAGGCCACATATGCTACCTTCCCGTTGGCCATATTGTTCTTCCCGTACATATGAGCACAATATACTGTCCTGTATATCCGGAAATCTTATAGTAAGGGCATGCATCCCCTAAATAATAATCCTTTACAATCTTTTACCCTATAGAAGAAGCTATCAGTAAACATGGAAAGTATGCCCCACAGAAACAAGGGAAATAGTTACTATATCTTCCGAAAAAATATTTAACAAGTTGACCAAAGCAAATAGATAACTACAGTGTTTCCCCAAATATAAGACCCTGTCTTATATTAATTTTTGCCCCAAAAGAGGCACTAGATCTTATTTCAGGGAATGTCTTATTTTACTTAACTAACAGGCTCGGTCCACATCCCTCATGGCGCTCTCCGAAGGTCCGCGCTGTTCTTCAATCCTAGCTGCTCGTAGAACATCACTTCCTGGTTACAGGATTCATAAATCCCACCTCCAGGAAGCGATGCTGTACGAGCGGCTAGGACTGACGAACAGAGCGGACCTCAGGAGAGCAGCGCAAGGGAGCCTGCTAGGTGATGTATTCCTTTTTTTATGAATTGTACCTGTGGCTTATTTTCAGGATAGGGCTTATATTTCAAGCTTCTCTGAAAATCCTGAAAGATCAGGGTAGGGCTTATTTTTGGCATATGTCTTATTTTCAGGGAAACATGGTATTACCAGCATCACAGTCTGTCGTATTTGGAGGCTATGGCAAAAATAAAAACAAAGGAGAACAAAATAACACCTACATAAAGAAAAACGTGCGCGGATCTAACACATTTCAACAGCAAAACTATTGAGACGGTTGTAACCTTTAGGCCTAATTCCCACGGGTGTTGCCCCACAGCTATTAGGTTCTATTGAAGCCAATAGCGCAATGCTATTATAACCCGAAATAACCCGTAATCACCCACGGCATGTTCTATTTGCTGCGGGCGTACGCGTAGACGGCTTCCATTGCAGTCAATGGAAGTCATCCGTCATGCTATCTTCCGTTGTAGCACAGCGGAAGATAGCGTGAAAACGCTTCCCTGACCACCGCTGCCCGCGTCATTTGATGTGGCCGGCGCATCATGTGACGCTGTGGGCTGTACTGCGCATGCGTGCCGGCACGGGATGCGGGACGTCGGGCAGCGGATCCGGAGGTGAGTACGTGGTCAAACATATTCTATTCTGATTCACATAATGCGGCAACTGTGACTTATGACAGATATTGGTCTACTCGTTGCGTACCAACAGTCCTAGGGGACTAAATTAATATAGAAGATATGATAAAAGCCAGAAGCATGGCGTAGATAGAAAAGATGGTGCCCCATAGCAAAGATCAAAAGGGGTTTTCCAGGCAAAAACTGTTGATGACCTATCCTTAACATAAGTCATCAATCAATCATTGATCTTGGGGTTCCCGGCAATTTCACTCCAAAAGTTTATTTTCTTAAATAGCACTATTGAAAAATACAACTCATCCTGCAAAAAACAAGCCCTCAGACAGCTATGATTTCTAAAAACGAGGAGGAAGAACCGAAAATTAAAAAAGAGTTGCGTTCTTAAGGGGTTAAGGATGGCAGGGGACAAACGTGTTGGTGTGAGGGTGCTATTAAATCATTTGCACTGAGGCACAGAGTCATGTTTCTGCGCCTGATCTTTGTCTTCCCTGCCATAGGGGGCAGTCCGGAGGACTGATATGGGACATTAATCTAATGTGTATAAACAGCTTATGACCAGAGAAAAAAATATTTTTGAAGTGCTTAAATTGAACCAATATCCTTCTATTGAAATCATTTCTGCAAGTCTGCAATCCAGTAACATTGATAATCTCTGACATTGCTGCATTACTATATGAGAGTAATTTTTGTTGTGATTACTTCAGTAACTAATTGCTACTTGTATCCTGATTTCAGTTTGGCAATTCAATTCTAGTGGGGATGCCATAATAGTGGAAACATCGCCATTATACTTGTCATAACAAGATACAATATTTGAGCAAATAGGAACACTTGTGTTTGTACTCAGTGATAATCTCTGCTTCTATGGTTAGAATGGGATTGTGTTCAACCAAGAGAAATGTCTTTCATCTGGAAATAAGGAATCAAGAAGGCTGGGACATTTTTCTAACCGTGTAGTTAACACTAGGTACTGGTAATTGGCCATCTGATAATATCCTTACGGGGCTGTACAGAAGAGTGTTCCTATTGTAGGGATTTGAAGAGTGGAGAATTATTCAGATCCTTGGGATAAATTAATTCACTTAATATTTTTTAATCTAAAAGCATATGGTATGTCAGTCAAAAATGGAGAAAAAACCCATATGAATGGAGATCATGATATGTAAATGAAGTAAAATGAATTACTGTGGGTAACAGGATTATCTAATCCAATAGGAGTGAGCTGGTCTAATCACTTACAGTATATACACTATGCATTAGTCAAGCTGTTGGATGACAGTGTATAGAATGATTCATCTTCCCTCCCAGCAGATTATGTGGGGGCCAGAAGTGGACATGTAGACAAGGACAGCAGATGTAGCCTTCCTGGCCTGTCACTGTTAGACAGGGATATCTGTATTTTCCCGTCTGGACTCTAGTCTTGCGTGGGATGAGTCAATACAGTGATAGCGGCTAAACACATTAAGAACTGCAATGAACTAAAATCGACACTTCCATATGCTAGATATATACATTAGCCCCAGTATGTGAGACCAATGTATCCCATTTATTCATAATACAAGAAAGCATGGGTTTGAGATCTGCTGAGTTTTTAGAAACCCCCGCAGTAAATTTCATGTTCTGCTCTGTTATCCAAAACACTCTCACTCCTAATAGGTGCACTTACTATTTGATGGCCCTCGATGAACCAGAGTGGACAGCCACTAACGGACTTGAACCGTCCATGTATCAGGTTCAGATCACAAAGGCAGATTATTGAGCCAAGCACAAAAGTGGATACAAAAAGAGAGGAAAAGTATAAGTCTGTTCTATATACAGGGGATGGACAAAAATATGGAAACACCGTATGAAAGGCGTGCCTTAAATTACATGGGATTATAAATCATATTTCAAAAAGACATGTAGAGACCAATTTTAATTGGAGCTAATATGACACAGATGCTGCCCGGCAGAAATGAACATCTGCCAGAGCGACAAGGTTCCATTGATCAGGGGTTTGAGCCACTCAGCGGCTGTTACAAGCTGGCTCCCAAAACTACCCAGAGCAGGGCAAGAGGTGAAGTGAACACAAATTTGGCAGGAAAGCTCTCAGCCAAATAGGGGTCAAAAGGGCAGCTCAATGCTAATGATTAAAATCCCATGCATTTCGTATGGCATTTCCATATTTTTGTCTGCCCCTTCTATGCTTCTTTCTTGAATCCATTCCTGTATTTAGATTACATAATCACACGTTGGGAAATAAACAAGCGGCTACATTAACATCCAGCAAAATCAGGCAGACCACCAGTGCAGCTCTCAGATTAAAGGTGTTGCCTGAGGTACATTATATGGTACATTAAGAGTTATGCTTTTTTGAAACTGGGGAGGAAAAACCAGAAATGAAAAACAAAAAAAAATGGCGGCATCCTTAAGGGGTTAAAAGAACAATTAGCCCAGTCTGCTGCAATATTTGTTCCATTTTAAAAACAGAAACCTAACAGAACACAGGCAGACATAAAGCTGAGCTTTAGAAAAAATCCCATTGACATCCATGGTAAAAACTGAACCATTTAATTCAGATTGACCCCTTAAGGACATTTTCTTATTTTTCATTTTCGCTTCTTTCCTCCCCACTTCCAAAGAATCTTTTTTTATTTTTACGTTTCCATAGCTGTATGAGGGCTTGAATACTATGAGAAGAGTTGTATTTTTCAATGGTACCATTTAATGAACCATATAATGTACTGGCACACTTTTTAGGATTTCTACGTGAAGTGAATAACATAATTTTCCCAGTTGTGGGGAGAGAGGTTTCTAGTTTCTACGGTGAACACAATGCAGCAAAAATGACACGCTAACTTTATTGTATGGGTCAGTACGATTATTACGATACCAAATTTATATAGTTTTACCTTTGCTGCACTACTTTTAAAAATAGCATATCTTTAGAAAAAAAATAGAATTATATTTCTACATTTTCTCACCACCATAATTTTTTCATTTTCCCATCAATCTAGTTGTGTAAGGGATAATTTTTCGTGGAACGTCGTATAGTTTCAATTGGTACTTTCTATTGGTACTGGTATTTTGGAGTTTATTTAAGTGTTTTAGATTGCTTTTTCTTAAATTTTTGGAGAAGACGTGACCAAAAATGCACAATTCTGGCGCTTTTGTTTTCAGAGACGTTCACTGTGGCGGGATAAATAATGTTACTTTGATAGATTGGACTTTTATGGATGTGGCAATACTAGGTATGCTTTTACTTTTATTTTAATGTGGGGGGTTTAAACTTTTACTTCCTTTAGTTTTTATGTTTTTTTGAACTTGAAGTCGTTTGATCGCTCATACAGTGTAATGCAATACCACATTATTACATTATACTGCATTTTGACAGACAGTCCATGAATGTGGGCCATTATATCCAGACTTTGCGTTTTTCACCAAGTTTTTCCCCTCTGGAGGCTTTATCTCTCAGTCTTTCTGATTGGAGGTTGTACAACAGGTGTTAAGAGGACTCTGATACACTGTACACATAGGAGAGCAAAATATCTTATTCTCTATCTCTAGTACACTTTCTTAAGTAACAGCATTATGAAGGACATTCTACAGCTCTACCGAGCAGTTAAGATGTGATTTCAGAAACTGTTAGACAGCAAACATGCACTAATTAGTTATGTAGGCCTTTCTCCCTCCCCCAGTGTCAGACAACACCTGTCTCCACTTCCTGTTATCTATCTTTTTATCTCTGTTACTAGAGACAGATTTCACTTGACAACTGGCAGTGGACAGCAATTTCAGGGCTCAGTCAGACGGGCGTTTTTTCGCGCGATTTGCGCATGCGCAAATACTACAGAGAGCAGTTCAGGAGAACTGCCGCCGGCCGCGGCAGCACTCCGTCTGCCGGGACCAGGTGAGTATATATATTTTTTTTTTTTTACACATTTCTGGATGAATTGCAGGGAAGGGCTTATATATTTAAGCCCTTCCCGAAAATTCATCGTGAGATCGCATGCAGCGCATTGCTTTCAATGGAGCGCATTGCTTTCAATGGAGCCGGCTGTATTGCCGGCTCCATTGAATTCAATGCGCTGGACAGCGCTGCACTGCTCCGGCCCGTTTCTATTGAAACGCGGCTAGGAGCAGTTTTTTCGGGCGATTTTTCGGCCTCGGTCACGCGATTTGCGGATGCGCATCCGTCATACGATCCGCAAATCGCGGGAAAAAACGCCCGTGTGACTAAGGCCTCAAGGAGACCTCTAGTAGTCAACAATTTAGATGGATTTTTAGCACAGAAAAAAAATCATCATTTTAGATAGTTATCACCTTGGCAATCACAAAAACACTAGTTGCTTGAAAAGTCAGTGACTATTTAATATAGCTTCAAAGGAGTTAACTTTAATTTTTAACTCCCTGACATCTGCAATGATTGCTGAATAAACATACTGTAGTTACATGACCTATTACATATTATGGTGGCAATGACACCGCAACTAAATATTAAACAATTAACCCTTTACATTGTGATTTCCAGACCGATTACAGCAATAACGAAATGAAGGTATCAGTAGAATTACCCCCATATCGTTACGGCAGGATACCTGTGGCATTATCCATGGCATTTACATTGAGGTATTTAACTAATTTACAGCTATATTAACAGCAGATTTTGCTCAGACCTCAAATGCATCATGTTAGCAGTTTCTATGACAACCCCAATCACTACTGATTCTCCCAGCAAGATAAGCACAGGTTGGCACAAATGTTCTGCATAATGGCCTTGAAAGCAATATTCATCTTATTTGGAGCATGTTAACTGTCTTTTAGTCTTCTATAATGGAAAACAGCTGGGGTCTGCGAAAGAAAATGCTTGGGTTCTGTTTCTTGACAACATAGAATTTATCATTTGGGCCTGATCACCGCGCTGACAGCTAAGGACAGAGGCTGTGCTAACTATACATACAGCCAGATCCACCTAGCATGTTTTCCATAGCCGAAATCTGAAGGTTTCTTCCACCCTATTCTGCATCGGATTTCATGACCTGGCGAGACAGACAGAGCCATTTTGGTCCTTTCCCTAAAAGACAACTAGCCCAAAAAATATTCAGAGTGAGAAAAAGTCATCAGTAAATCAATCGGAATGAGTGTCGGCTACATACAAAATGCTACTGCTACATCACTATGGAAGAGAGACCGGAACCGGTGCGAGCTGGCGACTATCAACTAACACTAAAACCTTGCATCCGAATAATCAAACTTATGCTTCTCTCACATGAGCGCATATCGGCTGGCCGTTTCACGACTAGCTAATATACGCTATGATCTGATGCATTAGATTCCAATGCGTGGCTGCTAAACACCCTCCCTCTGCTCTCCCCCCCCCCCCCCAGCAGACTCACCTCTCTTCTCCTCTCCGCTGGCTCTCTGCAATGGAAGGGGGCGGGATGGGGGTAGAGCAAAGCGCCGTCCCGTCCCCCCTCCTCCCATTGATAGCTATGGGCAAGTGGCGGGACGTGGGCGGAGCTAAGCTCCCGCCCTCTCCCCACCCCTTGTCCATAGCCATCAATGGGAGGAGGGGGGATTGGACCAGCGGTTTGGTCCGCCCCGTTCCACCCCCTTCCATTGCAAAAAACGAGCGGGGAGGAGACGAGAGGTGAGCCTGCGATGGGGAGGGAGGGGAAATGGGCGATGGCATGGTGAGCTCAACGCATATTACCAGATTTTTCACTCCCAAAGTAATGTATAACAATATATCCTTGTGCGAAAGAAGCCTAAAGCTGTCTGCAACACTCCTAATACTCAGTACTACAACCGCTAGCTGGGCTAACCAGTCTTAGAAAAAAACTTATGGGCTGCCTGGGCTATCAACCCAGCAGTTGGATAGCAGAAAGGGTGCTTAACCCTTTCCTGTCCAGGCAGAGTAAAACATATCAGTGCCAATAGGTGCAATATGAATCTGGAAGTCATGGCACAGCTACAATTCTATTGTTGCACTCATGTGAATGGATGAGAAAACGCTAATTAAGATCGTGACTCGATCACGGCTATTCTTCATTGATGCGACTTTTAGCTGCCATGCAGCCAGCGTAAAACCACAACACTCATGTAAATGAGGCCTCACCCTCAGCTAGAATAGCCAGGGCAATGCATTTCCCTTGCAGAGTTTTACAGCATTACATGTTGGCCGGTCAGTCGTGTTGTGCTTGTAAACTGCTTTATAGGTCAGGAGGTACACTAATGTTGTGCTTAGATGTCACAATTTTGCAAAGAGCCATCATGCAATCCAAGTATTATCTGATGAAATCACAGGGCATTCATTCTGATCCCGAGAACTGAAAAATACTTGTTTCCGTGCAGCAAGCAACACATTATTCTTCTTCTTTGATTACACAAATTTTAAGAAATGGCTTTCGATGACGATGACAGCGATTCTGATCAACCTTTGCTGTTACAATGTTTCAACATAAAGATAGATAAAGTAACAGTCCTGAGTAATGACGTCATTCCGATTTCAATGCCAGCTATATTGGACAGAATCTCCTACATAATTTGTTGAATGGTAAATAGTCAAAGGAGAGACCTTCTTATCAGATAAATTAGTAACAAACAGAAGTACAAACACTTGTCCTGCTCACTACCCAAAGCGTCATGTTACATTTTGCTGTGGACATATTGTCACCTCTTGAAATTAGGTCACCCATGTATTCAACAAGAAATTAATGAGCTTTGATAAATCATCTTAGTAAAAGCCTGCTGTCCTTTAACTATTACTCAATACCAAAGAAGGCAGATGTCATCGGGCTACAACATATATATTTACCGCACAAAATGACAAAATAGCAGGTCTTTATACATTTACTGTTACATCAGGGTAGTGTTTACAGCAGCAGGGGGCAGTGCTTGAGGGGTTCCTTAAAATGTCACAATGGTTTTGTTTAGAAGATGCACAACCCTTTCTGGGCAGTCCTTAAATGCGTTGTCCAGAACTTCAGGCATTTTTTTTCTATTGATGACCCTACCCCAATATAGGTCATCAATAGATGATCAGCTGATCACCACTGAATTTAATAGGTGCTGCGCCTGCACTACGGACCTAGACCGCTGCAGTACAGTTGGTGCAATCTGTTTCCTGCTTTTGTCTGGTAATATCTGTCACATGTGCTCAGTGTGAACCTGCTCTCATCTATGAAGAGAATGGGGAACTAATGCCAATTCTGTTTTTTTGTTTTTTTTTGGCAAATGCTAGTCCAGCTGCATGGTGGTGGGCTGTGAGCGCAGGTACCCACTTCACGGAGTTGGTTTCTTACAGCTTGGTCAGGTCATTTTGGAGGGCTCTGGTAGTGCTCCTCACACAATGGAGCACATACTGGTCCCAATGCTGGGCTGATGCCCTTGTACAGCCCTGCTGTGCTCTCCCTGGGTAAAGACCCGTGTCCTGATATCTGCTCCATGCTCTTAGTACTGTGCTGGGGGACACAGCTCATCTTCTTGCAACAGTATATATCGATGTGCCATCTTCGAAGAGCAAGACTACCTGTGCAACCTGATTGGGCTTCAGATACTGCCCTCTGCTACCAGTAGCGACAAGAAAACTAGCAAAATGCTAAATTAGAGAAGGATCAGTCAGGAAGGATGAGGAGAGAGTAATTGTCTGTGGCCATCACCTGCAAAACCATTCCCTTTTGGGGGTGTCCTGCTGTTCCTTCTCCCATGAACCTGTTGTCACTCTCATTTGCATAAAAGCAGGTGAAATCGATTCACAAGCACTAAAGGTCCATTTAGACACAACGATTATCGCTCAAAATTAGCTCAAAAGCCGTCTTTTGAGCGATAATCGTTGTGTGTAACTGCACTGACATTGTGCAGTTTTCGTTATGCCTTCGCTCATTGTTGTCTTTCAGCATGTTGAAAGAGAACGATGAGCCTTATCAGGGATTCACAGCGGGATACAGCTGATACTATTGTTTCAGCTGTATCCCGCTCCCTGATGACAGGCTGGGTATGAAGAACAGAGTGCTCCAGCTCTGTTCTCCATACCCCACATGGAGGGCTCAGCTGTATAACAGCTGGGTGCTCTGTGCAGAAAACAGCTGGATGCAGAAGACAAGTGGGGACACCCCGCTTGTCTTCTGCATCCTCCGCTCGCAGCACTCGTCTGTATAACAGCCGGGCACTCGGAGCAGGGAACAGCTGGATGCAGAAGGCAAGCGGGGACACCCCGCTTGTCTTCTGCATCCTCCGCTGGCAGTGCAAGGTGATCGCTCATCTTGAGCGATCATCTTGCACTGTAAATGACACAACGATTATCGCTCAAAAGTTGCTTGAACGACATCTTTTGAGCGTTTATCATTTTGTCTAAATGGGCCTTTATGCTTCTCAACTGGAATGATATCCCTTATGTTTAAGTGTTTCCTTAATTTTTTTAAACAGTATACATTACTTTTCTAAAAAAAAAACCTCATAAAGCACTACATTAAGTGAGATGATAGTGAAATCTTACTGTTCTGCTAATGTAAAACCTGATGTACACGATGCAGCTGCACACATAGTATGGAGGTATAGGAGCTATATGGTGCCTCCATATGTATTATGGAGATACTTTATGCTGTCCTAGAAGCAATATCTCTGTAACAGCATCTGATGGAATGTGAAATGATTTTTTCACTAATAGATTTATATAGATTCTGTAAAAAATGTTTGGGACCATACAATAGCAACCTGGTTATTAGTGCCTCATAGAAGTCTATGTGTTCCATGTTATGACTCCATACAACTCAGAGGTTGCACAGAGCTGTAATACAGTATTGTGTATAATCCCAAAGATTTGATCTATATAAATATATATATATTTTTTTAAGTTATTTTAATGCGTTACATTGGAAAAATGGAAACCTATAGCAAATACCCCATCACCATCATCAGGGAAAGTTGATTTCACTTTGACAGACAAGTATATCACACTAGTCATTTTTCAGCTTAGCAATCACTTTAGCAATCTGAATGCATATTGTTCATTTGCACTTTAAAGGGAATCTGTTGGCTGGAACACGCTGTCCACACTGCAGGCATCATGCTAGTGATCAGGAGGAGGTGAGCAGATTGATAGTTTGTAATGGATAAAAATTGGTATAACTTGTATTATAATCATTTAAAGGGGTTGTCATTAAAAAAAATGCTATACTTACCTATTCCCTGGCAGTCTTCTTATCAGAGCTTGACCTCACCGATCTTCTCCTGGCTCCTGCAGTCTCCCGGGTCACCTCACCTCCAGCTGTCCAGATCCTCCTCTTCCTGTGACGAAGCGTACATTGCCCGCAGTCTCCTTCCTGCAGGTCAATGTACCCGGTCACTAGTGACATAGCGTTCTCTGCCTAGCAGGGAATGCCAAACCCTCGGCAGCCTGCTTTAGTGTGACGGCGCATGCACGATGTCTCGCCGCTAGTGTTTCATATACTATATCGCGCATGCACGCTAAAGCAGCCAGCCGATGCTTTGGCATTCCATGCTAGGCTGTGAATGCTACATCACTCGTAGCATTCACTGCCATGCAGGAAGTGAACTGCAGCTAATGGACGCCCGAAAAGAGGAAAAAGAGGATCCGGACGGCTGGAGTTGAGGTCACCCGGGGGACTGCAGGAGACAGGAGAAGATTGGCGAGAAGAAGATCTGGTAAAAAGACTGACGGGGAAGGAATAGGTAAATATTGCTTTTTTTTAATGACAGAACTCCTTTAAGACTTTGCTCATTCTGCGCTGAACAGTCCAGTGGGCGGCCCTATCAATGATTGACAGCTACCCCAGCCATCCACAGATAGCTATCCATCACTGATAGGTCCGCCCATTGGACTGTTCAGCTAATTTCCCCTTAAACTATACATATATAATCTGCTCAGCTCCTTCTGCTCTATAACACAATGTTTGCAGTTTGAACAGCATGTTGGAGCTGACAGATTCCCTCTAACTCACCAAAGCATGTGATCTCATCATGTCTGCACTTCACCTCAATAGAAGCCCTATACAGTTATCTTTTGCGCAAACAGTAATCTGTATTAAACAAACACAACACTGCAGCGTGCAAAAAGTTTTGAAGTACAATAAATATTTATTTTTTAAAATCATATGAATAGGAGGAACGATCGAACACCAGCCCGATTTAGTTCTCCATCCAGATTTCAGTAATAAGAGACTGTTGAGAATAGTTCCAAGTCTCTTGCATTATACATTCAATAAGCTATTAGGACAGTACTGGAAGTAGCATCATGATGCTTGAGATATTGATTCGGAGAACATAAAACCCCGCACAGATATCTAGCCCGTTTTTTGTCATTTATCTTTATTAAACATTTGGATAGAGCTTTCAATTCTTGTTCATGCTTTGGTGGATAGCTTGTAAAGCAGAAAATAGATGATCCTGCTGCCAGGTACCTGCTCCTTCATCATCATGACACACAAGCCTGATATCTCCAACCCCAAAAAAATCATGTTTGAAATTTTAATAAAAGTATTTTTTTGAAGCACAATAAAGTGTCCATAGATTTGAAGATAAAAGCTGAGAATGCAACCTGTGTGGCCCACTGTGGAGCAAGCTGAGCCTCACAGTATTCTACATCTGTTCTTAGTCTTATCCATGACTTTCAGGGGTTGTCTCACCCAACAGAAGAGATTTCCTATGAAAAGGCTAAGGGATAACTAGCTGATAGGTGAAACTTTCTACTCCCACCACAACTCTAATCATTTGCATATCTGCCTGAGATGTAACTGCAAAATGACAACTTCTAGATGCTGGATTTTTTTATAAAGAGCGTATTTAGGACCCCAGAGTGTATTAGAAATTTATGTAACACAGGAACATCCTTTCGGTATACATTTAGCTGTTGAAGGCTATGGGTACATTGGCATGCATGTTGGGAGATTTTCCTGTAGATTTACACCAGCTGGGCACTAGAGACATCTTGTAAAGTTTTGAGCAACCACAATACTTTTTCTGCTTGTTTCCTATGACTTGATAAACAAACTTTATAGCATACAGTACATGTAAATCAATACCCCACATTGTACTGATAGTTAATGTATGCTTTCCTTATAGGACAGGTACGGGTGAACAGTTGCAGCAGGACTGGGGCCAGACAGACGACAAATCCAGGAAAGATTTCAAAACTGATAATGGGCTTACAACTGCAAGAATATTAGGGATGCCTCTGTAATAGGAAACATAGAACTAAAATGGCATGCTCGGCTAATAAAGCAGATTCTGGAGGAATGCCAATATGCCCCAGTGTATTGGGAGGTTAAAGTGTAAATTACATTTACCAAGAGATAAACAGATGCATCATCTTTATTGTGTCCCATGATAATGCCTGCATGCCACTCAGAAGGATCGTAACAACACAACGCACTTGATGGCAAACGGGTTTTGAATTGTATGAAGTATGAATGTCTATTATGGGAATCTGGGGATTTGTGCTCTCCCAACATGCCTCTTGTAATGCCTGCAACAACAGCTCTTTGCGGCTTCTTGGAGGAGCAAGCAAGGAACTTGAAGAACTAATGTGATGCACTTAGTAACAAAGTACTACACTAGACCATCTACTCTCACTTCTGCCTGTATGCTCATTATATTTTATATTTCTATGTTGTGCCTAATCTAGAGATGACCTGATGACATTATCAACAAATGAACAGTGATGGCTGAATCCCAGGTCATAGAATCATAGAATGGTAAAGTTGGAAGGGACCTTCAGGGTCATCAGGTTCAACCCCCTGCTCAGTGCAGGATTTACTAAATCATCCCAGACAGATGTCTGTCCATCCCCTGTTTGAAGACTTCCATTGAAAGAGAACTCACTACCTCCCGTGGCAACCTGTTCCACTCATTGATCACCCTCAGGGCCCTTTCACACGGCCGTAGGCATTTTTACATGCGTCCGCCGGCGTCGTAAAAACACGTGAACGGGCACACAAGTCTAATGTTTGTGCACCTGTTCAGACCACACGGGCCCAGCGCATATACGCTGAGCCCGCATTGCCGTCGAGTGGCGGGAGACAGTTTAGCTCTGCTAAACTGTCTCACCCTTCCCTCCCCCTCGCCGGCTCTCTGCAAGGGAAGAAGGCAGGACAGGAGTTACGGTGCTAAGCTCCCGCTCCCTCTCGGCAGCCAGCAATGGGAGTGGTGGGCGGAGCTTTGCATCTAGCTCCCATTGCAAACAGCCGGTAATTGGTAGAGAGAAGGGGGAGGAAGTTTAGCAGTTTAGGAGTGGACTGACTCATAAAGTGTTTTGTCTATTGCTAGTCATCAGAGAAGTGTGCAGTCTAAATTCACTTTATGGCTTGTCACTACAATACAGGATGATACGAACAGAGTATAAAGGGATATGTGGCAAATACTTTAATGCTCTATCAAAGCTTTGCCTAGTAGATTTAGGTATATTACTACATTACCCCATCCTTTTCCCAAAAAGGTAAGCCACATATAGATATCAATGCTGTGCCAAGCAATTATTTTGGCTAATATGTATGAATTACTCTATTACATGATTGATACAGTAATATGGGTTAGATCATTTCATTGTTTTGTACAGTTCATGAACAGGCTTGTTACTGTCACTCACACACACAGTTGCAATCAAAATGATTGAATTCCTATTGCAAATTAGGTTTTGACAAATGTACAAACTTTTAGCTGTTTGCAAAAACAATTAAGCAAGAACAATTTAAAAAGCCCAACACAGCTAATGTAACAAATGGTTTCTCCACTTACAACACAAAATGATGCTTTTAATGACTACTGCAGTCCCAGAATTATTAACCCCCCTGAATAGAATCCCTCATAAGAGCACAAATTTGAAGATCAGGTGTTGTCTTAAACACACCAGATGCAACTAATCAAGGTTTTCATTAGTTTCCTCAGATGTGCTTGAGATAAAACACACCAATCCCTGGACTCGCTAGGGCTTTTTGACTTTGACTGCAAGTTAGAAATGAAGTTAAGGCAAGATAGTGATGTAAAAAGTTAAGAAAAGAGATTGTTGCCTTGCACAAATGGAAAAGGATCTAAAAAGAGAGCAAAAGCACTGAATATTCTTAAAGATACAGTTGGAAGTTTCCATCTGCACAGCAAGGCCCATACTAAATGCTGAAGATCTGCATGCCTGAAAGCCACCTTTACTGACCCAAAAGCACAATAAAGTCAGCTACAATCTGCTCAAAACGATATAAAAAAGTCACAGACATTTTAGGATTCTGTTTTGTGAAGCAATAAAACAAAACTGGGGCCTATAGATCAACTGCATGTCTGCATGAGGAAGAATGAAACATACGCTATAAAGAACATCCAGCCTACAATGGGCTAAATTGGCTTCTGCCTCAGTGGGTTTTTTTTTGCCTTCCTCTGGA
Source organism: Eleutherodactylus coqui (assembly GCF_035609145.1). NCBI lineage: Eukaryota > Metazoa > Chordata > Amphibia > Anura > Eleutherodactylidae > Eleutherodactylus > Eleutherodactylus coqui. The sequence goes on from NC_089837.1 coordinate 402,064,440, forward strand.
TCAACAAATATGGGTGGAAACAGGCTGACCTAGATGGACATTGTCTTCTTTCAGCCCAACATACTATGTTACAGTGAAGCATGGCGGTGGCTTAGTGATGCTCTGGGGATGCTTTCATTCCTCTGGCACTGGAAACCTGTAACGTGTGGAAGGAAAGATGGATTCAATCAAGTAATAGGAAATTCTAAGAGAAAATGTCGTGCCTTCTGTGAGGAAGCTGAAGTTGCTGACCTTTCCAACAGGGCAGTGATCCCAAGCGTGCCTCAAAGTTCACCATGCCTTGGTTTTAGAAGAAGTCCTGAAGGATTCTGGAGAAGTCGTTACTGTCACAGTCTTCAGTGGGATTTAAAGAAGGCAATTGCAGCATGCAGACCCAAGAATATTAGTGAACTGGAGGCCATCATCCATGAGGAAGCTGGTGTGTGCCTGTGCATCACATTTGCAGCAGGTCATAAGAGCAAAAGGGTGCTCTACTAAGTATTAAAGACATTGGTCATGAAGCGGTTAAATAATGCTGAGACTGCAGTAGTCATTAGAAGTGGCATTTAGTGTTTAATTTAAAGAACTCGCTTATTATGTCAGGACCCATTCACATGCGTGCCAGAGGTTCCATTTGGAGCCTCTGAGGCAGATTCAGCAGAAAATCCCAGAAGAAAGAGTGCAACATACTACACTATTTCATCTGGGGAGCTGCCAGAAGGCCAGCTAAAAGCAAGACGGACCCCATTATTCATTAATTCAATGCCATTTGGTACGTGTAGCGCCATTTGGTTCAGGCATGTGCCGGATCCGGGTGGGTTCTTGTAGTTTTGGTATTTGGCTCTGAGGATGGAGCTGTATAATAGAACTCTGTCAAAGCCAAGGGTGCAGATGTGAATGGGGTGTCAGTTGGGTTGAGCTTTTTAAAATTGTTCTAGTTTATTGTAATTTTTTTTGCAAATAGTTAAAAGTTTGTAAATTTGGCAAGAAACCCGATTTGTAAAGGGGGTTGGGTTAATTGCAACTATACAATAGTGATGTATGATATATATGGAAAATTGGTACCATAGCCTAAATGTAGTTATCTTCTCTTCATATACTCAATATCTCTACCTGCAGTGTTTTGTTTTACAAGAACATAGATACAAATCATTTCAAATCTCATGTCAAATGTTTATTGCTCCCCACAAATTGATGTAAGTGCACTTTCTATATACCATGTTTAGGCGAAAATAAGACACTGTCTTATATTAATTTTTGCCCCAAAAGAGGCACAGTGTCTTATTTTTAAGGGAGGGGATGGGGGCTTATGACTCACCTGGTCCGCAGCATCCCAGTGCCTCGTACTGCTGGTCTCTGGCGGCGATGAGGCAGTCTGCAGTGTCCTCCGCACTGAGATATCCTCTTCTTTCTGGTGACGAGGCTTTGAATACCCCGCCTCCAGCAAAGCGAGTGCTGTGATTGAGTCGAGCACCAGCCAATCAGTGCCGGTGGTCGATGAACCAATCACAGGCATTCAGTGATGTCATTCACTGAATGGCTGTGAATGATCGAGTGCCGGCTCTGATTGGCTGCGCTTGATCCAATCACAGCGCTCGTTTTGCTGGAGGCGGGGTATTCAAAGCCTCGTCACCAGAAAGAAGAGGATATCACAGCGGCGCGAAGGACTCAGCAGCTTGTCGCAGTGCCGGGTCCATCGCGAGACGCTGCAGGCCAGGTGAGTATTGTTTTTCTTTTTTTCCATGTACTATAGGCCTCCTGCAGATGGCCGGGTCGAATTCCGCTGCGAGATGTTCCGCAGCAGGATGCAAGCCATGCCCCTGCAATGACCACCACGGCTCACCTGCTCGCAGTGTCTCCCCGCTCTGCTATGTGCCAGCTGCCAGCGGGCACATGCGCAGAGCAGAGCCGGAGCCTCACTAGTGACGTTTCTGCGAGGCTCGCACAGAAATAAGACATGCCACTATTTGTTTACCGTGCGAGATTTCACGCGTCAAATCGCGTCTGTCTGCATAAGATTGCATTATCTAATGCAATCCCATGGCAGCGGACACGGGCGGAAATTCTGCGGCAAATTCCACCGCGGAATTTCCGCCTGTGTGCATTTGGCATTATATAGGGCTTATTTTGGGGGGAGGTCTTATATTTCAAGCCCCCCTAAGCCATGGTAGGGCTTACTTTTGGGGTAGGTCTTACTTTTGTGAAAAAGCGGTATGTGGGGGTGCCAGAATTCTCAGGTGAAATTATGTCCACCACATTTAGCGGTAGGAATAAGGATACTTGACATATATGCTGTCAGCCATATTATCCACAACCAACTATTTTCTTTTCCAATCAGCAACCCAGTCATCCCATCCCTTCTAGAAGTAGAAATGTTTTTTCTGATCTCGGACTATCCTTACGATTGGAGATGATAATTGGCTGCAGATGAAACATATTACTGTGAATGAGAATCAAGAGATTGTCTTGTAAGTGTATTCTGATTATACATAATCAGACTGTGACATTTCTGTTTATGCACATATGATTTAGAGATCAAGGAAGGAATTATCACGTGTGGGCACATTTATTGCATATGATCTATGGTGACAACTTATTTTTGCTCACTGCCCTTCATCCTACACCATTCTGTGAAGCTGCAGAGATGTCAGTGTGTCTTGTATGAGTCAGCTGGTAGCACTGAAAGAAAAGACATCTGATTTATTACCTCTATTTTTATCTTTCCTAAACTCCTTCTAGCCATGTGCGCTCCTTTTCTTCGGCTTTTCTTGAGTAAAATAAAGTAAATTATTATCTGTAGTAACATACAGAGCAAACATGACACGTGATGATGGAAAACCTTATAACCTAAACACTATGTAACTTATACAAGGTCCAATGTCAGATTATGGTCATGCCATAAGGATCCAAAGGAAAACATGATCCGCAGTGTGCGAAGTGTCCAACATGAGTACAGATAAACTACCGTATTATGCAGTCATACTTCCTGCAGAGGAAAAATACTGTAGCAGCTCGCCAGCTTTACAATTATATGTACCTGCCCGCAAGAGACGATGACTAAAGAACATTCATTAAACGAGGCTTAGCAAAGCCTCCACAACAAACTTGTAGCATGCAACGGTATTAGTGTATCTTGACGCCACCAGGAACTCCTGGTGGAGTCAAGATTGACACTGTTGCAACGCCCCCTGTAGCTGATTGGCTCCAGAGGTGCTTTGGCTTCAGGTTCTGGAAGGGCAGTAAAGATGTAGAGAAAAGTGATACAGCCCAGGTGCAGAAGGCATACAACGTGGCCATCTGTACCAAGGGCTTCAACGCCAGTGATACTTAATGACACAGAGGAGCAGATGTATCCATATATCTTGTAACATATGTTATCACATAACTAAGATATTTGGAAATGGCTCTGTTCACATTTACACTCTAGATTTCTGTTGTTTGGTCCCATCTTAGGAGCCAAACATGAAAAATGATGCCGGGTCCAGCTCTTCACTGGCATGGCCGGTGCCCCTCGGACCTCATTGACTAGAATGGGATCTGTTGGGTCTCCATCATGCAGTCTGGACAATAGAGCTCGGCATACTGCACTATTCCGGGCTGGAGCCTCTGCAGCAGATATAAACAGAGCCGAGACACCTCTTCTGCGTCCTGTCTTCCAGAAGGAGCAGTACATGCTTGTGGTGTCTCGGTGAGGAGGACTAACAATGTGAAGACGGTTAGAGCGGCTGTAGAATATGTCATTGTATTAGAGTAGGCAATGCTAGATTGTAAATGGAATGTTTCAAGACAGCATATCCATCCTAATATTATAAATGTGGAAGTAACTGTCTTTTTGTCTGTTTGTTACCTTTTCGCGGCTAATCTGCTGAAGCGATTTTGATGATATTTGGCAGGGAGGTAGCTTGCTTTTTGAGCAAGGACATAGGCTATGTTATATCCCAAAAACTTATAGAGTTCTCTAGGGAGTGCGACAAGACTGATTTAGGCGGAGGGGAAGGGGGTGTACATCATACGCTAGGCCTGCCTAAACGGGCAGACACGTGAGGGCAGACATTGTTGCCGCACGCATGTGATTATTAAACTAGCAGGGATACCCAGCGTTGCCCGGAATAAAAAACTGAACAAAGACACATTAACATGGATTGAGATTTTTAAAGAAAATCTGTGTTGCCCATAGCAACCAATCACAGTGCAGCTTTTATTTTATCTCAGCAGTATAATAAATCCCAACCAATCACAGCGCAGCTTTTATTTTATCTCAGCTGTGTAAGAAATGGTTTCCTTTTGTAGTATTTGACAGTATTTCCTATCCATTTTTTGGTCTTGAACATGTTTTCCTCCTGGGCAGCTGTATGCGGCGGCTCACGTGTATACAGCCCACAAACCTTTATATCCTAGCCAAAGATGACAAGACCAACAACGTACAGAACTGTGCTGACATAGCATACTGCAGTTGCGTTCCTTTCACTATTTTTTTTAACTTTTTACGTTTCAGCAAAACACAGATTTGATTAAGAAAAATACAAATTTCATGCGGACGAAGTAGCGGGTAACAAGCTAGTAGTGAATAAATGTGTAATACACAGTTACAATGGAGACATTAGTCCTGCAACATCCCCTCTCTATATATGAACTTGTAGATAGAAAGACAAGATTGATGTTTTTAGCATTTGTAAGCCAATTATTTGCGTCTGATTTCCTGCTGTACCAACCTGATAACCGTGACTGGTTGGAAGTTATCCTTCCTTATAGATGCTGCACATTCTACATTGTGATGTTACAGATACTATACTGCGATCTGGGACTGCTCCCTCGGCACCGGTCCCCGGTGAGCTCATTACTTAACCACAGCAGGTCACCACCAAGTGCTGCCAAACACCATGCGCAATAATAGGATACATGGCAGCCTGCTTGTCTCACTGCCTCATGCTCCATCAGAACATAGTCAACTTCTGGCCTTACTAGAAGGCCTTCCAGAGCGGGCAACATTTATACCCATCTATACAAGTTTTGTAAGATTCTTCAAAGTAAAACATGACAAATATGGCATCCATTAATGTGTACAATGCTGCGAGTCTTCCGGTTGCTATTGGCACTGCGCATGTGTAAGGGCTGCGTGTGATACGTGGAGGAATAGAGCATGCTGCAATTTATTTCTCCTACATATCACTCAGGTGTGAATGAAAGAATGAAAGTCCATCAACTTTCATTGCCTCCCTTTACCGTGTGTTGCACACGGGACATACACGATACACCCGTGTAAATGAGCCCTTATTGTTGTTCTTTATGAATACTAGTCCCCACTTTGGGAACCGCCTGTGGTCCCCTGTACTCATATACTTTGCATATTGGCTGTCTTTTGTTTTTAATTGTTTTAAGCTGTGTCCAGAGATGCCCATGCTTTAATAAAGGCTGTTTCTGTTAGACTTTTACTACTTTTGGGTGTGTGCTACTTTTTGGATGTAGCTTTTTGTGCGATTTCCCTTCAGGGTGCATCCACATGGGTGAGTGCAATGCGATTTTTCTTTAGCCCACATAAGAATTAATGGACAATTCTGAAGCGAGAATCGCTGAAAAATAGGTCAAGCAGTGATCTTTCTATCTTGGACCATTGGTCCGCGAGAAAAATCATTTGTGAATAAACATATAAAAATCAATAGGCTATTTTCATGTGCGAGATTCGTCCATATCGCAGTCAGAGGGAACTCACACGTGAAACTCACCCATGCGAATGCACCCTCACATTGCATACTTGACGCGTGGCATGCAGTGAATTACGTATGTGTGAAGCCGGCCTTACTTGACTGGATGTGTCCGGCAGCTGCTAAACACTCTTGCCTACATAGACATTTATCAGTAAGATATATATATATATATATTATATATATATATATATATACACACATACACACACACATAACCTTTGTGACAAGTCTTCCAGATAGGTGTCCGATCACCTAGTGTCTGGTTGATGAGCCATGCATTCACCAACTCTCCGCTGAATCCAAGGACATCACCCTTTTTTCTGCAGATCAGTGGGGTCCCAGCTGTCTAATCCCACCGGTCTGAATATTAGGACATGCCTGATCGGACTAATCTCTGTTGAGACTCTGCACAGAGTGGGGTTGGCAACAATCAATATGCTGAGTTAGAGTCTCTTCATATGGTCAGTATTGTTTCCTTCGATATAGGTCAAACCGCCCGACTGTTGTCCACTGTTCTGTCTAGATACAAACATGCTTCTTCATGTGATCTCAGCTCGCCACTCTTGTGAGGGTCAGACTATTAGTCCAGCGGTTAAGTGGAGGAGCTTCATAAGTAGTCATAAAGTCCCCGGTGTTCCAGACTCCACATCAATCACAGATACAAGATCAGGGCAGTTTAGGAACAGACATTAGAACACAAGAAACACAATTATGTAGCAACTTTAATCTACAGGAAGACAACATCCCAGAGAGATCAAAGCCGCTACAAATGGAAGAGAAGCGGAGAGCAATATGGAGTGACACTTTCAGAAGCAGCTAAACCAGCTTGTCACATACAGGTTGGCTTTCTCACTAAATCCATACATCCTGGTCGTTAAGCTTTCTGCTGCGGAGATGAATGTATTTATCAATTACTGCTAAACATTTAGCCAAACAACAAATACATCAACTGGGCTAGACACATTGTCACTTATGTTTACTGTCCTCCCATAATACCAAAAATCAGAGGATGAGACCTCTAGATACGCGGAACACAAAAGGCAAACCAACAGGGTAACGCCATCATTAAACACCATAACAAAACCAAGGAGCGTCCCAAAACCCGGAGCACACCTACCCATACAGCGGGAAAAATAGCCATTAAATTAGATACAAAAGCTGCTAGTGAATTGATGATATAAAGAGTGCAAATAACATTAGAACTGTATGACACAATTCATTCTAATATTGTACCCCTCAGATATTGGACCAATATCAGGAGTATAGATACAAAATCATCCCAATTGGTCATTGCTCCCTCCCCAATGTGTGTTTAGATGCGCAAAAATGACACCGCAAAAGACAGAGCATCAGCGACTGAACACGGTGACTGATTTTATACGCGGCCAGAAAGGATAGGTCTTGCCTTATCTTTCGGGCGATATACGCTGGCAGCTCCCATAGGATTCGCCAGCCATGTGGACGAGATTTGTCAAAAAATCTCCTCCACACAGGACGGCCAATCCGTCGCAGCAAAGCTGGCACTGCGGCGCGGATTCCCTGACCGCAGCATGTCAATTTTTGTTTTCTGTTGTGGCTGCGCTCTCCTCTACGGGAGCACCATCTGCAATAAAAAAGCATGCAGCCGAGCCGCTCCGAAACCCGTGTCCAAGTGCAGCGTGTTTCGAAGCTGCACTTTCCTGGTAGGAAATCTCGTGGTTTTTCGCTGTGGCCAAACCGCAAGATTTCCGGCGGGATTCCACCCTGTGTACTTTTTCTTGTAAGTCAATAATGTGCTATTCACAGACGGTAACAGGACACTGCAGTGTTGATTGTATGGAAATGAGGCTCACAAAAGTGTAAGGCTAAATTTACACAAGAGAGTGCAATATCGGTAGAGTTTCATACTAATATCGCAATTTTAAACATGCGGTTTTTCTACGCGTTTTCTAACGCATGAAATAGCATGTTGCTATTAAAAAAAAAATCGCAATCTCATGAAAATCGCATGTGAGTTTGATGCAATTTTTGGGGGGCTCCCATGTAAAATAATGAGCAATTTCTGAATAGAATCGCCCCAAAATAGGACACGCTGCGATTTTTCTATCTTGCAGCATGGATGTGAGAGAAAATCTCCCGTGTAAATGTACTCATTTAAAGTAATCAGTTCTTTTCCCACTTGGTTATGTTTCTAGCGGCATACAATCTCCTGCAGTGCACCCCGGTAAGTAGTCCTCCTAATGCTGCTGCGCTCGCACTGCATGGTCCAGGATGCTCCTGAGCTCCTCTGCTCCCCTTCACCGCTGAAGAAAGCTGTGAGTCATCCGCTGAGCTGGCAGGGGCATCCGGACCTCATGGATATCCCAGACTGCTTGTTGGTTTTATTAAAAGTACAGCTGCTAAAAATGTAAGTGAGCTGGTGCATCACTCAGGACCCCCGGCACTAGACTATGAGGCCCACAGGGCCACATTCCCTTTATTATGAGCAACTAAGAAAATAAAATTCACTAAATACAGTATAAGGGCGCCCACCCACTGGCGTTTGCGATTTCCGTGCGTGAAAAACGCCGCGTTTTCGCGGCGTTTCCATTAATTTCCATTGACTTTCATGGGTGCATTAGGAGAAAAATAAGGACACATATGCAACTGACAGTTCCTATGTTAAAAAACGCCACGCAACGCAACGCAAAACGCCAGTGGGTGGGAGTACATTCAATTCTAATTGCACTTGAGAAAAAACGCAAAACGCAGAGAAACGCAAATCGCCAGTGGGTGGGCGCCCTAAGGAGGACAATCCCCAGGGAATCCCTGAGTGCACTACTGAGTACTTAAGATGCACCTAATTCTTCAAAATGTCACATGCAAAATGTAACACGCGCAGAGTGTTATGGCAGCAGAAATCCAGCCCTAAGCTCTTGCTAATGACCTGAAGGTTGTGAGTTCAATCACAGCATGTTTCAGGTAGCCGGCCCAAGGTTGACTCAGCCTTCCATCCTTCTGGGGTCGGTAAAATGAGTACCCAGCTTGGTGGGGGTGGGGGGGGGGGGGAGTAAAAAAGTTACCTGAATGTGCTGCAAAATAATTTGGCGCTATACAAAATAACAAGATTTTTATTTATTATGCAACTTTTTAAAAAAGTCGCATATTATAAATCAGGTCTACACCATTGTGCCATCTAAACCATGCCCACAAATTTAGACCTGGTGCACAATGTTCATAAATCCGTTGCAATGTAACTAGACCAGAAAAAGTTGCATTTTAGGACAAAATGCAGAGGCAACAGTTTTGATAAATCTCCTCCTAAATGTTTAAAATAGAAGAAAAACACCGCCAAAACTAACGTGTGTATGAAGGAGGCCCTATAATGGCCAATTCGGATCAGATTTATGCTATAAATTTTTATTATATGAGGGTGACATAGAAATTGTACAATCCTTCTTTCTGCTGCTCTCATCCAACTTGCATCCACAATATGCTGACTTGGCAGAACCATAATTATCAGCCGAGCGGACGTAATTGGGAGTGAGTAAAGTTCCCCACACTAAGCACTCTGAGGGACACAAACAGTAACAACCTAGCTGTACTCCAACCAGAGAAAATACTCCAGCTCAGCAAATACAGCAGAGATCTCCAAACTAAGGCAAGCCTCGGCGCTCGCAGCCCCACTACCTACTAAACGCAAATTCATTGTGAAAAGTTTATGTTTCTCCCACCTGCTTGGTGTAAGGAAGTTACAGCGCGGCAACTGGATATGTCGGAGCCTGAATGCCAAAAGTATTAAACGTCACATATTTGTTTAAATGCCAGCCATGCTTGAAACGCAGAACGGGGAAACGGGCTCTCAGCTGGGAGCTACAAAAGAACCTTATTTAGGAAATTCTGAAGAGTCACAGAGGCCATGTGAAATGGGAACAGAATAATATGAATGTATCTAGATGTCAAAGAGCAAGGAACGTCAGTATATAGAGCAGATAATAACCACCGTACAGCATGCAAGTCGGTATGGTAAGACTTAAAGCGCTACTGCTATAAATGTAACATCGCCACTCATCCTCTATACATATGGCATTTGTCTGAAAATCAAAGACGTAGAAGTGGTACCAGCAGCACTCAGGGGTCTCCCTCATGTACAATCACATCCTTAGATGTACCTTTACCTCGAGCGACATTGCCTTTAGCGAGTACCTGCCCGCTCGAGACGAAAGGTTCGGGTGCCGGCGCGGGGGAGCGATGAGTAGCGCCAGTCAGCAGGAGGGAGCGGGGAGGAGAGAGAGATCTCCCCTCCGTTCTGCTCCGCTCTCCCCCGCAGCTCCCTGCCCGCCGCCGGCACCCGAACCTTTCGTCTCAAGTGGGCAGGTACTCGCTGAAGGCAATGCTTGCTCGAGCAATTGCCTTTAGGGAGTATACTCGCTCATCTCTAGTCCACATAAAAGCAACGTTTCGACTTGCATGAGGTCTTTGTCAAGCTCGGTTGTTGCCCGAGGTGGTCCACTAGGTAAGCCCCATCAACTGCTGATTCATGCCGTCTATATTACCTTACGGTACATTTGGGTGGAACGATTAGGCTGCGTTCACACAAGGCTGGTACGGGTTCCGAAGTGGGTTTCATTGCGAATTCCTGTGGAGAATTCACTCCCTCAGCAGCGGAGACGGCGACATAATTGACATGTTGCGGATTTGAATTCTGCGCCGCAAGTCAATTTCCTCACTGGTGGGTTATTTCCGCAGCTTGCGAATGAGATTTTCAAAATCTTGCCCACTTTGGTGCTACTGTAAATGCAGCGGAATTTCCGTACAGACGGTCCGCACAGACATTCCACGACAACTCCACCCCGTGTGAACCCAGCGCCAAAAATATTGCTAAATCGTTCAGTGTAAACATGGCCAGCAATCAATGATGAACGATAATTAGTTCACTTATTTCATGCAAGCACGAAAATCATCACTGGCTCGTTCGCTAATCGTTGCGATCTAAATACCAATTGTTACTGTTGAATCCTATGATATACCGCAGCAGATATCTCAGGGGCGGTGAGAGGTTTTTTTAAGAACACAATCTCTACCAGAAGCCATTTATATATACATATACATACCTGCTAACAGTATATAATGATGTTTGATCTCTAGGTAATGAGGCTGTTGGAGGATATTGTGACAACTGTTGATATTACTTGGATCCTTGTGATATATCTTACATGCTTTTTGAAATAAAGGATCTCTGTGGGGAAGGATATTCACAAAAAGGGCCTGACTAGAGGAATGCAGACTGTGACCCTGGAGGCAGCGGGGCAGAACTTACTAATGGCATCAAGCCAGGCTTTCCAAAAGCAGGGTCAGGGCCGTCATCCTTAGCATCTACATAAAAGAGGAGAATGTTTTTCTATATGTAGAGAATAAGAGGAAAGAGGAGATTTACATCCCTACATAATATAAACTATTGGAGCTGATTACATACTTGTATTGTATTATGTTATATTAACATACTGCATGGTGGGTGCTGTTAAAAATAAAAAACATGTCAGAATGGCAGATTTTGTCTCCAGAAAAAATGGAATAAAAAGCAATCAAAATGTTACATATTCCCAAAAACTGGATAAATGAAGACTAGAGCTTATCCCGCAAAAAACGAGCCCTTATAGAGCTCAGTTGATGGAAAAATAAAAATACTACAGCTCTTGGAATGTGAGGACACAAAAGGAAATGTTTGAAAAAAAATTCGTCTACAATTTTGGACACTCCGTAAAAATGAAATCCAAAAAAACTAATGGCAGAATTTTTTTCCCCACTCCCTCTAAAAAAATGTATTAAAAGTTATACATTATATGTACCCAAAATAATGCCATTACAAATACAACTTGTCCTGCAAAAAAAAAAAATCCCATATGGCTATATAGCGACGGAAAAATGAAAAATGTATGGCTTTAGGAATGCTACAATGAAAAAAACTGAAAAATGAGTTGGTCACTGAGGTGCAAACAGGCCACTTGGCCACTAAGGGGTTAAGTTAAATTGTTGCAGAAAGTTATAACCCTCAAGTTAAAGCTTGTTGCATCTGTATGTTTACAGCCTTGAAGCAAATATCGTACGTCTTAGTAATGGGAAGAGCTAGTTGTTGCCACATAACTGATGGTTGAACAGTTATCATTACTCCCTGCCTAATTACCATGCCCAGCAATGATATATATATATATATATATATATATATATATATATATATATAGGTAGAAGCTGGCTATGGAAGGTCCAGCAGGTAGATGACTCTGTAGGGTCTCTCAGCACCTTACCTAATCCATCAATATCCGGCAATACTGGAGCTACACTTACAATGGTTATCCAGGGAACATTCTTTTGCCAACACCTGTACAGACTGTACCAACAAAAAAGAAGGCATATTCACCTCTCCTGTCGCTTTCACACCTTTGGTGCCCAGACCCCCGCTGGTCTTCATTTACAGGCGCACAATGATGTGACCGTTGCAGCATTTCATTGCCTCAAGTGAGTCAGTGATTGGCTGCAGCAGTCTCATGGCCTGTCAGTGACGTCATCGCTGGCTCCCTGCACCCAGACATGATGACCAGTAGGGGGCCAGGGAGCAGAAGTACAGGAGGAGAGATGGAGGAATCACTTTTTTAATGTTTGTACAGTAGCCTGAGTAGTTTGGGGGGGGCGGAGGGGGAAGAGTCCCCAGATAATCCCCTTTAAAGCTTCTACAATGTACACGGATCTACATCTGTCTACCGGAGTAAAGGTCTATTCACATCCACATCAGAAGATCCGTTTGGAGCCTCCATCACTGAATTCCGTTAAAGACAGGATGGAATGCAAAATTATTTCGGCCTGTAAGAATATGTCAAATGGACAGATGGAAGCCTAAAAGACCCCATTATAATCAGTGGGGTCCGTTCAGCGCCATTCATTTCTGTCACATGACAGCGCCATTCGATCACTGGGTGCTCCCATAACAGAGCAGGAACACGAAACCTAAAAGTGACAAAGTGGGCGAGCCTAAGAGCATGTGCCAACTATAACAGCGTTATCACAGGAAATCACCAGGTTTCTACATCCATGCTCCATGATGGTCCATGTAATGCACGGCAGCCATCAGGTCTACACGTCACTATCAGGAAACGTCTTTGCGGACAGTAAAATGCCTGGATGTCTGGAGAGGATAGAACTCGCACTGAGAAAAGCTGTCAGAGATGATCAAAAGTTCAACCAGCTTTCAGCGAAATCACGTGTGACCATCTGGTGGTGAGGGCATCTAACCGTATAGGCAGCAGGTTCGTAACTACCAGGATAGCCAGCTGTTGACAGGGTGCCATCAGACAAAGACTCAGACCTCATGCACACGGTCCGATCATTGCTGCGGAATCCAGAGCGGGCGTCCACCTCGGGATTTCGCAGCATTAACCCTCCATAGCATGCTATGGAAAAATGATTCTTCATGCACACGAGCGGAACCAATTGCGACTGATGAAAAATCGCAGCACACTTCATTTTCCTGTGCTTCCAGCACAGACGGCTTCCATTGAAGTCAATGAAAGCTGTCCGACCCGTCCACAATTGACATTGTGGAGGGGCCACGGATTCCGTGGGAAAAGCAGAAGTTTAAAAAAAAAATCTGTACTGTGCAAGTCCGATGGAGAACCGTACGGACCATCTGCAGTACAGAGAAGCCGGAAGAAGACAGGTCCGTGCGGGCACCAGCGAAGAAGATGACAGGTACGCAGGGTCACCCGCCGCAGTCAGGGCCGGATGCTGCGTGGGAATCCACAGTCAGAATTCGGACCTGCCGTGTGCATGAGGCCTTATTGTATAAATCACGTTTTTTATGTTAAGCATATTTCTAAAAATTCTTGTTTTTTTAAATTGCTGATGTCATAATAAATATTTTAAAAAGACCGCAATATCCTGCAGTTTTCACACTGACCACTGAACCTAATAGAGAAAACTTTTCAGCAGTCATCTCTTATTATCATCACAGGCGGGATTACAGTAAAGATAAGATATATGGTCACAGCTCACCTCCACTCCCTCCCTGCACAATGACCTCAGAGCATGCCTACAAATAGTCTCCCAAAGACACCAATGAGTCCCCTCCTGCCCTTTGTATGAATGACTATAAAAGACTTTTCAGAAAGTTCCTAAGGGCAGGGAAGGGGCTAACATTAAAAACTAAGCAGTACTCAGTTCTTGTAACTGTGGTCCCCTTAGTGCCAGCCTAAGAAGCTCTCTGCAGTGTTCTCGTGCCGTTCTTCCTTTAAAGAACCACTGCAGCCAATCACCGGTCTCAGAAGTCATGTGTGCATGAATGGCATGTGACCGCTGAGCTCAGAGATTGGCTGCAACAGTCACGTGACCGTTGCAGGAGCTCCCAGGACCTGTGCGGCAGGGATCAGAGCAGCTGCACTGAACTAGAGGGGCATTTAATTTTGCTTAATTTTTTTTAATTTCAGCCCATTCCCCGCCCTTAAGAACGTTTTGAAAACTCCTTTAAAGAAGTTATCCCCTATGAACTATCTCTTTCAGAGGCACTGGACATGTCCTCCCATAATGTTCTCATCATAGGGGTCCTGTGGGAACCCGCATGTGGAATCCAGCTCTGCCGTGTGCAGCCGGCCTACGTTGAATATGAACACCATTTTCTATCTCTTACTGGGGCATTAGCCATATTTTTTTAAAGGGAACCTGCCACATCATATAAGCACCATAACCACGCCCACCGCTGCGCACGGACTGACCAAGAGCCAACATCCACCGATGCCAGTGCAAGAACAGGGAAAATAATACCTACCCCGAAAATAAGCACTACCCTGATTTATTGGGATTTTCAGGGAGGCTTGAAGTCCGAAAATAAGCCCTAGTTACATTACATTTAAAAAAAGCAATGCACCTCCTGCTGCTCTCTGGAGCTCCGGCAGGTTTCCTGCAGTCCTCGGCCACCTACATAAGATTGCTTCAAGGTTACGGGATTCATAAATCCCACCTCCGTGAAGTGATGGGTCTGATTGGCTGAGCAGCGCTTGAGAACCAATCAATGCAGAGCTTGATGAGCCAATGTGATGGCTGTGATTGGTTCATCGAGCGCTGCATTGATTGGCTGAACAGCGCTCAAGAACCAATCACAGCCTTTAATTGTGGAGGCAGGATTTATGAATTGGTCAATCAATGCGCGGCTCAACCAATCCATAAATCCCGTTTCCATAAAGTGATGGTTGTGATTAGTACTCGAGCTCTGCTCAGCCAATCGGTGCAGCACTGGATAAACCAATCAGAGCCATCGCATTGACTGGCTGACCAGCATTCGAGAACTAATCAGAGCCATCGCTTCCTGGAGGCGGGGTTTAGGAATCCCGTAACTGGGAAGCGATCTTCAGTGCGCAACCGAGGACTGCAGGAAACCTGCCGGAGCTCCGGAGAGCAGCGGGAGGGACGTGGACTGAGCATGGTAGGTACGTAAAATAAAACATCCCCTGAAAATAAGACCTAGTGCCTATTTTGCAGCAAAAATTTATATAGGATGTAGTTTACGGTGCTCCCAGGACATAACAAGTTCCTTTCCTACATTTGCGCACACAGGGCATGTTCATTGGCGCACAGCAGACAAACGCGCCCTGATCTAGATGGGTATTTATCATCATGAGGTCCACGTGTTCTTTTTTCACAGAATTACACAGTGTATTGCACATTTACGTACGCATTCAGTGGGCATTTGCGCACCTCCCATAGACTTCTATGGGGAACTTGTATAAAAGTAGAGAATGCGCCATTTTGTTTCCACGTGCGTGATATACACACGCAAAAAAGAGAAGTGAAAACAAACTCATTGAAATCAATAGGTTCTATTCTCTGCATAATGAACGCGCAAATACGCCGGTGTGAAGCCGCCCTAAGGGTGCAAGTGTGACGCCAGAGCTGACCCCCCATCTGCGCCGCGCCATACGACCGTCACACTTTGTGGGGTTTCTCCCCTCGCACACGGCAGCTGTCTGCGGGGCACACAGTGTTATGGAACGCCATTCATATAAACGTAGGCGTACAACAGAACCCGGAGCCGCTGACACCCATCCTGGGCACAATGCCGGCGGGAGCAGAGGATAGCATTCATGTGCACATAATAATGGGGATAACATTCACAGAAACATGCCGAGAACAGCCGTGTCATGGGGGACATAGTCGTCATACAGAGACATGTAGGAGGGGCGCTCTGAGACTAACGTCCCCCGTATCATGTGGTACACGACATCCGCTGTTGGTGGTGGGGCAGAACAGTATGAAGCTTCTCACCAATATTTGATACATTTTGAGGGGAGAGGTGTGTTGTGTGAGCCACAGGTCTCTTCATATACTGTACACGTGTGACCGTGGTGAGGCTATCTGTATACTGTACATGTATGAACGAGGTGAGGGCTATGTGTTTTACTGTACATGTATGACCGTAGTGAAGGCTGTGTGTATACTGTACATGTATAACCGTGGTGAGGCTATCTGTATACTGTAGATATATGACCGTAGTGAGGGCTGTCTGTATACTGTACATGTATGACCATGCTGTGGGCTGTCTGTATACTGTACATGTATAACTGTAGTGAGGGCTGTCTGTATACTGTACATGTATGACCACAGTAAGGGCTGTCTGTATACAGTACATGCAGCACATATATGACCCTAGCGAGGGCTGTGTGTATATTGTACATGTATGACCGTTGTGAGGGCTGTCTGTATACTGTACATATATGACCGTAGTGAGGGCTGTCTGTATACTGTACATATATGACCACAGTGAGTGCTGTCTGTATACTGTACATTTATGACCATGGTGAGTGCTGTCTGTATACTGTACATGTATGACCGTAGTGAGAGCTGTCTGTATACTGTACATGTATGACCATAGTGAGGGCTGTCTGCATACTGTACATGTATGACCACAGTGAGTGCTGTCTGTATACTGTACATGTATGACCATGGTGAGGGCTGTCTGTATACTGTATATGTATGACCATGGTGAGGGCTGTCTGTATACTGTACATGTATGACCGTAGTGAGAGCTGTCTGTATACTGTACGTGTATGACCACAGTGAGGGCTGTGTGTATACTGTAGATGTATGAACGCAGTGAGGGCTGTCTGCATACTGTACATGTATGACAGTAGTGAGGGCTGTCTGCATACTGTACATGTATGACCGTAGTGAGGGCTGTCTGTATACTGTACATGTATGACCGTAGTGAGGGCTGTCTGTATACTCTACATGTATGACCACAGTGAGGGCTGTCTGTTTACTGTACATGTATGACCGTAGTGAGGGCTGTGTGTATACTGTACATGTATGAATGTAGTGAGGGCTGTCTGTATACTGTACATGTATGACCATGGTGAGGGCTGTGTGTATACTGTATATGTATGACCGCAGTGAGGGCTGTCTGTATACTGTACATGTATGACAGTAGTGAGGGCTGTCTGTATACTGTACATGTATGACCATGGTGAGGGCTGTGTGTATACTGTATATGTATGACCATGGTGAGGGCTGTCTGTATACTGTACATGTATGACAGTAGTGAGGGCTGTCTGTATACTGTACATGTATGACCGTAGTGAGGGCTGTCTGTATACTGTACATGTATGACCATGGTGAGGGCTGTCTGTATACTGTACATGTATGACCATAGTGAGGGCTGTCTGTATACTGTACATGTATGACCATAGTGAGGGCTGTCTGTATACTGTACATGTATGACCGTGTAGTAACATAACACGATTAGTTTCGGCGTGACCCTTGTATACATATGTTACACAGACATGTCTACAGGATGACTCAGTGTCCATCCTCCAGGATACAGTGTACCCCACAGACCTGCCCCGTCCTGCGGTCATACATGTAGTGTATGTGCAGAGCATTCTCCCTGTATGTAGTATGTCCTCCTACACGACAAGCACTAATAATAGCACCATGATGGCAGGCAGGCATACAGGGCCGGCCCGCACTACATTACACAGCAGCCCCCTCCCCCAGCACCCTGCCCGAGGAAGCACTGACACCCAGCAGCGGGACAGGGAGCGGCTGACACATGGAAATCCCTGCCTCACACACCAGCGCAGGCCCGGCACAGCGCCACCCGCTCCCGGCGGCCACATCTCCTCCGGCCGGGGGCCCCGCAGCGCAGGCCCGGGCCCCGACACAAGCCCGCTCTTACCTCCTGGCAGATGTCTGCAGGGTGACAGCGAGCAGCCGAGCCGTGCAGCCTATGGATGGCAGCAGGAAGGCGGATCTGCTGTTGTCACTGAGCCAGGAGCAGGGGGGAGGAGAGCGGGAGGGACCAGGAAACTTGTCAACTTTCCTCCACTCCAACTGCACTCAGGGGGGTGGCAGCTGCAGGCTGGACGGTCACAGTTATGTCCTGCACTACTAAGGACTGCAGTGTAGTGTGTGGCAGGTAGGCACACGGGCGGCAGCGCCATGAAGTGACATTTGTATTAGGTCCTCCACAACTGCACACACATGTATAACACAGGAGGACAGTGCAGGAACACATGTGCAGGGTGACATGACAGACCTCTGCTTGGTGTATTTACTGCCCAGTAGCTGGGCCACCATGGCAGTGTGATGATGGGGGGATATCTGCTGAACAACATGGAGGCATGAGCGGCATACACAGAAATAGCTTCATGACCAGATTCCATAGAACCACAGGTTGGTCCTTTCCTCATGGACCTCACATAGACGGAGCTGCAGAAGTGACTCAAGAGCCATTTTCCCATAAAGTTTCCTAATCCCATAGGATGTGTCCCCTTACATACCGTGTCCCATATAGCTGTGCATTAAAGGGACGTATGGAATAATAACTATACAATTTGCAAGAACACAAGTATGCAGGGGGTCCAACCGCGCATCTTGCAACGCACAAAACTCGCACAAGATTCACAGTCATATGAATGTAGCCTCACTTTGTCACTCCCAATCCTGACCGCCTCTATCCAGTATCGAGGGGAGGACAAGGGATGGTGGTCTCATCTTGGCCAGCTGCTGCCGTGTATCCCTCCCCTACTGTCAGAAACGGCCTGTGACAGTGAACTGTGCATGGATATTGTTGTATTATGTCGCCATCGGAAGTTAGGGGTGGCAACATAACACAGCAGTGTCAAAAAATGTTAACGCCCCCAGCTTCTGATTGGCTGGGGGTGTGTTTCATCTACAAAGTGTCGTCCTGAGGACCGCGGCACCAGGAGCATCTGTGACAACGGTACATGGGCAGAAACTGTAAGCATGGGACCGGGCGTGACAGAGCAGAAAGCCAGTCGGCAGCTGGGGACACACCACACAGGCGGTGGCCGGGACAGAGGCGTCATCCTCTGGGCGGCCAGGACGCATCAGACAGAAGCAGCATGGGACCGAGCACAGCTACGCCTCAAGGGATGGAGCACAAACGCGCTGGCTGGGAGCTCCGGTGAGAGTCAAAGCTGCAGCGTGTGCATTGCTTTTTGCCCGCAGGCTTAGATTATAAACTGTAAATGCTGCCATGTTATAGCTGTAATAAGGCAGCATTTACAGCTCATAATCTAAGCCTAACTGGAAAACGACCCCTAAGCCTGCAGGGCAGGCAAAAAGCAATGCACACGCTGCTACGACCTTCAAGCCTTGACTCATTCGGGAGCTTGGGGCATTCCTGCATCCAAGCTCTGTGAAACCCCTAGCTTCTGGTGGTGTCAAGATACAATAATACCCTGCACATGTCTGTTTTCAGGACTTGCATGTACAAGCAGGCACTGACTTCAGTCTGGTGTCCATATTGCGTGGCGGTGGGATTATTTGGAGAACGACGGGCGTTGTGTGGAGGACGACGGGTGTTGTGTGGAGGACGACGAGTGCTGTGTAGAGGAAGAAGGGGGTTGTGTGGAGGACGACGGACGTTGTGTGGAGGACAACGGAGGTTGTGTGGCGAACGATGGGGGTTGTGTGGAGGACGACAGAGGTTGTCTGGAGGACGACGGGGGTTGTAAGTAGTTGTGGGTGCCTTCACACTTGTGATAAAATTGCACAATTTTTCACATGATGCAAGAGTGAGTAAAAACGCAGAATTATTAAAACAATGATTTTCAATGGTTTCATTCCAATTTAAGATGTCTTCGATCTTGTTACAATAAGAAAAATCAAAGCCCTATTTTTCTGCGCTTTGCAAATTTTTATTGCTCCTGTTTCCTTATGGAGCCTCCTTTTTATTGCAACCCACGAACTTGCGATTTCCATGCGATGCAGTGCGTTTTAAGGGTGCCCACCCACTAGCGTTTTTTTTCACTGCGAAATTCGCAGGGTTTTTTTTTCTGCAGGGGGTCTATGGGACTTGTAATGTAAAAATCGCGATCGCGCAAAATTGCAAGTTTACCGCGATATCACGATTTTGCACGATCGCGATTTTAGCTTTGCATGTCCCATAGCCCAAAGACCCCTGCAGAAAAAAAAAAATGCTGCGAATTTCGCAGTAAAAAAACGCTAGTGGGTGGGCACCCTAAGCATTAGAAAGTCCTATTGAATTTCACACTTAAAAAATCGCGCAATTTTATCGCGCAAAAAAGCTGCAGGCAGCAGTGATGCGATGCAATATTATTGTCAGGAAAAAGTATCACTAACGCTCAAGAAATCGTGAGAACAAGGATGCGATTTTGCTGTGATTTTCTCAAGTGTGAAGGAGCCCTCAAGCAGACATCCTGCACACAATGCACGTCTTCTTAAGATGGCCTGTCTGCTGGCTTCCTCAATGACTCAAGAAGCTTAATTAAAAGAGACCAGTGTGTGTGTGGGGGGGGAAGCATGATTGGCTCATGTATGCAGCAGAGAAAGGTGATTTGGTGCGTGTATGCAATGCGGGATCGGGATCAGTGATTGGCTCATGTATGCAGTGTGGGATCACGATCAGTGATCGGCTCATGTATGCAGTGGGGGATCGTGATCAGCGATCGGCTCATGTATGCAGTGGGGGATTGTGATCAGTGATTGGCTCATGTATGCAGCAGAGGAAGGTGATTTGGTGCGTTTATGCAATGCGGGATCGGGATCAGTGATTGGCTCATGTATGCAGTGTGGGATCACGATCAGTGATCGGCTCATGTATGCAGTGGGGGATCATGATCAGTGATCGTCTCAGGTATGCAGTGGGGGATCGTGATCAGCGATCGGCTCATGTATGCAATGGAGGATCGTTATCGGCTCATGTATGCAGTGGGGGATCGTGATCAGTGATCAGCTCATGTATGCAATGGGGGATCGTTATCGGCTCATGTATGCAGTGGGGGATCGTGATCAGTGATCGGCTCATGTATGCAATGGGGGATCGTTATCAGCTCATGTATGCAGTGGGGGATCGTGATCAGTGATCGGCTCGTGCAGCGGGGGAAGGCTTGTATATGGTGCAGGGTGTCCCAGAGGAGACATGTGCGACCTGCATATGGATGTTGGGGGACAGGATATCATTATACTACGTCAGGGGGGGACTAGGTATGATTGTACTATGTCCAAGGGGTGGGGACGATGGAGACTGAATATAAGCACGCTGACTCTCGCTAGTGCATGTGTTTCTTGACAATCACCAAGCTGCACTTGCAAGTGCAGGTGAAGCTCAGCAATCAGTGATATTGATGCTTGTACCTAACGATGTTAGGTCCCATCGAAAACAATGGGAGATGCGATGTGAGGGCATGCCACGTGAAAACGGCCCAAGGCTAGATTAATACTGATGTGTTTGCACACGCAAAATTTACACACACAATACGTGAAAAATAGAAAACATTGATTTCAATGGATTTGCGTATTCTCCTGCGCATTTTTCGGTCACGCAAAAAGAACACAGCATGATCTATTTCCACGTGCATTGTGCACCAACGGTTCCCGTAAAAGTCAATGGGGGTGTGCAAATGCACGTGCAATATACTAGGAGATGCGTGATACGCTGTATAATTCCGCTGGCAAAAGAAAACATCTGGAACTCAGGCTAATTAGCCATTTCATGCATCTTTGTTTGCTGTGCACAAATGAACATGCCTTGCAAGTGCAAAAAGTACAGTAAAATACACCGATGAGTGTGCAAATACGCATACGCTCATGTGAATGGGGACTAAGGGCTTATTGACACGAGTGTATATCGGTTGGCGTTTTCACAGCCGGCCAATATATGCTTCCATCTGATCAGTCCCCCCTTCCCTCCCCCTCACGGCTCTCTGTGTCTCTCCTCTCCTCAAAACGGTTTGCTAAGCTCCCGCCCCTCCCCACCCCTTGTCCATAGCCAGCAATGGGAGTGGGCAGGGCAGAGCGGAGCTTAGCTCCGCCCTGTCCCACCCCCTCCTATTGCAAACGGTGGAGGAAAGAGGCAGAGAGGCGGTGAGGGGGAGGGAAGGGGGAACTGCTTAGAGCATATTGCTAAAGCGCATATTGGCTTGCGTGAAAACTCAACCGATATACGCTCATGTAAGTAAGCCCTAAGGGTGACTACCCACTACAGTTTTTTTTCACTGCGAAATTCGCAGAGTTTGTTTTCTGCAGGGGTCTATGGGACTTGTAATGTTAAAATCGCGATTTTGCGCGATCGCGATTTTAATATTACAAGTCCCATAGATCCCTGCAGAAAAAAAACGCTGCGAATTTCACAGTGAAAAAAAACTGTAGTGGGTAGTCACCCTTAGGGCGTATTTTAGGTCCGTGTTTTTTATGGGTGTAACACAGGCAGCATACCGCACCATTGATTTGCATTGGTCTATTCAGATCAGTGTTTTTTTGTAGACTGCTTGTTCACGTAACAGAGGCAGCTGTAGTTATGGATCGAAATTGCCCATTAACCCCTTAGTGACAGCCCTATCGTAAAACTACGTCCTGCTGTTGCAGGACGTGTATGGAGGGAGGTAGCGCCGCTATCTCCTTCCATACAGCGCGGGCATCAGCTGTTTATTACAGCTGACACCCGCGGGCAATAGCTGCGCTCGGCCGTTCGGCCGATCGCGGCTATTAACCCTTTAAATGCCGCTGTCAATTCTGACAGCGGCATTTAAATCCCGCACGCCCCCCCCCCCCGGCGGTGAGATCGGGGGATCCATGCAGGTGTAGGGGGTCAAAACCAGACCTTTCAGCTGATGCTGTCTGCTTCCGAATTAGTGTTAAATTATAAGAGTATACTCTTGAGGATTCTATGGACTCCACACAGTAGGTGTCAACCCAAGAAATGCCCGTTTAATGTTCAATGTATTCAATCTTTATACAGTTCTTACGAAGCAAGTGGCTTTATGCCAGATACAATTAAAATTTAACAAGCACATACATTGATTTAAAACATATCGTCCTCTTATCAGTATGTCCTCCTCTGTGTGGGGAGGTACATTCCTGTGGGCTTGTTAGTAAGTTTCCAGAACAGGACGTAAACCCAGTGTTTATCCAATTAGTAATTCCAGGTGGGTCATTATAATTGGAATCTAACATCTTTCTAGGTGAAAGTTGAAATCCATACAGATATATGTGTATTATAGCAGTTTGTGAAGAAATACAAAATGAAGACTCTGTAGTCTATTTTTAAAGCGTCAGCCCTTACACGTATAAGCTTAAATCTTTAGCAGAAGAAGACGCAAATTATAAACACATAAGTGTTCTGTGAAATACACTTATCATTCTCTATTTAAAGGCATAAACCTGAATTAACCCCCCACATTCCCCCGTTTGGACATAGGGTCCACCATCATGCTAGGTACTACAACCGATTCCCTAGAGTCATGTGGTGGTCCCAAAGTCCATCTGGGTGGAAGTTTAGCAAAAGCCTTTTCACTACAACGTGTGGTACAAGACATGATTAACTTTAAAGCAATATATATATATGACGAACAAAATCATCACTACTTAAAGCATACTTTGTAATATTCCCATGAACCACCCTCCTAAACCAGAGAACCAATTGGCAGGGTTCAAAGAACTAAATGTGTTACCCCACCAGCTATCCCTGGTTTCTGAGTTTTCATTTGTCCATGCAAACAGTTCCTTTTTTTTTTTTCCGACGGAACAGGAACAGCCAAGAAAGGAAAACTAGTGGCACCAGGTGTGTGTGTACAAGTCCAACAGTCTTTCACCTGTGAGGTGTTCAGTCCATCTACCAGTATTTGGTGGTGTCTAACAAGGTGGTTCTGGGCATTGTCCTTTTGCACCCTCTTACAAGGGCGAAGCATAGAGTGAGGAGTCCAAAAAGTCCATCAATAAACAAAATGTCCTTCATTTTCCTTCACATGGGGGGGGCAAAGTAGGGCGTAAAAAGTCCATTAGTCCCAAAACAAACAACAGTTCCTTCAACTTTACTGAAGTAGGTGTGATCAGCAGGACTTGATAGGGCCCCTTGAATCTGGGCCCTAGGGATTTCCGGACACGCCTCTTTACGACCACCCAATCTCCAGGTTGTAGGGAGTGAGATCCCCCTAGGTTTTCTGGGTCTGGAATGGGAGAAAAAGACTAGATTCTGGGTTACCATTAGTTGGTCACACAGGTGCTTTACACATCCGGCTACTATGTCATAGCCCTGCTGTAGGGCCTGTGGATGATACAGCCCCAATCTTGGCATAAAGCCAAACAACACTTCTTTTAACTTAAGTGTACCATTTAGTCTTTTAACTTTGCCTAAACTCTGCAGGTGTGAAGTGTGTACCTTTGTTTGAGTCAATCACTTCCAGTGCCCCATATCTGCAGGTTACCTCATTCATCAGCTCCTGTGCGATTACCTGCTTATTTACTTTGGTAACAGGGTAGGTCTCCGACCTGAAAAGACATCAACAACAACAAGCACGTATTCATACTTCCCAACAAGTGGGAGCTGAGTGTAGTCAATTTGCAATCCCTGAAATGGGTAGAGTGGTCTAGGCAAGTGTTATGTGGCAAATTTACTTCTGCCCTGTTGCTTACGGCAAAGATCATGCAAAATTGGACAAATGATGATGCAGCAGCTACAGAAAACCCAGGAGCCACCCGTCCTCGTTCAAGCGTCGACATCATTGCTGCTTTGAGAGGTGTGTCTTTCCGTGTATCAGCTGGGCCATCATGGGGCACAGGGACCGTGGTGGGCAAGTGCTGTTGACTGTTTGCCATATGCCGTCCCGTTTCTGTTGCTCCCATATTAAGTCCATTTGTCTTTTTCTTCCTTGCTGGCTTGTAACTGTAAAGTCTTTAGCATATCAAAGTCCAAGGTTTGTATCAAAGTCCAAAGTTTGTATCAAAGTCCAAAGTTTGTTAAATTCTTCTTTTCTTCTTTTCTTCCATGGCTTGAGGGCCACTGCCTTTGCTTTGTGGTCTGTGATGGCATTGCCTCTTGTTTCTCTGGTGTAGGAATTGGTGTGAGCTTTCCACTTTGTCAGGTAGAAGTAAGTAGGGCCTCCGTGAGATTCTGCACCGCTGCACCATTCTTAATTGGCTGTCCTGCTGAGGTAACAAGCTGTCTGGCCTTCCATGTTGTGCCGTAATCATGAGCTATGCCAAATGCATACCGGGAGTCAGTGTAAATGTTTGCCGTCTTACCTTCTACCACTCTACACGCTCCAGTGAGGGCCGTCAGTACCGCTTCTTGTCCTGAAACATGCGGAGGCAGAGCTTCTGCTTTTTAGGACATCTTGTTGTGTGACCACTGCATATCCAGTGTGGAGTCGTCAATCACCCCTGGTACCATCTATAAAAAACAACTCAAAATATGCATTGTTAGCAAGGGGCTTCAGTAACCTTTATTATGGCCACCTGTTCTGGCAACATGATGGCTTCCATTAGTAAACTTAAAGCTTTTCTATTCTTGATGGAGGAAACACAAAAGGCTTAGTGATACATTGAGGTAAGTATTTGGGTCAGGAGTACATAAAAAAAAGTAAATCATCAACATATTACAAGAGGGTGGTGCCCTCGGGAATTGGCCAGGCATCTAATATCAGCTTCATGCATCTGGTGAACTGGTTTTGGGCTATTCTGTGCCCCTTATGGCAGCACTGTCCAACAGTACTGCTTTCCTCTGAAAATAAATGCAAACAAATACTGACAGTCTGACTGGCCCTTTAAACTCTTTCTCTTTAACGGGGAACAAAAGGGGTATTGGCTGGGAAGACACATTTCTGAAGGGCTTTAAGTTAACATAAAGAGACAGTGTCTGCAATTGCATCTTCCTGGACATGTGCCAGGGGGTACTGACGGACCAAGGGGGCTAAGAGCTTGTTCCTCTGCGTGCGTAAGAGTGAGGACAGGGAGAGGTGTCGTTTGGTCTGCTGTCATCCGACAGAAGGTCGGGTGACTTTCAGACCCGGGGTGTATACGAGCCTCACCGGACAGGTGAAGTTTGATACAACATCCCAAGGGTCCCATCACGCAATTCTCAATATGCTTTCAGGACCTTCCAGCACAAGGAAGCGCGTGAGGCATCGCAACCCTTTAAACATTACCTCAAGCGGTTCAGTTTCTGCCAGCTGAATTGGCACTTCTGAACCCCTTGCACCGATTACTGCTAGACAATCAGGCTGGTATTCTATTTCAAATAGATCATAACCTTGTTGCAAGAAGGAAAAAGAATTTTTTTTTTTTAAATTTAAAAAATAGCAGACCTGCAATACCTAGATCACCTATATCTTCCCTCCCCCCCTTTGAACTAGGGTACTTAATTGGAAGAGTAACTGAGTTCAAGGTAGTAGAAGAATGACAAGAGCACATTGTAGCTGAATTTGACGGGCCAGAAATAAGTGCTTGGGTTGCACTTGCGTGTATATGCTCCGGATGTCATGGGGGGGGGGGGGGGTGAGGACCACTAAGGGGTTAGTTCAATACCAACTCCGAAGATTTATTAACCATTGCCTGTACTGCTGCCACCGCACAAACACATGAGGGAGCTCCTCCAGCCACTGGATACAGCCTCATGGGGTAGCATCCAGGTGGCCGTGGATGTCCCCCGTGCCTTTGTGTCAATACTGTCGTCCCCTGGCCAGAAAATTCAGTACAGAAAAGAATAAAGGATAAAGTGTAAAAAAAAAAAGGGTGAGAAATGAGCTTCAGGGGTGAGAGAGAGAAGAGAATGATTGAAAGACAGTCATAGAGTAGTTGCATAAGAGCGGAAACAGAGTGGACCCAGGGCCGGCAGTATGAAAACAAGGCCCAGAAAGGTGCAAAGTTTGGCAGCAGGTGTAAGTACAGGTATGGCCGTTTGCGCGTTTTTTTTTGTTTTTTTTTCTTCAACAGAACATTCTCTCAGAGAGAGTATAATTGTGGCTTGTTGGCAGGCTTCAAAATTATCAGCACACAGCGCCTACATCACACACATTATACATTCATTACAGTCTGAACACGGGTCATTAATTCTCATCCGTTCATGCGGTCAAGTCTCATTCAAATGTTAGTAAGAGTTCACACAGGACGTAACGCGTATGATGCAACTGTCCTCATCTTGCAAACAAATGCATTCAATTCTGTTCAAGCAAGCAGGGCTACTGCCCAGTGTTTTCGCTCTAATCTTTGGCCTTGAGAAGCACACATTCCTTCTCTGCAAATCTCACTAAACTCTGAAGGGAAGGGGGGCTGACAAGGGGGAACAGAGCTCCACACTAGTCAAACATTAACCCTCAATCTATTTCTATACATATATTCTCCATTTTCAAAACCATA
Organism: Eleutherodactylus coqui; assembly: GCF_035609145.1. Classification (NCBI taxonomy): domain Eukaryota; kingdom Metazoa; phylum Chordata; class Amphibia; order Anura; family Eleutherodactylidae; genus Eleutherodactylus; species Eleutherodactylus coqui. The sequence continues at coordinate 402,091,742 of NC_089837.1, forward strand.
CAATTCACACAATACATTCAACGTCTGTCTTTTTTCTATGACTTTGAATTTTTTTATATCTCTATGGAACAGAACAATAACTAAGATTTTTGCAAAACAGACAGAATATCCAGACTCCAAACAAGACCAATCATTAGCAACAACAAGAGGTATATTTCTCTGCACAGACTATCAAACCCGGACGGCAGAGGAATGTTTAAACACATAAAAAAAGGACAAAGAAGACTGAAACGTATAACAAAGATTAGATTACATAACTTGAAGACAAACAATATTGGTTATTTGACACATAATTATCCACAGATTCTGCATAAACTTGCTTTATGTCCCAAAGGAACACAAACTATAAAAGAATTCCCTTTCTCTGATAACTGCCGTATCTACACGTGCCTCAATCCATCTATTCTAACATACTTTACCCAACCCTTGCTTATCTCTGAATCTTTACGAAACTTGTTGGTCTCAGATTCCCAAAATTCTAACCTACTTTTCTCAACAACTTGCTAGATTCTCTCCCCACGGCTAACTTGCTTTGTCTGACCTTTGCTATTTCTCTAGCTGTTCCCATATAGACATACTCCTTGATTTGTAGCCCCAGTGTCTATAAGGAAGGGCACTTCCTCACCTCATATGGAAGCAGGCTCAAAGGTCTGAGTGGCTCGGTCCTTTGTTTCCACGGTAGGGATACTGGGGCGGGATCGCCGGGACTTATGAAAGCAATCCCTGGCCAGGTGGCCTACCTTGCCGCAATTATAACACTTGTGTTTTTCTCTGTTGGGCCTGTCCTGGAGCTGCACCTTCCCTTCCTGGTTGCTATAGTATTTAACCGCCACTGCAGGGCGCTTCTCATCCATAGCAAACCCTACTGCCTTTTTATACAAGTCCCTGGGCTCGGCTTGTCGCCAGTCGGGGGTACATGCTTTCCTAGCCGGGTTTGGCACCGGGGGTGAGTACACAAGTATCCCGTCATCCCTTGTTGCGCAATCCCATGGTTCTACATTTACCTTTTTTCTATATCTTATTATGGTTTCTATCCCTCTTCCTAGACCGGCATCTCTGATCTCCTGCATGTGTTCTTCCTCGTACTGTTGCCAGAACTCATAGTTAAAGGTTCCCGCCGTTTTACCTATCTGTTTATATATTTCATAGGCTTGCATACAGATGTCCTTCCCTTCCCCCAATCTTATTATCTCAATGGGTGTCAGGAAAGTCTGAGACCCCATTCTAGCTATGGACTTTACTTCTCGATTTACCACTATTGTCCCTACTGCCGAGTCCGCAACTGGCAGGATACTATGGACTTTAAGTCCCTTCTGCCTACGTCCGCAACGGGGCAGGATATTTGAGGGCCCTCCTGCCAAGTAAGTATTGGCAGGATATTTATTTTCTGCAAGTCCGCAACTGTCAGAAATACTTTTGGACTTAAATGTCCCTTCTGCCACGTCCGCAATGGGCAGGATCTTCTGCGAGTCCGCAACTGTCAGAAATACTTTCGGACCCCCCCTACCTTGTAATGGCTCTTTTTTCATAATTTCAGGTTGTCTTTAATTGTTTAACCCCCACAGATACTTATAGAAGGATCTCAACCAGAGGACTCTGATATACCATAGATCGTTCAGTATTCGATGTACTGCTCTGGCCTATACTCCTACTATATTCTAACCACAAATGTTTGTAATGAAGGTATTATAGAGTGTCTCCGTGTGGGGAGAGTTAACAGTAATATTGTTTTTAGATGTAAAACTTTAATAAAAATTTGAATTTAAAAAAAAAAAAAAAAAAAAAAAAAAAAAAAAAAAAAGAAATACTTTCGGACTTTTCAGTCCCTTCCGCCACGTCCGCAACGGGCAGGATATTCGCAATCTATATTACGTATATATTACTACTATACTTACGGGGATAGAGGAAGGACCACGGCTTGCCTTACTGGGCGGCTTTTAGTAATCTTATTACAAATTACAGCTAACATTATGAGTCCGGCAAAAAAAACAATAATTTCTACAGCACACAGCAGACAGCATGGCAATATACACAAGGGTTCTTCCGTCTAGCACGGTTACTAAGAACACTGTAAATAACAGGCAGAAGTGTCCTATAAACATGCAGCAACTACCCGTCTGTCGACACGTGACTGAGGTCCGGGGAATCCAGATCTTAAAGTGGTAAGTCAAGGGCTTACCTTACACCGGTGTTTTGGAAATCTGGGGTCCCGTGGCCTCTAGTCCGGATGGTCGGCAGGCAGGGTCGTCAGGTATCGGCTGCAGGTAAGGAGTTAACTTCTGCCCCAGGTTGGATGCGCCAAGTATTGTAGGGGGTCAAAACCAGACCTTTCAGCTGATGCTGTCTGCTTCCGAATTAGTGTTAAATTATAAGAGTATACTCTTGAGGATTCTATGGACTCCACACAGTAGGTGTCAACCCAAGAAATGCCCGTTTAATGTTCAATGTATTCAATCTTTATACAGTTCTTACGAAGCAAGTGGCTTTATGCCAGATACAATTAAAATTTAACAAGCACATACATTGATTTAAAACATATCGTCCTCTTATCAGTATGTCCTCCTCTGTGTGGGGAGGTACATTCCTGTGGGCTTGTTAGTAAGTTTCCAGAACAGGACGTAAACCCAGTGTTTATCCAATTAGTAATTCCAGGTGGGTCATTATAATTGGAATCTAACATCTTTCTAGGTGAAAGTTGAAATCCATACAGATATATGTGTATTATAGCAGTTTGTGAAGAAATACAAAATGGAGTCTCTGTAGTCTATTTTTAAAGCGTCAGCCCTTAAACGTATAAGCTTAAACCTTTAGCAGAAGAAGACGCAAATTACAAACACATAAGTATTCTGTGAAATACACTTATTCTCTATTTAAAGGCATAAACCTGAATTAACCCCCCACACAGGTGTCATGGCAGCCGGAGGCCTAATGAATGGCCCCAGGGCTGCCTTAGCAGACTGCCTATCAAGCCATCCACACAGGGTGGCTTAAAAGACTGCCTGTAAAAAAGCAGTATGACGTACGTCATACTACAGGAGCGATCAAAGCATCGCATGTTAAAGTCCCCCAGGGGGACTTCAAAGTAATGTAAAAAAAATAATCAATAAAGTTTTTTTAATTGTTAAAAAAAAAAAAAGTTATAAAAGTTTAAATCACCCCCCTTTTGCCATATCCATTATTAAAAAATCAAAATCATAAAATAAAAATATGTATTTGATATCGCCGCGCCCGTAAAAGTCTGATCTATCAAAGTAGTGCATTATTTTTCCCGCACGGTGAACGTCGTCTGAAAAAAAAAAAAAAGAACGCCAGAAATACACTTTTTTAGTTACCCTGTCTCCCAGAAAAAACGCAATAAAAAGCGATCAAAAAGTCGTATGTATTCCAAATTGATCGGAAACTTCAGAACATCCAGCAAAAAATGAGCCCTTGCTCAACTACGTCGACGGAAAAATAAAAAAGGTATTGCGCGCACAAAATGACCGCAGAAAATAATTGAAAAAAATAAATATCTTTAAAAAAAAAATAAAAGTACTACAGCAAAAAAAATACTATATAGGTTTGGTATCGTAGCAATCGTACTGACCCATAGAATAAAAATATCAGGTCGTTTTTGTTGCAATTTGTGTGCTGTAGAAACAGGACGCACCGAAAGATGGTGGAATGTCGTTTTTTTTCCATTTCTCTCCGCTAAGAATTTTTAAAAAGTTTTTCAGTAAATTATATGGTACAATAAATAGTGCCATTGAAAAATACAACTCATCCCGCAAAAAACAAGCCCACATACAGCGACGTCGATGGATAAATTAAGGAGCTTCGATTTTTTAAAAGGGAGTAGGAAAAAACAAAAATGGAAAAAAGCAAAAAAGCTCCGTCACTAAGGGGTTAAATATATAGGATCACATAAAAATGCAGCAAATACACAGTTCCATGCATATTCACAGCGTTTTTTTTACGCATGTTGCCTGGACACAGAAGAAAGAAAAAATAACATCAATTGAGTTTTCTTGCAGTTTTTTTTTTGCAAAAACGCAATGAATACAAATGCATCAGGGGTGTAAAAAATGTGCATACACACCAAAAACCCACCAAATAGACACCAAAGGCACATACACACAGAGCGCATTTTTCGAAGATCAAAATTGCATACGCCCGTGTGAATGAGGCATTTGAGTGCTCTTAAACGAGCGTCGGGTAATAGTGGTAACTGCCAGGCTGCACATTCGCTTGCAGGTTGAGTTTGGCCATTGTCAGGTAAACACGAGCGTCAGGACTCCCTCACAAGGGCGTATTCTTCATCAGTATTTTGTGAGCCAAAACCTGAAGTGGAACGCACAGAAAGTGGAATGGAAACATTTGTATTTCTTCTGTATTTTGGACCTGGTTTTGGCTCAGAAGATACTGATGAAAAATACTGACGTGTGAACGAGCCGTTAGTGGCGGCCGCTAGCAGTCCTATAATAGCGCCCTTTTGGTACTATGGTGTGGGCTGAAGGTTAGAGAGCTCTCACACAACGCTATGGAAAGCGTGCATTGCGTTCCCCGCGGCTGGATTATCACTGCGGGGAACGCAATTTAATAACGCCCATGGACAGGCAGCCTTAAAAATGCCCTGTGCTGTTGATATGGAGATACTGATCTCCATGGTTGAGCAGAGGCCATCTCTCTGGGCTACTGCCTGCGCGATAATACAGAGACCGCCAGCACAACGACTCCTGCTGGCAGGAGGTGGCCCAGAGCGTATTTGTGGACAATGAGGACACTACCACAGTGCAGCAGCGCAAGCAGTTCTATTAGTAGTTTTTCATTGCTTTCTTTTGCCATCTTTATGCCTCCTATCAAGGAATGCACACCTTGTTTTATATGCGTAGCATGGCACTCTTTGTGACACTTTCTGTTGGAGTCAGCTGTAATTCTTCACAGTGCTTCTAGAAGTTGTGTGCATTTTAAAGTTAAATGAACCCCTGTACAATGTACATGTAAACAGATTTGGGGCTCACCTCTTTGTAATGATAACTGAAAAGCATTTTTGCCTATAATGCTCATATTGCCTGCACTCCTTTTTGTTTTTTGGCGGTGAAGTAAAGAAGATTCCACCTTTATTTGTATATACTGAGCAATGTAATTTTTTTCAGCCTCATAGTGAATGATGTCAAGACAAGTTAGCCCGGTGGGCCAATAGATCTCATGATACATTAAGAGCTACCTGGGACCCTTGGTCTAAATTGATTTCAGTATAAATGCTCCTCTAGATGGGTCCACTGCAACTCGTACTTGTTTCCTTGGTGGTGCACTGCTCTGAAAGCCTCCTAACCTCTTCTCTTCTTTCCCTCCTTTCCATCCATGTCCTCTACTCCTTTCACATCCCTTAGGGCGCCTACCCACTTGCGTTGCCGATTTTCGCGCGTGAAAAATGCGGCGTTTTCTGCAGCCCTCCATTGACAATCATGAGTGCATTAAGAGAAAAATAAGGAGACATATGCAACTGACAGTTCCTATGTGAAAAAACCCCACGAAACGGAAAAAAAACCCCAGATGGACAAGAACACATTCTATACTAATTGCTCTTGAGAAAAAACGCAAAACATCACAGGAAAAAAAATCGCAAGTGGGTAGGCACCCTAAGGGTCCTTTTACAAATAACGAGTGTCGGGCAAACACTGTCCGACGTTCGACCTGTGGTGCTCGCTCTGCACAGGGGTGAGTATCGCTGGATCACTGACAGCGCAGACAGCAGGGAGGCATGGCGTCTGGAGAAGAGTTCTCTCCCCACGTTCTCCCCTACTCCTCTCCATTCACTGGAAGCAGCGGCTGTTCAGTACTGAATGGCTGCTGTTTACATAGAATGATAGTCGTTCATCTTTTAAGCTGCTTAAAAGTGAATGACTGGTTCAAAACCCCGCGGGAGAACAATAATCGTCATGTGTAGAAGGGCCTTAACTCACTCCCCCCCCTTTTACTCAAACAAATGAGCGATAATTATACTGACATGTTATTTCATATCTTATGCCGAAGTTATTAAATCTATCAGCTATCTATGTTATTCGCTTGAAATTTCAATTAAAACAGAATTTGTAAAAACAAAAAGACAAGTTAGCCTGGGACCAGTACCCGCACAAATCTGGTTCCCAACCCATAAATATAGCAGACTATTGCAGTTTCTCAGGAGAGTGGTAGACAAGCCTCGGTACGTGTTTTACATCGTTGTATTCATTTTCTGGGTTTTGATTGTCATTTGGAAACTGTTCTTCACTGATAAATCACTATGTGCTCTAATTTGGCAGAGAAAAAGGTGACATTAGCCCAATAGTTATATTGTGTCACTAATGAAATGTCCCATTGGTATGGTTTACCGCAGAAACATGATGTAAATGCCCTCCAAACTGTGGAAAATTGCATTAACTAGTTGTGTTTTACATCCATCAGGTTTGCTTCATGAAAAGCAGACCGATACTTATCTGTGTTTAATAACTTTATAGAATTATATCTGTTAATTGCTTTGAACTTTGATAATGCAACAAATTCTTTAAAAGGACCGTTTGATTACAGTCTGTTTTTTCTTCTATTGGGTCATCTGTTAACTTTCCTGATGACGATATTAATGAAGGCGAGGAGACTGACCCTGCTGGCCTCTCCTCACCATGTACCATCACTCCTGAGACACAGGAAGCTGATTAGAATCTTGCATAGTCCCCTACCTCTGCGAGAATGTCATGGCTTGCTGCACCAAGGGCCTACTTGCAATCCAGGAGAAAGAAGGACTGGGCACACGTATACTGCCATAGTTTGGCACATAACTTCAGGGAGTTGCCATGGCAGAAGGTCCATGCCATGCAGGCTGCAATTGCGACGCTTTTTGAGGCCTCTCTACCGCCCATTGAAAGTGATAAATGCTTTTTGGTACTAGACTAATGGAGGATCAATCACAAAAGGCATTTGCAAGCTCATGCAGAATACTTATCTGCTTCTCCACCATCTTCCTAACCCCAGTACTATCGCTGTATGCACTATTTAATTGGCCATGGGTCTCAGACTTCATTGGATTGAACCCATGGTCATAGGCATATGACCGCTATTATTCCCTCCCCTTCTGCCCCACCTCAAAATCTTATCCTGAACCTTTCCCCCAGCCTGGCACTAGCACAATGGCTAGAGCACAAAGACTTGAGCTATTGAACCCACATGCCACTGAAAATTATTTGAGAGACCTGTAAAGTGTAATTTTTTGGTACCTGTTTCTTTTTTGTACAATTTTCTTTTAAAAACATGAAATTAATGTATAATTTATGTTCATTATTGATTATAATACGTTGGTTGTGTTGTAGTACTTTATTAATCTGACATGGTAAAGAGGTGCATGTCTACAGCTTAGTTATTGCCAAATGTCAACGTTTGTGGCAGTTATGAGCCACTGTGTATTCTCTGACAATATAAACACACTATTACATTGCTGTCATACCGTGTGCTACCATTCAGTTTCCCACAATATATGAAAGCAATAATGCACATGCAAACAGTATTGCACTACTGTGCATGACAGCTGTTAACTGTTCACTGTCGCAACTGTCTGACGCATTTTTAGTCAAATATATTTGTTTTAAGTGGGGTACCACAAGGCTCTGTTCTTGGCCCGGTGTTGTTCAACATTTTTATACTGTAAATGATCTGGAGGAGGAAATTGATGGGAAACTGATCAAATTTGCTAATGACACAAAGCTAGGAAGGATAGATAACACTAGAGAAGAGAGTATTCAAAAAGATCTAGAAAAGCTTAAACAGTGGGCGGTGACTAACAGAATGGTATTTAACAAGGAGAAATGCAAAGCCCTACACCTGGGCAAGAAAAATGGAAAAAGCACATACAGAATGGTAGGAATTGGTCTAAGCAGCACATGTGAAGAAGACTTGGGTATTTTAATAGATCATAGACTGAACATGAGTAAACAATGTGATGCAGCAGCAAAAAGGCAAACGGAATTCTGGGATGTAGTAAGAGACGCATAGAATTTAGATCACGTGAGGTAATTATCCCCCTCTACTTTTCCTTAGTTAGACCTCATCTGGAATACTGTGTCCAGTTCTGGGCACCCTGATTTAAAAAAGACACAGACAAACTAGAGGAAGTTCAGAAAAGAGTTACCAAGATGGTGAGCGGTCTGTAAATCATGTCCTATGAGGAACTGTTAAAGGACCTGGGAATGTTTAGCTTGCAAAAAAGAAGGCTGAGAGGAGACTTAGCTGTCTACAAATATCTGAAGGGCTGTCACAGTGCAGAGGGATGAGCCCTATTCTCATTTGCACAAGGAAAGACTAGAAGCAATGGGATGAAACTAAAAGGGAGGAGAGACAGATTAGATATTAGAAAAAAACTTTCTGATAGTGAGAGTGATCAATCAGTGGAACAGGTTACCATGAGAGATGGTGAGTTCTCCTTCTCCTTCAAGTGTTCAAACAAAGGCTGGACAGACATCTGACTAGGATGATTTAGTGACCCTGCACTGAGCGGTTGGACCCGATGACCCTGGAGGTCCTATCCGACTCTACCATTCTATGATTCTATGATGGCTAGACAATTGGGTCAGAGCATCTCTTAAATGCCACGTCTTGTGGTGTTGTCCCAATAAGCAGTGGGTGAACCAGCAACACAGCTATGGGTGCCTGCCCAAGGGTCATTGATGTAGATGGCATATCCCCCCAATACTGGTATAAACACAACCTCCAAACATGAACTAAAGGCCCATGTACACACAACGATTATCGCTCAAAATTCGTTCAAATGAGCAAAAGTGAGCAATTATCTTACATGTGGAATTGAAACTTTCACTCACTTGTTGTCAGAGGTTGTTTGGGTTAAACCATTTTCTACGTCCTGGAGCGTCGGGGGTATGCAGTGAGGTCGGGTTCGGCCGATCGTGGCTATTAACCCTTTAAATGTCAGTTCTGACTGCGGCATTTAAAGCCCCCGAACGCTGTTCGGGGGTCCCGTACGCCCCCCCCCCCCCCGCGGTGAGATCGGGGGAGCCTTCCAGGTGTTATGGCTGCCGGGGGCCTTCTGAAAGGCCTCAGGGCTGCCTTGAGAGACTGCCTATCAAGCCATTACGTCATACTGCAGCAGCGATCAAAGTATCGCATATTGTAGTCCCCCGGGGGGACTTAAAAGTAAAGTGAAAAAAAGAGCAATAAAGTTTTTTTAATTGTAAAAAAAAAAAGTAACAAAAGTTTACGCCCTTTTTGCCATATCTTTAATTAAAAAATCTAAATAATAAAATAAAAATACACGGTGAACGTTGTCTGAAAAAAAAATAAAGAATGCCAGAAATGTACTTTTTCAGTCACCCTGTCTCCCAGAAAAAAACGCAATAAATAGCGATCAAAAAGTTGTACGTATTCTGAATTAGTACTAACGGAAACTACAGGACATTCCGCAAAAAATCAGCCATTGATGAAGTATGTCGACGGAAAAATAAAAAAGTTATTGCGCGCACAAGATGACCGCTGAAAAAAATTGAAAAAAATTAAATGTATTTGAAAAAAATTAAATGTATTTGAAAAAAACAGAGTAGTATAGTAAAAAAAACTATACAAGTTTGGTATCGTAGTAATCGTACTGACCCATAGAATAAAGTTATCATGTCATTTTCGTTGCAGTTTGTGCGCCGTAGAAACAAGACACACTGAAAGATGGTGGAATGTCGTTTTTTTTTTCATTTTACTCCACTTTTTAAAAGTTTTTCAGTACATTATATGGTACTTTAAATAGAACCATTGAAAAATACAACTCGTCCTGCAAAAAACAAGCCCTAATACAGCGACATCAATGGATAAAGAAAGGAGTTATGATTTTTTTAAAGGGGGGAGGAAAAAACAAAAATAGGGAAAAAAAGAGCCGCGTCATGAAGGGGTTAAGCTGACTTTTGTGTCCGCTTAAATGACCTTGTTAGCACTCGTTAGCTCGCTGGCTTCTCATGCTGTCTGAAAGCTGCACGCACAGCACTTCCCATAGGAAGCACTGATCGAAAAGCAGACGAGAAGCGAGTGAGCGGCAGGACTAGGTTTGAAAGCACTGCACAAGCACTAACGACCTTAGCAGGGATATCAGCGCTCTTGCAGTTGCTGAAAAGATTGTCGGCCGGTGTAAAAGGGCCCTTACTTAACTTCCTTAACACTTAGGTATTTGATCAGTTTTTTATCAGTTCAAGTCTAGATGCACCTTAGCTGTAATGCGAATTGTGCCCAACTGATTCAGGCACAACTCACATTGGACAGCACGAGGACAGCCGTAAATTTACAGCGCAACGTGTTGATTCAAGAAAGAAAATCTGTTTAAATGTTTTCCATTATTTTACTGTGTTTATGATACTCTTAGTTTTGACCAGGGGCGTAACTATAAAGGGTTCAGGGGATGCGGTTGCACCCGGGCCCAGGAGCCTTAGGGGGCCCATAAGGCCTCTCTTCTCCATATAGGGAGCCCAGTACTATGAATAAAGCATTATAGTTGGGGACCCTGTTACAGGTTTTGTGCTGGGGCCCAGAAGCTTCAAGTTATTCCTCTGTGCAGCATGGTTTAGGTATGGGTACGGGTACAGATACAGACAGAGGGGGGGCCCAGCTCATCTTTTGCATCAGGGCCCCTGAGACTTTAGTTACGCCCCTGGTTTTGACTTAAAATACTGATCAAAATACTGGTGTGTGAATAAGGTATTATAGTGAGAAGTATAAAGATAAGGGTGCTTCACCATGGCTAAAAAAAATTAGCAAAGTCTTGGATGTCATTTGCACTGCAGATCTGGAACTTATTCAACAAAGTAAATGGTTCTTGCGCAGTCTTCTTCTCTTTCATAATGGGGACTTAGTTAAGCTACACTACTGGGCCATAGCGGTATACCCCCTAGCATTACCAAGGGAGGGGCTTCTGCTCTGAGATGCATCTGTTACTGTCTTTTCCTAGAATAAAAGAAGAATCAGGATTTAACCCTCCTGCTTTTCGAGCATACTTGCACCAGAATGTTGCTCTGTATAACAGTCTTTACTTTCTTGCTCATTGTATATCATGGCCATTTTTTGCTATTGTGGCATAATTATGGCTGGCAGCACCTCCTAAGTACCATCACAAGCACTTTTTTTATACAGCCTCTTGGGCATATAACATCAATTCTGATGTTAACTCCACCTGATTTCCTCTTGCGCCATGGTCACAAAATAAGTATTTGTATTTATGAAGATCAAATCAAAGCTAGTGCACTTCCTTTAAACTGATATTATGTTGAATTAATTGAAAAGTTATTAATCTACTAAATAGCTTCTCTATACATATTAAATAATTGTTACATATGTTTGCTTTGCGTTTGAATAAGGCCTTCGGCATGCTAATTCATATCTCTGTGCTGTGCTTGTCCGCGGCAAACCTTTCGGGCGCAGCTCACACACTCAGTAAGTTTGCAGCCGCCCCCAAATCTGAATGTATCTACAAATGAAATAGCAACATGACACTATTTGAAAGCTATAGCAAGAGGGGCTTTAACTTTTTTGGCACTTTTGATAAACATTTAAAAGCCAAGAAGTGAAATTTATGAATGTGCAGATACAGTGTCACGTTTGCCCTGAAAGCAAAACATACCACATCCAGGCCGAATGTGAGGCTGTGTTCACAAAGGGAGCAGACTGCGGCCTGGAGTGAAGAAACAATAGAATCAAAAGAAAAGAAAAGAAAAGATAACCTTTTCCTGACTTATAGGATGGAATAGCTCTGCCTAAAAGCCAGCTTATCGCCCTGAAAAGGTGGACCCATGTCCTGTGCCTTGGCACTAACTCTTACACCTAACACAAAGAAAATACAAATAGACAACAAAAGCACCACTTTACATTAAATCAGAAATAAACAAGAAGAATACTAATTATCAGCAGAGTTCCAAGGAACACAACCTCACTTCACCAAAGCTGAGACAATATTCAGTAACAACAAGCCCTTCTCAATGGGCAAAATGTGCGTGTAGAATTTTTGATATGGGTCTTCCTTAAAAATTGTCAAGGTAACATGTCACAACTTTTTTTTTATCACCACATGGATTTGAAATCTGCAGTCGAAAAATCCATTTCATGCAGCAGATTTTCTATTTTCTATTCAAATGAATGGGACGCATATTGTAAGCACATCTTGGTATGGATTCAGCCCTAAAATCTACCATGTGATGTTACCCTTTACATTTTTTTGCACTTCATTTAGCATTATAACTTTGTGCAGTTGTCATACTTCAGATACAATCTTCACCAATTGTCTGTATGAATAAGTACTGTGTTTCCCTGATAATAAGCCTTACCCTGATAATAAGCCCTGCCCTGATTATTTTTTTTTGGGGGGGGGGGATGAAGTATAGGCCTTCCCCGAAAATAAGCCTATGTAGCTACACTACATGTAAAAAAAACAATACTCACCTAGCAGCCAATACCAACCAATACTCACGCTGGGCTGCAGCACTGCTGCAGGCTTCCGTGTCCTCCTGCACGCCAACAGAGCAGTTTTTCCTGGTAGCGGGGCTTGAATACCCCACTTCCAGCAAGCTAATGCTCTGATTGGTTAATTGAGGACCACATCAGCCAATGAAAGACGGCACTCACTTAACCAAGCACAGCCATTCAATGATGTCATTCAATGAATGACTGTGATTGGTTAATCGAGCACCGGCTCTCATTGGCTGACGTGGTGCGTGATTAACCAATCAGAGCATTAGCTTGCTGGAAGCAGGATATTCAAGCCCTGCTATCAAGAAGAAATGCTCTGTCTGCGTTCAGGAGTACACGGAAGCCTGCAGCAGTGCCGGAGACCTGATTGCCGGCTGCTAGGTGAGTATTATAAGACACATCCGAAAATAAGACACTGTGCCTCTTTTGTGACACAAATTAATATAAGACTGTGTCTTATTTGGGGGTAAATATGGTAGTTACCACTCCGCTGCCCACAGTTATATATTACCCATAGGTCACCCATGCATAAGGTCTGCTTATTGAGGAATTTTACATAGAATATAACTTTTAAAAGGACATATCCTTTAATAAAGGTAGAAGCACGTACAATGACTGCCCTTTATATATAAATGTTCTACGGTTTCCTGAAATCCTCTTTTTTGCTCTACCCCCTTTTGTGCCTGCCACACTTTTATTCATAAATCTCTGCTGGCTTTCTATTCACTCTATATACAATAAAATGTGCTTTCTGTGCCCATTAAAGTCCACTGTTCTGTCTCATGCTGTTACTTCTTTGTACCCGGCTACTTTTATTAGAATTTTTATACAGTCCACATCATCACAATGTGCATGTTGTCATCTGTGTTTCATAATAAACTCTTAAGAAAATACTGCAAGAGCAATTCTGAAAATAAGCCTTGCTGGGGGATACAGCTGAAAGGAAGCAGAGAACTCTCAGTTCTAGCAGTATTAGGCCGGTTTCACATGGGTGACACAATCACGTGATTTTTTTGCGATGCAACAGTGCTACAAATCGTGTGGATGTGAAGCCCATGCTTTCCTATGGGTTCCTTCACATCAGAGATGTTTTGTAAGCTGCTACATTGCGAGAATCTTGCCGCAGTTTGTGAGGTTTTGTATTCCATGTTTCCCTATGGAGCCTTCCTTTCTGATGCAGCGCTGGCTCTGACCGGCTGAGCCGCAGCTCTCAAGAACCAATCACAGCCAGCACTTCCTGAAGGCGGGGATCTTGAACCTCCAAACCAGGAAGCGCTTGCTGAAAAGTACATGCAAGTCTGCCGGAGCTGAAGAGGAGATGTGAAATGGACCTGACAGTGGCTGTTAGGTGATTTTTTTTTTATTTTAATGCAGCCATGTCTTTTTTTGGGGGGTAGAGCTTATATTTCAAGCCTCCCTGAAAATCCCGGCAAAGGAGTGCTACAAAGTCACACGACTTTGTAGCGACACAAATTTGCGATATCTCTGCGAGAAAATGCAGCGATATCGCACAGAACACTGATATGGTATCACTGAGGTTTCTCCACTCCTGGCAGTTAGAGCAGGAGCCTGGCTGTCATTAGTCAGCCACGCAACCACCTTAATAAGATGTATGTGCAATTTTAAAGCCCATTAGTGAGTTCAGTAAAAAGGTGTATTGGCCTTCACTAAGGTCTTATGCACACGGCCTGCACGGATTCCGTGTGGGGAATCCCGCATGGAATCCGCCCGTGCCCGCTGCCGGCGACCCTGCTTACCTGTCATTTTTTCTTTTCTTCTGTACTGCAAATGTGCTGCCAGCGCACATGTGCAGTACAGATTTCTCTGCGCCGTCTCTGACACGATGATGTGGATCCTGCGACACTTATGCATTATTCACTGTGGAAGTGCCGCGGGACGGGCAGTTTCCATTGACTTCAATGGAAGCTGTCCCTGTGTGCCCACTCTAAAATAGAGCATGCTGCGATTTTATTTTCAGCATGTTGTGTCCGCAAATAAAATCCGCTTGTGTACGTGGAGAGAGGAATCTCCATGGACATTTATGGGCAAATTGAGCGGCGGATCGCCCGCGCCAGTGACAAGTGTGGGATCCGCAATTCAATTTGCCCATAGATGTGCATGAGGTTCTTAGGGGTTATACTGTACAGCGTGAAAGTTTGCATTATTGTAAACAGAATGAAAGAATTAACGGACCTGTTATGTTACATGACAAAATATTTTCTTTAAGTGGCTAAACTTTTAAATAATTGAAGTTCAGAACATCATCTAGCTGAAATTGTAGTAAGCCCCCTTCCTATTCCTTCCCCTAAAATTATTACATTGTAATTTTCCTTTTTATTGACTTCCTTTGACAAACCAAAATTCTTAAGCCCTTGAGGACACAACCATTTTACAATTTTCATTTTTGCTTTTCTCCTGTCCACCTTCAAAAAAGCCATAACTTTTTTTTTATTTTTGTGTCAACATGAATTTTTTTTTTTGCTTCACAAGTTATATTTCTCAATGTTACAATGTAATGTGCCATGTAATGTATAGCAAAAAATTACAAAACTTCCAAGTATAATGAAATGGAAAAATATGTAATTCTGCCATTTATGGGGGGTGGGGGGGGGGGGGTCTTTTTTTTACATTGTACACAGCACAGCAAAAATGGCATGTTAACTTTATTCTGTGGGTCAGTGCAATTAAGACAATGCCAAATTTATATAGTTTTACGTTGTACCACTTTTAAAAAATAAAATATCCTAAAAACATACTTTCTATCACCACCTTCTGACTGCCATAACTTTTTTGTTTTTCTGTTGATAGGGTTGTGGAGGCTCATTTTTTGCGAGTTGGCCTGTATTTTCTATTGGAACCATTTTGGATTTTGGGGTACATAACACTTTTATTGCTTTTTATTTAATTTTATCTTGAAGATGGAGTAACCAAAAAAAGTGCAATTCTGGTATTGTAATTTTTTTCTGATGGTTTTCACAACGTGGGCATTATTACCAAGGTTTAAAGTCAAAGTTTGAGAACCGCAGCACTGTAGGCAAGCTATTTGGAAAATATGCTCTCAATCCTGACAAAGGCCTAATTGCTTCCTATAAAGTCTCTTTATTAATAACGCAATGTGGCATATCACATACTATTGGGGAAACACTTGTTTTACCCACAGTTAAAGAGATTGTCAGTACTATGCTGGGGCCTAATGCATGTGAGACAATGAAGCATTTCCTCTAGCCTATCTTTGTTTCATTAATCGGAATGAAGAGGTAGTAGAGGAACTGTTGTTTACCAGAAATTTAACCACAGACACGAAAGGCTCCTCTATATACAAAAGAGGAAAAAACATCCGTTTACCAAATGTGCTTGCTTGTGCAACCGACGGAGCTGCATCCATGATTGGTCGATATTGCGGATTTATAGCCCAATTAAAATCTGCTATACCTGGCATAATGGCACTGTGTGATCCATTGGTAGCACCTTGTTGCTAAACATTTATGTGAGAGATTGCATGATTCTCTGCACTTTGTAATTAATGCTGTTAACAAGATAAAAGCACACTCTTTGAACGAACGGCTTTTCTGCAAGCTCTGTCAAGACCATGATGAATGGTTCGAATGTCTACTCCTACATACCAAAGCGAGGTGGCTGTCAAGAGGAAAGTGCTTACAATGCTTCTACAAACTTTTTGATACAGTAGTCGAGTTTTTTCGGCCGATTGACCCAAGCCTTTGTGATGCAACTACGAAGACTTGACATTGCCTATCTCACAGACATATTTTACAAACTCAACAAGGTCAACACAAAGCTACAAGTAGACGAAATTAATTTCATTAAGGCTAAAGATATAATCTCTTCTTTCATTTCCAAACTTGACCTGCATACCAAGCTCTATCAGTTTCCAAGTCTTCAAAAAATTGCACGCAAAGACAGAGATAAACTTCAAGATGCAAACCTAGACATTTTTTGCTCACACCTCAAACAAGCCAAAGAAGACATGCAAACTGGGTTTCCATGATCTATGTACTCTTAAAATACCAACGTGGGTACTCAATCTGTTTTCAGCAGACGCAGGAGAATTTGATCCCAAATTAAAAGAGTAGTTGATTGACTTGAAACGCGATAGCGAAGCCCTAGCACTTTTTCAACAATGTGGCTATGAATATTTTTGGGTGAAAGGGAAGAATTCCTAACCTATTCTGTGCCAGGAAGTTAAGTTGCTTGTGTTAGCTTTTCCATCTGCGCACTTAGTGGAGAGGGGCTTCAGCATGTTTCAGCAGCTCCTGACAAAAGCGAGAAACAAACTTCAGACATATAGTAAGGGGCAACTTGAGACTGCGGTTGATGGAAATAGAACCAGATATCGCGAATTTGGCGTCCGCTCATCAGGCCCAAGGCAGCCATTAATGACACAGATTAATGGTGGCAAACATTATTATTATTCTTAGTAGAATTACATTATTCTTGTATTTTAATTAGTCTTCTGACTATTAAGGATTAAGTCTATCTTGCATTTTCTTTATACGTTGTACGTTTCTATC
The DNA here is from genome assembly GCF_035609145.1 of Eleutherodactylus coqui. Lineage (NCBI taxonomy): Eukaryota > Metazoa > Chordata > Amphibia > Anura > Eleutherodactylidae > Eleutherodactylus > Eleutherodactylus coqui. The sequence continues at coordinate 402,108,730 of NC_089837.1, forward strand.
GAATAATAATTAAAGGTTGTATTATTGCTTGCTTCCCCCAAAAAATTATCTCCTGCACTAAAATCTATTAATTACTGTATCCACAATTAACCTGTTTATAAATATTTAGCACCTACATTTTAGTAGCTAAAATTTAGCTAAAATACTTCTTTGGTAATTCTTAGAGACATGTTTTCACAATTAATGCTTATCTGTTAAACACTATCAAACTTTCCAAAAAAAAGTATTTAGTATTTTAATTTGGACTTTCACCTTTTTGTAGACAAGGTAAACCTTGAATGGGTTAATCTAGTAGGGCTTGTGGGGGGTGGCGGATGGGCTGGCCACCATCCCAATACCTAAAGGGGGTGCTGGGCTGAAAAAGTTTGAGAACTACTGATTTAGGACATGGTGGTATCTAAAGCTGTGTTCACATGGAGGAATACAACTAGAGATTTTTTTTTTCAATTCTTTATTTTCGCTTTTTCAGGTTCCATACATTAACATTTTACCACATTTCTGCAATCACAACATGTATATTGTAACTATTCCAACAACTATACTACGGATAGCTAAATTCCTAGAAAAACAGAGAAAACCATATGATAGCAAAGAACTTCAGGGTACCCGAAAATTCTCGGCTCTAAACTTTCCACAGTCTAACACTCACCTATAACATGGGTTACCGAAATAAATCTCAGCATGCTATCCTTCTGCTCTTTTTACATGAACACATGACACATAGGGGGATACGTTGGGGAGGAGAAAAGGGAAAGAAAAATAAAAAAGGGGGACAACTAGAGATTTTTCACATGGATTTCACCTCTAAAAACCACGTTAGAAATCCACAGAATTCCTGACACGTGTTCACACGCATATAACCCTGTGAATGGGCAAAATCCACGTGTGCAATTTCCAACTCCATTCCACGCAGATCCAAAGCTTTGTTTTGTAATGCTTATTAACAAAGCACAGGGAAAAACTTTGAGGGTAGCAGGCATGGATTTGCCCATTCCGTGTTTCTAGCACGGTCAGCTTTATTTGATGTGCTCATGGGTAGGCTCTAAAAGCAATCTTTTTCTCCTTGTAATGGATAGGAAAACAAAAAATGTGGTATATACAGAAAATCTGTAACACAAGTAAAAGTAATAGTATACTGTATAATAGCATAACAAACCTTTTACACAGAGTGAAATATTCTTCAACAGCCCTCCTGTAGAATATTCAGCCTCGAAATCCACACTGCTAACGTGTGCATTTAGTGTTTTAGTGCAGTACTAGACATAACAGAATCCTGCCAGTAATCCGCATCAAAGTCTGCAGTTACTAGTACGGATTTTGGTGCAGAATTCAGGGCCGACATATTTTGCAATGCTGTTGCTGAATATTCTGTCCCATGTGAAACGTCTATTAGGAAGGCATTTTCATATTTAATGGTAGATACATTCTGTAGACTGTTTCCAGAGACGTCATGGGCACCGTGAAGCCAAATGTCCTTCAGCCATGGTTCTGGAAATGGTTGCGACAGAGAAGGATTGCGGATAACTTTTTAAATATATGTTTCTTATTATTCTACACAATGCAATGGTGGAGAAAACATATAATTTATTTGATTTTGCAATAATGATACCTAATAGGTGCTGCATTTGTAGAGAATCAAGTCAGTCCAAAATAATATGATTGCTATGTTGCCCTGTTATTTAACCAGCATAGTAAGAGCTTTTTACTTGGTCCGATGACTGGACCTCTTGTAGGACGATGGTGTTAATTAAAATTTTTGCACCGCTTTGCTTCTGCAGCTTCTGTATACTTCTGTATACATTTCAGATCCAGTAAGGTCCACAAGAAAGTTTTATATCTTTTTTATAAAGTAACTGTGGGAGATGGCCGATAGGTTCACCATTTTGTATGTATTTTCTGTTGTCAACTGTGAAGATACTAATGGTGTCTATTATGTAAACCTCTGGGGGAAGGGAACATCGCCCCCCCCCCACCTCCACAAGAATTGGAGGAGCAGTGCTTTGTGTCCATAAACTGGTCAAACTGGTTCTAACTGGCAAAAACCTATCTAGGAATGTCTTTGTCTTGGACAAGCAGAGAGGAGAAACAGGATGTTCTTCTCATGAGACCAAATTCAAGAATGAACTGAGCGTGCTCACCGAAGTTCCTCCCAGATGGAAGACATCACAAGCTACCTCACAAATACCTCCCTCTGAGAATGACCTATCAGCACACTAAATAATGTAACTGTATCCTTAATTACTTAACTTCCTGTGTTAAAACTTTATTTAAACTTTACGCATGTTAATAAAGACGGACTCTTTTGGGACACATGATGGTCAGACGTGTGGTCTTTGAAAGGCTCTCCAGGCCTGCACATTATTCTTATCTAATATGACACCCACAGTATATCTAGAAGCGTAAAAATTGCGCTAACATAACTAATAACATTTAGCTACTGATAAATAAGAAGTGTATATAGTGTATATATGGTAGAATATGTAAGTCAAACTGTAGAATTTTTTAAATGAAACCCTACTGCAAAAATCATTTTCAGTCCCAAATATATGCATTTAAGCAAAGCAGTTGCCTCCAAGGATGTCCATAGCTTTTAAGGACACGATTTATGAGCCCAGCCTGCAGTTAACTTTTGTTCTGGATAGACTTAGAGACAGGAGACACCCTACTAAATTTAATTAAAGTGAAACATTAAGCAAGAATAGTTGGCAAGTTACCGTAACGGAATCGTCACTGAAAGTATTGCATAGAGAGCATACCTTGTCCCAATCCGAATCCATGTCATTCATCCTAAAGTCTCTAATCTATGTTTCAGAGATTGTTAAAGTCTTGGATCATAACTTCACATTTGGTGGTCCTGCCCAGTAACACAAAGATTCTGAAGAAAAGTAGCTCACCTCATCGCTTCGGTAGTGGGAACCTACCCAGGACTAAACACCACTATCGTGTTACTGGGCAATAAACTTACTGGTATTCACAACGCTCCTTTCAAAGTCTTACAATTTATCACCATGGCTGTCTGTATTCATATAGCACAGCAGTGGGAAAAATCCCAACTCCCTTTTCATCTACTCATTCAACGTATCAGTAGGATACTTCTTTACGAGAAATTGACGGCCATACGTCTCAGTAGTGTGACCCAGTTTGAAAAAATCTGTCATCCATGATTATCCTTTGTTAATGTACTAAACTTACATTACTATATCCAACTATATCATGCCTGAGGAAGAACCCTGAAAGGTTCGAAAGCTCGCTATAACATCATGTCTTTTTGTTAGCCATTAAAAAGTATCATATCTACAAGATTACTTAGTTTCTCTTGCTGGGAACAATCACATTTTATATCCAACTTTAAAACCTCATATGTCCATAGCAAGAATAAAGCAACATCTCCAGGGTTCTTCATCTGCCATAACTACCTATCTCATTAATAGAAAACTGTCAGCAGCACTCACCAGAAACCCCAATATTTGGTGGAACGAATCTGATGCAGGTCTCAAAGGATCAGACCCAGATCCACAGAACAGTCCAAATAACATGCAAAAAGGCAGCATCAGTGGTGCCAAAAAGTCATCCAACTGGATATGCTTTATTCCTCATGAATCAATAACAACGATTGCTGGGAGCAATCACATTTTATATCCAACTTTAAAACCTCATATGTCCATAGCAAGAATAAAGCAACATCTCCAGGGTTCTTCATTTGCGATAACGACCTATCTCATTAATTCAGAACAATACCTCAGCCACTAACTACAGTGAAGTCCTTTAGATGTAGTGGTATATAATGTTTTCTACAATGTGACCTTTAGTGTTGTTTTGTTGTGTTCTTTTCAATGTTTTATATTATATTATACAAATGCCTTTCACTATGTCGCTATCTATTCCCCTGCGTGGGGTCTTTAAGACAGTTTGTTCCCATATTTTTCTCTCCAAAATTCAATAAATACGTTTGAAACATAAATGTAATTGAAAATGGCAGGAGATGCAATGTAACTGCACAGTTCTACAGAGTATGAATATTTAGCACTTTCAGATTAGAATAGTTTTACTATCATAGACATTTACAACATCATGACATAGTTTACTGTAAATCTCTAAGAATATGGGTGCCCACCTGGTCTACCATAGCCAGCAGAGAGGAGGCAGCAGATCTTAGAATCTCAGCTTTTTGACCCAGCCAAACCAAACATTTATAGCATATCCCATTAATGTCTATGACTATTATGGGAACCTTTTTTTATTCAAAGTGGTGCATGTGATAGATGCAAGCTACCTTGTAAGCAAAAGAAAGAAAAATGTATTGTTCATAGGAAAGTAACCTATTCTGAGTTAATCATTAAAGTAATAATGTGGGAACAGTCCATGGGTAATTGGCAATTTGTAATTTTTGCTGCATTTTAATCCAGGAATATGTAATTAGGGATGCCCTATTTGACCTGAGTGTTTGGTGGAGTGAACTATTAATGCGCTATTACCTTTCTCAGGTGATACATTACAGTAAAAAAACGGAGTTGTGAAGAAAACTAATGTTCAAAAATGGGTTAAAAGCAAAAACTTTATTCACTTCATCTTAAAATACAAGTAGATTTCTTGGAAAGACCAATCAACTGTTTTTTACTAATAGTTCAATCTCATTTTGCCTGAGATAGCAGGCAATCCTTGAACAGGAGAAAAGCTTATTGGATATGATCTCACCGAAGTACTGATGTTTTACACTATCAGTGCTATCAAGCATACATCCTACTGTCTTAGGGGCACTCTAGTTTCCACTCTTTTCCATGGAATATATTGTAGATATGTCCATTTCAGAATAGGGGTCACATTCGTAACTCTTTCTGATACATATAGCACATGGTAGCATGATTTGTACGACAAGTGAGAACCTCACGATTCTTTTCGTCGTTCAGTCATTGGCTGCATTTCAACTGTACAATTATAGTTCAGTTTCACTTTGAATGATTTTCGGAACGGTAACACTGCCTACAAAACAAATCTTTTTTCCTTTCACAAGAATATTTAATAGTGATTCTAGTAGTATGGATTTCACATAATGTTGAATTACATAAATACTAAATTTATAAAAGTTGAAATGTGTGTCACAAAAAACCCTGATGGAAAAATTCTAACAACATCTTTGAATTACACTGATATACACATCCTGCCAGGGAGTCAAGAGAGTGTCTCCGTCTATAAATACCAACCGGAAAGCATACCCATATAAAGTGACTGCCAGAGAGTGACCCATTTGAAATTACTACCCAGAGAGTGCCAGCCATTGTGTCCCCATATTCTATGCCTGCCAGAGACTGCCCTTTGTACAGTCCACTGTCCCTCCCCATGCCCATACTTACTTCCCTCCTCCTATTTTTCAATAGCTTCTCAATGTTAGACTACAATGAATGGTATTTTTTTTTTTGGCATTTTATTAAAAAGAGAACTCTGTTTGGAAATATTCCCAGTGTAATTATGATATTCCATTCACTGAACTGTATCTTCGCACTTAATCTCACAATGTATATAAAGGCATGTACCGTGCTTTTTGCAGAATGATAAATGTATTAAAAATATTATGTATTCCAGTTATCATTAATATTCATATGGTTTCTTTTGCTAATGAAAGGAAAATTACAATAAATATATGCACATAACGAAAGATCTCAGTTAAATTACACATGCAGAAGAAATTTATTGAAAGCAATGGTTGCCACCTAGCAACTACTAGTGGGTGGCTGCAAGGCTTCTGAACAAAACAATGCAGCAATGAAACATTCCAGTGAGCAGTGGTACACCCACACATTCTTCACTGTGCATCAGCACCTCCGATGAGACCAAAGGAAATGAGACAGGACTGTAGTGACGGAAAATATACTCTTACTAACCGTCTGCACTTTATAAATCAAAACTTAAATGCGCAGATTATTTTAATAGGATGCCTTTAGTCTAGACTGCCAAACATGTTGTAATGTTACAGGAATGAACAAAAAAGTCTTTGTTCAAAATCTTAGAGAAGAAAACAGTTCTCAAAATGAAAAAACGGTATGTAAGTTTACAAGCTTGGCATTTCAACCAAGAAGAACAAAGCGCCAATATTTACAAAACTTAGCTGGACAAGAAGAATCTATGCCAATAGTCCTCCAGGCCCAAATGTTATTACAAGAACTCAGTTTCAGTGAGTGTGGAAGAGACATAATGAAGAATAATAAAGGATATAAGATGCTCTATGTGAAATGGCTTATAGGCTTTGTAATAAGAATATGCTGAGAAGTGATCATTGGTCTGAATGACTACTAATAACATAGTCAGGGCTTTTGCACAAGATTGTATTACATCTCTATATAAGTTCCAAGATGTATGAAGCTGTAATATTCAGGTGCATCATGTAAGTTTGGGACTGTGATGTACCTACTTATGGCTTGTATTTTATACAGAGGCATGCTAAGGGATTTTCCTTAAAATTCCTATGGAATCCATTAGAAAAAAAATGTGCCATGTTTTATAGGAAGTCAGATTATACAGTGATTAACCACCTAATACAGGGAATGCATAATATTTTATCCTTGTGGTAGGCGTAAAGACAGTCTAAGGACTCATGCACATGGCAAAGAGCAGTACACTGAGCCTGAATGGCACATGGAGTCCATCATACTGTGTAGTATGGAGCCTCTGTATATTGCTGTTCATTTTCCAACAGGAAGCATATATAAGAAGACATTGTGATCTAGAACTGTACTTAACTGTAGCATGCCCGGACTGGTAATCTACCAGGCCAGGCAGTTTCCCAGTGGGGTGGTCATTCACTGCCGAAGATCAAACTGCACTGATAATACCGGTCCTTGAGTATCAATGCAATTTGTGAGCCTAGAAGAGGATGAAGGACCAGTGAAGACATCACAGTCACATGACCATCACAGGTCCTTCATCATGTAGATGAACGGCAGTATGCAGAGGTAAGAGCCTATATATAGTGCTCTGCCTCCACCTCCATCATCACATGGAAATCTGAGGGGAAAGGTAAGGGGGACAATGCCAGTGCCGCTGTCACTGGAGGAGGGTGGGAAAGAAAGTGTTAAAGTTCTGCTGCCTGTGGGGAAAGGGAGGTGTAAAATGCTGCTGCTATTTGAGCTACACTGTCCTGTTTGGTGCAACTGAAAGATTACTTTACACTATCATGTAGTATTCATCTGGTGTTTCTAAGGCAATGCTTTAATAGGGTAGTTCCATCTTGACTTTTCATGTGAGACCCACGCCAGGCTTCTGATGTAGCTGCCGTCAAAATATGGCACTGTAGAATAAAGCCCCTTAATGTCCACCATCAAAAGATGTATGGGCAGTCATTAAGGGGTTAAGAAACTTGTATCATGCTTATAAAAAATTTTTTGTTCTTGTTATAATAGTCAGTTTTCTTACTCACAAATGGTGGTCTCACATGAACAGATTTTAATTCCGGATTCCGGTAAAAAGCGGGCATTGAAAGGCATGTATTTTCTAATTTTCCTTCGCACTCAGGGCTATGAATTGCGTATTACACCAGCCGAAAAAAGATGGCAGTATGCTCTATTTTAATGCGGATTCTGTACAGACGGCCTCAATCAATGTCTATGGATACAAGTGATCCACAGCCCATTACCGCAATTAACATTCATAGGAAAATAGAAAAGCTGGAGTGCTGGGTGGAGGGGGGAGAGAGATCTTTTTTCCACGTGGATAAAATATCCTGTTGTTATCCTAGATAGATAGTAAAGAAGCAGGGTCAGCGTCTCTATTCACACCTGACCTTTTACATTTAAGAATGGCTTTACACGACTGTATGCATAATACGCTCAGCGCAGCTGTGCATGGCACTGCACTTTTTGTACACGCCAGGCCAGTTCACAACCGCGTAACACAACCATTCTGTGGATTTCATGGCTAATTAAAGCCTAATGAGCTCCAGATGTGTTCTTTTTCCTGCATTTTGCGCAGTGTCACACATTTCCCCTTGTGTATTTTTGCACATTCCATAGATTTATATGGGACTTTTGCTGCACAAAACGCAGGGAAATCGGGCAGGTCTTACCATTCACGTAAAACGTGCTTATGAGAATGAGCCTATTGAAATCAAATACCTGCACAAACACGGTCATATAAAGAAGCCCTAACACTGATTTAGACAGTTTTAGTATGCAACAGTTTCTGTTGAAGGCCTCATTCACACTTGCATATTTTTGTGAGTACTTGCATTTGCATTTGTTTGCTTAAACTAGGAGAACTGTAAATCTTTCTTTTAGGCTGGATTGTACATTGTGTACACTTGTATTAGTAGTATATACTAATTTAGTAGTATGTACATATTGTACATACTAGTACATTGTGTACTAGTTGTGGAATTTTTTTGCAGCAAAATTGCGGAACTTTGTACAGCACAATGTTGATGAATGGGGCTTTAATAAACTATATTCACGTGGCTGAGAAAATAGTGTGAGATTTGTGCGTTTTGAGATGCACAAATCTCGCATGAATATGACCCCTATTTATTTGAATGGGGTCATACACATGAGCCATATTTTCCCACATGGCACCGCGATATGCTGCTATGCAGAAAACAAACCGCAGCATGTTATATTTTGTTGCATGCTTGTTTTCAGTGGGACAGCGGCAGCAGCGCCGGCCCCATTGAAAGCAATTGGAGAACTCTGCGATGGATGTGACAGCTGCAGTGGGGATTCCCTTCATCCTCAAAGTGATGCGAGGCTGTTTACACATGAAAACGCCTTGCATCCATGAGGATTTCACATGGTGACAAGTTTGGTGTCCTGCAGCAACAGAGACACGAGGCACATGCTGAGGAGATGGCGGGGGTAAAGATGGCACTTGTCATGGTGATTCTACCAAACTCCTTCCCAAGTGAACGCATACAGCCTCTTCCAGGCAATGCTGGGACAGCGGTTACCTGTATAGATGTGTAGTGGACTGAAGAAGTTGTCACTCATGACGCCACCATTTCTTCACACCATTGGTTGTCCATACACAGTTATAGTTGAATATCTCAATCACTGGGAACGGGCAGTGACTGGAACAGGGAGGAGACACCGAGCCTACAGTTGGCCTACAGTCCTAGTTATCTGTATGACTCTGCTCCTGGACAGACATGCAAACTCCAGGACACAGGATGAAATGGGCCTACAGGCTGAGTTATCTGTACAACTCCGCTTCTGGACAGAGACACCGGAGGTGGACAAAACACTCCACAGACACTCACTTTCGATGGTAGCTTAAACACTGCATGGTGGGCTCCTTTCTCCACTCACTCTCTAGGTAGGGATCCTGGGATGGGAACATCAGGATACCTCTCCTCAGCCTCCATTCTTCACCACATGAGGGTTGAAGGTACCCCCATGTGGCTGGTACTCTCTCTCAAGGAACCGAGAAGAACAGACAGGCAGAACTGAAGCCCTTTGCACACCTCTTGCAAACACATATATAATGCAACATCACGTGGCAAGACAATTTGTTACATTTTCCAGACATATCCCAGACATTCACAGACATTAGCCTCTAATTGGCTCTCACAGAACATGGAACCAGGATAAGTATGGACAAACCCAATGTACAAACTCACTTACCACACAACCTCGCATGCTAAAGCAAATGGTAAAACTGAATATAAAAGCAAGGAATTAGTTTGTACATTGCCCAATGAACTTAAGCTGCAAGGCTCCTCGTGTCTTGCAGTACCTATACTAGCAAGACACCAGATCAGTCAGCACAGGACACAGTTCACACAGCCTGGAACGCAAACAGATCACACTGCAAGCTGCAAAGCAAGACGACAAGACACTACTCACTCAGCAAGTTGCAAGCTGACCAGACACTACACACATAGCAAGATGCAAGCTGACAAGACACCAGCACAGGCAGACAAGACTGAGGAGATACAGCTTCCTCTTGCAGAGGGGCTGGGGTATATATCTACCCCCACACCCAGGGAATTGGCTGACCAGAATCACCACACCCAGCCAGCTCAATTAACCATCACCTGTGCAGGTGTGCTCCTGGAACCCTGTAGAACAACAAACTCTAGCAGCACAACCTAACAGTACCTCCCCTTTAAAAAAGGGGCCTCTGGACCCCTGAAGGCATAAACAAAATTTGTGCAATTCCAAACCACCCATGTGTACAGGATTTACAAAGACCCTGACACAAATGACAAAGCTGAAAAAATGGGATGGAGTAAAAAATTGTGCACCTAAAAACAGGACTACTGCGCCTTACACTACCAGCCTCAGTCACAGTAGCCTGCAAGGCAAAGTGCACCAGTCCAGAGGGGAAATATGGCAACCCTCCCTACTGACATAGCGTGCACAGGACTTATGACTACAGGCCTGATGCGGATGCCAGCCAGTCAGCAGGCGAAGGAAAGAAGCACCCAGGTACATAGCAACAGTAAAGACTTGTTCTTGATTATGTCCGCTGGGCTCACCTTGCCGCAGCACGGACCCGCTTGCTGGAACACCACTCAGACAACATGCATGCCACCAAAACTGTATGGAGCCACCACAATACCCACCGTACAAGGGGAAGGAATGCTAGGAACACCTATCCGGCAAATAAAGAAAATCATGGCCGGCATCACCAGTCCACACCACGCAGAAGAAATCAGATGTTTGGAGGCTACATCTGCCAAGAGAAAGGAGAAACCTGCGAGTGGCTACACCTGTGCGGTCAAGATACCACACACTACCGGGTGCACCACCCCAGAACTCCAGGAGGGGAGCAACAGTAGGTGTCCAAACCGTCTGTGGGAAAATACTGGTGAACTCACTCCAAACCGCATGCAACTACACCACAGCATATGCATACAACATAATCCAACATACGGAGAACAGGACTATCCACACCTGATGTCTGGAAACCTGCACAGACCCTGGACCTGACAAGGTTCATGCACAACATATCATTGCATACCACATACAAAATATCAACATACTGACATAACATAACGCATGTCATAACGTAACATATTGCAACAACATTATGCATACAAACATAGCATACCACACAATGCATAACAACATACATCATAAGGTCCCCCCCCCAGTTACAAAAGGGGGGTGCATTATGCGGCTTTGCTCCTGGAACCCTGTAGAACAACAAACTCCAGCAGCACAACCTAACAGATATCCCAATGTACTAATCCAGTTCACCTCTAGGAACACTGCACAGTCTCGGATTTCCTACCCTCCGGTTATTTATACAGAAAATTAACCCATTCTAGTGTTCTGAGGCCACCTAAAGAATGTCACTTTCTTAGTAAGACACTACATTATGACAGCATGTATGAAATAGTTTTGGCCAAAACCATGAAGGAACTTCTGCTATGCTGAACTGAATTCAAGATACACTAGCATAGCTATGGGGCATATACATGACTCTTCTCCCCAAAGACAAAAGATATGAGGCAAGTGGAATGAATATCACTTACTCTGGGAAAGAGAATACAACACTGATGCAGTACTAGAGAATAGAGAAGGGTGAATAGCAGGAAAAACAAGAGACAAGTAGAATGACCATCACTTTCTCTGAAAAGGAAAAGACTCTGTGACGGAAGGTAGCTTAAGTCAATATTCCCTATCCGGGACTAGAGGATGAGGTGAAAAGAATGCCCTATCTACTGGGACAGTTAGGACAGACACTGGCACAAAAGAAGCACGGTAGGGAACAAAACCTCCATTCATACACATTTATCATTCACACCATTTGTGCGGTCACATTCAAACAGGAGCTTTTAGCATATTAAGAATTACTTTATTTAACTTATTACTGTTTTCTCCTCCTGCACATAATCTTTAACTTTAATGTTGCAATAACATTGTAGCACATAATAACATAATGTACGGTATAAACAAGTAGCAGCATCAAACTATACATATGGGGGAAAATATAAACTTTGTAGTCCTTAATTTTTAAGGGGCTTACTGAACAGAACAAACTGAAATGTTTCTCACATAAAGAGCCTATGTATTAATATTTAAAACAGTTCCTGGGTCGCAACACCAAGAAATACGGGTTTTCCCTTTCTGAGTGAGTTATAAAACTGGTCTGTGTGGCATGACCTTCTCCCGAACTGTTCTCAATGACAGAACTCTCTGTAGGACTAGCTTGTGTAAGACTGCCACCTCTTCATCACACTCATCTACCGAATCTGGTTGAGCATGGCGAGTAGTAGAGTGTGGAATAGCCAGTAATTCCTCCTCTGAGGAAAAAGTGTTACTAATCACAATAGGAGATGCTACAAGTCCACTATGCGACTGTCTTAGTGGAGGGTACGGCACTCTGGGTTGCGCTCCCATAAAGTAGAAGGCATAGTTCTGATCCTCATACTCACATACAAATTGTTTTAGTAAATACGGAAGACAGCCCTTCACCACTAAATTATTCCGGTATATCAAGATCCAAGGTGGGTGGTTCGCTTATACAATGGCAACGGGCACTTTAGTTAGAGGCATTGTGAATTGAGAAGTCCAACTAGCCTCATGCCAAATAATTTTTTGTTTTTTATTGTTTTAATTTTTTTGTTATAAATATGGGAAAAAGTTATTTTTTTCTACTCATTGTTATAATTTTTCTTAGTTCATAGGGGACTTGATCTTGTGATCATTTGCAGGCTCAGTATCATTAACATAGTATTATAGTATACCACGATCGGACAGGTATGCAAGCAAGCCATGCCTTAGGTACTGAGCCATGGCAGTAATAGGGGTCTTCAGAAGGCCCCAGGCTTCCTTGGCAACCAAACAGGATCTCGCGATAATATAGCGGAGAGTTTGTTTGGGAGATTTAAATGGCACTGTCAAAACCGACAGAGGCATTTAAAGGGTTAACAGCTGTGATCAGCGTTCACTCTGATCACGTCTGTTGCCGGTGGGCATCATCTGTAAGAAACAGCCAGCTCCTGATTCCCCTCCATACAAACCCTGAACACACAGGACACCAATTCACATCTTGTGCTGTTAATGGGTTAAACAGAAAAGAAACTCAGGGTGACAGCATCCGTGTAGGTGACAAATCCATGTATTTATCAATGTATCCAACACATAATTGCTATAGTTCAACCCACACAAAGATCTCTACTTGATAATGCTTTGATAACGACCCCTATCTGGGTAGAAACGTAGCTATTATGTGATGGTTACATTAATAAATGTGCATTTTCTAACCTGCATAGATGCTGTCACTTTCAGTTCCAATGACCTATTTAAAGTCACTGAGTTCTTCAGTACGCCCCACGCTAATACCAATGTTTGTCTATAAAGATTGCATGGTTGTGTGCTTGATTGTATGTACCTGTTTGCAATGGGTAAGGCTGAAATGTCTGAACTCTGGCCTGGAAAATTGTGCTTGTAAATTATCTCTCTAGTTCCATCTAGAGATTGCTACTCTGTAGGTCAATACCTGATCCATTAACCCTTCAAGACCAGAGATTTTTCATTGTTTTATTTTAATTCTTTCTTCCCCTCCTTCCAAGAGTCATAACTTTTTATTTTTCCTTCAACTTAGCTGTTGCAAGGCCTGTTTTTTTGTGGGAGGAGTTGTGTTCTTCAATAGCCTGCTTTCTTGCACCATATAATACATTGAAAAACTCTTAAGCATTTTTAAGGCCTTAGTCACACGGGCGTAAATACGCGCGTATATACGTGCATAAAAACCCACGGGCGTAAATACACGCGTATATACGCGCGTAAAAACGCACCTACAAAAGATAGAACATATTGGTGGCAATGGACATGGTCACACGTTTTTTTTTACGTGCGTATATACGCGAGTATATACGCGCGTATTTACGCCCGTGTGACTAAGGCCTTAGAGGGGTGAAAAAAATCAATAGGCAACTGCATTTTTTTTAGGGTTTAGTTCTCATGGCTTTCTCGTTGCAGTAAAATTTTCATCATCATCTTCTGAAACCCATAGTGTTTTAATTTTTTTCATGTTGCGTGAGAGCTTGTTTGTCGCATGATGAGCCGTAGTTATTAATAGTTCCATTTTGTGGTACATACATATTGTCTAGTCAGGCTGCGGTCATTAGCTGCACTTCTAGGAGGAGAGTATTTGGGCTGGCTACCTCAATCTTTCTGGCAGGTAACCCTCTCAGATCAAAGAGATATTGCAATGCTTAAGTCTCTCTATGCTGATTTGAATTATGCTGTAATGCACCAACAAACTGCCCACCACAGATGAGTAGAACTAGCAACTCTGCAATGGATTGAATAGATATCAAAAGACTGGACTGGTCTGAATGTCAGTTACTCTCCAGCAACCTACCATCAGGGTTGCTGGTTACACTATCTCCACTATCTTCATTATAACTTTCTAGCTTTTGGCTAGGTATATCACTCTTAGAGCATACTTGGACCTTATTGTCTTAGACCTAGTCGTTCTAACGATTTATTAGAGGTTAGCTAAAGTCTAGACCTTGTTGTCTTAGACTTAGTCATTCTAGTCTCTTGCGAGTGGCTCATTCCTATTAGCATTTTAAGCCACTTATTATTTATTGATTTAGCTCTAGCTAGTTAGGGCCTTTAGGCCTACAACTTGTCCAAATCTTGTTGTTTTAGACTTAGTCATTTTTACGACATGCTATTGGCTTTCTATAGCCTAGATGCTGTAGACTTGCTCATTCTGGCTACTTTTGTTTGGCTCACTACTGTCGGCATTTAGGTTTGAGGACAGTCTCCTTTCATTGCCATTCATAGGTTATTATTCAAGCTCTCAGTTAGGTAGTACTATCTAGCCCTCTACATACATGCTTCTATCTAGACAGAGGTATCTGGATCCTGAAGAACTATGCAAATAGGGAACCGCGTTGAACCACGATATTGTACCATGAAATGAATCATGAACTTTGAACGAAAAAAAATTTAAATCATGAAATGAATTGCGAACTTTGAATCATATGTTTAATTGTGAAATTTAGGACAGAAAAAATTTTTGTTGGACAATATCGGTCTGATTTTTGTCCTTTTGGGACAAATGGTACACATTTTACAAACCTTTTGAGTACCTAGAAAGGGACATTATCCAATAATGTACTAGGGGCTTCTATCTATCCACCAGGAGTAGCGCTGACAGTTTTTTCAGTCTTTTTTTCCTGGGATTGGATTAAGTACGGACCATATAATGAGTCAGATGTACTCATTACTGCTGCGTCATTGCACCACGGATTTGTCATTCAATAATTGTGTTTGTTCCGATTGACATCAGAGTGTTTCTGTAGTGATTTTTCACAACTTAGAATTTCCCCTGGTCAGAGGCATTCTTTACCGCTTCTAGGCCCCAATGCAAAGACTGCAATGGGGTCCCTAAATATAGTGCTTTATTCACAGTACTTGAGGTTTTTATACAAGAGTAAAATTAGTTAAAAAGAACCAAATCAAACATATGAGTCAAAAATATTAGACTTGGTCATTTATTTATTGAGGAAAGTTACCCAATATCACATGATTGACAAAAGTATGTGAAGCTTTGCCTTCAGTATCTGGTGTGACCCCCTTATGCAGAAATAACTGCATCTAAAAGTTTTTTGGTAACTGTTGATTAGTCTTGCACATCGGCTTAGACATATGTTAGCAAAACAGGCCCAAAACATGATACCACCACCACTGTGTTTACAGATTGTATGAGTTTTATATGCTGTAAAGCAGTATTCCTGAATATACGAGTGCCTGGAAAACCTCTGTAATTGGAGGTGTCCCTGGAGTACTGAAGACATTCTGGAACACTTCCTGGCATGAAAGAGATTGTATTGTGGGCTCAGCAAAGCTCGAAGGAATACTGTTGCCTGTGACCAGAGACTGGAAGTGCCAGCCCAAGATATACTGCCAAGTTCAGTTAGCAAGAGAAGCTTTCGGAGCCTTTTGAACCTGCTGATATTGCATCTGATTTTTGTGTGCACTCTAAGAGGATCTGTATCCAATATGCTGCATATCCTCATTGTTCCATCTATTAGGCAGTAGCAAGCTCTGAGCCTTTAAGAGACTCTATAACCTGGTTGTGCCTTTAATCACCAAGCTCTGTACCTTGTACTGTGACCTGTGACCATTAAGCCTTGCCCCCCTTGTTGAAGTGAAGTTTAACTCAAAGTTACAGCCGTGTGTCTGCCTCATCACTGCAATATCCTCTAGTCGGGCCGCACAATAAGGTTTATGAGCCAAAAACAAAACTGACCTTCTTATAAACATGTTGCTCACTGTAAAACAGTGATTGTGTACTCACTGAGCCAGTTACTGGCTCATGGCTACTCATGATGGCAGCACTTTGCAGTTCTTTGTTTTTTTATCCTTTAACCTCTTCATATGGAATCTAGTCTTAACTGCAAGAGCCCCCAGGCTATTACCTCAAGAGTAGCCTTGATTCAGTGGAAGTTGACACGAACAAGTTATAACCACCATAACGCAGTATCGGCAGAACAGGTAGAGATATAGTCAATGTACAAAGTCAAGGTCAGATCAGATGAATTCTTCTATAACAATGAGACAAGCAGAGGGTTGGGGCAGGCAGAAAACAGGTACATTGCGGTCAAAGTACCAGCTGAGGTCAGGAGAGGAGAAGACAGTAAAGCTGGATAAATCAAGCATGGGTCAAACTAGGTGTAAGTTAGAATATAACAATGTCTTTGCAGAACCATGTAAAACCAATTTCTCAGGTACCCTCCAGTAGGGGATGGTGCCTGAAATAGCCAGAGGCGTATCCGGACTGGCTGGGGATAGTAAAGCTGGGCGCATGGACTGACACTTTAAGAAATGGGCCAAGCTTGCACTCACTTTCATGCAAGCTTACATACACCTAATAGGTGGCAGTGATAGGAGCCCTGACAGGGCAGATGGCACCATGTCTCTCGCAGAGGACAGGAGAGAGATGTTTGTAGTTCTGATTGGTGGAGAAATAAGATAGGGATAGCTGCTGGCTGTGATCAGCGACCATTACACATGCTATGATGTAACAAACTTTAGCCTGACATTTTCAATGATATATGATGTGCTAAATGTCAATTTAAAGTTTGCTTCATCATGGCTTGCAATGGGTAAAATTTCCAGTTAAGGGTTGCTAAATCTATAATTTATGGAAAATATTTTTATGAAGAAAAGAATGTGTAACCACAGTTTTATTGAATCTGGTGGCCTTGAATAAAATTCCTGCCAGATGTGAAAAAAACATTTTTCAAAAGAGAGAGGTATGAACCTAAAGGGAACTTGTCAGGTTCCTAATGCTCCCAGACGGTGGGTAGCACAGTATAGTGACAAACACATTGATTTCAGTGGCCTGTTATTTATACTGCTCTCGGAAGTAGTTTTTTTTTTAAAACTTGCATCTAAAACTCTCAGTATGCTGCCTGAAAAGTTTGTGAATTTTCTGGTCTGGTAGATCTGTCCTAGTCAAGGGTAAGTACTAGTATTGCGATATGGAGGCATCTGGGAGTAAAAACTGCTCATCCGTGAATTAGTAGAACATGCAAACTTACAGAGCAGAGTCGCTGAATGCTGAAGCACATGGTGTGCGATGCGGTCTATCCTATGTTCTGTTACTTACTACAGAGTTCTAAACTGCCTCTGGAAGTGTCATGAGCACAAGAGCCTTGAGGAAATGTATTTCTGTGTATGGACAGCTGTAGACAAGCCTAAGTGTGGCTTTTTATGGGATGATTGTTCGGCGCTTCTGTGCCCAACAGTCCTTTTATGATTTATCGCTGCTGTGCTTTCACACAGGACCAATAGTCACTCAGTGAATGGAGGTGGCCCGCCTCCATTCACTGTAAACAGGCGGTCATTCAAAGATGAATAACTGCCTGTTCACACTAAGCGGCAAGTTGCTCACTAATTGCCTTGTTGTGTGAGCTGAGAGGAAGCAACTAGATACTATTGAGCGATCTCTCACTCAGTACCCTGTCACGTCCGATATTTACATGAGACAACTATTGCTGAAAATTGTTCATTTGGATGATTTTTCAGCTTAAAATTGGTCCATGCAAAAGACACTCTATGAACACCATTTAATGGCCGGTGTGAAGCATGCCGCCATTGTATTCTGGAGCGGCGGAAACTTGTTCTCTAGAGGAATGAATCATGTTTCACTATCTGCCAGTCTGATGGAAGAATCTGAGTTTGGCAGATGCCCGGAGAATACTACCTATCAGAATGCATTGTGCATATTATTCTGCCTAGCATCTAATGCTATTATATAAAAAATGGTTTTACAGCATTAGATACAAGGTTGAATTGCCATGGCTAGCCCAGATCATGTATAGTAAATTATGTAATGGAAGCATTTTTGGCTACTTATTTTGGCGTGGCCATGTAGATAATTCCCTATTGCTGTACTATATTCACTTTGTTTTACAGGGTACACAAATGCAGGAAAGTCATGGTCAATTTTTCTGAAGATCTCTGCTTGTTTTTGTTTATTTTAAATGAAAAGGCCATTATTTAGAATATTCAGGATACTAACACTTAGGGCCCTTTCACACAGGTGGAATTTTTCCACATTCCACCCCACAATTCTGTCGCTGCGAATTCTGCACTAAAATCTACAAGACTCATTGCCGATTTTGATGTGGAATTGCTGGCAAAAGTAAGCCATTTTCATTCCACATCAAAATCCGCACAGTCCAGCAAATTTTGGTTCGGAATTTATCAAGGCTTGTGGTGCAAAATGCGGAAAAACCCATGTGAAAGGGCCTTTAAAGGGGCTTTTTTATTTTTTGTAAATAAAGCTGGTTAGTCATGTGAGGAAAAAAGTCACTTCATAATAAGTAGCGTATTAGCGTTTTGTATCATTTACCAGTACGAGGAAGGCATACAGAAATAATAATGGATTTTTTCAATGTATGTGCCATCATTATGTTCAGGGGCATGTATAGATCTTCTATGAAAAGTATTTATTTTCTTTATTTTTATACAAAATGTCATGGGTGTATATAGTGAATATACCTTGACCTAGCCATGGCAACCAGAAAGAATAAATAAATCTTGTCATTTGTATAGTGCTAACTTATTCCGCAGCGCTTTCAGGTAAAACATTCATTCTTCACAATACCATAGAAAACAGCATAAAACTCTCCACAAGTTTTACATCACAAAGTTGCTACAATTTGGAGAGAACAGCTTTTTTTTTCAAATAAGGTTTAGAATCCCTGTAATCTCATGTGTTGGTGTGTTTCATTTCCTGGGGGATATTTTGAGGTGTTTCTTTGTATTTAACTCAATATGCCATTATGTATGTTTCCTATCTTTATGATGAACACTAAATTTATTGGACCATCTTGCCCTTTCAGTACCTACAAAAATGTAGGATTTAAAATAGTTTGTGGCAGTATGTCTAATTGATTTGACAAAAACTTTTGTGTCACTTTCCTGTATAGAAGTACGTGTTAGGAAATGGTGGTCACATTGTAATGACATATACACCACTTGGTGATGCACCACTATTAGTAAGTGTGGTTTTTTGGAGCAATTTGCTGAAGTTCTCTAGTCAAGACTAAAGTTTTATTTATATTTACAAAGTTTTGCCTATATATTCTGTCCTGTAAATATAACCAAAAATCAAAAAAGTTGGGACACTGTAAAATGCAAATAAATGTAAAGAAAAAAAGATTGCAATGATTTTGAAATGTCAACCATATTTTTTCACAGACCAGTTCAGCACCCGGACTCTTCTGTGATGCAATGCTAATGTGATGGATGCAGTATATGGTTTAACATTGTTTTGCTGAAATATGCAAGGCCTTCCCTGAAAGAGGCATTGTCTGGATGCAACATCAGGCAGGGCAGTTGACTTGCTAAGGCAACTATATGATCCCTGAAGCTGTTTCCTCAGCCTAACAACAATTTAGATACCAGCTGCCATTTTTAAATATGATGGGCATGTTCACCACTTTTCTATTGTATTAGTTTTGTAAAAGGTTTGTTGTTTTTTAGCCTTGACATCCCTTAAAAACAATGGACAACTTGTGTAAAGCATGTATAAGACACACTCTTCAGAGTGGCTCTCCACTTTGGTACCTAAAAGAAGCCATAAACAGGGAACTCTGCTCTTTTACAGCCTTAGGGCATATAGATAGATTTTGGTTAAACCAGAAAACCCCTTTAAATGCTCTGTTTTGTCCTTCATGCAGAAGAACTGTTCTCAAAAAAGGCCCTTGGCAACTAATCAGATTCCAATTTTCATTATTCTGGTGCAGCTTTGAAAATTAAAACAGGGCAACATTTTATACTGTTCTTTTTTGTATGAATTGTATTGATGTCAAAGTTAGGTTAGATGCCTTTCTTAGAGGGGTTTTCCCATGACTTAAAATTGCTTCATAACCACTCTGTCCTTTCTGGTTTTCTGCTAACCAGGACATGTGACTGCTGCAGCCAATCACTGGCTATGAAAAGTCACTGCTGTGGCCAGTAATTGGCCCCGTTAGTCACATGTCCTGATCAGCAGCAATCAGAAAAGATAGAGCGGTTGTGAAGGAATTTTTAAAGGATTGTATGTGAAGAAAAAAAAAAAAACAGTTGGGCAGGTTACAGAATAAAAAAAAAGTGCCTACACGCCTGTCTTCAGCACCCTGGGACCCAGCTGACTGTCTCCCACTAACTTGTCCTCATCCTCCGACTGGCGAAAGTTAGGTGACTGCTGCAGCCAATCAGAGGCCAGAGAGTCACCATGCCAAACGCTTGGCATCATGGCAACTAGGATGTGAGTTCCGATGGCAGGAGTTCAGAAAATCACGCTGCGGCCTATGATTGATCGCAATGTTCATCTGATGTCTGGTGGCTGACACAGTGGACAGGAACGGGGGGATGATCAGCTGAGTCCTAGAGGGTTGGAGAAAGATGGGTGTGCGCTTTTTAAAAATTGTATCCCCTGCCTGGCCTTTACATTTTTTTTCTTTTTCTCACACAACTCCTTTAAGTCATGGGAAAACCCATTTAATGAATTCTGTTCTATATTCTAGTTGTTATTCCTTTAAAATCAGTTCCTCATTTAATAGTTACAATACCACTTTTTCTCACATTTATATTTATAGAATGTCACATGCTAATAAAGAATAGTTTTGCCCTTGAAAAAGCGTTTTTGTATGAGTCAGTAATTGTAGATAATTGTCTGACTAGGTATATGAGAAATAAACCTATTCAGATGCTATTTGGATGAAAGCTAAGAACAAAAGTACAATAGCATGTGCATGACATGAATAAGGCTCAGCACACTAATCTTTGTCTATGGACTACCATATGGTAGATTTAATTACATAAAAATGTGTTACTTCATGGTGGTATTCCATAGGGTGTTAATGTTTTATGGTTAATAAGTGCTGTAGAATTTTTCACTATATATAGTATTTATTTGAAAAATTAATTTCAACTACATCCACGTTAGACTGTATATTAAAAGTGACATTTTACATAATTTAAAGCATAATCTGTCTGTCAATATTTTATAAATGCTAAGAAAATGTTTTTCAGTGATAGTTCATTTCAAAATCAGATAATTATTTCAAATGAAAATTAATGAGAACAGACCACCTGACACTTACATGGGACATGGTATCAATCATAATTTATGACTTTTTGCTTACTCTATAGGCATTCTTGGATTATTTTCATAAAATGAGCACTAACTTCTCTGAGGAAAGCCAGTGTGAGCAACTCATAAGCATAAAAGTCGAGATAGCCAAGAACAGTGTTTGGCTAAATATGGCAGCCCCATAAAGATGAATGGAACACATGTCCACTACTCCATTTATACAGTGAAATTTTGGATCCCTATTTGTATGATCAGTAGAAGTGGGATCACACTAAACAGACACCTATCACCTATCATGTGGACAGGTGACATGTTGTTTTGGTGGGACAACCCTATTAAAAAATAATATCAATTAAATTTGATTTTGAAGCCATTGAAACCAATGTGAGAACATCACGATCCCTGCTGCAGCTGTGACAGCTGCAGAAGAAGATTCCGTCAGCAATCTTCTCCCATTGATTTTATTGGGGTCAGCACTGCTGCCGCCGGCCCAATTAAAAACATTGCAGAAAAACGCTATCTCCTGCTGCAGCGGTGATAGCCGCAGCAGGGATGAAGGGAACCCCTGCAGGGATGCAAGGTTGTTTTCAAATGAAAACACCTCGCATCCAGAGGATTCCACATGTTTTCAGTGGGTTTGGCAGCAGCAGCATTGCCGGTCCCATTGAAAACAATAGAAGAAGATTGCTATCTCCTGCCGTGGCTTAGACAGTCATGGCAGGAGATTCCTTCAGCCCTGCTGTGATTCGAGGCGGAACCGAACAGCGTTGAATGGACCACATTGATTATAATGGGGTCTGCTTTCTTGTTAGCTGGAAGAAAAAGCGAAAGAGAAAGCTTTTTCTTCCAGTCTTTTGTACGGGGTCTGTGACACAGCCTTCGATTGAAAGTTCCAATGCATATGTGAAACCACTCTCACTTGTCTTTATATATTGGCCAGGAGCTAGTGTTTCATTCATCAGAACCTTCTATATGATATTACATGAACTGACCACACATACCCTTCCCAGATAGGGCCAGAAACTCAATTACTGATAATGATTAGAGGCTTCTGTCACAGTTATGTTCAAAAAAAATTTTTATTAAATTTTCCAACATACAAAAAAATATAACATCCATAAAAAAATTGGGGTAAAAGTGAGTTCTGTACCATCTAGACAATATTCTGAAACTCAGATCTTGGACTCTGCCCGCCAAGGAGAGCTTGTGAGTCAAGAGCCACGCTCTGTTCCAGTCCTCGGGGGGAAGGACCTTACCCAGTTCCCTCTCCCAGGTCCCCACATACATAGGGTCCTCACCCTCTGCCTCCCGGGACAGCAGCAAGCCGTAGAGTCATATGCCTAGGGAGTGAGAGGATAAGGTACAATCATTCAAACTCCGTGGGGGGGAGCTCATTCACCCATGGTATCAGTGAGCAAACAAAACCTCGCAATTGGAAATATTGCAACCACATACCGGGTTGAACCTCGCTGTCACCCAGGATCTCCTGCATCGACTTCAGACCTGATTGTGATACAACATCACCTTGCCTTGGAATTGGGGTGTCCAGGAGTGACAATATAGGTGGGCCTCTGAAGGTGGCCTCAAACTGGGGGTTAAAAACTAAAGGTGTGAGTCTGCCCAGACTCCTTGTTAGGCCCCTAGAAACTGCGAAGCGTACCCAGTTTTTAATAAGTTGGACAAAGAATGGGGATTTCATTGGTAGGGCTTTGATCTGTTTAGGGGGGATCCAGAAGGCGGCCTTTACATACCCCTCCACCCCCTCAAGCTCTGCCTCCACCCAAAGTTTTGATGATTTATGTTTTAGTAGATCCAGCACACAGTTGAAGATACTGGCCCTGTAATAAAGAGAAAAGTCAGGGAGACCTAGACCGCCACTTTCCTTTCTTCTCGTGAGGAGCGAGAAATGCATGCGTGGTCTGCGCCCTCTCCACGCGAACACCGAGATTAGTCATCTCAGACTTTTTAAGTAGGGTCTTGGAAGCCTGATTGGAATAGATTGACATAGGTCGAGGAATTTAGGCAACGAGTCCATTTTGACCACACTGACCCTTCCACTCCCAGATAGGAACAGTGGACCTCACTTTCTCAGGTCTCCTTCTAGACCTGCCGCGAAGGGGAGGAAATGGAGTCTAAATGTCTGAGAGACATCTGCTAGGAGCTGTATCCCTAAATATTTTATGCTTGTGGAACGCCAACGAAAGGGGAATGGCCTCTCCAGGTGTGACACCTCAGCTTGCGGGAGCGTGACATTTAAGACCTCAGATTTTTGAGCATTGACCTTATAGTTGCTGACCCTGCTAAATCTCTCAAACTCCTCGAGAAGGACCAGCAGACCAACCCGAGGGTTGGACAGATAGAGAAGCAGGTCGTCTGCGAAGAGAGCCATTTTATGCTCCCGATTTCCAATCTGGATTCCCTTGATGGAAACATTACTTCGAATAGCATTAGCCAGTGCCTCCATAGCCAAAACATATAAAAATGGGGAAAGCGGGCACCCCCAGAAAGTGCCCGATTGACCAGAACTCTGGCTGATGGATCATGGTCTAGTGCTAGTATCCATTGTTTCATCCATGCCCCCAGACCTATGCTGTCTAGTGTGGCTTAGAGGAATGGTCAACTTACATGATCAAATGCTTTTACAGCATCGATCACCAGTAGGCACAGTGGGGCTCCTGAGCGCTTAGCCCTGTCCATAAGAGACAGCGTCTTGATAGTGTTGTCCCTTGCCTCTCTGCCAGGGATGAAACCCACCTGCTCTCCGTGGATCAGCCGTGGGATATTATTTTGAAATCTGTTGGCTATTAGCTTGACAAACATTTTAATATCTAAATTGATCAATGAGATAGGCCTAAAATTCCCACAGACTGAGGTGTCCTTGCCCGGCTTGGGAATCATCAAGATATGGGCCTATAACGCTTACAGGGGAAAACACCTTCAGCAAGGGGAGACAGCTCTTTCTTGAAAAGCTTGAAGAACCTAGCTGTGAATCTGTCCGGCCCGGGGCTCTTACCCATTTTCAGCTTTTTTTTACTATCTCGGATAGTTCCTGCGATGAGAACTCTAATTCCAGATCTTCCCTCTCCAGGTCCGTCAATTTCTTGGGAGCGTTGACGATGAGATAGGTCTCCACCTCTGGCTCCCTGCCCGGACCCTGAGTTGTGGCTTCAGAGTATATATTATACAATTCCTTTAAAATGTCTTTTGTCGAGCGCACCATATTCCCCCAGGAGGACTGGACTTTAGGGATATGTGTCGCCGGAGTTCTAAGATGTAAGGTTCTGGCAAGCCAACTGCCACATTTATCACCAAACTCGAATGAGCCTCTTTTATCTCTGTAAGTCAAAGATCTTTGATCAATAATAGTCTGAATTTGCTGTCAAAGAGAGGATATTTGGGCCTTAAGGGTGTCAGATTGCTGCCTCTTTTAAGCCATCTCTTTGATGGAGAGTTCTGATAAGAGGGTGGTCAGGGCCGTCGACCTTGCCTTTTTAAGTTGCGTTCCGTGTGATATCAGTATCCCCCTTAGCACACACTTTAGGGTTTCCTATTTCACGGCGGATGGGGTAGCGTCCGCACGATGGACCTCCACAAACTCCTGAATCTTTTCCCTAACATCCGACACACAGAGGGTATCCCTCAGGAGGTTGTTGTTCAATCACCAGGAATAATTTCCCCACAAAATTTTCCCAAGCGCCAACCCCCCAAGAATCGGGGCATGGTCTGACTAAATAAAACTCCCTAGTGAGCAGGTGGGGGAGACCATCAGGAGATCTATTCTACAGATCCACCAAATGCAGGGAATCTAACATTTTTTTTTAGGGAACTTTATTCCTGCTTGGGAGACAGAGGACTTACCCGAAGACATATCTAGGAGAGGGTCCAGAACCAAGTTGAAATCTCCACCCAGGATGATCCTCCATCCGTCGGCAAACTCCGCCAGTTCTCTCAAGATTCTGGAAGTATATGGAATCTGGTTCTGATTGGGGAGATAATAATAATAATAAACTTTATTTGTATAGTGCCAACATATTCTGCAGCGCTTACGTAGACAGGGGAATACAGAAAGACAAAATACAAAAATTACAGAACCACGGTTACATATAGTAATCAGTTGATTGATACAATAGGGGTGCGGGTCCTGCTCCAACGAGCTTACATACTATGAATAGCGGGGTGATACAGAAAGTAAAGGGGCTGGAGATATGAACGGTATGGCGAGGTGGAGAGTGAGGGATTCTATACACCTAGACAATGGTCAAATATTTAGCCGTGTGACGGCAGAAACAGTATGACTGCAGGAGCGGTTTATGATGGCTAGCAGGGATTGCAGTCACTAGGACAGAGAGCATGTTATCAAGCGGAGTACAGAGGGGTTTGTTTAGGGAATGAGATATGCCTCCCTGAAGATGTGCGTTTTTAGAGCACGCCTGAAGTTCTGCGAGTCCTGGATTGCTTGGGTAGCCTTTGGTAGTGCATTCCAGAGGACCGGTGCTGCTCTGGAGAAGTCTTGGAGGCGGGAATGAGAATTTCGAATTAAAGGGGCACTCAGTCTGGTTTCATTAGCAGAGCGGAGAGCCCGGGCTGGGTGATGGATTGAGATGAGGGAAGCAATATAGGGGGGTGCTGCACTGTGGAGGGCTTTGTGGATGAAGGTAACAAGTTTAAATTGAATTCTGAATTTAACGGGCGGCCAGTGCAGTGACTGGCACAGGGCAGAGGCGTCCGAGTAGCGGCTGGACAGGAAGATGAGCCTGGCTGCCGCATTCAGGATGGATTGGAGAGGGTAGAGTCTGGTGCAGGGGAGGCCGATCAGCAACGAGTTGCAATAATCGAGTCGGGAGTGGATGAGGGCAACAGTAAGAGTTTTTAGCGTGTCCACAGTGAGAAAAGAGCGGATTCTTGCGATGTTTTTGAGGTGCAGCTGACATGTTCGGGCCAGAGATTGGATGTGGGGGGTAAAAGAGAGATCAGAGTCAAATATGACTCCAAGGCAGCGGGCATGTTGTCTGAGATGCAGATGCCAGGATGAGGTCGGTTAGTGGAGGGTGGAAATACCAGTAAGTCAGTTTTAGAGAGGTTTAGTTTTAGGTAGAGAGAGGACATAGTGTTAGAGACAGCAGACAGACAGTCGGTGATGTTTTGGAGGAAAGGTGCAGAGATGTCACGGGCAGAGGTGTATAGCTGGGTGTCGTCAGCATATAGGTGGTATTGGAGGCCAAATCTCCTGATGGTTTGTCCAATAGGGGCTGTGTAGATAGAGAAAAGAAGGGGGCCGAGGACTGAGCCCTGGGGGACCCCAACAGCAAGAGGAAGAGGGGGGGAGGTAGAGCCAGTAAAGGAGACACTGAAAGAGCGGTCAGATAGATAGGAGGAGAACCAGGAGAGAGCAATGTCCTTTAGGCCAATGGAGCGAAGCATACTGAGGAGGAGTTTGTGGTCAACAGTATCAAACGCTGCGGAAAGGTCGAGGAGGATCAGTAGGGAGTAATCGACCCTCGATTTGGCTGTCAGTAGGTCATTGGATACCCTAGTAAGGGCAGTTTCTGTCGAGTGTTGAGGTCGGAAACCAGACTGTAGGGGGTCTAGGAGAGAGTGCTCTGATAGATGGCTTACAAGGTGGGAGTAAACCAGGCGTTCTAGTAGTTTGGAGATGAAGGGGAGGGTCGCTAGCGCAGGTGGTGGGGTGAGCAGAGAAGAGCAATTTGGAGACTTCTTCCTTTGTTGTTGGTCTGAGTACAGACAGTGAGCAGGAGCTAGATACAGTGCTGACAAGACTAGGGTCAGGGCTAGTCTGGGATTGGGAAGTAATTTCCTGACGGATGTCATCTATTTTCTTTTTGAAGTAAGCAGCCAACTCTACAGCACTGAGATCCGTCACTGGGGGCTGCGGTTTAGGGCTGAGAAGGGAGTGAAAAGTATCAAAGAGACGTTTAGGGTTGTGTGATAGTGAGGAGACTAGAGAGGTGAAGTAGACTTGTTTGGCGTGATGGAGGGCGAGGTTGTAGGTTCTGAGCATGAATTTGTAGTGGAGGAAGTCTGCGGACGTTTGCGATTTCCTCCACAGCCGTTCAGCACTTCTAGAGCACCGCCGGATGAAGCGTGTTTGAGGCGTGAGCCAGGGTTGCCGCGTTCTACATTGAATGGCTCGGGTCCTGGGGGGCGCCGCTTCATCCAGGGCATGTTTGAGAGCAGTGTTGTAGTGAGCGGCAGCCAGGTTGGGGCAGGCGAGGGGACAGAGAGGACTGTAGAGATTCGGCAAAGTCCTGGGTGTGAATGAAATTACACAATGCTGCAAAGCTCTGTGCAAAGCGATAGATACACTTCCGACTCTCCTCGACTAGTTAGGCATGTGGAACCAGAGTGGGTAATGACAAGAGCTGCAAAAATGCGTCTCCTGCAACATGGCCACCATAATCCCTTTTTTGATAGAGAACTTGCCTTTTTTTTGTGGGACGTTCAGCCCCTTCCCATTGAATGTACAAAATGTCAAGTCTGCCATATTGACCACTGCTCTAGAATATACTGCCCAAGGTCACTGCCCAGGGTCTGAAAACGAGACTGAAATATGAGGAGGGGACACAAGGGGGGAAAAAAAGAGGGTGGAGAGACAAGACAAAAAATGGGGGTAGACATAAGCAAATAACAAAAAAGAACCAGACTAACTGGACCTATGGTCCCAAACCGGACTATCAACTGCCTAAACTAGATGATAAACAGCTATCAACTACGCTGCCTTCCCTAGTTGGGTGGGAGATAGCCCATGGAGAACCTGCCTCTCCCCGTAACCAAACCCATGTTTAAACTAACTAATGAACTTGTTCAAAAATTGCATCCTCCTGCCACTCAAAGACCCTTCTCAGTAGGCTAAGACTGACTGAATGTGTGAAGAAGCACTCCACTCTGCAGGGACTACAGTTCTGTCATAAGTTTCCTGCAGGACATCTGGACTCTTCTTTGGTTCTTCGGCGAGAAGCTTTACATTGGCTGGATGTTTGTCAACCTGTTGTTTGCCAATGTGCTCTAGGCGGTGAGATCGGTAGGGTGCACATTGTTGGCCAATCTGGAGGAGATACTGTGGGAAGTTCCAGTGCGCTAAGAAATCCTGGAAGGTCTACCAAGCCCCTGAAGCTCGCCGATCTACCATTCTTTCTAGTGTGGAGCAGAAACGGGAAACCCCAACAATAAGGAATATTCCTTTCCTGAAGTAGGAGGAGTAAGGGTTTCGGCGCTTTACGAAGTTGCAGGGTACATCTAGAAAGATCCGTTAGAATCATAATCTGTGAGCCCTGGAATGTGTTTTCTGGAGGACTAAGTCCTTGTCTTTGTAAAAATGGATTCTGCAGACGGCATCTCGTGGTCTGTTGGGTACAGTGGACCAAGGGAGCGATGAATTCGATCGATCTCCGGTACTGTATCTGCTGGCCTATTCAGAATGTTGTTAAAGAACTCCCGTGCCCATTTCTCTAGTTGGTTTGGCCTAATCTTTTCTGGCAATCCTCTGATTCTAATGTTGCTTCTTCTGTGACGATTCTTCAGGTCGTCAATAAGAGAAAACAGATCAGATATTTGTTAGGATTGGGTGTGTAGTTCTTGCGTGTGGGCGTCAATGATTTCGGTTGTTTTTTCTTGAGCCTCCTCTACTGCTTCCAATTTTTGGCCCACCTGGCGGATCTCTTGATGGAGAGCTGCGACATCCTTCTTGCGCTCTGTCTCCATCCTACGGAATAAAGTATCTATTTCTTGTCTGTTTGGCATGGCTCTCTTTCTAGTCCCACTCATCTTCCCCTTCTTGGCGCCAGGTAGTTTGTGTTGAGGTAACTTGGTCGTTAGAGAGGCTGAGAGCGGGTGGATTACTGGGGGGCGATTTTGATGTCACCAAGTGACTCTGGGGATCTGTAACTCTTGCATAGAGTTGCTGTCTGTGTGATTGCTTGTATGTGGAAGCTTTCTGCCCCGAGCCTGTGTGGGGTGCACTGTGGCAGTGGCGGCCATTGGTTGTTCAGGACTTCATGCATTGGGCTATGACCCTTGGAGGGCTGATTCTTGTCCTAGGTCCCAGTCTAGCTTGGAAGGGAGGGCTTTATGGAGGGGCTTCGTGGGAACCCCTGCTATTTTCATTAGATTCTGTAGAGTCTGCTGAACCGGCTCTATCTTGATTATGAGAGGCCAGGCTGTGGGAGAGAGGGGCAGACCAAAGCTGGAGTTGTAAGTCCAGGTGGGGACTTGGGGCCTGACTCTCCTCTGCATGACTGAATGCCAGTGAGGGGTCATGCGAATGGTTTCCTTTATTTGGAGTATCTTGCCGGTCCTGCCCCTCTTCTTCAGCATGCTACCCCCCTGCACTTATTTGGGGGCAATGCAGGCACATCTTCCCTGAGGGCACTGGCTTTTTCTCCCTATTCTGCCTAGGCATCTGTCCTGGCCTCCGCTGCTGCACTCTCTGCTAGGAGCTCGGGGGGAGGTGCTCGGCACTGTTTTCTTTGGGGCCTGCTCCTTTCCTGGCCTCAGGGCCTGCCGTGTGTTCTGGGCTGCCCCCTCCTTCCCCCTCTTGTCCGGTGATGATGCTGCCTGTGTCGCTGGCTTCTGTGGAGGCCCTGCTCAGTCCGGCATACCTAAGGATTGAAGGACGCGCTGACTGGGCACGGGACCTTCGACCGGCATCTGCCTTTGGCTCCTCTTCACTGCAGTGTGTCGGCGCCATCTTGGGTTTCGCTGTCGGCAAATCCAGGGCCGTCGAACTGCATAAAAAGGCAGGTAACAAACCCGCCGCTGGCTTCTGGCTCCCTCCTAGCGTGGTCCTCTTCTTGCCCCTCACCATTTGGCCAGATTTTAGCAGGTCTGAGCAGCAAGGAGATGAGGAATAGCGGGCTGAAACGGGGAGCTTAGCAGACAGACATCCTAAGGCTCCATCAGCTAGCCCTGTCTGCCCTGTCACAGAGTTATAATGAAGGAGATGACTGCTCATCCTCGTTGATTATATACTTCTGGTGTTTAACTTATTTAGGTGCAGTTAGAAGGTAATGGTAATTACAGTTTCCTCCCAGTATGCAGATATTGTACTGGCTCTAGCTGGTCATGTGAATCTATGATTAGAGATGAGCGAGCCTACTCGGCCACGCCCCTTTTTCGCCCAAGTACCGCGATTTTCGAGTACTTCCGTACTTGGGCGAAAAGATTCGGGGGGCGCCGTGGGTGAGTGGGGGGTTGCAGCGGGGAGTGGGGGGGGAGGGGAAGAGAGGGCTCCCCCCTGTTCCCCGCTGCTACCCCCCGCACCGCCACGCCTCCCCCCGCCCCCTGGCACCCCCAAATCTTTTCACCCGAGTACTGAAGTATTCGAAAATCGCGGTGCTCGATCGAGTAATTACTCGAAACGAGTAGGTTCGCTCATCTATAATGCTGATGCATCCTGCAATTGGTAGTACAGCCTGGAGGAAGAGAAATCCGGAAGAAATCTAAATATTAAGATAGTGTCTTATGAGTATCAGACAAGAGGCTGCGCTACATGAAAATGACTACAATACACAAAGGAAACATTCAGTGTGTGACAATCAGGTGATGGGTGCGGGGCACTATATGGAAGTATTTGCAATATACATAGGAGATGTCCAGAGTCTGACAATCAGGTGAGGAGTGCAGCACTGGAAAAATGTGTTTTCACGTGAGTGTTTTCACTTTCAAGTATCTAGAATCTGTAGGATCAAATATAGTTTGCTTTTAAATAGGGGCATAGCTATAAATGTCAGGGTCTCATAGCCAACTTTTGAATAGGGCCCATCCCCTTTTTAAAAATTGTTTACCATGCAGTTTCAATAAGGTGTTAGCGCTGTTATATGGGTCATTACGATTGTGTATATTTTCTTTTACATTTTTGCAAAATGAAACCGCCTTCTACGGAAAAAAAATGTTAGTTTTTTTTTCTACTGTGAACTATTTTTTTTCAAAATAAACCTTAAAGGGGTTCTGTCATAAAAAAAATAAATTCTATACTTACCTATTCCTGCCCCGTCAGTCTTCTTACCAGATCTTCACCTCACCGATCTTCTCCTGTCTCCTGCAGTCCCCCGGGTCACCTCCAGCTGTCCAGATACTCTTCTTCCTGTGACGAAGTGTACACTGCTTGCATTCTGCTTCTTGCAGGTCAGTGTACCCGGTCACTAGTGATGTAGTATTCACTGCCTAGCAGAGAATGCCGAACCCTTGACAGCCTGCTTTAGTGCGACTGCGCATGTACAATGTCTCTTTATACTATATGAAACACTAACGGCGATAAATCGCGCATGCTCACTAATGCAGTCTGCCGAGGATTCGGCATTCCCTGCTAGGCAGTGAACACTACGTCACTCGTAGCGTTTACTGCCCTGCAGAAAGTGAACTGCAGCTAATAGACAACCAAAAACAGGAAGAAGAGAATCAGACTGGCTGGAGGTGAGGTGACCCGGGGGACTGGAAGAGACAGGAGAAGATTAGTGAGTAGAAGATGTGGTAAGAAAACTGACGGGAGGAGGAATAGGTAAGTATTGATTTCTTTCTAATGACAAAACCCCTTTAAACTATATTTATTTTTAGTCCCACTAGGAGACTTGCACCAATTATAATATTATTACTGATGTCAAACAACAAAGAAAAAGTGAGTTTTGTGAAGGAGGAAGTTGGCAATAGCAATGAGTAAGGTCTCATGCCCACGGCCAGGTCGGATTCCGCCTTCGAAATATCAGAGTGGAATCAGACCCGGTGCCTCTCAAAGACCCTATACTAACCTCACCTGATCTGCCGCGAGTCTCTTGCTCGGGGAGCCGGCCCGCGTGCGCAGTGTAGTGCATGACGCGTCGGCACTGGGCTGTGACACGGATTCTCGCGGTGCTTCCGGAGTGCTCACTGCGGAAGTATCCCAGAATGGATGGCTTCCATTGACTGCAATGTAAGCCGTCCGTGCAATTTTCCACACAGAATAGAACATGCAATGATTTCCCCCCACGAGCGGAAAATTGCAGTTGATTTCTGCTCGTGGGCAGAGGAGAATCATTTAACATCACATGTCTATGGACGGACATTGCTGTGGAATTCGTGGCGCATGTCTGACCGCGAATTCCGCAGCGATAACACGTCCGTGGGCATTGGGCCTAAACGTATAAAGTGCGCTAGTGTATTATGAGAAACGTTTTTAACATATAGCATGCTAAGCCACTGCATATAAATATTATTGTCATTTCACTTACAGCTTTGTTTCCATGGAAATGACATTTTACATTGGCAGAAATTGTTATCAAGAAAACTGCAGATAACATTATTATTGCTTTTGGTAAATTAGTAGCCCATTAATAAATACTGTGGATGATTAAAATATTTACAGGCTAGGTAATGCATGTGAACTTGTTTTTAATGCATTGTTTAACTCTTAAACCACAAAAATCCTTAATATCCTTCTATTAGTATGGTTCCATTTATGAATTATGATACAGGGAAACTCCTACCATCCTGGGCCAAACAGATTGTTTCCACATTCTTGGTTTTGGAACAAAGAAGAAATGACCAAAAAGCAAGCCAAAAGTAAAAAAGAAAAAACCCTTGGGACACATAAGGCTGCTACAGTTATATATACTGCATATGAAGCAAATCTTCACACTCCACATTTAAATGATGATGTTTTTTATTAATGCTTATTTATTCTATTATTTTCATAGTGTTGCTGTATAAAATATTTCTAATTTTAGACTTATTTTTTCTTAAACTATTTGTCATTTTTTTAGTTGCAAAAATGTACATACCCATTAAAGGCATAGTAAACCTAAGCAAAATGAGCAGTGAGAAATGGCTGCATACAGCTATATAACAGCTTTCTTCTTTGTAAAATCCCACCACATGCACTGGTTCTCCTGGCTGATTAGCAAACTTGTGGATCAGTTGGTTGTGAATTTGAGGGTTTCATGTTGGAACCCAGTTCATCAATAGGAGAAGCCAGATGGTATCAAAAACATGATAGAAATACCTCAGAACAAGTAATCAGTCTCTAATAGTGGAGGAGATGTACAGAATCTGGGAGTTTCACTTGATAGACTTTTGGACCACCTTCACACCAGTCTAAACATATAACCAGGTCCTATCTGTTAAAGGGGTTGTCCCGCGCCGAACCGTTTTTTTTTTTTTCAATAGCCCCCCCGTTCGGCGCGAGACAAACCCGATGCAGGGGTAAAAAAAAAAAACGTCCAGTGCTTACCCGAATCCCCGCGCTCCCGCGACTTCTTACTTACCTTAGTAAGATGGCCGCCGGGATCTTCACCCACGATGCACCGCGGGTCTTCTCCCATGGGGCACCGTGGGCTCTGTGCGCTCCATTGCCGATTCCAGCCTCCTGATTGGCTGGAATCGGCACACAAGACGGGGCGGAGCTACAAGGAGCAGCTCTCCGGCACGAGCGGCCCCATTCGGAAGGGAGAAGACCGGACTGCGCAAGCGCGTCTAATCGGGCGATTAGACGCTGAAATTAGACGGCACCATCGAGACGGGGACGCTAGCAACGGAACAGGTAAGTGAATAACTTCTGTATGGCTCATAATTAATGCACAATGTACATTACAAAGTGCATTAATATGGCCATACAGAAGTGTATAACCCCATTTGCTTTCGCGGGACAACCCCTTTAAGGTTGTGCAGCTGGGACATGTGGTTCTACAGGTTTCCTTGTGCACACCTTAACAGGTTGGGATTAATTGAGCTGGCTGGGTGTGGTATTCTCCACCAGCCAACCCCCCTTTTATGATGCAGATTAATACCAACAAACTCTTGGGAGAGATTGCTGGTCATTTTAGTACTTTACTGTTGTACCCTGTGTTGAACCCACTCAGAGCTGGCGTTTGCGTTCTTGTCTGTAGTGTTTCTCTCTCTCTTCCCCTGAAGATGGTCTGGACACCTGCTGTCCCTCCCTTTCTTGCGTTCTGGGGTGCATGCATTGTGTAGTGTGTGGTACGGTCACCACACCAGTGCTGGCGACCCACAGGTTTCTCCTTTCCCTGGGCAGGTGTGGCCCCCAGATGTCTGATGTCCTATGTGTGTGTCAGATGGGTGATGCCTGATACTGTTTCCTATGTCAGCATGGTGGCTGACTCTCTATTCCCTTGGTGTGAGAACACTTGGACTGGCTATGGTATACCATCTCTATGCATGTGAGTACTGGGTGGGGTTCCTGTTATATGTTGTATACACAACCTTGTATGTTGGAGTGAACAGTGACGTGAATGGTATGTCTATGCAGGTGGCCAGACATCTGCTTTATGTGCAGTCCTGTTCTGTGTTCTGTGTGTGTGAACAGTGTTGTGTCCAACCATGTGTGTTTTGTGCATCTTCTCCAGGTTCCTGATCAGAGATAGCTAGGTCCCAGATGAAGACAGTGGGGCCACCCTTATCGGGACGAGCACCCTGTTTTTAGGCAGGGGTATCCCACTTTCCTTGATTAGTAAGGGACAGGAGTCCTCCCATCATTGCCTGGAGAGGTACAATTGGTCCTTGCAAATACTATGTGTGTGTGTTTGCTGTTTTAAATGGATATATTTGCATCCATTTGGAGGCGCTCAGTGCACCGCACTGACGTAACACTATCTAGTTGAGGTCTCTGTCCACTCAATTTCTGCTGGGCCTTTGCCCAGTTTGCAAAATTATTTTTCCATCCCAAAAAAACCCAGAACCTTGACTAAGTGGAAGCAGAAGGGGCAGAAGGGAGCCTTTCCGTTTTTTGGAATGCCCATTGAAACCAATGGGGAAAAAATGGTCCTTTTTTTTAGTTTGATTTCAGTTTCTCTCCTCCCGAAATGCATTAGAGAGATGGAAACCCTGAACTGAGCCCTAACATAGGTGTGAAAGCAACCTAAGTTATTGTTAGAAATTAGAGATGAGCGAACGCGTTCGTCCGAGCTTGATATTCGTGCGAATATTAGGGTGTTCGGGATGTTCGTTATTCGTAACGAACACCATGCGGTGTTCTGGTTACTTTCACTTACTTCCCTGAGACGTTTGCGCGCTTTTCTGGCCAATTGAAAGACAGGGAAGGCATTACAACTTCCCCCTGTGACGTTCAAGCCCTATACCACCCCCCTGCTGTGAGTGGCTGGGAAGATCAGGTGTTCGCCTAATATAAAAGTCGGCCCCTCCCGCGGCTCGCTTCAGATGCCTGGTGAGTTAGATGAGGGACAGTGCTGTTTGTACCGGAGCTGCTGTAGGGAAAGAATTGGTAGTTAGTGTAGGCTTCAAGACCCCCCAAAGGTCCTTATTAGGGCCACTGATAGCTGTGTGTTGGCTGCTGTTAGCAGTGGCATTTTTTTTTTCTCTCAAAATCGGCCTTGCAGAGCGTTGCACCTGGCATTAGGGACAGAAGTGCTGCATAGGCAGGGAGAGTGTTAGGAGTGAGTGTAGCCTTCAAGAACCTCAACGGTCCTTTCTAGGGCCATATTTATCCGTGTGCAGTTCTGTTCAGGCTGCTGTTAGCTGTGCTGCATTTTTTTTGGGCTTCTCAAAATCGCCTCTGCAGAGCATTCCACCCTCCATTGATACTGCAGGGAAAGAATTGTATAGGCAGGGCCACAACACAGTTATTATTCATTGAATATACGCAGTGCTGCCTTTTGCTTGTAAAACAAGTGAAAATAATTCTATTTGTCCTGCCTCTGTCCGTCCTAACGCCTGTGGACACGTGTGAGCTGCGTGAAAAACATTGCTAAATCATACGCACCCAGCTACGCTTTACTGCTGGCTTCGCCATTTGCTTTCCTTAATTGGGAAAAAAAATACCTGCTCTGCCAGAGTTATAATAACTCTGCTACCCTCACGTTCTGTGACACATAAGCAGGGACACAGCACAGTTATTAAACTTCTCATGTTCATTGAATATACGCAGTGCTGCCTTTTGGTGGGAAAAAACTGAAAACAAATCTATTTGTCCAGCCTCTGTCCGTCCTAACGCCTGTGGACACGTGTGAGCTGCGTGAAAAACATTGCTAAATCATACGCACCCAGCTACGCTTTACTGCTGGCTTCGCCATTTGCTTTCCTTAATTGGGAAAAAAAATACCTGCTCTGCCAGAGTTATAATAACTCTGCTACCCTCACGTTCTGTGACACATAAGCAGGGACACAGCACAGTTATTAAACTTCTCATGTTCATTGAATATACGCAGTGCTGCCTTTTGGTGGGAAAAAACTGAAAACAAATCTATTTGTCCAGCCTCTGTCCGTCCTAACGCCTGTGGACACGTGTGAGCTGCGTGAAAAACATTGCTAAATCATACGCACCCAGCTACGCTTTACTGCTGGCTTCGCCATTTGCTTTCCTTAATTGGGAAAAAAAATACCTGCTCTGCCAGAGTTATAATAACTCTGCTACCCTCACGTTCTGTGACACATAAGCAGGGACACAGCACAGTTATTAAACTTCTCATGTTCATAGAATATACGCAGTGCTGCCTTTTGGTGGGAAAAAACTGAAAACAAATCTATTTGTCCAGCCTCTGTCCGTCCTAACGCCTGTGGACACGTGTGAGCTGCGTGAACAACATTGCTAAATCATACGCACCCAGCTACGCTTTACTGCTGGCTTCGCCATTTGCTTTCCTTAATTGGGAAAAAAAATACCTGCTCTGCCAGAGTTATAATAACTCTGCTACCCTCACGTTCTGTGACACATAAGCAGGGACACAGCACAGTTATTAAACTTCTCATGTTCATTGAATATACGCAGTGCTGCCTTTTGGTGGGAAAAAACTGAAAACAAATCTATTTGTCCAGCCTCTGTCCGTCCTAACGCCTGTGGACACGTGTGAGCTGCGTGAAAAACATTGCTAAATCATACGCACCCAGCTACGCTTTACTGCTGGCTTCGCCATTTGCTTTCCTTAATTGGGAAAAAAAATACCTGCTCTGCCAGAGTTATAATAACTCTGCTACCCTCACGTTCTGTGACACATTAGCAGGGACACAGCACAGTTATTAAACTTCGATTATTCATTCACTAAAGGCAGTGGGGCCGTTCGTTTTCCAAAAAGTGCAAAAATTATATTTGGCCTGCAGTCTTGCGCCAATTTATTTCCTGCCTGTGAAATCAAATCACTGGTAATACAGCATGCTGAGAGGTAGGGGTAGGCCTAGAGGACGTGGACGCGGCCGAGGACGCGGAGGGCCAAGTCAGGGTGTGGGCACAGGCCGAGCTCCTGATCCCGGTGTGTCGCAGCCGACTGCTGCGCGATTAGGAGAGAGGCACGTTTCTGGCGTCCCCACATTCATCGCCCAATTAATGGGTCCACGCGGGAGACGGTTATTAGAAAATGAGCAGTGTGAGCAGGTCCTGTCCTGGATGGCAGAAAGTGCTTCGAGCAACCTATCGTCAACACGCAGTTCTGCGCCGTCCACTGCTGCAAATCCGAATCCTCTGTCTGCTGCTCCTCCTTCCTCCCAGCCTCCTCACTCCACTACAATGACACCTGCTCAGGAGCGGGAACACTCCCAGGAACTGTTCTCGGGCCCCTGCTCAGATTGGGCAGCAGCGGTTCCTCTCCCACCAGAGGAGTTTATAGTCACTGATGCCCAACCATTCGAAAGTTCCCGGGGTCCGGGGGATGAGGCTGGGGACTTCCGCCAACTGTCTCAACAACTTTCTGTGGGTGAGGAGGACGATGACGATCAGACACAGTTGTCTTGCAGTGAGGTAGTAGTAAGGGCAGTAAGTCCGAGGGAGCAGCGCACAGAGGATTCGGAGGAAGAGCAGCAGGACGATGAGGTGACTGACCCCACCTGGTGTGCAACGCTTACTCAGGAGGACAGGTCTTCAGAGGGGGAGTCAAGGGCATCAGCAGGGCAGGTTTCAAGAGGCAGTGCGGTGGCCAGGGCCAGGGGTAGAGGCAGGGCCAGACCGAATAATCCACCAAGTGTTTCCCAAAGCGCCCCCTCGCGCCATGCCACCCTGCAGAGGCCGAGGTGCTCTAAGGTCTGGCAGTTTTTCACCGAGACGCCTGACGACCGACGAACAGTGGTGTGCAACCTTTGTTGCGCAAAGCTCAGCCGGGGAGCCAACACCAACAGCCTCACCACCACCACCATGCGCAGGCATATGATGGCCAAGCACCCCACAAGGTGGGACGAAGGCCGTTCAGTGCCTCCGGTTTGCACCCCTGCCTCTCCCCCTGTGCCCCAACCTGCCACTGAGATGCAACCCCCCTCTCAGGACACAGGCACTACCGCCTCATGGCCTGCACCCACACCCTCATCTCCGCTGTCCTCGGCCCCATCCAGCAGTGTAGTTCAGCGCACCGTCCAGCCGTCGCTTGCGCAAGTGTTCGAGCGCAAGCGCAAGTACGCCGCCACGCACCCGCACGCTCAAACGTTAACCGTCCGCATCGCAAAATTCATCAGCCTTGAGATGCTGCCGTATAGGGTTGTGGAAACGGAGTCCTTCAAAAGTATCATGGAGGCGGCGGCCCCGCGCTACTCAGTTCCCAGTCGCCACTACTTTTCCCGATGTGCCGTCCCAGCCCTGCACGACCACGTCTCCCGCAACATTGTACGCGCCCTCACCAACGCGGTTACTGCCACGGTCCACTTAACTACGGACACGTGGACAAGCACAGGCGGGCAGGGCCACTACATCTCCCTGACGGCACATTGGGTGAATTTAGTGGAGGCTGGGACCGAGTCAGAGCCTGGGACCGCTCACGTCCTACCCACCCCCAGAATTGCGGGCCCCAGCTCGGTGCTGGTATCTGCGGAGGTGTATGCTTCCTCCACTAAAGCACCCTCCTCCTCCTCCTCCTCCTCCTCTGTCTCGCAATCAAGATGTGTTAGCAGCAGCATGTCGCCAGCAGTCGGTGTCGCGCGGTGTGGCAGCACAGCGGTGGGCAAGCGTCAGCAGGCCGTGCTGAAACTACTCAGCTTAGGCGATAAGAGGCACACGGCCCACGAACTGCTGCAGGGTCTGACACAGCAGACCGACCGCTGGCTTGCGCCGCTGAGCCTCCAACCGGGCATGGTCGTGTGTGACAACGGCCGTAACCTGGTGGCGGCTCTGCAGCTCGGCAGCCTCACGCACGTGCCATGCCTGGCCCACGTCTTTAATTTGGTGGTTCAGCGCTTTCTGAAAAGCTACCCACGCTTGTCAGACCTGCTCGTAAAGGCGCGCCGGCTCTGCGCACATTTCCGCAAGTCCCACACGGACGCTGCCACCCTGCGCACCCTGCAACATCACTTTAAGCTGCCAGTGCACCGACTGCTGTGCGACGTGCCCACACGGTGGAACTCTACGCTCCACATGTTGGCCAGGCTCTATGAACAACGGAGAGCTATAGTCGAATACCAACTCCAACATGGGCGGCGCAGTGGGAGTCAGCCTCCTCAATTCCTTTCAGAAGAGTGGGCCTGGTTGGCAGACATCTGCCATGTCCTTGGTAATTTTGAGGAGTCTAC
This sequence comes from Eleutherodactylus coqui, assembly GCF_035609145.1. Taxonomy (NCBI): domain Eukaryota; kingdom Metazoa; phylum Chordata; class Amphibia; order Anura; family Eleutherodactylidae; genus Eleutherodactylus; species Eleutherodactylus coqui. The sequence goes on from NC_089837.1 coordinate 402,148,711, forward strand.
CCAGGTGGTGAACGGCGATGCTACAATCATTAGCGTCACCATTCCTCTGCTATGCATCTTGAGAAATTCCCTGCAAACCATAAAGGCAGCTGCTTTGCGCTCGGAAACGGGGGCGGGGGAAGACAGTATGCCGCTGGATAGTCAGGGCACCCTCCTGTCTATTTCTCAGCGCGTACAGGAGGAGGAGGAGGAGCATGAGGAGGATGAGGAGGAGGGGGAAGAGACAGCTTGGGCCGCTGCTGACGGTACACCGGCTGATTGCCTGTCATCCTTTCAGCGTGTATGGCCTGAGGAGGAGGAGGAGGAGGAGGAGGATCCTGAAAGTGATCTTCCTAGTGAGGACAGCCATGTGTTGCGTACTGGTACCCTGGCACACATGGCTGACTTCATGTTAGGATGCCTTTCTCGTGACCCTCGCGTTGCACGCATTCTGGCCACGACGGATTACTGGGTGTACACACTGCTCGATCCACGGTATAAGGAGAACCTGCCCACTCTGATTCCCGAAGAGGAAAGGGGTTCGAGAGTGTTGCTATACCACAGGACCCTTGCGGACAAGCTGATGGTAAAATTCCCAGCCGACAGCGCTAGTGGCAGAAGGCGCAGTACCGAGGGCAAGGTAGCAGGGGATGTGCGTAGATCGAGCAGCATGTACATCCCAGGCAGTGCAACAGTCTTTAAGGGCCTGGCCAGCTTTATGGCTCCCCACCAAGACTGTGTCACCGCTCCCCAGTCACGGCTGAGTCGGCGGGAGCACTGTAAAAGGATGGTGAGGGAGTACGTAGCGGATCGCACGACCATCCTTGGTGACGCCTCTGCCCCCTACAACTACTGGGTGTCGAAGCTGGACACGTGGCCTGAACTCGCGCTGTATGCCCTGGAGGTGCTTGCTTGTCCTGCGGCTAGCGTCTTGTCGGAAAGGGTGTTTAGTGCGGCTGGGGGAATCATCACAGATAAGCGTAGCCGCTTGTCAACCGACAGTGCCGACAGGCTAACACTCATCAAGATGAACAAAGGCTGGATTTCCCCAGACTTCAGTTCTCCACCAGCGGACAGCAGCGATACGTAAGCAATACGTAGGCTGCACCCGCGGATGGAAGCTACGTTCTCTCTCACCATCCAAAACGGGGACATTTCTGCTTCATCAATCTGTGTCTAATATTCCTCCTCCTCCTCCTCCTGCTCCTCCTCCTGAAACCTCACGTAATCACGCTGAACGGGCAATTTTTCTTAGGGCCACAAGGCTCAGTCAAATAATTTTTCAGAACAATTTTTAAAAGTTTCAATGCGCTTAAAAGCATTGGAACTTTAACTTGAACCAATTTTTCGTTACACTGGGCTGCCTCCAGGCCTAGTTACCACTTAAGCCACATTAACCAAAGCGATTAATGTGTTTCACCTGCCCTCTTGGCTGGCCATGGCCAATTTTTGGGATGTACATTAGTACTGTTGATACAGCAATTTTTGTGGGCCCTCGCCTACAGTGTAATCAAATTAATTTTTAGCCCACCTGCATTACAGCTGACGTAACCTCAGCTGTGTTGGGCAATGCAATGGGATATTTTTATGTACCGCCGGTGGGTTCCAGGGAGCCACCCATGCTGTAGGTGCACACGGAGTTTTTAATACATCTGTACACTTCTAAAGAACCCCAGTCTGACTGGGGCATGCAGTGTGGGCCGAAGCCCACCTGTATTACGCACGACATTACTACCTCAGCTGTGTTGGGCAATGCAATGGGATATTTCTATGTACCGCCGGTGGCTTCCTGGCACCCACCCAGGCAGTGGGTCCACAGGGAGTTTAACCTACATGTGTCCACTTGTAAAGAACCCCAGTCTGACTGGGGCATGCAGTGTGGGCCGAAGCCCACCTGCATTAAGCACGACATTACTACCTCAGCTGTGTTGGGCAATGCAATGGGATATTTTTGTGTACCGCCGGTGGGTTCCAGGGAGCCACCCATGCTGTAGGTGCACACGGAGTTTTTAATACATCTGTACACTTCTAAAGAACCCCAGTCTGACTGGGGCATGCAGTGTGGGCCGAAGCCCACCTGTATTACGCACGACATTACTACCTCAGCTGTGTTGGGCAATGCAATGGGATATTTCTATGTACCGCCGGTGGCTTCCTGGCACCCACCCAGGCAGTGGGTCCACAGGGAGTTTAACCTACATGTGTCCACTTGTAAAGAACCCCAGTCTGACTGGGGCATGCAGTGTGGGCCGAAGCCCACCTGCATTAAGCACGACATTACTACCTCAGCTGTGTTGGGCAATGCAATGGGATATTTTTGTGTACCGCCGGTGGGTTCCAGGGAGCCACCCATGCTGTAGGTGCACACGGAGTTTTTAATACATCTGTACACTTCTAAAGAACCCCAGTCTGACTGGGGCATGCAGTGTGGGCCGAAGCCCACCTGTATTACGCACGACATTACTACCTCAGCTGTGTTGGGCAATGCAATGGGATATTTCTATGTACCGCCGGTGGCTTCCTGGCACCCACCCAGGCAGTGGGTCCACAGGGAGTTTAACCTACATGTGTCCACTTGTAAAGAACCCCAGTCTGACTGGGGCATGCAGTGTGGGCCGAAGCCCACCTGCATTAAGCACGACATTACTACCTCAGCTGTGTTGGGCAATGCAATGGGATATTTTTGTGTACCGCCGGTGGGTTCCAGGGAGCCACCCATGCTGTAGGTGCACACGGAGTTTTTAATACATCTGTACACTTCTAAAGAACCCCAGTCTGACTGGGGCATGCAGTGTGGGCCGAAGCCCACCTGTATTACGCACAACATTACTACCTCAGCTGTGTTGGGCAATGCAATGGGATATTTCTATGTACCGCCGGTGGCTTCCTGGCACCCACCCAGGCAGTGGGTCCACAGGGAATTATAAATGCATCTGTTTCCACTTATAAAGAAACCCAGTCTGACTGGGGCATGCAGTGTGGGCCGAAACCCACCTGCATTAACCCTTTCCAGTCCACTGTGTGACCTGTGAAGACATTAGGGTTTAAGGCTGTACAGCTCCGTTGTTGGTAGACGTCCGTCGGGGTTCTCTTACTGTATATTGCCAGCCTCTCTGCTGTCGGAGCCTATCCTACGTGTCAGCTCATGCAGTACTGGCTTTAGCCAGCATATAGCGCCGTTGTATAACGGCAGAAAAAGAGTAAGCCCCCTAGGAAAACCATATACAAATTGGATTGGAAAGGGTTAAGCACAACATTACTACCTCAGCTGTGTTGGGCAATGCAATGGGATATTTCTATGTACCGCCGGTGGCTTCCTGGCACCCACCCATGCTGTAGGTGCACACGGAGTTTTTACTACATCTGTCCACTTGTAAAGAACCCCAGTCTGACTGGGGCATGCAGTGTGGGCCGAAGCCCACCTGCATTAAGCACGACATTACTACCTCAGCTGTGTTGGGCAATGCAATGGGATATTTCTGTGTACCACCGGTGGGTTCCAGGGAGCCACCCATGCTGTGGGTCGACAGGGACTTCACAATAGGGAGTTGTACCTGCCTGTGTCTATGAATTAAAAAGCCCGGTCTGACTGGGGCATGCAGACACCTTGACAGAATGAATAGTGTGTGGCACATAGGTTCCCCATTGCTATGCCCACGTGTGCAGCTCCTGATGGCGGTGGCACAGGATTCTATTTCTCATTGCTTCTGTACAGCATTGTGGGCTATCGCTCCGCCACTTTTAAAGAGGGTCGCTGCCTAGCCGTGCCAACCTCTGCAGTGTGTGCCTGCGGTCCCTCGTCATGGCAGACGCAATTCTAAATAGACATGAGCGTGGTGTGGCATGAGGGCAGCTGAAGGCTGCCCAGGGACACTTTGGTGTGCGCTGTGGGGGGGAGGGGGGGCGGTTGGTCAGCATGTAACCCAGGAGAAGTGTCAGTGGAGTGTCATGCAGGCAGTGATTGTGCTTTGTTGGAGGTAGTGTGGTGCTTAGCAAAGGTATGCCATGCTAATGAGGGCTTTTCAGAAGTAAAAGTTGTTGGGAGGGGGGGGGGCCCACTCTTGCCGGTATTGTGGCTTAATAGTGGGACCTGTGAACTTGAGATGCAGCCCAACATGTAGCCCCTCGCCTGCCCTATCCGTCACTGTGTCATTCCCATCACTTTCTTGAATTGCCCAGATTTTCACACATGAAAACCTTAGCGAGCATCGGCGAAATACAAAAATGTTCTGGTCGCCCATTGACTTCAATGGGGTTCGTTGTTCGAAACGAACCCTCGAGCATCACGGGAAGTTCGTTCCGAATAACGAACACCCGAACATTTTGGTGTTCGCTCATCTCTATTAGAAATCAAGTGTTGCTAAATTAAATTGACATCAAGTTTTATACAGTCACTTTTTTAGGGGCGTAACTATAGGGGATGCAGGGGATGCGGTTGCACCTGGGCTCAGGAGCCTTGAGGGGCACATAAGGCCTCTCTTCTCCATATTGGGAGCCCAGTACTATGAAAAAAGCATTATAGTTCGGGACCCTGTTACAGATTTTGCACTGGGGCCCAGAAGCTTCAAGTTACGCCCCTGCACTTGTTTATAGTTACATGAAACTAGACAAAAAGCTTTTCCAACAGTGCATGTATTTTGACAACATTGTAGCAGAGCATTTTATTTTAAAAAAACTTGGTGGAACATTGCGCTTTGCCGATGTACTGTAGACAGAGAAATATTGGGAATGAAATGTCCTCTGATCTAAGCAACATAGATTTATAATAAGTGAACCATGAAATACTTCTATCATTCTTAATGTCTTTTGATAAGGTATCGGTACAGTAAGTTCTGCCAACTCAAGTGTGCTGGTGCAGAAATTACACTGCGGGATTTTTATTACCCTGCACTAACTTTAGTATATAACAAATCAGCAAGTCTCATGCTGTAATAAAGGGCTTATACTGCAGTTTTGAAATATTCATACATATTATAGACTAAAGGACCACTTTCGTGATTCTTTTTTAATTCATTATGTAGCAAGTGCCCCCACCCCCACCCTTCAGTATATATAAATCAGCTTGGTTAGTTATCTTGATTTCTAATTCCTCTCTCTCTCTGAAACTCCTGGCCTTTTTCTCCTCAGATGGTCGTGTGATCTCAGTTCAGACCAGCTCAGATTTAGGGGTTATGTGTTCAGGTTCTAGTCAGCTTCTCAGTCTGTGTCATGCTATTGCATGAGCCATACCTCGGAAGCTGTTTAGAGGGGTACACAGGCACTCTTTCACAATTACTGATGATGTTCACACAACTCCTGTCACAGTTATAATAGAGGAGATCACAGCTCATTCTCCTGCTGTATATTTTTGACTTGTAGCTATTTAGGTGAATACAGAATGTAGTGGTTGTGTTTACCCTGCAGCAGGGATGATATATTTTATAACTACTCATGTAATGCCCTGCTGATGTATCATGGGATTTATGTGAAAGTGAAAGCAAAACTTTCAACATCAAGATGGTGTATCATAAGTTTCAGACAGGAGTCTGCACTGCATGGAAGTGAGTGTAAAATAATTAGGAGATGTTCCGAGTGTGACAGGCAATCAGATGAAGGGGAGCAGGGATGGAAAAATTTGTTTTCGCCATAGTAGCCCTTTAAGAAACCATTACAGTATTACCTTATCACCATATACATCTAAATTGAAGATTTTTTAAAATTCTAAATAAATTTAAGCAGAACTATATTCTGTTGTCCACCATTAAAATACTCTAAATAGGAACAAACATATGTGCAGTGTAATTTCTTACATCTTTATAATTGTTGGAGCTTTGTTTTTGCAGTATAGTCATGAAATCTCTGCCTAGCAATGTGATTAAAGGAAACCTGTCACCATGTTCTTACTGGCCAACCATAGGTAGCATGAACCTGGGAGAGGTATACCTATTGCCCCCATGTAAGTGTTATTTTAAACCGCTGTGGTATTTTAGAATAAATACACTTAAAAGTTTATAGTGGATTGGAGCTCTTGAGTCAAAGAGGTGGGCTGCAGCAGCCTCTCCGTGCCCCAATCTTATAGACTGACAGCTCTCTCCCTGCTTATGTATAGGGAAAGCGCTGTCAGTCTTCATGCTGTGGACAGGGAGAAGGCAGCTTGGGCCGCCTCCTTAACTTTAGACCTCTGTTTTGAATCAAACTTTAAAGAGTATTTATTCTGAAACACGGCAGATCTTATTTGTCCCGGGGTTCATGCTGCCTGTGGTTCAGCATCATGAACCTGCTGCAAGGATTCCTTTAAATAAGAAAATTGTCTACCTGCAGTCACCACTAAAGGCAGTTTGGGAGCTTACTCTATGCTGCTAATACAGTGAACTCAGTAAAGAACAGTGTGCGATAAACTCCTAATCTCTCCTTAGTGGCAGCTGCACACCGTCAGATCACTATTAAGGGACTTTTGAGCTATGTGTAAAAATATGGTGCTCTTTCTCTTAAAGGAGATGTCCCGCGCCGAAACGGGTTTTTTTTTTTTTTAAACCCCCCCCCCGTTCGGCGCGAGACAACCCCGATGCAGGGAGGTAAAGAAAGCTCACCGGAGCGCTTACCTGAATCCCCGCGCTCCGGTGACTTCTCTACTCACCGCTGAAGATGGCCTCTTCCTCCGTGGACCGCAGCTCTTCTGTGCGGTCCACTGCCGATTCCAGCCTCCTGATTGGCTGGAATCGGCACGTGACGGGGCGGAGCTACACGGAGCCCCATAGAGAACAGCAGAAGACCCGGACTGCGCAAGCGCGGCTAATTTGGCCATCGGAGGCCAAAAATTAGTCGGCACCATGGAGACGAGGACGCCAGCAACGGAGCAGGTAAGTAAAAAACTTTTTATAACTTCTGTATGGCTCATAATTAATGCACAATGTACATTACAAAGTGCATTATTATGGCCATACAGAAGTGTATAACCCCACTTGCTGCCTCGGGACATCTCCTTTAAAGAGATATATTAAAATTCATAAACACAGAATACTGGATGTAGAAAAATTGCCTGATATTGAAGAGTGGATGTTCTTTTGTAACTGGTACTGAGATTCCTTCTCTTTCTACCTCAGAGATCTCTGTATAAGGAAACTGACCAAACTGATCTGTGGGGGTGTCCTCGCTAAGACCTCCCCCCCCTACACACTGATCTCAAGAACAGAGGTCTCATGTTCCTATCTTCCTCACTGAATGGTTACTGCACCACCCTACAGTGAGCAAGAGACTGAATGGAGTGCTGTTCGCTCAAGTGCACTCGCATTCCATTCACTTTCAATGGGGTCATGGAGATACTCGAGCGACAAGCAGTAGCCCTGCCATGCCTTATCACAGCGATCATCAGTGCTGTACTGTAAGTGCCCCAGAGGGACACAAATTGTGTAAAAAAAAGATAATAAAAATGTAAAAAAAAAAAGTTAAAGAAAACTTTTTTATGCTTTTTCTCATATTAGCATAAAAAAGGTAAAAAAAATTAAAACCCCACATATTTGGTATTATTGCGTCCGTAACGACGCATACAATAAGTTGCACATGCTTTTGACTGTGCACGGAAAAAAGCGTTAAAAAAAAACACTAAAAAACTGAGACAAAATGCTAATTTTTAGCATTTTGCCTCTCTAAAAGCGCAATAAAAGTGATCAAAAAAGCCATATGTACCCCAAAATGGTACCAATAAAAGCTACAGCTCGTCTCGCAAAAAAATAAGCCCTCATAGAGCTCAGTACATAAAAAAATTAAAAAGTTACAGGACTTTGAATGCAGCGATTTAGAAAAAAAAAAGATTTCCAAAAAAAGGGTTTTTATTGCAGAAAAAATAGATTGTGTCATTTATGCTGCATGATTAACGTTGTAAAAAAAATCTATGGCAGAATTGATGCGTTTTCTCTCCCTGCTATCATAAAAAAAGAAAAAAAAAAGTTTTACAATATAGTCTATGTACCCAAAAATAGCACTGATACAAACTACAGTTCACCACACAAAAAACAAGACCTTATACAGCCCCATTGAGGGAAAAATAAAAAGTTATGACTTTTGAAGCCCAAAATAGGCCATGTCCTTAAAGGGTTAATATCACTTAATACAGAAATCTGCAGTCCCTGCTGCCTGCTGTAATCCTTCCCAAATTATGCAGTGATATTTGCCTTCTGCTGGGTAAAACGACTCTAACAGCCAAATACAGTATATCTATTTAAGAAGGTCTTTGAGCGATCATTAGAATGATAGGCCAGGCTTCCTGCTTTCACTTTCATATAATAAACATATTAAAATCAATAAAATATAATGCTTTTTTTCTATTCAAATATCAGTGACAAAGGTTATTAATGACTCAAGCTTGGCTTTTAGCATAATATTAGGTATGGTGATTTTTTAATACGTTCTGCTTTATTATGTATCCATGCACTAATATTAATCTGCGCTATTTAAATAACGCTGTTGCCATAGCAAATATCCAAGCTGTTCTGCAAGCTGATAATTAGTTTGTTTAATAAAGGTTTATGGCCTAGTTTATAAAGAGGGTTTTCTTTTGTAAAAGATGAAATGTAGTTTTTCACTTGAGAGGATCCATTATGTTTTTTTGTAATCCATATGTATATGAAACTTAAAATGACATGAAGATGACACTATGCTTTTTAGAAAATGTCACAGAATTTGTTCACTTGTGGCTGTACTGTGTACAATGATATATGTATTAATTAGTACTTTAGAATGAAATGGTATATACAGTATAATGCCAAAAGCTATTTAAAGTGCATTAAACTATGAAAGAGAGAATTGTTTACTCTGTTCATGTCTCTGCGTACTCTTCTCTCAACACCGCATGGTAGCATCATTTAGGAGTAGATCTTTCAATCCTCAGATTCACCCACAATCATATTCTGAGCATTATAAAGAATGGGTGTAAAATATCAATGGTTTATATAGTAAGGTATAAATACACACATTCATCATTCTGCTTTTTAAAGTAGCTAACTAGCTTTATTTGCATGTATTTAGAGAACAGTGGGCGGTCTGTTCTCTAAATATATCAGTATTATTCTCTAGCGGGACAGCTGCTGAAAGAATGTTATCAGCGCTGCCCACGGAGGACTCAGCATGCGGTCCGTCTTATCAGTCCCGATGGATTTTAAGCTGAGCTGGACTCAGCGATGGATGAAAAGTGCACAATAGGCACACATTTACACACAACGATAATCACTCAAAAGATGGCTTTTGAGAGAATTTTGAGCGATCATCGTTGTGTGTAGAAGGGCCTTTAGGCATCTTCCTTTAACCCCTCCAATTGGGATCTGGTCTTAGCTGCAAGGAGCCCCCAGGTTGTTACCTCAAGAGTAGTCTTGGTTCAATTGCAGCTAACTTGGACAGGTCAGCTGTCAGGCAGAGACATAGTCAATATTCAGGCTAAGATCAGGGCAGGCAGAAATCTAATGTTAATGGAGAGACCGGCAAAGGGTCAGGGCAGGTAGAATCGGATAGGACATGGTCAGAAAGCAAGCCGAGGTCAGGACAAGAGAGGACAAGATAGCTGGGTGAATCAGGTTTGGATCAAACCAGAAGTCAATCACAATACTACAGCACATTTGCAGAACTAAATGCAAACATAGCTTAGACACCCTCCAGTGAGCAAGAGTGCCTTAAATAAGCCTAGGACAATCTGGATTGCTTGAGAATGTAAATGGGAAAGCTGGGTGTATGAACTGGCCCTTTAAGAAGCAGGTGCCTGAACACCCCACCGATGGCAGTGACAGATGTCCTAACAGGACAGAGAGTGTGGCATTTGAACCACATTTCAGAAGAAGAACATTGATAGCTATAACTGGCACAAGGAGGAGGTAGCCACAGCTGCACCCCTTCCCTTATGTCTCCTCTTCTTTAGTCCAGACTGCATATGAAACTTTCTGAGAAGATCCAGGGCACTGATATTTTCTGCAGGTTATCAAGACTTCTAAGAGCCAAAGCTCTTCCAGTTCACCATATAATATAGTTTCCTCTTTACTTTTTCTAGCATCCAGTGTCTCTTTTCTAGAGAAAAGACCTTCAGTTTTCCCAGAAAAGAGGAGTTAGATACATCCTGCACAGTATTTTGGGCAGTCAACCCACCGACCCCATATCTTGGTGAACTTGGCAGGGCATCCCCTCGCCAGATATGTCAATTTATATAAAGGGGCAACACTGTTTCTCTCGTGCAGCCAGGCAGCCTTAGGCTGCCTGTCCACGGACGAGTTTGAATTGCGTTCCCCGCGGCGATAATCCGGCCAGTGAAAGCGTTGCTATGGAGAGCGCAGCCGCCCTGTCCATGAGCATAGAATCATTGCGATTCTCCACTTGGGGCTGGCAAATCGCAGCATGCTGCGATTTGCCACGGTTCTCCATGGTCAGCCTATCTGTCAGATAGGCTGACAGCGGAGATCCATCTGCCGGCTCCTGCTCCCGGGTGGTGGTATCCCATGGCGAATCTCCGTGGACAGGCAGCCTTAGTGTTTTTTTGGGGATGTTTCCAATTAAGTAATATTACCTTTTTAGCATAGAAAAAAAGCAATTTGTATAGGGTGTGTGCTGCCGCATCGACTGAAGTGTCTTCCACAAGACCAAAGAGACAGACCTTAGGGTGTAGGATATGCGGTGCTCCCAGATGCATCTCTATTAACTCAAGAACATCCCTCCAATAAGCTTGTGAAACATGCTACTCCCAGAAATATGCATAATTGTGCCTGTATCCATCAAGCACCTTGGACAATTTAAACTAGGAGAAAAACCCATAGCGTTTAGACGGCTAGGAGTATAATAGACTCTATGAAGGAACTTGATCTGTATTAGCCTGTCTCTAGTACTTATTAAGGGAGGCCTAGAGCCTGCCAAAAGGCCTCTCCGGTCATCCAAGTTCAGGTCCGGTATATCCAAGCCCCATTTTTCAAGAGCCCTGTCTCCCAGTGAAGCAAGGCCACCTGCCCTTCATAATTTCTCAATTGGAACCCATTCAGTGTCTCTTTAACCCTCCTCAGAATCAGCAGAAAGAGGAATAAGAACAGGAGACCTGGAGAAGTGATTTAGGAAAGATGATGCAGCGTCTGTTGCACATGACAGAAGGAGAACATTGATGGCTATGACCAGAGGAAGAAGGAGGTAAGAAGAGCCACAGGCCAGTGACCACAAAAGAGAATGGTTCTCTCCCTCTATGAGTTACAATGGAGAGCAGCTCTATAATAGTGGCCCCCACTATGGTGCATTTAATCTGTTTATGCAGCAGCTGCTGCAGGAGAAATTACTGTATGGTGACAAAAACTGGACCCACTATTTGTTGTGGCATCACCTATCTTAAAGCAGTTGTCTCTAATTAAGGTGATCAGACGTCCCGATTTAGGTGGGACAGTCTCGCCTTGGGACCCTGTGGCCCGTCTTCCACCGTGACCCTAGCAGGACAGCCATTTGTCCTGTTTTCGGGACATTTGTTCCACTTTCTGGTGACGTCTGGTCACCTTTAAAGTGATTACTGGCTGAGGTGCTGCGGCTCCCTAGTCGGTAATTACTCTGCAGCACTGCGAACCACATGCACACACTGACGGCAGTGTGTGCATCCGCGATCTTTCTCCCTTCACCTCTCCTTTTTGGTTCCACAAGGAGGTGCTGCTGTGGGTGCACACGCACTTCTGAGAGGAGCATCGGCACTGATAAAACCAGGAGGAGGAAACCTCCTGTACTGCAAGCACTGACCCTTCTTATTGAGCTATCCAGCTTGTGAACACTTTCCCTGCATAACTCACAGCCTTGTTCTCTGATCCCAGATATCTAGCTTCTGCCTCCTGTCCCTGACCCCGCCTCTTGCCTTGATTGCATCTCCTATAAAAGCCTGGCTTTGCCACTCCCTCAGTGCACGATTATTGTGTTCCACCACCTTGATCAAGCTCCTCTTCCTCCTGCTCCTCTACAAGCATACCAATACCTCCTGCTGCTGTCCTTTGGCTTCCATTGACTACGATTCTGTCTCATCCATTTGTACTGCATACCGATACCTCCTGCTGCTGATCTTTGGCTTCCAATGACTATGCTTCCATGTTCCATCTCATCCCATTTGTACTGCATACTGTGACTTCCAGATAATGACTTCCGGCTATTCAGATTACTTTTTGGTCCTGCACAGCTACTACACCTGCGGCTCCAATCCAGCATCGGTAAGATACTTACAGCTGGGCTGGTATAGGGGAGTGCTAATACTATGGGGCTATTGTGGGGGTCACTATTATTGCTGGGCTGGTATAGAGGAGTGCTAATACTATAGTGCTACTGTGGGGGTCACTATTTTTGCTGGGCTGGCATAGGGGAAAGCTAATACTATTGGGGCTATTGTGGGGGTTACTATTTTTGCTGGGGCTGGTATAGGGGAGCACTATTACTACTGGGGCCACTGTGGGGGTCACTGTTATTGCTGGGGCCAATATAGGGGGCACTATTACTACTGAGGCCACTCTGCATATGGCAACATACGTCACGCTGACTTAGGAGACGTTTACACATGGTGAAAATGCTGCAGAATGTCCGCAGCAAATTCCGTTTCTAAAAAAACTGTCAAAATCTATACTGTTGGTGCAGATTTTGACTGGAAATCAGCTGCATATTCACAGCTGATTTCATATTATGCGGCGCACCCCCTCACCTCCTCCGAAGGCTTCCCGCAGTCAGTGCTCCCCGGTTTCCGGTTCCCAGCGGCCTGGTCACATGTGGCACCGCTGGTCTGGTGATGCTGGTCAGGTGAGGACAGTATAGGCCACTGGGAAATGGAGTTCGGGGAGCGCTGACAGTGGGAAGCTTTTGGAGGAGGTGAGGGGAAGCACCGCATAGTATGAGATCAGCTGCAGATATGCGGTTGATTTCCAGTCAAAATCCCCAGCACTGGTATCTATTTTGACTGTTTTTTGGATGCAGAAATGCTGTGGAATTTGCTCACTGTCCTTTTTGAACCTTCCCGGTACTTTTTATATAGACGGAGGTAAAAATCACATGTCATAAGCCACACCCCTAGCCACATCCCTTTGCCCCTGTTTTGACCCTGGGAAAATCTGGTCACCTCACTCTAATGGAACAACCCCTTCGTATATGCCATTTCACAATGAATTTGGAAATTTCTTTCAAATGGCTTTGGCAATGCCCAGCTATTTCTTAAGTCCAACATGTAACCCGTATGAGATCTTTGCACTGGTTGGTGTAATTAGCCAATCAACCTGTAGCTCTTATGTAAGCAGTGTCAGATTCTCTGACCTACAGACATATCAGGGAAGTGCCTTATGAGTAGCACAAGCAGTGAGTTGATTAAGATGAAAATATGGCCCATGCACCCATACACCTTCAAAAACCACTAGCTGAACAATCATTGGCTATTCAGCTGAGCATGCATATATTTCAATGGGGAGAATAGAAAAGCCAGACCTTTCTGGTAGTGGCTTATCTCCAGTGAGAACAAACGGATCAGAAGTAGAGATTCATGCTCACTCGTTCTTTCCCTGATATAATCGTGTCAGGGAAGAGTTGGGAGGCCCTCATATACATCAAATAGTCAGACGGTCCTTTTCTGTAATATGTATGGCGGACTTTAGTTAACTGATATGTAAAGTGGTATTTGCAACCAGTCAATGTCCGCAGATGTCATGTACCCATACTGCCGGCATCAGAGGCGTAACTTGAAGCTCCGGGGCCCCGATGCAAAACTTGTAACAGGGCCCCAAAATATAATGCTTTACTTGTAGTACTGGGTTCCCTATATGGAGAAGAGAGGCCTTATGGGCCCCCTAAGGCTCCTGGGCCCGGGTGCAGCCGCATCCCCAGCATCCTCTATAGTTATGCCCCTGGCCGGCATCACTGCTCAGCAATGGGAGCTATAATGCCAGAAGTACAACACATGACCTCTGCGGACCCCAACTGGCTACAGCAGCCTGCAGTATTGATATGGGTGAGTAGTTTATGTTTTATGATATTTACTGATCTTTTTAACTTTTTTCAAACCAAATAACCCCTTTAAAAGTTTCTTTTGCAACTTGGTTGTGCTTCCTCTTCTTTCCATGATATCTACAGAAAGACAGACAGAGTCACATGACAGTACTTTTTTTTCTGACCAGGCAAGAGTTCTTTCATAGTCTACACTGAAGTCTTGTTAGCAGAATGCATTCCTTTAAGTATGTGAAAGGACTGTGTCCAAGCATATCTCCAGACTAAACATATGACTTGAGCACTCTACATCATCCTTCTGATCTTGGCAAGGTTCCTCTGTGTGTGTTTTCTGTCTATTCTCAATACTGCAGATTTTAGAATCAATAAAGCTGGTTTAGAGTAACCTCTTCAATTGTATTATATGCCACAGTTCGCTGTGCTGCACAGAATATTCATGTATTAGTTTACAAGTCAGGTAATAACAGGGGCATAGCTACAGCTTTGAGCCTGAAGGGCAGCCCCAAGCCCCATCTACCACATAGCACATAGGGGGTTCTGAGACAGATTATGCATTGAGCCTTAGGAGCTTCAACTTACGCCTCTAGGTGGTAATATAAATTATTGTGTGTGAACTTGTTAGAAAGCTCCAAAACTAAAATGTACAATTGGCAGCAGGTCAGTTTGTACTACCTAAACATGATAACAGTATTAAAGGGGATGTCTGAGAGTAAAGAAAAAAAATCTGGGCTTAAAAAAACCCAATACTAATAGGTTAGATGTCCCCCCCATGCACAGTGCAGCCACCCTAGCCACCACCACTCTGGAATCAAAAGAAGCTGTAGTGGTTGCGTGCTGCTCATTGTACATGCGAATGCTCAGCTAGATCACTGGTTTCAGTGTGATACTACCATGAAAGCCAGTAATTGACTAAGTGGTCAGGTGTACAATAAATAACATGTGACCATTGTAGTTTCTTCTGAAATGAGATTAGTGGTGATCGAGGCTCCAGTGGTGGGGTAGGGGGACATCTAGGGGGAGGCTCACATGAGCATAACTTAGCAGCGTATTACGCATGCGTAATACGCAGTGAATGGAGTCAATAAAAGTACATTGATTTTCATTGATCTATTCCCACTTGCATATATACATTGCATGTAATATACACAAAAACAGAACGCAGCATGTTTTATTTTATGGTGTATTACGCACGATAGAGCCCTATTGTTTCTATGGGTGTGTAATAAATGCTGTACAAATGCAATTACATTGCATAAGTGTGGTGTTTGTACGCAACGTGGCTAAGCAAC
Source organism: Eleutherodactylus coqui (assembly GCF_035609145.1). NCBI lineage: Eukaryota > Metazoa > Chordata > Amphibia > Anura > Eleutherodactylidae > Eleutherodactylus > Eleutherodactylus coqui. The sequence continues at coordinate 402,163,923 of NC_089837.1, forward strand.
AGAGCGCAAAGTAAAGAAAAAGAAACGAGGAAGACTGCGCATGCGTGAGACATGTTGTCATGCGCAGTCCAAAATCGCAGCCATACAGGCAGTGGGTGATAGGCTAGCTCACACAAAGGTAAAACACTGCATGTTTTACTGCACACTCGTGGGAGCCAGGCCTTACTAGTGAGTATGGCTTTTTTTATTTTAGCCCATTGTCTGCACAGCCTTCTCTTTACTCTCATATAACCCTTTTAACTAAGGTGGGTATTTGTTTTACAAGAATAGACTTACACGTCTTCTGTATGCTTCGACCTTTTGCTGCCAAAGCGTGAGATCTTGAGTTTCTTCTTAATAATGACAGCTTTTCTTTGTATTATGATGTTTCCTATTCCTATCAGACAACATCCTAGAGATGAGAGATTTGTGCTGTTTCCAGGAGACACAATTATTGTTAATGTACTGTATACATATTCATTGGTTGCTGAACTGCAAACAAGTAATTTTCTAATCAGACATGGCTTCCAGGTGCAGTCAGTCCATAAACACTTCTCACTGTCTCATTTTCTAAATTGGGTAGCAAAACTGTTTTCTGAATGGCTTGCTTTTAACAATTCACTTCATTCCAAATGAAAGATATGATACCTTGTTTAAACCAGTGTTTCCCAAACTCCAGTCCTCATGCCCCCTCATGCGTGGTGTTTCTTTTGTTTACACATTTTTGATATGTTGTTTCAGGCAAGTTTTTTTCATGTGCTTCTTTATGGGAAAAAATTACAAACCTACAGCACTTAAGCATGTTTTGGGTCTAATTCTGCAGGTGGATTAGGCTTCCTGCATACGGGCGGATTTGCATTGCAAAATCCGGAGCGGGATTGGGCCTCTGGATTCTGCAGCAAATCCAGCCCACAGCATGCTATGACAATGCGCAAGGGGAAACCAATTGCGATTTGTGCGGGCTGCGCATGGCCGGCATCCATTGAAGACAATGGAAGTCATCTGTCCAGCGGCCATTCTGCAATCATCATTGCAGAATGGTCGCGGCAGTCACATCATCGCCATAGTGACAGCGCTGTGTCCTCTGTACTGCAAATGTGCACAGGAGAAGACGGCGGAGAGGTACGTTAGGGATCACTGGTCGGGCACCATGTTGAACTCCGCTGTGGGAATCCCACATGTGGGGTCTGACCCGCCCCTGTGTGCAGGCGCCATTAAGAAACAGAGCACCTATTGTGGTAAACAATAACAGTCTTTACCTGTTAGCTGAATGAGCGGTTCAGTCACTTTGTCCTGGTACACAGTTTCAATACTTTGGCAATGTTACTTTCACTACTCGCCAATACTATTGCTACTTATGGAATCAAGTTTCTTTCAAAAAGCACAATCTCTTTATATGCAGTACTCAATGCAGTATTCACAATCTGTTACACAGCAGGCTTGGTATTGTTCCGTAGACACTCTTAACCATTCACAATGATATACACTGAGTTTTTTAATGGTTGACTTCCACTCTCTTAACAATACAGCAGGTTGATGCCAGTGCTACAATGGTTCGACTGACCAGGCATTTTCAGCTCTGACCAGGAGGCTCCATGGTTCTCCACAGCTCACACTTACAAGTAGCACCCAACCTCTTCCACAGCCAGCTTCCCTCATGGCTCACGAGTCATAACCAACCTTGCACAGACTCCACATATGTGCTGCTCACTCCACCGCTGCAAACATAAAACATCTTGTGTGCCACTCCCTGCCCTTCCTAACAAAGATAGGCAACATCCTGCGGGGTAAAATGTACCGTACCATTTGTCCATCAGATGTAAATGCTTTGTCCAGTCAAGATACTTTCCACCTTCCAATAACTATCATGACTGGGATAGAGACCAATTCACAATGTCCACAAAGGCCATGACTGAGACTGTTACACAAATCCGTTGCATAATACACATTAGCAATGCACAATAAACCCTAGTAGTTGTGTAATAATCATCTTCCACTGCAGCAGTTGTAATAAACCTCAGTATTTACATATACAAATAAATGACTACAGCATAGTTCCCTTTAAACACCAGCATTTATATCACTTTCTTCATCATCCCCCTCAACAAATTCTAGTAATTAAAATGAGACTGACCCAATAAAGTACAAGTATGTTTAATATTTCCCTGTTGTCTTAAAAATGTGGCAAAAATGCCACAAAAATGTTACAAAAAAATGCTGGATTAAAAAAAAAAATCCTACAGGGCTTCTCACACAGGACGAAATCTGGCTGTAGAATACACGACAACATGCAGATGAAGTTACCAATGTGGAATTCTGCACCAGAATCCGCACAGCTAAATGTGGATTTTGATGTGAAATTACCTGCTTCCTTTTTAATCATATTCAATTTGCTGCAGAATTTTCTGTGTGTTGCACTTCATCCTGCATAAAAAGAAAAAAAGACCCCCTGGAGAAACCTGAGGCTGCAATGTATCAATGCCAAGCTGAAATTTACCCAAGTAGAGCAAATAAAGGTAGCCTTAAATCACATGCCTATTAATTAATATATAAAGCTGTATTATCAAATGATACTAAGATAGAGGGCTATGGTTAAAAGACAGGGATAGCTAACCAATTAAATAGAAGTATATTAATGCACCTACAATTGTGTGTCATATGTAGTATTAAATGTAGCAGAAGCACCTATATATTTGTGTAAATTAAAGGGGTTGTCCCGCGCCGAAACGTTTTTTTTTTTTTTCAATAGCCCCCCCGTTCGGCGCGAGACAAACCCAATGCATGTGTTGAAAAAAAAACCCGGATAGTACTTACCCGAATCCCTGCGCTCCGGTGACTTCTTACCTACCTTGCGAAGATGGCCGCCGGGATCTTCACCCTCGGTGGACCGCAGGTCTTCTGTGCGGTCCATTGCCGATTCCAGCCTCCTGATTGGCTGGAATCGGCACACGTGACGGGGCGGAGCTACGAGGAGCAGCTCTCCAGCACGAGCAGCCCCATTCAACACGGAGAAGACCGGACTGCGCAAGCGCGTCTAATCGGGCGATTAGACGCTGAAAATTAGACGGCACCATGGAGACGGGGACGCCAGCAACGGAACAGGTAAGTGAATAACTTCTGTATGGCTCATAATTAATGCACAATGTACATTACAAAGTGCATTAATATGGCCATACAGAAGTGTATACCCCAACTTTGTTTCGCGGGACAACCCCTTTAAGCAAAATGAGCCCCATACTGCATATAAGGAGCATCTCTGATTATGCTGGTAGAGAACACTGAGCTATAAAGATCAATAATCAATATAACCCTGTTTCCGTGATGACGTCATGCTTGTTGTGAAATATGCAGGCAATTCTGTATCAAAGTCCACATACAGCTGTTTATAATGTGGTTTTTTTCCTATAGAGAAGCCTATATAAAAGCACCAGAAGAAAAAATAGCAAAAAACATCAAAAAGACAGCAAACGTGGAAATAGATGCGATTACAAAAAATGCAATGCCTGCTGGGCATTTCATCTTTTACTATCGAATTACAGCGAACATTAGAACCAGCATTTTGCCTCAAAATGCATGAAAAACGTCATCTTTGTAAATAAGACTTTAGAAAAACCAGCTTTTGGCCTCATTTCCATGGGCGGGATGGATTCCGCATGCAGGAGCCCGCAGCGGAACCCGACCCTGCCCGCGGCCAGCGACCCTGCGTAACTGTGTCTGGAAGCAGCGTCTGCGCGGACCTCTCCTCTTCCAGGACATCTGTACTGCGGATGGTCCGCACAGCTCGCCGTTGGACATGCGCAGCACAGATCTCTTTTTTTAAGTCTCCTTTTTTTAAATTCCCAATTGTGCCAGAAAGCTGTCTTAGATGCTTTTAATCACTTTTGTGATGTGTTTCAGACACTTTTAGAGATGTATTTTTTGACACATCCAAAAAAGGAGCATAACTTTCCTGAAAGAGGACAGGGCCTAAATGTGCTAAACTTTTGTTGCAAAATCTGGCATAAACAAAGCCATACTAATAGATAGTATAACCTTACACTAGACAGTCTAAAAATCATCCAGCATGAGGGACTCTGATAAATTGGAATATTTTAAGACTGTCCAGTGTGTTTGCACTGTACAACTACCATGTTTCCCCCAAAATAAGACCCCGTCTTTTATTAATTTTTGCTTCAAAGGAAGCACTAGGTCTTACTTTTGAGAAATGTCTTATATTACTTACCTAGCAGCCACGGTCTGCGTCCTGCCTGCTGGTCTGTGAAGTTCCGTAGCTCCGCTGAACATACTGCACTTCTCGGCCGCCGACAGAACATCACCTTCCTCCCTTCATCCCGCCTCCATGAAGCGATGGCTCTGATTGGTTCAGGGAGTCCTGCTCGCAGCTAAACAATGCAGCGCTCCCTGAACCAATCAGAGCCATCGCTTTCTGGAGGCAGGATTTATGAACCCCAGGACCAGGAAGTGATGTTCTGTCGTTGGCCGAGGAGTGTAGGACACATGACGAAGAAGTCCTTTCTTTATACTTCCCTTATCTTTTTAATCAACTTCTGGTGTACCTAAAAATGGTACCAAATACTGCAAGAAAAACTGCCACAAGAACCTACATGAAACGAGCCTATAACTAGTTCTAATATCTTGTGTAAAAATGGCTTATCATTTTGTGTCCACAGCTCCTTTTCAGATCTACTGTACGTATTTCCATTTCCACTATGATACAACATACTATATTTATTTGTGGAGTCTGATTCTGCAGTTATGTGACACTACCTCCCATGTACCCCAGTAACATAGAGAGCGGAGAAGTGGAAAGAGAGTCACATATTTTATACTAAAGAGTTTGTGTGTCGTATGTCACCATAGAGGAAAATAGAAACTGTAAACAGAAATGTGAATTTTTGGAAAAAAGTTGCTTCCTTTATTTTAGAGACATTGGGGCATAGTGCACATCACACTTCATTTCAAATGGATTTGAGCAACACCCTTTCATTTTTGTTCATTTAGCACATTTCTTAGGTATTCGATCCTTATTTAAAATGTAAAAATGCCATTTTAACTGAATTTAAAAGCCAATTCAGCAAATACATGTTCTATCTCCAAACCTTAAACATTCAATATTTTGTCATCAGAGGTAGAGTGCTGATAGGTTCAGTCAAAGTAGCACCCTGATGATTGTCTACCTGGTGGTTGTCACCAGGTGGGTTTGCTCTGACTCACTCATACTGTTGTACAATTGTCCAGAGAGAGTCGGTGACAACACACAAAAACTGAATGAGTTATTAGGAAAAGCTTTTCATTACTCTAACAACGTGCAACGTTTTGGCTTTTTAAAACTTTTTCAAGCACTTCAAGTATTGAGAATATTCGATTTGGTTTCTGTGCTGATCTTACAGAGGTCTAGGTTAAAATCATGGAACATAATAGTTGGATATTCATATATGACATATTATTGACGTTTCTGCTATTAAACATGAGAGGGCTTAGTCACATGGGGGCATCTGGGCGCTGATGCACCCGTCTTCCTGCAGGATAAGACGGCCGCACTATAGGTGCGGAGAAAGAACACATGACTGGCTCCACTGCGGAGAGTTGTCCGTATCTGCAGTGCGGCTGTCTTCTTCATGCAGGAAGACGGGCGCATCGGCGCCTGGATGCACCCGTGTGACTAAGTCCAAAAAATGTACTATGATTTTCAATGAATGACCACTTACTGCAATATATGAGAATGAAATTAACTATTTTTATACTAAATACATATTGTATACAGCTCGTCACCGAAAATCTCTGTTGTTATGGGATTGGTGAAAATCTAAGTGCCAGTTCAATTTTCTCTTTGGTGGCACCACTTATAGAGAACTTGTAGTATATTCCAGGATTATAAGTAAGTCAATTCAAATGATGGAAGGAAGGATAAGACCATTTATAATTTCATCCTTTGGCTTGTGGTCCAACCATTAGATTACCTCCCATTTACATGTGGCATATCCTCCAAAGAACATGTTTGATACATGACTGTATTTAGTCTTGAAACAAGCATATTAGAATATACAATTACAATCCAAATTTCAATCCTATTGTTTTGACCATCTTTGAAAACTACGATTAAGGGCTCTTTCCCATATACGGTGCGTTTTCATGCCCGGGCATATATATAAGTTACTCATGTGAAGCATTGATTCACAATGCATTTGTTCAAATCGGCGATTATATGGTAAGTGAATACGCCGGCAGAACATATACGCGGCCGGCGCATATACGCTCAGCCAAAACATAGTTCTGGAACTATGTTTTGGCCAATTTACGCCGGTGGGTCCTATAGACTCCTATGGGAGCAGGGAAAGAGAAGGAAGGGGGAGGCATTTTTGCAGTGTTTAATGCTGCGAAAGTTTATAGGTGTCTCTGTATAGGCACTGGAAGGCATCCTGAAGATTTTGGCAGAGCGAGGGTTTTCTGGGGTGCGGCGTATTTTTTTGCTAAATAATAGACGAGAAAATGCTGGCCGTGGTCGCAGAAAAACATCCATTCAGGTGCAGGCGTGAAACCGTAAAAACGCTGTCGCCGCATATCTGCTTGTGGGAAAGAGCCCTAAATGTTACAATGGGAGATGATAATTGTGTAATCTTTGGATCTTCTTGACTGATATAAAAGAGATATGACCCATGATAGGAGCTGGCTAATGCAATTCAGATAGTATATTATTTCCTTCTGTTTTCTTGTGGGTTCGTTCAAATAATATCCATGGGAAAGACAAATTATTACTGTCCTAAAGATAGACAGGATCAAACCAGACAGGCAGAAACAACACAACTTTATCACAATAGCTCATGCTGTATCATACACACAATTATAGTTATTATTGACCTCTTGCTGACAGTTTGCCAGAAGACACACTCCTAACTATATAAGGTTTCACAGCTCATAATGCATATCAGAGCCACAATCAAGCCATGAGGAGGAAAGAACTGCCTGTAAAGCTCAGAGATAGAATTATGTGAAGACACAGATCTAGAAAAGGCTACAAGAATATTACTGCTGCACTGAAAGTTCCCAAGAGCACAGTGGCGTAATTCTTACATGGAAGACGTTTGAAACAACTAGGGCTCTTCCTAGAGTTGCTTGACCCACCAAACTAAGGAATCGAGGTGGGTGGGGGGGCCTTGATATAAAAGGTGACCAAGAACCAAATTGTCACCTCTCATACCTGTCACCTGTCTGGCTGAGCTCCAAAGATCCTGTATGCAGATAGGAGAAACCCCCAGAAAGTCAGCCATCACTGCAGCACTCCACCAATCTGGATTTCATGAAAGAGTAGCAAGAAAGAAGCCTCTGCTCAGGATAAGACACATGAAAGCCTGCCTGAAGTTTGCGAAAAGCACCTAAAGGGCTCTCAGACTGTGAGAAACAAGATTCTCTGGTCTGATGAAACCAAAGTTCAACTTTTTGGCCTCAATTCTAAGTGTTATATCAGAGAAAATCAGACACTGCTCATCACATGCCCAATACCATCCCTACAATGAAGCATGGTAGTGGCAGCGGATGACAGAGGATCGTGATGTTCTCCCATGAGTCTCGTATCACAGAGTGTTAAGGCAGCAGAATGCAGTCCTAAGCTCTCACTTACGACCTGAAGGTTAAGGGTTCAATCCCTGCATGGTAGCCGGCTCAAGCCTTCCATCCTTCCGAGGTCGGTAAAATGAGTACCCAGCTTGCTGGGGTGTAATGAACAAATTACCTGAAAGTGCTGGAGAATAACTTGGCGCAATAGGATGCAAGCAACCCCCGCAATGATTTTCAGGGAAGAGCTGGAAATATAAGCCCTTCCCTGAAAATCATTTCTTGCTGGAAAAAAATATATACATCACCTCTCCACCACTGTCCAGCTCCTCATCAGTGCTGTCACAGTGTCCAGTGATGAGGGGCTTCCCTGTAACATCACACAATGTTATGTGCAGCGTAGACCTTCCTGTTGCACGCATGTCCTATCTTTTGCAGGTGCGAGTATTTTGTGCCTGTAAAAGTATGTGAACACTTCATAGGAAACCAATGGCTCTAATAGATACGATTTGTTTTGCACACAAAAAAAATTGCTCGTCTGACTTGGAGAGAAGGTGATGTTTTCTTTAAATTTGCACAAGGCCACAACATAAAAAAATATAAAAAAAAGTGAGACTTTGCGGACAAACTGTATAGCCATGCACCTTTCTTTCCCCAGACCTTGCATTCACAGCTGTGCTCCTATGTGCTGCTATGCTTGTTGTTTACAAATGTAAACCATTAGTCATACACGCTTAAAAATAACAGAGCCTGTTTCCTTGGAGAGTGAGTTGCAGATTGTTGTACTACTTGCTTATGTAATACAATTTATCAGGGGAATAAATGGAATTATCATTTACATTCAACAAAAACAGGATTAATAACTTTGTAAGAAAGCAACACGACTCCTCGCACAGCGAGATAAAGCATTACTGCAGAGCTGTAACGTATACTAATTCATCTCTGACATCCAGCAGACATATTTATAGGGGTTAAAGCTATACCATGATGCTTATACAGTATCAGAGCTATCCCATTGTTTCAACGATATCAAATTGAGCTTTATTAACCCCTTCCTGCTTTTTGATTTTTTCCTGCTCACTTTGAAAAAATCATAACTTTTTAATTTTTCTGGTGACGTAGCTATATGAACTGGATCGGGAATGTGCAGTGCGCCACAAGGTCCATTCTGGGAAATTCTTTGGGTACCAGTATCCAATCCCCTACGAAAGGGGAGAGCTGCAGGATAAATCGAGGGTCTCTCCAGTACAGAGGGACCCCCCAAAGATAAAAAGAACAACGTATTGTTAGGAAAAGTTCAATCCTGCGCTACGGGGTAAAGGCCTTTATTAAAACTGTTACAACTTTCTGCGAGGCATTCGTTCTGCTGATATATTTGGAGTCATCACTTAGAGGAGGGGGTGTTTGGGCATCATGCCCCCCCCCCCCCCCCGCCAAGTAAGTGTTCCTTTGATTCAAGGCACGGAGTGTATAGAATTTATGCACACCCTGCACAGTACCGTACCTGGTAGCGCAGGATTGAACTTTTCCTAACAATACGCTGTTCTTTGTAGCTATATGAAGGTTTACTTTTTTTGTTGGATGGGATATTTTTCAGCAATACCATTTAACATACTGTAAAATACATTGAAAAACTTCTAAATAAAGCAAAATTGCAAAAATTGTGCCGTTTTTAGGTGTTTTTATAGCCTTCAATGTACAGTAAAAATGACACTTTATCTTTATTCTATGGGGGAGTATGATTATGGAAATGCTTAATTGATATATTTACCTTTTTACTACTTTGAGGGCTCAGTCATACGGGCGCCGATCCGTGTGTATTTCTGGGCAGAAAAACGTCCGCCTCTGTCAAAAAAAGAAGATATGGGTGGCAATGGAGCTGGTCATGCGCATTTTTGTCCACATGTAGTGCGGGCGCTTTTCCGTGCGGATCGCCGCCCGTGTGACTGAGTCCTAAAAAATAAAATATTACAAAAAAAACCTGTTATCTATCGCTATCTTTTGATTGATATTTGTCGATTGGGTTGTGTTTTTTGACCTGCAGTTTTTATTGGTACTCTTTTGGGAAACAAACAACATTTTGATCACTTTTTCTTAAAATTTTTCCAATTTTTTTTCCAATTATAAAAATCTCTGTTTTACTTGTTTGTTTTTTACTTTTTTTAAATCCTCATAGGGTACTTGAACTTGTGATAATTTGATCACGTACACAGCTGCAGTACTGTATTATATTGAATTGTTATAGGCAATCAATCATGGCAGCCTTGGGGGCCTTCAGAAGATCCCGAGCTGCCATGACACCCATACGGCACCCCGTTATAAAATAATCTTATCACAGGGTGTCCATTAGGGACATTACAGTCCCAATTGGGACATTTAAATACCACTGTTATAACTGATAGCAGCCTTTAAGGGTTAACAGCCATGAATGGAGGTATCTCTGATTGTGGCTGTTGCAAGTGGGTGTCAATAATCAAATTTTTTGACAGGCTTAGAATCGTGTAAAAGAAAGATAAAGGCAACAACTACCCAAGCGGCTCCCCATCCAGCACTTGAGCCCTGCTGTCACCTCTTGGGACCCTTGAGAAGCAGGCTGTTGGTCACATGTCATTCATTGCTCTCAGCAGGTCCCATTGGCACTACCCATGGTCACCACCACACTCCACCCCACTTGTTCTTTCCTTTACCTAATATGCTCTCCTATTGGTCCCCACTGTGCAGCAATGCCATGAAGCAGCTTTAAAGTGACAATCCGGTTTCGGACAAACAAAGATGGCTACCTGATGCACACTGTGCACTAGTATGCATCATCAGTCTGAGACAATACACACTTCTTTGATAGGCCATGTATTATGTCCAGGATGCACATGGGGATTTAGCCCTGTCAGCAGGTAACATCCGCATGCAGAATTTCCCACACTATTCCAGATAGATCCACATTAAACAGGAAGATGTTGGGATTTTTAGATGCAAAATCTGTGCAGAAAAATCTACGTCAGATTCAGCCATATAAACATACCTCGAAAGAGAAAGTAGACTCACCAAGAAACTGACTGAGGGGTAGACAGATTGGCTGGGTATCCTGCAACCAACAAGAAGGTCAATCCTCCTAATCATACAAGTAAAGCTGTCTGATGGGGCAAAGGGGAACATTTCAATAGTTCCTCTTCTTTACTGGAGTGAAGTACATAAGAGTCAACATAATTTTTGTCAAGTTAGTATTCATTTGCAGCTGCAATTTAGTGTGAGTGAACCTTTAAAGAGGCAGTACACTACTATTAAAGTGGTTTTCCATGGAAATACCTCAGAATAGGTCATCAATAGTTGATCGCCTGGGGTCCACTGCTCCAGGCCCTGGCCGATCAGCTGATCAGGCGCCCACCGCCAGCACCACAATACAAAGAGTGGGAACTGCTGATGGTGGCCGGCACTTGTAACTGCAGATGCAGTTCTCATTAAAATCAATGGAAGCTATGCTAGCAGTTACAAGTACAGGTCAGTACACAGGAGTTGAAGGAACAGCTTCCTCTCTGTACACCTGTGTATTGCGGCACTGAGAGCTGGTTCTCAATCAGCTAATTGGCCGAGGTCCCGAGCAGCGGATCCCAGCTGATCAACTATTGATGACCTATGCTGAGCATAGGTCATCAGTAGCATTTCCCTGGAAAACCCCTTTAAGGTCTAATATTAACGTTTTGCACTAGAACTGTATCTGCCACCATTTGGTCTAGGGAAAGAATCTGTGACAAATAGTGGTGCAGTAGCCAAAGTGACCCATGGAAACACTAATTCTGCTGCTATGTTTACTGGTGCAATCCCACAAGTTGTGCATAGACAGGGCAGGCTATGAAAGAAAATAGCATCTCAGAGACCCATAGCAACATGGAAGGACCAGTTGTAAGCCAACAATCACTTTCGCAGAGCTCAACTTGATGGGAAATACTGTACAGATTGAGATCTCCAACCCGGCTAGAAGGACTCCTCTCTTGAAGGTCATGCCACTTATGAAACAGTTTGTTGGCTTGCAACATCTGTGTGATTCCAAAAAGCCACTCTTAGAACTGTACTTTTAACCCCTTAAGGACACAGCCTATTTTGGCTATAAGGGTGCAACAATTGTAGGGGAATTTTCAACAGTTTTTGAAAGCCATAATTTTTTACATTTTTCTGTTGACCATATGGGGGCTTGTTTTTTGCATGGTGAATAGAGATGAGCGAGCATACTCGCTAAGAGCAATTACTCGATCAGTGAGCGGGGTGGAGGGGGGGGGGGGAGGGGGAGAGAGAGATCTCCCCTCTATTCCTCCCCGCTCTCCCCAGCCGCTCCCTGCCCGCCGCCGGGAGCCGAACCTTTTCTCTCGAGCGGGCAGGTACTCGCTAAGGGCAATTTTCGATCGAGTAATTGCCCTTAGCGAGTATGCTCGCTCATCTCTAATGGTGAACTGTAGTTTTTATTGGTACTATGTTTTGGGTACATATTTTAGTAGAACAATAAAAAAACATCAATTTTGTCACTTTTTTACAGTGTTAATCATATAGCATAAAATACATGATTTTTCTCTGTGGGTTGGTACTATTAGGACGATACCAAAATGATATATTTTTTAGGTTTTTCCACTTTTGCACAATAAAAAACTTTTTTGAGAAATTATTATATTTGCATTGCTGCATTCAAAGTCTCATAACTTTTTTTTACTTTTCCATGATGGAGCTTTGTCAGGGCTTGTTTTTTGTGTGACGAGCTATAGTTTTTTATTGGTACCATGGTATATGCAGATTTTCTGTTCACTTTTATTGCGTTTTTTGGGAGTCAAAATTAACAAAGCATTTTTAGGGATTCTTTTTGCAGTCCTTGCTGTAAAGAATAAATAGTATGTTCAATTCATTGTACATGTCATTACAAATATAATGATACCACATATGTGGGTTTTTAAAAAATGTTTTTCTTTTATACCAGAGGTTCCCAAACTTTTTAGCCCCGTAGACCACTTGCCGATTATTTTGTTTTCTGCAGACCCCCTGCCTGCATACGGCCGGATACACACGACCAGGTCAGAGTCCACATGTGGGTGCCCTCAGCGGAATCTGAGCCTGTGCCCAGCTGGCACGCATGCATACCTGTCATTTCTTCTTCTTTTCTGTACTGCGGATAGTTTGGCTGGCTTGATGTCGGCCATGCGCACTTCGGTTTATTTTCTCTTAAACCCCTGCTTTTCCCGCGTCATCGCCTAACGATGATGCGGAATCTGCGACCTTTCTGCAATGTCAATTGCTGAAGGGCCACGGATCAGACAGCTTCCATTGACTTCAATGTAAGTCGTCAGTGTGGTATCTGCTTTAAAATAGAACTTACTGCGATTTTTGCTCCTCAAGTGGAAAATTGTGATTGATTTCCGCTCGTGTGCAGGAAAACACATTTTTCAATAGCATGTTATGGATCATATTTGCTGCGGAATCCGGAGGCAGATGCCCTCTCTGGTTTCCGCAATGCCAATCCAGCCATGTGTAGCCGGCCTAATATTGTATTTACCTTAATTTACTAAAATCAAATGGGTTTTCCCAGCTGACACAGTGCTGCTCACTTAGATTGGGTTTTTTACAAAGTGGACAATTGTAAAACAAGAAAAACGTGTACAATTTTTATTCAGATCTTTATTGAAAAGACACAAAATGCAAATAAATATTTGGATTTGGGACAAAACAAATCAGAACCTAGTAAAATTCTTACATAAAATGAATCCACAAATAATGCTGTTAATAGGAGGGATGAGCCGGATGACATTGCTCAATATTTGGCTGCACATTAGTGAGGTATAGTCTTAAGTCTCCACATCCAGTGATTTGCAATCAATTTCTTTTTTTTCCTAAGAAGATTGGCGACCGCACTAAAACCCCATTCCACAAGGTAGGAAGATGGAAAAGCTATCAGAAACTGTCTTGCGATAGTCCATAATGCAGGATAAGTGACAGGTATGCGTGCAATGCATTGCTGCCGGTATAAAAACTTGCACATGAATATAGCACGCCACAAAGCAGATAGGTATAGTTTGTGCAAAACTTCTTGGGCTCTGGCAATCACGTGAAAACTATGCGCAGTAGAAACTTTATAGGTAAATTAGCTACTGCGCAGGTCTGTTTTGTCTATCGCTAGAGCCCAAGAAGTTTTGCGTGAATTCTACATAAACAATGAAATGAAGTAAATAATTTCTGTCTATTATAAGTATTATGTACACACAATCTGTGTAAGGTGCATTGTGTCATTTACAGAACGCCTTGTGCACCCTCAAATTCTTTTCTTGTGACATGGACCCCCATCAAGTCAGAATCAACCCATGGGGGTCCATATAACCACTTTGGGAAACACTGTTTTATACAAGCAGGGGAAAGTTTGCCAAATAAGGAGCTTGAACGGGCCCAAAGTCGGGCAACTAAAGTAATACATGTAATACAAGTAATACAACTACAATATCCAGAGAGGTTATCAAAATTGGAGTTATTTAGTTTAGAAAAAAGATGGCTGAGGGGTGACCTAATGACTATGTATAAATGTATCAGGGGACAATACAGAGATCTTTCCCATCATCCATTTATACCCAGGACTGTGACTGTAACAAGGGGGCATCCTCTTTCTCTAGAGAAAAGAAGGTTTCTACACCGACATAGAAGGTAGTTCTTTACTGTAAGAGCAGTGAGACTATGGAACTCTCTGCCTGAGGACGTGGTGATGGCAAAATCGATAAAAGAGTTCAAGAGGGGCCTGGACATCTTTCTTGAACTTTACTTGATCCGGGGATTATTCCAATTGCCAGACTTGGAGTCAGGAAGGAATTTTTTACCTTAAATTAGGAAAATTGGCTTCTGCCTCATTGTTTTTTTGCCTTCCTCTGGATCAACATTGGGGAGGGTAATAGGCTGAACTAGATGGATATATGTCTTTTTTCAGCCTAACAGACTATTACTAAGTCCAGTTGTGTTCTTCAAAAACTTGACCAGTTGTCAATCTATATATATAAAATTGAATGTATGCGTGTCTGTCTGTCTTTGTGTGTGTTTGTCCTTTATGCGCTACTACACCATTCATCCGATCGCCATGAAAGTTTGGGAAGTTGTTGAGTACACTCCTGGGAAGATTATAGGCATAGTACATTTATGCTATGATAAATGGCGCACGTGCGTGCGTCGTCGACAGTTACGACCCCCCCACATAGATCGTTCGATTTCCATCATTGCCACTAATTCTCTCACTTCCCGATGTTGTAGAAACATGAAATTTGGCACGAGCATTGACTATGTCTAAATAGGAAAAATTAATGGGTCCCAACTCGATTATTCAATTCTAAGCGCCAAAGAATTAGCGTCCAAATTTTACGTATGCAATTTAATTTTCTCGCTTCCCAATGTCATAGAAACTTGAAATTTGGCACGAGCATTGATTATGTCATAAATAGGAAACACTAATGGGTCCCAACTCGATTATTCAATTCTATGCGCCAAAGAATTAGCGTCCAAATTTTACGTACGGAATCTAATTTTCTCACATAGAAACTTGAAATTTGGCACGGGCATTGAATATGTCATAAATAGAAAACGCTAATGGGTCCCAACTCGATTATTCAATTCTAAGCGCCAAAGAATTAGCATCCAAACTTTACGTACGGAATGTAATTCTCTCACTTCCTGATATATATAAATGAATGTCTGTCTGTCTGTCTGTCCTTTATGCATTACTACACCATTCATCCAATCACCATGAAACTTTGGGAAGTTGTTGAGTACACTCCTGGGAAGATTACTGGCATAGTACATCTATCCTACGATAGGTGGTGCGCGTGCGAGCATCGTCGACAGCTATGCCCCCCAGACAAAGATCGTTTGATTTCCATCTCCAGCACAAAAACAAAAGGCATTACGAGCAACGGGATGAGTGTTCAACCAGAAAATGATGCATCCGCCGAACGTTTCGCAAGACAATTGCTGGATATTGAGAATGCTGAGGTAAAATGAAAGCTGTGCTGTGATTGGTTGCTATTTCTTATACTGCTGAGGTAACATGAAAGCTGTGCTGTGATTGGTGGCTACTTCTTATACTACTGAGGTTGCATGAAAGCTGTGCTGTGATTCGTTGTTATATATTATACCACTGAGGTAACATGAAAGCTGTGCAGCGATTCGTTGTTATATATTATACCACTGAGGTAACATGAAAGCTGCGCTGTGATTGGTTGCTATATATAATACCGCAGAGGTAACATGAAAGCTGCGCTGTGATTGGTTGCTATTTTTTATATTGCTGAGGCAGAATAAAAGTTGCGCTGTGATTGGTTGTTATTTCTCTTACTGCTGAGGTAACATGAAAGCTGCACTGTGATTGGTTGTTATATTTTATACTTCTAAGGTAACATGAAAGCTGCGCTGTGATTGGTTGTTATCTAGATATATAAAAACGAATGTATGTATGTCTGTCTGTCTTCGCAGCAACGCGCGACGGGTAAGCTAGTCTATATATATAAAATTGAATGTGTGTCTGTCTGTTTGTCCTTTATGCGCTACTACACCATTCATCCGATCGCCATGAACTTTGGGAAGTTGTTGAGTACACTCCTGGGAAGATTATAGGCATAGTACATTTATGCTACGATAAATGGCGCGTGTGCGTGCGTCGTTGACAGTTACGACCCCCCCACGTAGATCGTTCGATTTCCATCATTGCCACTAATTCTCTCACTTCCCGATGTTGTAGAAACATGACATTTGGCACGAGCATTGATTATGTCATAAATAGGAAAAGTTAATGGGTCCCAACTCGATTATTCAATTGTAAGCGCCAAAGAATTAGCGTCCAAATTTTGTGTACAGAATCTAATTTTCTCGCTTCCCAATGTCATAGAAACTTGAAATTTGGCACGGGCATTGATTATGTCATAAATAGGAAAAGCTAATGGGTCCCAACTCGATTATTCAATTCTATGCGCCAAAGAATTAGCGTCCAAATTTTACGTACGGAATGTAATTTTCTCACATAGAAACTTGAAATTTGGCACGGGCATTGAATATGTCATAAATAGGAAACGCTAATGGGTCCCAACTCGATTATTCAATTCTATGCGCCAAAGAATTAACGTCCAAACTTTACGTACGGAATCTAATTTTCTCACATAGAAACGTGAAATTTGGCACGGGCATTGAATATGTCATAAATACGAAACGCTAATGGATCCCAACTCGATTATTCAATTCTATGCGCCAAAGAATTAGCGTCCAAATTTTACGTACGGAATGTAATTTTCTCACATAGAAACTTGAAATTTGGCACGGGCATTGAATATGTCATAAATAGGACAAGTTAATGGGTCCCAAGTAGATTATTCAATTCTAAGCGCAAAACAATTAGAGTCCAAATTTTACGTACGGAATCTAATTCTCTCACTTCCTGATATATATAAATGAATGTATGTCTGTCTGTCTGTCCTTTATGCATTACTACACCATTCATCCAATTGCCATGAGACTTTGGGAAGTTGCTGAGTACACTCCTGGGAAGATTATAGGCATAGTACAACTATCCTACGATAGGTGGCGCGCGTGCGAGCATCGTTGACAGTTATGCCCCCCAGACAAAGATCGTTTGATTTCCATCTCAATCACGAAAGCAAAAGGCATTACGAGCAACGGGATGAGTGTTCAACCAGAAAATGATGCATCCGCCGAACGTTTCACAAGACAATTGCTGGATATTGAGAATGCTGAGGTAAAATAAAAGCTGCGCTGTGATTGGTTGTTATTTTTTATATTGCTGAGGCAGAATAAAAGTTGCGCTGTGATTGGTTATTTCTCTTACTGCTGAGGTAACATGAAAGCTGCGCTGTGATTGGTTGTTATATTTTATACTGCTAAGGTAACATGAAAGCTGCGCTGTGATTGGTTGTTATATATTATACCACTGAGGTAACATGAAAGCTGCGCTGGGATTGGTTGTTATCTAGATATATAAAAACGAATGAATGTATGTCTGTCTGTCTTCGCAGCAACGCGCGACGGGTAAGCTAGTAGTCTATAAATGTTTATGTCGGTAAATGCAATGTACTACGTGAAGACATTTTTCTATAGTCTAATAATTATAATTTGTTGAATGGCTATTGAATTCTCTCTACTCCAGCTAGGCTGGGAAGTTTCTGATCAATTCTCCACTGAATATTTACCTTTTCACTGGAGACCTTGGTGTTCTGGTGTTCTGTCCTGGAACCACTACTTTTCTCCATCTATATATAGGGCTTTGGATTTGAATGCAAAAATTTTCCAGTATATTACTGTATAAGCAGGGTAATGGGACTTCAAGAAACTCATGCACACAGTGTCGGTAAAATTTGCAGCGTAAATTGAAATGTGGTGCAGATTTTCAATGTACAGCATGTCAATTTATGTTTCAGACTTTCATTGTGGCTTTCACATCTTAAGATGAGGGAATGAAATCCATAGAGTATCCCTACCAAATTCATGGCAAATCTGCATGTAAAGCTACATTTCACCTTGTTTGGACACTTGTCCAGGCTTCCTGTCTGAGGCTTTTGTCTGAAATGCTGAAAATGGCATTCAGACAGAACCCTGGACAGCTCCATAAGCTTTTTTTTCAGAAATTAAACCAAAACTGCAAGCTTTGGTCTCCAATTCAACAGATTTTCGTTCGTCTCTGGCATTTTGGTCAGACACAATAGCATAGTCAACTATGTTATTCTGTATAGTGAAAATGCCAGAAATGAATAGTAAGCTGCTGAAACGGATTAAGCCTGGACAGAATACTGGAAACAAACAGAAACTTACTGAAAAGGAGACTTTACAGAACCGTCTAGGGTTCCATCAGAACTCTCAGATGGGAAGCCTGGACAGGTGCACGAATGAGGAGTCAATGTCACCTAAGGATCTATTCACATGGATGATGCGAGTTGTGCTTCAGATTCGTGTGTGCAACTCACGTCACACAACACATGGTCCAAATGGAAAATCACTCGTGTTCATGAACCCATTCAAATCAATGGATTCTTTTCTCTTGCCAGTTATACTTCTATACACACATACAATGATAGCTGTATATACACATACATAGGTAGTTTTATAGAATATAGATTTGCTGGACTTGAACTGTGCCAATGGGAAAAATTACTTTTAAGGCCTCGGTCAGACGGGCGTTCTTTAGCGCGATTTGCGGATCGCATGACGGATGCGCATCCGCAAATCGCATGACCGGGGCCGAAAAATCGCCCGAAAAATCTGCAGCTAGCAGCGTTTTCGGTGAAAAGGCCCCGATCAAAGGAGCGCTGTCCAACCCATTGCAATTCAATGGAGCCGGCAATACAGCCGGCTCCATTGAAAGCAATGGGCTGGCGGTGAGCGCGGGATGAATTTTCGGGAAGGGCTTAAAAATATAAGCCCTTCCCTGAAAATCATCCAAAAATGTGTAAAAAAAAAAATATATATATACTCACCTTGTTCCTGCAGCTGGAGTTCAGCCGCGGCCGGCCGAACATCATTCTTCTCTGCCACAGCTGTACAGCTGTGGCAGAGGAGAATCATTTCTGTAGTATATGTTCTCAATGGGGTCGGCGCCACCGCCGGCCCCATTGAGTGCATATAATAGAACACAAGGAATCGCAGATCGCAGATAGGCGCGATCTGTGATTCCTCATGTCCTATAATTTATCGTACATCCGCATAAAAAGCGGCCATGTGTCCAATGCCATTGCGAAGCAATGGTTCTATATATGCACAGATCGCATGCGCATGCGCAAATCGCACGAAAAAACGCCCTTTTGACTGAGGCCTAAATATGTAGATCTTCTAAAACCTTTGACCAGCAAGAGCAGTGGCAGATAGCACAGCCCAAGAGGCAACGGGATCGTCGCAGAGGAAGAGAACATCCCACCTGAACTTGAACTGTGAGGCCCTGATGGGTCGCAAATTAGACCTGATGGTTGATTGAGTGGGCTCGCACCTGTCCACCTCCCTCTCTCCCACTGTTTCTGTGGTGGGGAGGGAGGAGTCAGAATATGTGTTTATTCAGATTGAGTTCTAAATTGTGGGACCTCTCGCCCACAGGGTGGAGTGCGAAGTTATTTGAGGGATTATATTACAAGTTTTTTCTTCTTGGGCTGCCGGTGCCTGGAAATTATTATTGAAGACCTCTTGGAGGTCAGTTCATCTACATAAGTTTGGGGGTGGGTGTAAGCGGGGGCTGCGTTCCTTCTTGTGGTGTGCTCCAATTCCTCCTATTGGGTGACTTGTCACACGACAGAGTGTGACCTCTAGCGAGTCGCTAGCAAGCAGGGCTCACCGTGAGAGCAACAGCGGCTGCTATATGCCATTAGCAATGTTCTTTCCTACTTTCTATTTCTTTTCTCTTTTTTGTCTTTCCCTTTCCCATCCTTTTGTTTTTCATTCCTGGTCCCTTGTCTGTCCAGCTACAAAGGAGTATCACACGACAATAACATAATGGCAAGTCTCTCATTCGGCACCTTTAATGTAAGGGGCCTAAACAAACCAGCAAAGAGGGGACAGATTTTTGATTACTTACACAAACACAAAATTATGATAGCGTTACTTCAGGAAACACACTTTCAGACCGGGAAAATACCCGGGCTCGCACATCGCCATTATACCACCTGGCATCACAGCACCCACCCGGAGAAAAAAGCTGGAGGTACTTCCATAGCCATTCATAAACAACTTCCACATAAACTCATCTCGTCTGAGGCAGACACAGAGGGGCGTTATTTATTCCTGAAAATACAGCTGGGTACTGAAATATTTACGATTGCAAATGTGTATTTTCCAAATCAGGCACAGGTCCGTTTCGGGATCCAGATGCTAGGGGCTTTGGCGACCTTCGCGGACGGCTCCAACATAATCCTGGGAGGCAACTTCAACATGGGTATGATTCCTAACCTTGACTCGTCAGGTGGTAAGTCAGGGGTTTCCTCCACAGCAACACGTAGACTACAGAGGGAGCTTACCAACCTACGTCTGGTGGACATGTGGCGGGTCTTTCATCCTAGTATAAATAGAGAAGTCCTGCAGCACCACTTTCAATACCCAAACATGGGGAAGAATTCTCTGCACAGCCGATCAATAAAGGTGAACCGACCTTTGTATATTGCAAACTTGATAACTGAAGGAGATCCGCAGCAGACAAGGAGATGATGTAAAAAAGATGTTCTTTTATTCCAAATCCATAAAAGCAAACGGTACAGGCAGGTCTTACATCCTAGAGAGAGGGATTACAGTTTCTACTCACCGGCCCATAATAGTTACCATCGCCTGGACTACCTTTTCATTTCCCATAGATTACTAGACAGCAGCCCTAAGTGTTCCATTGGATTCTTTTTGTGGTCAGACCATGCTCCGGTCTGGGGGTCACAGGAGGGGGGGCAGGGAGGGAGAGTTAACCACAATTGGAGGCTTAACGACAACCTGCTGAATGATGCGGTGTGTCTTCAGGAGATCCAGCGGGTGATAGAGCAGTTTAAAAATGATCACGCTCTAGATGCCACCCCAGCACCCTTTAAGTGGGAGGCGCTTAAGTGCGTATTGAGAGGTATCTTTATCTCTCACGGGGCGAGACTAAAAAAGGACAGATTTAACGCCCTGGAGGGGCTTTCTGCCCGGCTGGGTCTCTTGGACTCATGTAATAAAGCTATGCCCACACATCAAAAAAATGCTGAAATCTCAGACGTTCATAACAAGATCCTTCTCCTCCTGGACCAAGCCTCGCTCTGCTAAAGAGACAAAGTGAAAGGGAGTTTTTATGAATATGGCAACACGTGTAGTAGGGGTCTGGCCAGGATCCTCAATCCGAGATCTTCACAGACTTACGTCTTTTCTATACAATCTCAGAGGGAGGGACAGGTGCACGCCAATACTAAAATATTAGATAGTTTTCACTCATACTACCACAACCTGTACAACCTGTCTGGGGGTCAGAGGGAGACCAGCGAAGAAGAGAACAAAGCGAGGGATACATACTTATCAGATTATGCCCCTGAGGGCATCCCAGATGCTGAAAGATGCATGCTAGAGGAAGACCTCTCTAGAAGAGGTGACTGACATTATCCAGACCCTCAAGTTAGGCAAAAGCCCCGGACCGGACGGTTTTACACCACGCTTCTTTAAAGCTTGTGGGGAAGCATTGGCGCCGGTAATGCTGGACGCCTTTAATGCCATTGCGCAGAGGTGCCCTTTTCCTCCACAGGCGTTACAGGCTATTATAACCGTCATACCTAAGCCGGGGAAGGATCCATCCGACTGCGGCAGCTACAGGCCGATCTCCCTGTTAAATATCGATACCAAGATTTATTCTGGAATGTTTGCTGCCCGTCTCCGGCCTCTTGTTCCCTCGTTGACAGATAAAGACCAGGTGGGATTTGTTCCTGGGAGGGAGGCAGGGGACAACACCATCAGAACCTTAGACATAGTGTCGAGGGCACGTCGATCAAGAGAACCCCTATGTTTGTTATCGGTAGATGCTGAGAAAGCGTTTGATAGGGTGGACTGGGGGTTCCTTGAGGCGACATTGAGGAAAATTGGCATAGGCCCAAAATTCTTGAGTAAGATTATGGGCCTTTATCATGGCCCAAGTGCCAGAGTCCGTGTTAATGGACAGCTATCGCGCCCGGTGCAGATTAACAATGGCACCAGGCAGGGGTGTCCCATGTCCCCCTTCTTGTATATCCTGGTGATGGAGACGTTGGCGAACGCGTTGCGAGCTAATCACAGTATTCGGGGGATCGAGATTGGCCGGACAGAACATAAGATCGCACTGTATGCAGACGACCTCTTGGTATACGTCGCCAACCCTAGAATAACACTTCCCTGTATCCTGAAAGAATTTGAGACGTTTGGTAAATTATCTAACTTTAAAGTTAATTTAAACAAATCCGAGATACTTAACGTGAGGCTACCTAGGACTGACAGGGAGTCTCTACAGTTGGCATTTCCCTTTCTTTGGAAAGAAGACGAGAATAAATATCTGGGAACTGTGATTACAGCAGATATTGATAATCTTTTTGAGAAAAATTATAGACCACTGTTGAAGGCCCTGGAGGCAGACCTTGACAGGTGGAAGACCCTCCCGCTGTCGTGGTTCGGAAGGATAAACACAATTAAAATGAACTCTCTCCCTAAATTTCTTTACATGTTCCAAACAGTTCCCATAAAGCTAACAGGAGCGTTCCTGTCTCAGATTAGATCAATAATGAAGTTTATCTGGGGAAATCGTAGACCCAGGCCGAATTGGAGATCCCTCACTAGTACCAAAGAGATGGGAGGAATGGGTGTTCCAAATTTCGCTCTGTACTATAAGGCATCCCTGACCAAATGTGTACTAGACCTGTTTCACAGCAGAACTTGCAAAAAGTGGGTGGTAGCGGAGCAAGATTAAGCTCCGTTCGGGGGGTTGGGGTGCATCTGGTTGCCGGGTAGTGAAGGATATAGGAAATTGGGGTTCTCTCCTTTTTTAAAGAATATACTGAGGGCTTGGGTGGGTCCTGCCATTAAGTCAGGGCTGATATCCACTCCAGGCCCTCTTACTCCACTGGTAGGCAACCCAGATGCACCAACCTTTTTTCGTGGTACCCCATTGACAGCTATGATAGCGAGTCAGGTCCCCCGAGTTCGGGATGTTATGATAGGCCATAGGTTGAAAACCTTGCAAGAGATTTTAGATGGAAGGGACCCCCCGACTGGAGCATGGTATCAATACTTGCAGTTGTGTCACTATGTGAGGTCACTTGGCAATTTACAACACTTGGGGAGACCAATAACTACTTTTGAGAAGACCTGTTTATCAAGTCCTGGCGTTCTGCTGAAAATTTCCCTCTTATATAGAACCCTCTTAGTGACTGAGACGTCGGAGGGAAGCAGGACACTGGAGTTGGCCTGGGAGAGGGACTTGGGTTTGGGCCTCTCGGGTGAGTTATGGAAAAAGGCTTACGTCATGACACATAAGATGAATATATCCAGCAGGATGCAGGAACTTAACTATAAAATCCTGACACGATGGTATAGGACGCCCGAACGGTTGGCCAGAGTGTACCCCCAGTATCCGGATCTGTGCTGGAGGTGCCTTAGAGAGAGAGGGACTTTAGTACACTTGTGGTGGTCCTGTGCGCTAATTCAGCCACTCTGGCAGGAGGTAGGAGCGCTGTATTCAACGGTCTGCAAACAGGTAATCAACCTTACCCCTGAAATTGCCTTGTTATCTATGATCCCGGGCTCGATGTCCCACATAAAAGGCTCCTTGTTGCGCTTTTTCTTGCTAGCCATGAGACAAATCATTCCTAGGAAATGGAAGTCCACGACTCCCCCCACGAGATTAATGTGGTTAGAGTCTCTAGACAATCTAAAATACATGGAGGAGCTGTGTGCCAAGGACGAGATGCGTTTCACCAAATTTTACTCAGTATGGGCGGTGTGGCTTCAGTTCCGCTCCTCCCCAGAACTGAACACCTGGTTGGATAATGGTGCCCTTATTCCCTGATTGGCCTGAGATACCCCTTGCCAAATGTACTAGACAATGATAGGACTGAGAGAACAAGCTGGAACCATGGTCAATGTGGACAGATTATCCCTATCCCCTTCCCTTACCCCACCCCACCCTATGTTTTCTCCTTCCTTCTTTTTCTTTCCTGTCTCTGTCTATTGTTTCTGTCGTTCTTCCTTTTCTCTTTACTTTCCCCAGGCGGTTGGTTCCTTCGGAGGAAGTTGTACTGGGGAGCTATATTATAACTGCTGCCTAAAATGTGGTTAGCTGAATAGCAAAACAGAAGGGTATTGTATTGCTACTTCTTTATTATAATTGTATTTCCATTCTGTATGCTTCGATATTAATGTGGCAGTGAATAAAATATATATTTTTTTAACCTAAAACCTTTGACCAGCTTGTGTGTATATATATATATATATATATATATATATATATATATATATATATATATACATACATGCTAGCACTAACGTTCAAAGGCTTTAGAGCACACACACACACACATATACATATATATATAGACTAGCTGATATACCCGGTTTCACCCAAGTTAATTTGATACAGGTGTTTACCTGTTGTTTGCACTGAAAATTTTCATGAAGTCATGGTTACTTCAGAGGAATCCAGGAATAAAATATGTATACACATAGAGGAGCGATAGATTTTTCTTAGACTGCAAGAATGCTTGTGAAAAATTTCACGCTTGTACTCAAGCAGGAAGTTACATTACATAGGGGTGCACTTACTTTTGCAATTAACATTGAATAATTGAGTTGTGACCCCTTTACTTTTCATATTTAGGACCTAAAGAATGCTTGTGCCAAATATTACACTTGTACGAAACCGGAAAGTTATTTTACATAGGGGTGCACTTACTTTTACAATTGCATTGAATAATCTAGTTGTGACCCCTTTACTTTTCCTATTTAGGACCTAAAGAATGCTTGTGCCAAATTTTACGCTTGTACGACACCGGCAAGTTACATTACATAGGAGTGCACTTACTTTTGCAATTCCATTGAATAATCGAGTTGAGATCCCTTTTACTTTTCTTTTTAGGATCTAAAGAATGCTCCTGCCAAATTTCACGCTTGTATGGCACTGGAAAGTTAGAGAATTAGATTAGGTACATTACACAGGGTTGCCAATACTTTTGCACTTAGCATTGAATAATCAAGTTGTTGTGACCCCTTTAGTGGTGAGTCAGTCAGTGAGTCAGTCAGTAAGGGCTTTCACCTTTATATATATAGATATACACACATTATTGGTGAAAGGTTTTAGAACACCTCACTTTTTCAAGTTATCTTTCACATTGGAACAGTTCAGGTCCAGCAAATAATGTGAAATGGTTCAAGGTTTCAAAAGTAAGTTAAAAACATAAAATATTTTGAAATTTTACCCTGAAACAAAAGTCTGAATTTATGATTTTTTACCAAAGGGCTTTTTCAGGGAACACAGCAGGGACAGCTGTTCTTCAGCACAGAAAGTAAATTATGGTTTGAAATTAGATGCAAACTATTTCCACAGGTGTCTCAACTTTTGTAAACTACTTTTAAATCCTCTGATTATATATAACCAGTGTTGGAACAGACTACATTACAGCACTCTTTGGGGCAGGATTCAAGCATTTTTGCTCTTTAGGACAGAGCACATTGCTATCAAAAGGGCAAGAAATAGGCAACTAACCAACGAAGACAGACAATTATAGCCCCTTAGAAGTGTAGGTCTGTCCTACAGAGAAATTGCCCAGAAAGACAAGGTGGCAGTCAGTACAGTTTCCTATACCAACAAAAGATGCTTGGAAACTCTTATAGGAAGAGGTCTTGCATAGCAAAGGTCAGTACAAAATCAGATGACAAGCTTTTGAGACTTAACACCTCGGCACCTCACATCACTAAATCTTCCAAAAGAGCTTAATGCCGCAAAAAATAAACAAGTTTCCATTTCAACTGTGAAGAGAAGACTTGTATCTGCAGGTTTGACAGGTAGAGTATCAGTAAGAAAGCCACTGTTAAAATTGCAAAATTAAAACAAAGCTTTGCCTGGGCCAAGCAGAACCTCCAGTAGACTACTGAAGAGTTGAAGAAGCTCTTATGAACTGATGACTCAAAATTTAATATCTCTGGAACATCACACAGGGTTTTTGTACACTATCGAGTAGGTGAAAGGATTGTTATAACTGTCATACATGGAGGAGGAAGCGTGATGATCTTGGGCTCTTTTGCTGGATCCAGAGTTAGCAACTTGCACAGGGTAACTGGCACATTGGACAAAAAGGGCCACCAGAGCATTTTGAAATGCAATACCCTCTGGTGTACGCCTAGTTGGTCAGGGGTTCATATTAAGGAAAGACAATGATCCAAAAGATACTTCTAGGTTATGTTAAAATTACTTAAGAAGAAAAGAAGAAGCTGGTAGGCTTTAAAGAATGGAATAGCCTGCACAGTCTCCAGACTTAAACCCCATTGAGTTTGCTTGGGATGAACTGGACAAAACGTGAAAGCTAGCAACTGACAATTGCAGCACATTTGTGAGAAATTCTGGAACAATGTTAGTAAGAGATTTTTGAACAATATCTAAATGCAATTTTAGAAAGAATGCCTCAATTGTGTAAAGCTGTTATATCAGCTCGAAGTGGCTACTTTGAAGAGTCAAAAATCTAGATTTTATTTGATGAATGAAAATGTATCCATTATATTTATTCATCTTAACTTATTTGTTCTATGCCTTCATTTCAAAGTGCATTTGAGACATTAAACGGTAAATATTAATGAAAACTGGAAAAATGTAAGTGTTCTAAAACTTTTGACTTGTAGTCTATATAGACACACATACGAGAACTTTTACATCGAAACACACATACATGTGATATATATACAAGGACATACACAGGAATGCTTTTACACACACATCTATCTCTTATCTATCTATCTATCTATCTATCTATCTATCTATCTATCTATCTATCTATCTCTATCTATTCCTTCACCACCATGGAGCATTCAGCTTCTGTGGAGGAGCTATTGACAATCAGCTATAGCCCAGGGGTAGGAGAGTAACAGGAGTCACCAGAGTACAGTAGAGAAGCCATCCCTCCTTCCACACTTCAGCTGTTAAGGCTGCCATAGATGCAGTCTGCTATGGAGAGAACCAAGGATAGTGGGCAGTGGTAAGTAGCCATAGATTCTCACACTTCCCCTCCCACCACCGACTAACATTATAAGCCACCAGTCATCTGCGCAGCATTCCCTGGTCTCTGGCTGGCCGACTCCCATCCTCCTGCCAGAAAAAAAGAGCCAAACCTACCAAGCTATGCTACACCTCACCCCCATCCTGTCCTGTCCAGTGGGAGGCAGTGGTTTGGGGAGATTGGGGAAGGAGATGAAAAAGTTGATAAATTTCAAATAATTCTAAATGCTCCAAGGGCCAGCCCCCCAGTGGCTGGATGCTATAGTCATTGGTCAGCAGTGCCTAGTGGCAAATACGGTCCTGACCATATCAGTAGCATCTACCTTCTCCTAATGTCTCCTTCCCCAGTAGATTCTAAGCCCTCATTGGAAGGGTTGTCTCTCCCTGTGTACCAGTTGGTCACTCATTTAGTCATGTGTTGTACTTGTTTTTCTTTGTTAAGCACTGTAAACCTTTTCCTTATGTGGAGCGTCCTGGAATTAATGACCCTTTAAAAATAAATAATAAAATATTATTTTGACAGAGAAACGACAGCTGAGCATTTATTGCTATTTATTGCTGGCTTACGTTATTTTGAGTCAACACCATGAGTGCATGTTAATGGATGCAGTTCATTGAGTTAAAAACCTGAAGGGTCTTGCAACTGTCTACAAGAATCATTGTCCATTTGTAAAGCAATTATTAAAAAAGCAAATATCAATTTGAGTGAACACACAAATCAATATTCTGTAGATTGTTATTGTCTGCCAACCCTCTTGTAATCGAAAATTTGGCAAGCGAGCTGTCCATTAAACTTAAAGAATAAAAAGGTGGTCATAAATTCTTGGATCAGGAATCCCTAAACCTCTCTGACAATTTTTATACATTAAGCTGTTTCTAGCTAGTAATCCTGGAAAGTTACACGGTTTGGGCATTTTAAAGAAGATTATTCATGCACTCTTTTTGTAGTGACCTGGACTGGCACTACAGAATAGAAATACTTTACCTGCAAGTTAAGAGCAACTATTCTAACTACCAGTTTAGTTAACAAAGAGTAGTTGTGCTGGACTTCATTTCATAAGAAGAGGGAGTCAGGATAGGGAACTAAATAGTTAATGGTGAGTAGGTTGTAAATCACGTAGCTAGAGCTGAACTGTGACAAGCGCCCCCCTTCCTTGGAGTAAGAAAAAGAGGAGGGTGTTTCTGGGTCATTTTGTGTTGCACAGTTAGAAATTATAACAGTCTTGGGAAATAGACATCAAGGGGGAGTATGGAGTGAGCCGGTAAGGAGTGCAGGCAAAGTGGAGAGAAATGGAGAGCGAGAAGCAAGGGGGGAATTAGAGAGGGAATGATGGAATTACCTGTGGCAAAACATTTTTCTAGTCATGGACACAACATATAACAGATGAGGGTTATCATACTGAAAGGGAACTTCAAGACACAGCATCACAGAAGAATTTGGGAGTATAAATTTATTGCTATTTTTGATACTCTCAAAAATGGAATGAACCTCAGAGTGGGGTTCTTGCATCAGTGGAGAAAATTTAAAGTCTGAAGGAGGTCAAGAGGGGTGTCCATAAGGAAAGCACCTGGGAAGGGGTGGATACACCTGGGGGGTGAGTGAGTCAAGCAATGGCTTTATTTCTTCCCAAGGAAGGGGTGCTATTCCCAATCAGGGTTTTACAGACTTGGTAAAAAATTGTGCATTGGTTTGAAGGAATGCTGCCTTACAATAGGTGACGCTGCAGAGGTATTGTTTCATTTTCCCTATTTGCAGGTCTGAAGGAGAGATAACACACAGGATTGTGACCCCCTCACACCAATTGAGAGATCATAAGACTGTCACATTCCTTACCAGAGGACTAATTAAGTATTTACTTCTGTGCTCATCTTGTCTGGTATTGTTTTAAGTGCAAATTAGTCTCACTATGTCTGTGCCATTTCATGTCTGTACATTTTTATATATATATATATATGCCACATCCAGATCTGTTTCATTATGCCCGAGGAAGGATCCTGAGAGGTCCAAACTTGCAATAAGATCATTCATTTTTGTTAGCCATTAACCCCTTGAGTGGCGGGTTTCTTACCACACTGTCAGACCCACCAGGGCAGGTTTTTAAATGGTCTAATCATTTAATTTCAACTTAATTTCCAGTCGCGCTCCAAGAGTCATAACTTTATCATTTTTCCACTGACATGGCCATATGAGGGCTTGTTTTTTGCAGGACAAGTTGTACTTTTTGATGGCATCATTTTGGGTTTACATAATGTATTGCATAATTTTTGTTAAAAAATTTGTAGGGAGATTGGGGGAAAAAAAGAAATCCTGCCATTTGTTTTTTGGATTTCATTTTTACGGCGTTCAGCATGCAGAATAAATAATGTGATAACATTATTCTCTGAGTTAGCATGATTCCGGTGATACCAAGTTTATACAGTTTTTTTATGTTTTACTATTTTTGTACATTTAAAACATTTTTTTTTCTTAAAGGTTTGCTTTGTGTTGCCACATTCCAAGAGCCGCATTAATGTTATTTCCCATTGCCAGAGCTCTAGAGGGGCTTATTTATTGCAGGATGAACTCTAGTCTTCATCTATCTAATTTTTTGGAGCATGTAAAATTTTGATCGCTTTTTATTCCATTTTTTCTAGTGGCAAGATTTACAAAATCTGTAATTCTGGCATGTTTTTCATTTTTATTTTTCACTGCATTCTTTGAGCAGTATAAATAATATATTAAAGTCATTCTACAGGCCAGTATGATTATGCCCATACCAAATTCTAATATTTTTTTTCTTTTACACGACCTTTTCACACTTAAAAAAAAAAAAATGTAATAAAAGTTCAAATCCCCCTCCTTTTGCCATATCTATAATAAAAAATCTAAATCATAAAAGAAAAATACATATTTGGTATCGCCGCGTCCATAAATGTCCGCTCTATCAAAGTAGTGCATTATTTACCCCGCACAGTGAACGTAGTCCGAAGAAAAATAAAGAACGCCACAAATGCACTTTTTCAGTCACCCAGAAAAAATGCAATAAAAAGCGATCAAAAAGTTGTATGTATTCTAAATTAGTACTAACGTAAACTACAGGACATCCCGCAAAAAATGAGCCCTTGCTCAAGTACGTCGATGAAAAATAAAAAAGTTATTGCGTGCAGAAGATGCAGCAGAAAATAATTTAAAAAAATTAAATGTCTTTGAAAAAAATACAAGTACTACAGCAAAAAAAATTATACAAGTTTGGTATCATAGTAATCGCACTAACCCATAGAATAACGTTATTGTGTCATTTTTGTTGCAGTTTGTGTGCCGTAGAAACAAAATGCACTGAAAGATGGCGAAATGTCATTTTTTTCATTTTACTCCACTTAGAATTTTGTAAAAGTTTTTCAGTACATTATATGGTACTTTAAATAGCACCATTGAAAAATGCAACTCGTCCCGCAAAAAACAAGCCCTCATGCAGCGACGTCGATGGATAAATAAAGGAGTTATGATTTTTTAAACAGGGGGAGGAAAAAAAGAAATGGGGAAGAAAGAAAAAAAAGGGCCATGTCATTAAGGGGTTAAATAATGTACTAACTTCCTCCTCTGGGTCGTTACGACGCAGGGATACCACATGTGTAATTTTATTTTTAATTTTTTACAAAGTAAAGGGAGACAAGTGTTTTTGCTTTTTTTATTGTTTTAATAATTTTTTAACTTTTTTTTGTTATTGTCCCTTTAGGGGACTTCCACAGAGACCCATCAGGACCCCCTGATCACATTCTGGGGGTCCAATGGTGACAGACCTTTACATGCTGCAGTCACATAGACTGCAGCATGTAAAGGGTTAACACAGCAGAGATAAGAGGTTTTCTCTGATCTCTGCTGTAAGAGCTGGTGCCTAGCTGTCTTCTGACAGCCAAGCCCCAGCTCTCCCTGCCACATAGACCACCGGCTTACGTCTGACAAGCTGATGGTCTCTATGGCAACCTGTACACAAACCAGTGCAGGGGTTTGAAATGAAAAGCGGGAGATTGCCGGCAGATCGGCAATATCTCCCTGCTTCTTATTTCAAAATCCTGAACTGCTCTGTGTGCCTGTGCAGGCAGAGCACACTGCCACAGCTTGTGGCATTGTGCTCTGCAGCTCCTATAGCGGTACATAGCCGGAAATCTTCCGGGCTATATCGCTATGGGCAGTGGAGCTCGTCCCGGAAAATTTTCGGGCGTGCCACTCAAGGGGTTAAAAGGTATCACATCTACAAGATTACTTGGTTTCTCTTACTGAGCAAAATCACATATGGTTTACTTACAAACTTGTGTTAGTCTTATTTTCCTACCAAAAGCTTTTTACCCAGGCTGTGGCGTGACAATCACCTAATTCCATTAATCGTCCTGATCCTGTTGTATACCTTCAACAGTGCACAAGAATACAAAGATCGTGCTGCACTCATCGCCACTGTGACACGGTTCCTCAGCCACATCTTAGAAACTGCTCAGAGAGTGCAGGCCTCTTCCCTCTTCTTGCACGTTGCACTTTGTCTCAGGGTGGCGTCACATGAGCATGTTTGCGCACACCAAACACCAAGAATAGAATCCACTGATTTCAATGAGTTCATTCTCATAAGTGCGTTTTGTGTGTGAATTTCGTGCATGCCCCAAAAAATACGTCAAGTTTCCTGCAGAGCAAAACTGCCATAGAAGTCTATGGCAAATGCAAAATTAAGCAGGAGGAAGAATGTGGCGCTGTGTAAAATACAGGAAATGAAAGCAACTGGCCCTTATTAGGTTTTAAATAGTCATCAAATTCCAAGGAAAGGGTGTGAAGTGGCCCTGTGCATGCAAAAATTAAAGTAATATGTGCAGACACGCGCAACAGTCTGATTACCTTGCTCTTCAAACTTTGTTCATGCGCAAATATGCTTCTCTGCTGATTTGTACAAACGCTTGTGTGATGCCGCCCTTAAATTGCCTCTTGATGTTAACTGCATGGAGAACTTTTCATACTATTTTTGTGGTGTACCGTAGGCCAATATGACATTAATCATGTATATCTCAACGTTCCCATAGACTTCCATCAATAAACATATGCCAAAAGGATATTCTTTTGCTTTACTCTTGACTAGGATTGGTTAGGATCCTGCAACCCTCAACTATATTAATATGCGTAGCACTTTGCAATACAACTCTAAAGTAATACGGTGTGCTATAGGCACACAGGTTACATATGTCAGGCTATACTGTATTCTTGGTCTACAGTTTCAAGCAATCCTGTCTATTAGAACATTGCTTTCGGAGGGGACCTACTGTCATTAGAAGCTCAGCAGAACAATCTAAGGCCACGACCAGTAACTCCATATCTCAGTGCACAAGCAAGATAACATTTGAGATGTGCTTTAACCTTTTCCCAACTGCATTATGTAAATATAAGTCATACGGTCATGGGAAGGTTATGGAGTGGAGCGAGCCCGCTCTATACCCGACAGGTGTCAGGATGGCAGGATATGAGGCCCCACACATGATAATGGTGAACACACATTATCCTCGGACAGGGTCTGGCTATAGATATAATTATATACTGTTTATGCACTGGTTAAGTTAACTAATTCACATCTATATATTATGGAGGGAGTTTCCACTTGAGATTGCTTGACCACTGTCACACAGTGCATATTAGTTGTTTCACCCATATTTTTAGGCAAAACCAGAAGTGCATGGGAAAAAAAACATGAATATCTACAATATTACAATTTTTCTGTTTCAGGATCACTTTTGGCTTTGGCTCTAAAACATCATGTAAAATATTTGTCAAGTTTGCACTGCATGAAAGTAGCCTCTATTAGATAGGACTGTAGACTAATAAATATTTGCTGTTTGCTAGGCATTGGTATAACTGGATGTATTTTGTTCATATATACAAGCGGGTATAAAATGCCACAAAGAATTACAGCTGTTTAAAGCAGCAAATATCAGGAAATGCGACATTTTAGAAGCCTGTTCACTACAATGTAACATCTGATTGTACCACCAGAATGGCCATTGATGGATCTTTCCTTTTACTGCACCAGCAAACTATAAGAGAAAAATATGGCTACAAAGTTTCATGTTTAATATAGTTTTAAAGGGAATGCTAGAAGGGAAGTGACAGGAGATTTTTTATGTCATGTGCCAAACTCAAGGCTCACGGGCTGAATTCGGCCTGCCACTTCATTTCATATGGCCCACAATGTCCGGACCCAGAAGGCCGGGCTCCACACTTTTCCTGGAGGACATAGCCAGAGCTTGGCAGGAGGCAGTGCCAGCAGGTGCCATCTTGGATTCTGAGCTACGGCCACACCGCTTTGTTCAGCAACTAACAGGTGGTGGTACAGTTCTGGTGGCCCCATCTGGGCTTTCTAGCCAACCTCCAAGGTAGGAAGCTTAGGGCTAAAGAGGTGGAAGGGACTGTTTGGGAGCATCTATCTGTGTGACACATGTTCAATTTTCGAATCTAAGCACAGATCACTCATTACCAATGACAACATCTATGCTGTGTTACAGATTGCTACGGCACAAGATCTAAAACCAAACATAGACACATGGACAACAAGAAAACGGTGTCAGATATCTGACCAGAGAACCAAATAAGTAAGCCTTTTAAAAATCCTGAATTAGAAATATAATAAAATGTACTTCGACCAAGAAATCTGGTTGAATTATATTTTAACGGTACGTTTGAATGGTTGTGCTTGCATTTTGTTTTTATTTCCAGAACATGATCAGTGGGTGAGGATGGTGAGTGATATGGTGTCTCAGGTCATTTAACAATATGTTAGAGTAATTACATTTATACAGTCTTACAATTATAACCGGTCCTGTAAGGGTAACCATAATGCTGTTGTGGCTTTTAGCGAAAATGAGTTTCACACCCCTGTTTTGGGCCACAAGCAAATGAACAGATTTTAGTTGCGGTATCTGCACCGGTCGACTGCGCCACAGATTCGCAGCAAATACCGTCCATAGGATGTTTTGGAGAAATGCTTTTTCTCATACACTTGCGGAAACCAATTGCAGAATCTGCGAGTGAGAAAAAATCACAGCCTTCCTTGTGAACAGCTTCCATTGAAGTCAATGGAAACCGTCCAACCCACGGCCTGTCTGTAATTAACATTGCGGACAGGTCGCAGATTCCGCGTCATCGCGTAGCAACAGCACAGGAAAAAACATTGAAAAAAAATCTGTAGTGCGCATGTCCAACGGCGAACCGCCTGGTTCATCCGCAATACAGATAAAGAACAGATATGCGCAGATGGCGCTACTGTCAGGATTGGACTCCGCTGCGGGCTCCCGCATGAAGATTCCGGCTCTGCTGTGTGCAGGCGGCCTTGTAGTCTTGGTGTTATTTATTTTTCACGGACGCTTTGGTCGCGTCTTACCTTACTTGTAGTTTGTTTTTCAGATGCCTGCACACAACACAGCAGTGCTGTTCAATCATAAATAACTTCAGAAAGGTTTCAACAAACATCAATATTTCACCATGGATTTTGGAAAATACTACAAAGATTTTAGAGCAAGTAGACTGCAATGTATCCTGTATTCAGACCTTTGCACGGGGCTCGCCTGCAGCTAGTGGAACAAACACTTGTTTCTGGAGCTTGCAAAAGAAATTACAGCAATTTGCTCTGGGACTGTCTAAGCACATTTTTGTATTACTTAATTGGTAGATACAGAGTAACAATGTTGTATTGGATGTGGCAGATTGTACAAAATGGACCACAAAGCTGCAATATATTCTCATATGCTAGTGATAAATGAGCCATCAACAATTTGTAATATTAATTGTCATAAGATAGAGAGTTTGAAGACAACGGTTTTAGAAACGCTTTACATCGCTGCTTGGATACTGTCAAAAACATCTTTTTTTTTAACAGATCATTCAATCATTTATTTATTTTTTTTAGAGTTGTTACCTTGGCAACCTGAAGACAGATATTCCCATAGTAACAACTGTGTTGGCAACAATAAATACGAGAAAGTGGTGTGAACAATATGCAAGTATAAGAGATTCTGTGGAGGGCTCAAGGCAATGAAAAGAGAATGACAAATGATTCTTTTAATAAGCAAAAGATAAATCTTTCAAGAACCCACATGCTGGTGGCGCAACTTGGCTTTACAATTATTTAGTTTTTAATTGATTTTTTCTATCATTTTTTTTATTTAGCTGAATAACAATACATTTCTGAAATTTCAGGAGAATGGAGAAATGTCCGTGGACTTTCTCCATTACAAATTAATGCTCAGAACCTACAACCTAGCTCTCCACCACGCCAAACAAGTCTACTTCACCTCTTGTCTCCTCACTATCTTACAACCCTAAATGTCTCTTTGACACCTTTCACTTCCTTCTCAGCCCTGAACCGCAGCCCCCAGTACGGATCTCAGTGCTAAAGAGCTGGTTGCTTACTTCAACGACATCCGGTAGGAAATAATCTCCCAATCCCAGACTAAGCCCACCCTAGTCTCGTCAGTGACAGCCCCTGCTCACTGACTGTACTCAGACCAATGACAGAGGAAGAAGTCTTCAGACTGCTTTCCTCTGCTCGTCCCACCACCTGCGCTAGCGATCCTCTCCCCTCACACCTCCTCTGGTACCTCTCCATCATGGTTATCTCCCATCTCACCACTATTTTCAACCTCTCTTTGATCTCTGGCATTTTTTCCCTCCTCTTTTAAACATGCCATCACATCCCCACTGCTAAAGAAACTGACTCTGGACTCGACTGATGCTGCCAACTACTGATCCATCTCCAACCTCCCCTTCATCTTCCAACTGCTAGAACTCTTGGTTTACCCCTGCCATAAAAGCCATCTATCAGAAAACTCTCTTCTCGGCCCCCTACAGTCCGGCTTCCACCCCCAACACTCAACAGAAACCGCCCTTAGAAAGGTGTCAAACGACCTCCTGACAGCCAAATTGGGGGGTGACTACTCTCTATTGATCCTCCAGCATTTGACACTGTTGACCACAAACTCCTCCTCAGTATGCTTTGCTCCATCGGCCTAAAGGACACTGCTCTCACCTGGTTCTCCTCCTACCTATCTGACCACTCATTCAGTGTTTCCTTTGCTGTCTTTACCTCCCCCCTCTTCCCCTTGCTGTTGGGGTCCCCCAGGGCTTGGTCCTTGGCCCCCTCCTTTTCTCCACCTACACAGCCCCTATTGGACAAGCCATCAGGAGTTTTAACCTCCAATACCACCTCTAGGCTGACGACACCCAGTTATACACCTCTTCCCGTGACATCTTTGCGCCTTTTCTCCAAAACATCACCGATTGTCTGTCCGCTGTCTCTAACACTATGTTCTCTCTCTACTTAAAACTGAATCTCTCAAAAACTGATCTACCAGTGTTTACGCCCTCTACTAACCAACCTCATCCTCACATCTCCATCTCAGCGTGTGACGCCACCATAACTCCCAGACAGCACGCCATATTTGAGTCTAATCTTTCCTTTACCCCCCACATCCAATCTGTGGCCAGAACAAGTCAGCTGCACCTCAAGAACATCACAAGAATCCGCCCTTTTCTCACCATGGACACGCTAAAAACACTCAATGTTGCCCTCATCCACTCTCGCCTCGATTGCTGCAACTCGCTGCTGATCGGCCTCCCCTGCTCCAGACTCTACCCCTCTCCAATCCATCCTGAATGTGGCAGCCAGGCTCATCTTCCTGTCCAGCCGCTGCTCGGACACCTCTGCCCTGTGCCAGTCACTGCAGTGGCTGCCCATCAAATACAGAATTCAATTTAAACTCACCACTTTACTCCATAAAGCTCTCCATAGCATTGTGCCACCCTACATTGTCTCCCTCATCTCAATCCACCACCCAGCCCGGGCCCTAAGCTCAGACAGTGTGCCACATTAATTTGAACCTCTCATTCCCGCCTCCAAGACTTTTCCAGAGCAGCACCAGTCCTCTGGAATGCACTACCCAAAACTATCTCCGCAATCCCTGATTCACAAAACTTCAGGCATGCTCTAAAAATGCACCTCTTCAGGGAGGCATACCATATACCCTAAACCAAACCGCTCTGTACTCCGCCTGATAATGTGCTCCCTGTCCTAGTGACTACAACCCCTGCTAGCCACCATTAACAGCCCCCGGAAGTCACACCAATTCAGCCTCCACACGGCTTAAAGTCTGACCATTGCTTATGTGTATAGCATCCCACACTCTCTACCCCACCATACTGTGCACATTTCCAGCCCCTTTACCTTCTGTATCACCCCATTATTTGTAGTTTGTAAGCTCGTTGGAGCAGAACCCTCACCCCTACTGTTTCCATCAACTGATTACTATTAGAGATGAGCGAGCACCAAACTGCTCGGGTGCTCGTTACTCGGGACGAAAATTTCGTGATGCTCGAGGGTTCGTTTCGAATAACGAACCCCATTGAAGTCAATGGGCGACCCGAGCATTTTTGTATATCGCCGATGCTCGCTAATGTTTCCATTTGTGAAAATCTGGGCAATTCAAGAAAGTGATGGGAACGACACAGCAACGGATAGGGCAGGCGAGGGGCTACATGTTGGGCTGCATCTCAAGTTCCCAGGTCCCACTATTAAGCCACAATAGCGGCAAGAGTGGGCCCCCCCCCAACAATTTTTACTTCTGAAAAGCCCTCATTAGCAATGCATACCTTAGCTAAGCACCACACTACCTCCAACAAAGCACAATCACTGCCTGCATGACACTCCGCTGCCACTTCTCCTGAGTTACATGCTGCCCAACCCCCCCCCCCGCACGACCCAGTGTCCACAGCACACACCAAAGTGTCCCTGCGCAGCCTTCAGCTGCCCTCATGCCACGGCACACTCATGTCTATTTATAAGTGCGTCTGCCATGAGGAGGAACCGCAGGCACACACTGCAGAGGGTTGGCACGGCTAGGCAGCGACCCTCTTTAAAAGAGGCAGGACGATAGCCCACAATGCTGTACAGAAGCAATGAGAAATATAATCCTGTGCCACCGCCATCAGGAGCTGCACACGTGGGCATAGCAATGGGGAACCTATGTGCCACACACTATTCATTCTGTCAAGGTGTCTGCATGCCCCAGTCAGACTGCGGTTTTTTATAAATAGTCACAGGCAGGTACAACTCCGTAATGGGAATTCCGTGTGCACCCACAGCATGGGTGGCTCTCTGGAACCCACCCACTGTACATAAATGTATCCCATTGCAGTGCCCTGGACAGCAGAGCTAACGTCAGATTAAATGCAGGTGGGCTTCGGTCCAAACTGCATGCCCCAGTCAGGCTCGAGTTTTTTATAAGTATACACAGGCACGTACTGTACATCTCCCTAATGGGAAGTCCATGTGGACCGACAGCATGGGTGGGTCCCAGGAAGCCACTGGCGGTACATAAATACATCCCATTGCAGTGCCCAGCACAGCTGATGTAACGTCAGCTTTAATGCAGGTGGGCAAAAAATTAATTGGATTACACTGTAGGCGAGAGCCCAAAAAAATTGGTGTACCAACAGTACTAATGTACCTCAGAAAAATTGCCCATGCCCAACCAAGAGGGCAGGTGAAACCCATTAATCACTTTGGTTAATGTGGCTTAATTGGTAACTAGGCCTGGAGGCAGCCCAGTTAAAATAAAAATTGGTTCAGGTGCAAGTTTCAACGCTTTAATGAGCATTGAAACGTCTAAAAATTGTTTACAAAAATTATATGACTGAGCCTTGTGGGCCTAAGAAAAATTGCCCGTTCGGCATGATTACGTGAGGTTTCAGGAGGAGGAGCAGGAGGAGGAGGATGAATAGAATACACAGATTGATGAAGCAAAAAGGTCCCCGTTTTTGATGGTGATAGAGAACGATGCTTCCATCCGCGGGTGCAGCCTACGTATTGTTTAGGTATCGCTGCTGTCCGCTGGTGGAGAAGAGAAGTCTGGGGAAATCCAGGCTTTGTTCATCTTGATGAGTGTAAGCCTGTCGGCACTGTCGGTTAACAGGCGGGTACGCTTATCTGTGATGATTCCCCCAGCCGCACTAAATACCCTCTCTGACAAGATGCTAGCTGCAGGACAAGCAAGCACCTCCAGGGCATACAGCGCGAGTTCAGGCCACGTGTCCAGCTTCGACACCCAGTAGTTGTAGGGGGCAGAGGCGTCACCGAGGACGGTCGTGCGATTGGTTTTATACTCCCTCACCATCCTTTACAGTGCTCCCGCCAACTCAGCCTTGACTGGGGAGCGGTGACACAGTCTTGCTGGGGAGCCATAAAGCTGGCAAAGGCCTTGGAGAATGTTCCCCTGCCTGCGCTGTACATGCTGCCTGATCTCCGCGCCTCCCCTGCTACCTGGCCCTCGGAACTGCACCTTCTGCTACTAGCACTGTCGGATGGGAATGTTACCATCAGTTTGTCCGCCAGGGTCCTGTGGTATAGCATCACTCTCGAACCCCTTTCCTCTTTGGGTATGAGAGTGGAAAGGTTCTCCTTATACCGTGGGTCGAGCAGTGTGTACACCCAGTAATCCGTAGTGGCCAGAATGCGTGTAACGCGAGGGTCACGAGAAAGGCATCCTAACATGAAGTCAGCCATGTGTGCCAGGGTACCTGTACGCAACACATGGCTGTCCTCACTAGGAAGATCACTTTCAGGATCCTCCTCCTCCTCCTCAGGCCATACACGCTGAAAGGATGACAGGCAAGCAGCATGTGTACCCTCAGCAGTGGGCCAAGCTGTCTCTTCCCCCTCCTCCTCATGCTCCTCCCCCACCTCCTCAACGCGCTGAGATATAGACATGAGGGTGCTCTGACTATCCAGCGACATACTGTCTTCCCCCGCCTCCGTTTCCGAGTGCAAAGCGTCTGCCTTTATGCTTTGCAGGGAACTTCTCAAGAGGCATAGCAGAGGAATGGTGATGCTAATGATTGCAGCATCCCCGCTCACCATCTGGGTAGACTCCTCAAAGTTTCCAAGGACCTGGCAGATGTCTGCCAACCAGGCCCACTCTTCTGTAAAGAATTGAGGAGGCTGACTCCCACTACGCCGTCCATGTTGGAGTTGGTATTCCACTATAGCTCTACGCTGCTCATAGAGTCTGGCCAACATGTAGAGCGTAGAATTCCACCGTGTGGGCACGTCGCACAGCAGTCGGTGCACTTGCAGATTAAAACGATGTTGCAGGGTCCGCAGGGTGGCAGCGTCCGTCTTGGACTTGCGGAAATGTGCGCTGACCCGGCGCACCTTTCCGAGCAGGTATGACAAGTGAGGGTAGCTTTTCAGAAAGCGCTGAACCACCAAATTAAAGTCATGGGCCAGGCATGGCACGTGCTGGAGGCTGCCGAGCTGCAGAGCCGCCACCAGGTTACGGCCGTTGTCACACACGTCCATGCCCGGTTGGAGGCTCAGCGGCGAAAGCCAGCGGTCGGTCTGCTCTGTCAGACCCTGCAGCAGTTCGTGGGCCATGTGCCTCTTCTCTCCTAAGCTGAGTAGTTTCAGCACGGCCTGCTGATGGTTGCCCACCGCTGTGCTGCCACGCCGCGCGACACCAACTGCTGGCGACGTGCTGCTGCTGCTGACACATCTTGATTGCGAGACAGAGGTTGCGTTGGAGGAGGAGGAGGAGGAGGAGGGTGGTTTAGTGGAGGAAGCATACACCACCGCAGATAGCAGCACCGAGCTGGGGCCCGCAATTCTGGGGGTGGGTAGGACGTGAGCGGTCCCAGGCTCTGACTCTGTCCCAGCCTCCACTAAATTCACCCAATGTGCCGTCAGGGAGATATAGTGGCCCTGCCCGCCTGTGCTTGTCCACGTGTCCGTTGTTAAGTGGACCTTGGCAGTAACCGCGTTGGTGAGGGAGCGTACAATGTTGCGGGAGAAGTGGTCATGCAGGGCTGGGATGGCACATTGGGAAAAGTAGTGGCGACTGGGAACCGAGTAGCGTGGGGCCGCCGCCATCATGCTTTTGAAAGCCTCCGTTTCCACAAGCCTATACGGCAGCATCTCCAGGCTGATCAATTTGGCAATGTGCACGTTTAACGCTTGAGCGTGCGGGTGCGTGCGGCGTACTTGCGCTTGTGCTCAAACAGTTGCGCTAGCGACATCTGGACGCTGCGCTGAGAGACATTGCTGGATGGGGCCGATCACTGGCTTCATTTCTTTTACCAAGCCCACATCTTCCTGTGATCGTTGTTTCTGGCTGGCTCTCGACTTTGGAATTGAAGTCACCCATAATGTAAATTATGTTCTTCTTTGGCACTTCATTTAGAGTTTCTGGATGTTGGCATACAAATCTTCAATGGTTTCCTCATTGACATCTGTCTTTGGGGCATAGACCTGTAAGATTGAGATGTTCACTGGCTTATCACGTATCTGGATAGCTAAATGTTCTAAAACGTTCTACTACATTTGAGGCCTGCTTGTTTGTAATAATGGCTACTCCATTCCTCTTGATTTCATCATGTCCAGCATACTGCAATTTAAAGTCATCAGACTGCAAGCATCCATTACCTGTCCAGTGCAATTTGCTAATTCTAAGAATAGCAATGTTACGTCTTGTCATTTTGTGTTTCACAATGTCCAATTTCCCTAGACTTAAGCCACGCACATTCCATGTTGCTAGTATGTGAGCTGTGGTACAGCGCAGTTCTTTCCTTTCATCATAAGGTGCGTCAGCAGCTGGGCTTTCCGAGTGGTTTTCCCTCGTTGCGTCATGAGGAAAGCCCTGACTACTTGTACTCAGACCTTTCTCTGCCCCAGTTGCATTTAAAGAATTCTTTGGCCTTGGGGGGAACTGCCATTAGATACCATATCTGAATCATTTGAGAGCTCTTTAATAGGGTTTCCAAGGCAACGTTTTTACAGGGTCGGTTGCCAGTTCTTTTCCTTACCCTCCCATTTATCCGGGCTTGGGACTGCGGTATATGGATGACTCCTACACGACTGGGTTGAGATAATATATATTGATACTATTGCTTTGAATTTCACCTCTCCTCTTTAGCTCTGTTATAATTGCTTTGATTATTATTTTACTCTCTTAGGGCACCTTTTTGTGCTTTTACACTACTGTTGCATTGTTATAATGGATGCTTATTAGAGATGAGCGAGCACCAAAATGCTCGGGTGCTCGTTACTCGAGACGAACTTTTCGCGATGCTCGAGAGTTCGTTTCGAATAACGAACCCCATTGAAGTCAATGGGCGACCCGAGCATTTTTGTATATCGCTGATGCTCGCTAAGGTTTTCGTTTGTGAAAATCTGGGCAATTCAAGAAAGTGATGGGAACGACACAGCAACGGATAGGGCAGGCGAGGGGCTACATGTTGGGCTGCATCTCAAGTTCCCAGGTCCCACTATTAAGCCACAATAGCGGCAAGAGTGGCCCCCCCCCCTCCCAACAACTTTTACTTCTGAAAAGCCCTCATTAGCAATGCATAACTTTGCTAAGCACCACACTACCTCCAACAAAGCACAATCACTGCCTGCATGACACTCCGCTGCCACTTCTCCTGGGTAACATGCTGCCCAACCCCCCCCCACGACCCAGTGTCCACAGCGCACACCAAACTGTCCCTGCCCAGCCTTCAGCTGCCCTCATGCCATGCCACCCTCATGTCTATTTATAAGTGCGTCTGCCAGAGGAACCGCAGGCACACACTGCAGAGGGTTGGCACGGCTAGGCAGCGACCCTCTTTAAAAGGGGCGGGGCGATAGTCCACAATGCTGTACAGAAGCAATGAGAAATCCAATCCTGTGCCACCTCCATCTGGAGCTGCACACATGGGCATAGCAATGGGGAACCTATGTGCCACACACTATTCATTCTGTCAAGGTGTCTGCATGCCCCAGTCAGACCGCGTTTTTTTAATAAATAGTCACAGGCAGGTACAACTCCGCAATGGGAATTCCGTGGGCACCCACAGCATGGGTGGCTCCCTGGAACCCACCGGCTGTACATAAATGTATCCCATTGCAGTGCCCTGGACAGCAGAGTTAACGTCAGATTAAATGCAGGTGGGCTTCGGCCCACACTGCATGCCCCAACCGGAGCAGGGTTTTTAATTCATAGACACAGGCAGGTACAACTCCCTATTGTGAAGTCCCTGTGGACCGACAGCATGGGTGAGTGCCAGGAAGCCACCGGCGGTACATAAATATATCCCATTGCTTTGCCCATCACAGCTGAGGTAATAAATTCATGTTTAATGCAGGTGGGCTATGGCCCACACTGCATGCCCCAGTCAGACTGGGGTTCTTTAGAAGTGGACACATACAGTTACAACTCCCTGTGGACCCACAGCGTGGGTGGCTCCCTGGAACCCACCGGCGGTACATAAATACATCCCATTGCAGTGCCCAACACAGCTGATGTAACGTCAGCTGTAATGCAGGTGGGCTAAAAATTAATTTGATTACACTGTAGGCGAGGGCCCCCAAAAATTGGTGTACCAACAGTACTAATGTACCTCAGAAAAATTGCCCATGCCCAACCAAGAGGGCAGGTGAAACCCATTAATCGCTTTGGTTAATGTGGCTTAATTGGTAACTAGGCCAGGAGGCAGCCCAGTTAAAATAAAAATTGGTTGAGGTGAAAGTTTCAACGCTTTAATGAGCATTGAAACGTCTAAAAATTGTTTACAAAAATTATATGACTGAGCCTTGTGGGCCTAAGAAAAATTGCCCGTTCGGCGTGATTATGTGAGGTTTCAGGAGGAGGAGCAGGAGGAGGAGGAGGAATATTATACACAGATTGATGAAGCAAAAAGGTCCCCG
This sequence comes from Eleutherodactylus coqui, assembly GCF_035609145.1. Taxonomy (NCBI): domain Eukaryota; kingdom Metazoa; phylum Chordata; class Amphibia; order Anura; family Eleutherodactylidae; genus Eleutherodactylus; species Eleutherodactylus coqui. The sequence continues at coordinate 402,207,912 of NC_089837.1, forward strand.
TTTTTGATGGGGATAGAGAACGATGCTTCCATCAGCGGGTGCAGCCTACGTATTGCTTAGGTATCGCTGCTGTCCGCTGGTGGAGAAGAGAAGTCTGGGGAAATCCAGGCTTTGTTCATCTTGATGAATGTTAGCCTGTCGGCACTGTCGGTTGACAGGCAGGTACGCTTATCTGTGATGATTCCCCCAGCCGCACTAAACACCCTCTCTGACAAGACGCTAGCCGCAGGACAAGCAAGCACCTCCAGGGCATACAGCGCGAGTTCAGGCCACGTGTCTAGCTTCGACACCCAGTAGTTGTAGGGGGCAGAGGCGTCACGGAGGACGGTCGTGCGATCGGCTACGTACTCCCTCACCATCCTTTTACAGTGCTCCCGCCGACTCAGCCGTGACTGGGGAGTGGTGACACAGTCTTGCTGGGGAGCCATAAAGCTGTCAAGGGCCTTAGAGAGTGTTGCCCTGCCTGTGCTGTACATGCTGCCTGATCTCCGCGCCTCCCCTGCTACCTGGCCCTCGGAACTGCGCCTTCGGCCACTAGTGCTATCGTATGGGAATTTTACCATCAGTTTGTCCGCCAGGGTCCTGTGGTATAGCAACACTCTCGAACCCCTTTCCTCTTCGGGTATGAGAGTGGAAAGGTTCTCCTTATACCGTGGGTCAAGCAGTGTGTACACCCAGTAATCCGTAGTGGCCAGAATGCGTGTAACGCGAGGGTCACGAGAAAGGCATCCTAACATAAAGTCAGCCATGTGTGCCAGGGTACCTGTATGCAACACATGGCTGTCCTCACTAGGAAGATTACTTTCAGGATCCTCCTCCTCCTCCTCCTCCTCCTCCTCCTCCTGCCATACACGCTGAAAGGATGACAGGCAAGCAGCATGTGTACCCTCAGCAGTGGGCCAAGCTGTCTCTTCCCCCTGCTCCTCATCTTCCTCCTCCTCCTCCTCCTCCTCACCGCGCTGAGATATAGACAGGAGGGTGCTCTGACTATCTAGCGACATACTGTCTTCCCCCGGCTCTGTTTCCGAGCGCAAAGCGTCTGCCTTTATGCTTTGCAGGGAACTTCTCAAGAGGCATAGCAGTGAAATGGTGACGCTAATGATTGCAGGATCGCCGCTCACCACCTTGGTAAACTCCTCAAACTTTCCAAGGACCTGGCAGATGTCTGCCAACCAGGCCCACTCTTCTGAAAATAATTGAGGAGGCTGACTCCCACTGCGCCGCCCATGTTGGAGTTGGTATTCCACTATAGCTCTACGCTGCTCATAGAGCCTGGCCAACATGTGGAGCGTAGAGTTCCACCATGTGGGCACGTCGCACAGCAGTCGGTGCACTGGCAGATTAAATCGATGTTGCAGGGTGCGCAGGGTGGCAGCGTCCGTGTGGCACTTGCGGAAATGTGCGCAGAGCCGGTGCACCTTTCCGAGCAGGTCTGACAAGCGTGGGTAGCTTTTCAGAAAGCGCTGAACCACCAAATTAAAGACGTGGACCAGGCATGGCACGTGCGTGAGGCTGCCGGGCTGCAGAGCCGCCACCAGGTTACGGCCGTTGTGACACACGACCATGCCCGGTTGGAGGCTCAGTGGCGCAAGCCAGCGGTCGGTCTGCTCTTTCTGACCCTGCAGCAGTTCGTGGGCCGTGTGCCTCTTATCTCCTAAGCTGAGTAGTTTCAGCACGGCCTGCTGCCACTTGCCCACCGCTGTGCTGCCACGCCACGCGACACCGACTGCTGGCGACGTGCTGCTGCTGACACATCTTGATTGCGAGACAGAGGTTGCGTTGGAGGAGGAGGAGGAGGAGGGTGCTTTAGTGGAGGAAGCATACACCGCCGCAGATACCACCACCGAGCTGGGGCCCGCAATTCTGGGGGTGGGTAGGACGTGAGCGGTCCCAGGCTCTGACTCTGTCCCAGCCTCCACTAAATTCACCCAATGTGCCGTCAGGGAGATATAGTGGCCCTGCCCGCCTGTGCTTGTCCACGTGTCCGTTGTTAAGTGGACCTTGGCAGTAACCGCGTTGGTGAGGGCGCGTACAATGTTGCGGGAGACGTGGTCGTGCAGGGCTGGGACGGCACATCGGGAAAAGTAGTGGCGACTGGGAACTGAGTAGCGCGGGGACGCCGCCGCCATCATACTTTTGAAGGACTCCGTTTCCACAACCCTATACGGCAGCATCTCCAGGCTGATAAATTTGGCTATGTGCACGTTTAACGCTTGAGCGTGCGGGTGCGTGGCGGCGTACTTGCGCTTGCGCTCAAACACTTGCGCTAGCGACGGCTGGACGCTGCGCTGACAGACATTGCTGGATGGGGCCGAGGACAGCGGAGGTGAGGGTGTGGGTGCAGGCCAGGAGACGGTAGTGCCTGTGTCCTCAGAGCGGGTTTGGATCTCAGTGGCAGGTTGGGGCACAGGGGGAGAGGCAGCGGTGCAAACCGGAGGCGGTGAACGGCCTTCGTCCCACCTTGTGGGGTGTTTGGCCATCATATATCTGCGCATGCTGGTGGTGGTGAGGCTGGTGGTGGTGGCTCCCCGGCTGATCTTGGCGCGACAAAGGTTGCACACCACTGTTCGTCGGTCGTCTGCACTCTCAGTGAAAAACTGCCAGACCTTTGAGCACCTCGGCCTCTGCAGGGTGGCATGGCGCGAGGGGGCGCTTTGGGAAACAGTTGGTGGATTATTCGGTCTGGCCCTGCCTCTACCCCTGGACACCGCACTGCCTCTTGCAACCTGCCCTGCTGCTGCCCTTGCCTCCCCCTCTGAAGACCTGTCCTCAGTAGGCGTAGCAAACCAGGTGGGGTCAGTCACCTCATTGTCCTGCTGCTCTTCCTCTGAATCCTCTGTGCGCTCCTCCCTCGGACTTACTGCCCTTACTACTACCTCACTGATAGACAACTGTGTCTCATCGTCATCGGCCTCCTTAACTACTGAAAGGTCTTGATACAGTTGCCGGAAGTCCCCAGCCTCATCCCCCGGACCCCGGGAACTTTCCAATGGTTGGGCATCAGTCACGATAAACTCCTCTGGTGGGAGAGGAACCACTGCTGCCCAATCTGAGCAGGGGCCCGAGAACAGTTCCTGGGAGTCTGCCCACTCCTCAGAATGTGTCATTTTCATGGAGTGAGGAGGCTGGGAGGAAGGAGGAGCAGCAGCCAGAGGATTCTGAGTTGCAGCAGTGGACGGCGCAGAACTGTGGGTGGACGATACATTGCTGGAAGCACTTACTGCCATCCACAACAGGACCTGCTTACACTGCTCATTTTCTAATTAAGATCTACCGCGTGGACCCATTAATTGTGCGATGAATGTGGGGACGCCAGAAACGTGCCTCTCTCCTAATCCCGCAGCAGTCGGCTGCGATACACCTGGATCAGGAGCTCGACCTGTGCCCACACCCGGACTTGGGCCTCCGCGTCCTCGGCCGCGCCCACGTCCTCTAAGCCTACCCCTACCCCTCAGCATGCTGTATTACCAGTAATGCAGAAACAGAACGCTGTAATTAAATGTGCCGCTTATTGGCCTGTGGTTGGAGGCTGACTTCGCTTACGGAACGCCAGGAAATAATTTGGCGCAAGCCTGCTGTAACACTTAGCTGGCTGCGTATGATTTTGTAGAACTACTACACCCAGCACAGACAGACCCAGAACACTGAGCACAGTGACAGGCAGGCCAAATAGATTTTTTGCCCCAAATTTTTTAGCAAAGGCCCACTGCCTATATTCAATCAATAATATGTCTTCTGTCCCTGCCTAAGCACTTCTGTCCCTGGAGTATGTCACAGAACTGCAGAGTGTTGCACTGTGAACTGCAACACAGCGGTGATTTCAGAGCCCAGACAGAGCCAGGAAATAATTTGGCGCAAGCCTGCTGTAACACTTAGCTGGCTGCGTATGATTTTGTAGAACTACTACACCCAGCACAGACAGACCCAGAACACTATAATATGTCTTCTGTCCCTGCCTAAGCACTTCTGTCCCTGGAGTATTACTGCAGGGCGCAATGCTCTGCACGGCCGATATACGAAAAAAAAAAAAAGTGCAACACTGCAAAAAGCAGCCTCCACAGTACTGCACACGGTTAGATGTGGCCCTAAGAAGGACCGTTGGGGTTCTTGAAGCCTAAAATACTCCTAACGCTCTCCCTATAGCAGCTCCAACAAGATAGCACTGTCCCTGATCTGTGTCAGAACGCATCTGTGGCGAGCCGTGGGAGTGGCCGATTTTTATACTCGGGTGACACCTGATCTCGCCAGCCACTCGCTGCAGGGGGGTGGTATAGGGCTTGAACGTCGCAGGGGGAAGTTGTAATGCCTTCCCTGTCTTTCAATTGGCCAGAAAAGCGCTCTAACGTCTCAGAGATGAAAGTGAAAGTAACCCGAACATCGCTTGGTACTCGTTACGAGTAACGAGCATCTCGAACACGCTAATACTCGAACGATTATCAAGCTCGGACGAGTACGTTCGCTCATCTCTAATGCTTATGCATATTGAATCTGGCATTTATTCTCCTAGGTTTTGGACTAGCAGTGTTACTGTTGATTACTACTTGCTTCTTTCACCTGTCTGCACACTACAATACTGGAGTAATAGTTTTTATTTCAGTTTAACAATGTAACAAGACAACAACACGTATAATACATTCAGTTGGGACTCAGAGAATCAGCTTGGTGCTGCAGAGGTGATTACAAATAGAAGCAGCCACTAATTTTATTGCACACGAGGAAAAAAGCCTAATTATGCCTAATGCAGGACCTGATATGGTGGCACATGGCATGCATCTTTGGCTGCTTTCAGACGAGCATAATATGGGCACATTTTTGCACCCATATAATGGACGACTTTTCTCACCCAACTGTGTGTCCACTGACCTAATCTCACAGCAGCATAGGTATAGATTTATAGGGAATTTACGCTAACCAATCATTCTTTTTATGCTACATAGTTCTGTAAACAGCAGAACCAGATACTTTTATGTGAGCAGTGTTCCGTCTACTGTGGATCAACAATAAAGAAAAAAGTGAGCCTGAGTGCAGCGTATATACATAAACTTATTATGCGACATCTTGAATGTATTAAGACATCTTGTACAGAATGTTTGCTGTCTGGTCTTTGTTTATACATTACTTTCAAATAATCTCTTTTATCCGATGCCCTTTGTTCAATAATAATGTGGGTTTGATTAAAAAACCCTAGCAACAACAAAATAAAATTAATTTGCAAGTCAGTGTGAATACATTACAGCTGGAATGTAGAAATAACAGACTTGAAGCTACATATCATTCACTCAGAATGTCAACGATCTTCATAGGAATAACAAGTATTATAATTATCATAGAATGGTAGAGTTAGAAGGGACCTCCAGGGTCATCAGGTCCAACCCCCTGCTCAGTGCAGGATTTACTAAATCATCCTAGACAGATATTTGTCCAGCCTTTGTTTGAAATAGCAAACAAGCTGACAAGAGCAGGAGACCAACAGAGGCAGGCTAGCTAGCTCACTGAGGGAAACCAATAACTGGCAGTGATTGCAAGTTACTGCCAGACTTATAAACAAAAGCCTCCGCCCAGGGGCAGAGAGAGGGAGAAGCTGACTCCCAACGGACAATATAAAAAGGAAGCTAGTGCACGGCAGCTGCACTCACCAGTGCGCGTGCGCACGGCGCTGCGAGCCACCAGCACACCGCCGGCCAGGCACCCGCGCCCCTGGCACCTGGACCACAAGCCGGGGGCATGCGCCCCGACTGCGGGACCCAGCAGTCGAAGCTGACAGGAGGCTGAGATCAAGAAAAGAGGAACGTCAGGCTCGCAAAGCTAGGGAATCCAGCAAACCTGCTCCCACTTCTCCCATGCCACCTGCTGGTGCCGAGCCTATGGAAGTGGACCAGCTAAGTCCCGAGAAATGGCGATGATTCCGGGTGGCTAAGCATCTCTGTCTCTATTGTGGGAAAGCCGGATATTGGGAAGCGACCTGTCCTCAGAAGCGGATGCAACATCAGCCTGAACTGACGGAAGAACTTCAGATCCTAGGCGACTGTCGGGAGGGTCACCTAGGATCACAGGTACTCCCTAAGTTGTTGGTGCCTTGGCTTCCAGAATTTTACTCGGCTCGGTCAGGCTTTTATTGATTTGAGTGCTGCCGCCAATTTGATTAGTTTAAGTTTTGTCAAGCCTCTGATAACTGAATTCTCAGCGTTAAAGATCCCCATACGCTTCACTAGTATTGATTCTACCCCTCTGTCTGCAGGTGTTGTACAATGGAGGACTCCCATTTTACAGTTTACTGTGGATGTTCTCTATTCAGAGAATCTGCTGTTCCTTGTAATAGAAAGAATGTCTGTGGATGTAGTGCATGGTATGCCCTGGTTGGCACTGCACAATCCCCGATTTGATTGGTCCACTCGGGAATTGACACATTGGGGGTTGTCCTGTCATAGTCACTTAACTACTATACCTATGTGTTCAGCAGATGCCGAACTTATTCCGGAGTATTTGTCTGATTTTCATGACGCATTTTCCAAGACACTGTCTGAGACTTTGCCTCCCCATAGGGAGTGGGACTGTGGCATTGATATGATCCCCGACAGTCCCATCCCTAAGGGAGCCATTTTTAATTTGTCGGGGCGTGAACACGAAGCCCTTAAGTCCTATATCTCAGAGTCTCTGGCCAAACAACATATCAGGCCATCCAGGCTTCTCCCTCTTTCCGCCCCTGGGTGGAAGCTTTTGTTTATAAGTCTGGCAGTGACTTGCAATCACTGCCAGTTTTTTTTGTTTTCCTTCAGTGAGCTAGCTAGCCTGCCTCTGTTGGTCTCCTGCTCTTGTCAGCTTGTTTGCTATTTCTTCCAGGTTATTCCATCTGCCTCAGGTCTGCTTTGTATTTTCGTGTTGGTTTATTACATCTGCCTTTTCTGTCGTTATTCTGCCCTTTCCGCCAGCATCCCTTCTCGGTCCCTAGCGAGAGTAGGGACTGCCGTCCAGTTGCCCGTCTGGGGTTAGCCAGGAGTGGAGGCAAGTACGCAGGGACAGGGGTTGCAGGTGAGATCAGGGCAACCCGGGCTGGCGTATCAAGGGCAGTATACCATAACATATATATCATTACCCATTTTGTGAACACGTAGCCATCTTCTGTGTCTCTTTTCACTGTATTCATTTGTCCTCTTTCTTGAGGATTTATGGATATTACATTTTAGGATTTTAGGATTAGGATTTATTAGGATTTATGGATATTATGGATTTATGGATTGGCTCAGCGTTGAGCCAATCAGAGGCAGCACTCACTCACCCATTCATGAATTCATGAATGGGTGTGAGTGAGAGCTGCCTCTGATTTGTGAGGCTGTGACCAATCAGAGGCAGCTCATTCAGCAGGCGGGGATTTTAAAGGTGAGTATAAATTATTTATTTTTTTTACACATTTTAGGAGGATTTTCAGGTAAGGGCTTATATTTTTAAGCCCTTCCCGAAAATTCATCCCGCGCTCGCCGGCAGCCCATTGCTTTCAATGGAGCCGGCTGTATTGCCGGCTCCATTGAATTCAATGGTCAGTGCTCGTTTAATCGAGACGAGTACCGCGTGGTGCTCGTCTCGAGTAACGAGCATCTTGAGCACCCTAATACTCGAACGAGCATCAAGCTCGGACGAGTATGCTCGCTCATCTCTAATAAATACCATGGCAAATTGGGGCTTATACTAAAACTGTCTAAAAGTTAGACAGTGAAAATTAGACCAAATGTGGCAGATTTATCACAGTAGCTCTGCCAAGTGGTAAATCTGCCAAAATTTAAGACTTCCTAGGCTAAGTTAAAACACTTTTTCGTTGGCATGGCTTACAAATTTGGCCAAAGTTTTGGTGCAGTTTGCCACAATTTGATACAATTTTTGGTGCAATTTAGGCCTTGGACGCTGCAAAAAGTGTCTGAAAGTGTCTAAAACACATTGTAAATATGGCTCAAAGCATGTCAGGCAGTTTTCTTGTGCAGTTTATAAGCCCCATTGTATCTTGTGAGATATACTTGCTTTTATTAACTAGGTAAGGCTCTTCAGAGACTTGGATTCTACTACCACCTAGTGGTAAAGTTGGGAAATTCTTTAGTAAAGCAGTTGCAAGAATTACCTAATACTTGTATGGTAAGTAAAAAATAGCAATACGTGATAATGGAAAGAAATATAAAGGCAATAAACAACTAAAAGAGAGACATTTATGCACAAAGAAAACATAATACCTTTTGCCCCTATTTGTGCCTTCACTTCATTAAGCTTAAATTATCGTAAAACTAATTCACCAGATTTCAATTTCTTTAAATGGATAAAAATAAATTACAAGTTCCTTATTTTTAGACCTAAACACAGATTTGTTGGCCACACCATGTGAAATATAGTAATTTGTCACAGTCCTTTCTGGCTATCTCACTTATTTCACGCATGTTAAATCATTACTTTTTATTTCACACATATTAAGTTTAGTATTTACAGTATTGTGCTTATTATGCACAATGCAAAATAAATATGATGTTTAAAACAACAGTGACATCTAGTGTTGAATATTGGTTTATGCAACTTTCGTGGAAAAAAAAGGGCTTTACTAAATCTAGTAACACAATGAACAATGCAAACAGATAGTACAGTGCCTTGCAAAATTATTCATTTGCCAATATCTATGCCCCAAGTAATAACCAAGTAGACTTCTTTTTCACAATTTTCGACCAATTAGAAAAAACTAAAAAAGGATTTTTATTAGCCAATCAAAGGCAGCGCTTTCTAGAGACAGGGATTTTTCCATCCCCGGCCACCAGAATACAAAAGAAGACTGCCGGGGACGGGGCGAACAGCCGGACAGCACTTCTAGGTGAGTTATTTATTTTTCTTTTCTACAGCTAGGGATGATTTTCGGGGTACGCCTTATATTTCAAGCTCCCCCCTGAAAATCATCGCTGCGGGGGTTGCCTTTATCCCATTGCTTTCAATGGGGTGGTAGCAGCGCCGGCCCTATTGAAAGCAATGGGATAGCATTGTGGTCCTCTGCCATAGCTGTGACAGCTGTTGCAGGGGATTCTTTCGTCCCCGCTGCAGTCCCATCATCACTGAACACTGTGACAGTGCTGTCACAGGGTTCAATGATGAGGGGACTCCCCGCGGGGATTAACGGAACCTTCCAGGAGTTTCTTCATCCCCGTGGGGACTAAAGGGTTAACAGCGGGACATTTAAAAGGTGCTTCTGGCCAGAAGCACTTTTTAAACGCCCTGCTGTAAAGAGCAGGAAAGCTATTGGCAGCACAGGAGTTTCAATTTCCTCCTGCTCCAAAAGAAGTCAATGGAAGCTTCTGCAAAACGCCTATGTCCTATCTTCTTTAGGTGCCCACTGTTTTGCGCTTCAAATTCTGCGCATATGAACCCTTCTATAGGAACACATGCTTGCCTGACCAAGCACTCAGGAGGCGACTTCAATGCTCCTCTGCAGCCCTCCATTGATACAGCACATGTACATCCTCAATATCCTATTCAGTATTAAAGAAAATTAATTAGAGTTAAATGTGCTTGACCCCTGGAGGATATTCAATCCTTCCACAAAAGATTCTTCCTCTTACTCACCCGTGCGCAAAAAATATTCTAGGATACATTATATTTACATTCCGCACCTCTTAATCAGTTCAGTGATCAAATCATCCTATGACTCAATTTTCTTTTCAGACCATGTCCCTCTTTTTCTTGAACTAGTCCTTAGAACAAAAAAAGATGCCCAACTAATTAGATACTAAACAATAGGCTTCTCCAAAACAAAGAGGACATCCTCACTATTGATCAAAATATCCTCATATTTTAAAGACAATGCAGGGTATTCCACAAAACCTGCAATATTGTGGAAATCAATAAAATTAAGGATTAAAACAACCAACTCCAAAATTAAACAGATGACATAGCCAAAATATTTAGTTCCTACTACTTGGGCCTTTATAATATTGATAAACAAGATAACACAGACCCAAATAAAGTTAGACTCATTCAAAAAATGTTTAACTCCATTTCCCCTCCACAGATATCAGATCCCCAAAAATCAATATTAACTAATCTAATCTCTCAAAAAGAAATTGAGGATGCCAACAATGCCCTCCCTAAAGGGGACTTTTTAAAGATGTTTTTATCTCTGTTGTAGTATTCTTTGAAGTGCAAGTTATTCACATCCATGTCTGTGCCTTGTCATAAGTATGTGTGTATATAAATATATATATATATATATACAGTAGAGATGAGCGAACGTACTCGGATAAGCACTACTCGTCCGAGTAATGTGCCTTATCCGAGTACCGCTGTACTCGTGCTGAAAGATTCGGGACGCACTGCGGAGCGGGGAGCTGCAGGGGAGAGCGGGGAGGAACGGAGGGGAGATCTTTCTCTCCTTCTCTCCCGCCCGCTCTGCCCCGCTCCCCGCTGCGACTCACCTGTCAGCAGCGGAGCGCCCCGAATCTTTCAGCACGAGTACAGCGGTACTCGGATAAGGCACATTACTCGGACGAGTAGTGCTTATCCGAGTAGGTTCGCTCATCTCTAATATACAGTAGCAGGACAATGTCAGAGTTGTCTTCAGAGGGTGCTAGATAGGCAGTCTGATAGCTAAAGAGAGAAAAGGTAAAGGTTAACACCTGATGGGTGTAGCAGGAAATGGCTACAAAAGAGCCAGTTCCTGCCAGAAATGCAGAGAGAGACTTGGCTGAGAGAGCCAAGGAGATGCTGGCTGAGAGAGCCAGGGAGGCGGTGAAGGGTGCCGCATCAGGGGCTTGGAGCCTGAGGTCCAGTGTGGACCAGTTGGGTCTGTCACTCAGTCTGACCGAGGAAGATGCCCTCCAGACGCCCCAGGAAGTGTTAGTGACAGCACCCTGTGGGTTGTGAAACCCAAGCTATGTTGGACTGTGTAACATTTGTGTTATATGCTGTGAATAAAAGCTGGCAGGAGCCAGAGTATAAAGAAATTTTCTGTTGCTGGAGCATATTTGTGTGCAAGGTGCGCCACTTCCTGACCGTGTTGACGGCGTTCCAGAGGCGAGTAATCCCTGACTTGTCACAATATATATATGCATGCCTCTTCAGATCTATTTTATTTAGGCCTGAGGAAGAATCCTGCGTTGGTTCGGAAGCTTGCATTAACATCATGTATTTTTGTTAGCCATTAAAAGGTATCATATCTACAAGATTACTTGGTTTCTCTTTCTGAGAACAATCACATTTAGCTCTATCTATAAAACGTTTAAGAACACCCTTTCCCCAGTCCTACACAAATACCTCAATTACATAAATGCCACAAATATTCTCCCAAAAGAAGCCTCTACTGCCCACATTTCTCTAATTCCCAAGGAAGGTGGCGATAATACCCTCAGCAGTAGTGAAGACCAATTTCACTAATCAACAAAAACATCAAATTATATGCTAAAACTTTTGCAAATAGAATCAAGACCCTTTTTGCAAACCTCATCAATGTGGATCAAGTGGGATTTCCCCCTCTTAGGGGTGCAAAAGACATTACTATCAGATTCCTAAATATGATATATCAGGCTAATTACACCAACCCTCCCCTAGCTCTCATTACAACTGAGGCAGAAGAAGTGTTTGACAGGGTAAACTGGCTTTTTCTCAAAATGACACTACAAAAATTCTGCTTCTCTCATAATTTCATTGATAAGTTCATGGCCCTATATAAAATGCCTTTCGTAAAAATTACAATCGACTGGAATTTCTCTCCACCCTTTAATATTAAGAACGGAACAAGAAAAATGAAATATACAGAGGTCAGCGTAGCGCTCCTGCGGTCATATATAGTGAGATATAAGATATTAAATGAGGACTTACCCGGTACTGCGCAGGGTCTTATGCCAAAACAGGCCCTGCCAGCACCTCTCGGTCCAAAATCGCCTTAAAATTTTTGATGAAAATTTTTCCTCCACATCCACAGATTGGGAGAGCTGCAGGGTTCCTTGAGTGCCCCAAGGAGGAGACCCAATAAATTCAGGAAAATGGTAGAAAGAAAAATGACCCCAGCGCTCGCTGGAGAAAAATTCCAATATGTATGGAAATAACTAGTTTATTTTGCAAAATAAACTAGTTATTTCCATACATATTGGAATTTTTCTCCAGCGAGCGCTGGGGTCATTTTTCTTTCTACCATTTTCAAGAACGGAACAAGGTGAGGGTGCCCTCTTTCCCCTCTATTTATTTTCTCAATGAAACTCTTTCTGGAAAAAATAAGACAAAACCAACAAATTGTTGGCCTAAAATTTGGGCAGGGGGAACACAAGACAGCATCTTTTGTGGATGATGTCCTGTTATTTATCTCTAATCCTCAACAATCCTTCAAACCTCTCCTGAGAGAATTTGACCTCTTTGGCCAAATCGCAAATTTTAAACTCAATCTCTCAAAATTAGAACTCATCATAAACATAGATAAATCAACATAGTCCCTACTATCTAAAATATCCCCATTTAAACGCACTTGCTACCACATTACATACCAAGGGGCAAAAATTTCAACTGTATTATTTGACCTTTACGAATTAAATTATAAACTTCTACTTGACAAAATCGATAAAGACCTAACTACATGGAAAACTCTCCAGACGTCATGGCTTGAGAGGAAGAACTTAATAAAAATTATAATTTTAACTCCTTCAAGTTCTTCTCATAGACATACCTCAATTATTCTTCACAAAATTGAAACGCCTAATCACTAGATTTATTTGGTGGAACAAAGGTCATAGGGTAAAGTACATAACATTATTTAAACACAGAAAATCCATGGGTATTGGATTACCTGACTTTGAATCCTACTACAACGCAGTACACCTAGACCGCATAATTGAGCTAACATATTCTTCTTAAAATAAGCTATGAACCAACTGGGAGCATCACTCACTAGGGACTAAATTACATTCACTAACTTGGCAAACTTCACACAACAAGCCTTTGCTAAAAGAGATTACCTGTCCTCTCATGTCAACCGCTTTTAAAACATGGCATAAATTAAACAGAAAATTAAGATTTATCTATATACATAAAGGCGAAAGCTCTCACTGACTGACTCGCCACTAATTCTCTAACTTCTCAATGTTATACAAAAATGAAATTTGGCACAACCATTCTTTAAGTCATAAATAGGAAAAGTAAAGGGGTCATTTCTCGATTATTCAATGCTAAGTGCAAAAGTATTGGCACCCCTATGTAACATACCTAATCTAATTCTCTAACATCCCGGTGTCATACAAACTTGAAATTTTGCACAACCATTCTATAGGTCCTTAGTAGGAAAAGTAAAGGGGTCACAACTCGATTATTCAATGCTAAGTGCAAAAGTAAGTGCACCACTATGTAATGTAACTTCTCGGTGTCGTACAAATGTGAAATTTAACACGAGCATTCTTTAGGTCCTACATAAGAAAGGTAAAGAGGTTTTTAATTTGATTATTCAATTCTTATTGTAAAAATAAGTGACCTTCCACCCCCTCTATGTAATGTATGTAATCTAATTCTTTAACTTCTCGGTGTCTTACAAATTTAAAATTTGGCACAGCCATTCTTTAAGTTCTAAATAGGAAAAGTAAAGGGGTCGCAGCTTGATTATTCAATTCCAAGTGCCAAAGTAAGTGACCTCTTATGTAATGTAAATAATAACAAACATCTGTACCTCACAAACTTGGCTCAAGCATTCTTTACATCCCAATAGGAATAGTAAAGGGGTTGCAACTTCAATATTCAAATCTAAGCATAAAGAACTGTAAAAATCTGCGATACATGAATCTGTATAGTGAGGAGAATCTACCTCACCTCTATGTGTATATTCTGAGGACAATCTAACACTCCTCTATGTGTATATACTAAGGAGGATCTAATTGACCTCTGTGTGCATGTACAAAGGAGAATCTAACTTACCTCTATGTGTATATACTGATTAGAATCTAACTGACCTCTGTGTGCATATACTGAGGAGAATCTACCTCACCTCTATGTGTATATTCTGAGAACAATCTAACACTCCTCTATGTGTATATACTAAGGAGGATCTAATTGACCTCTGTGTGCATGTACTAAGGAGAATCTAACTCACCTCTATGTGTATACTGATTAGAATCTAACTGACCTCTGTGTGCATATACTGAGGAGAATCTACCTCACCTCTGTATATAGTGAGGAGAATCTAACTGACCTTCGTGTGCATATACTGAAAGGCTGTAAAGTACATAAGGAAGTGGCCATGGACTGCAGGGATGGAGCCTGCCTTTAAGGGTAAGACAGGGCTGCTACCTCAAGTCTGGGGGTAAATTTGAATAAAAATGGGCATTACCTTTAAGGGCAAAAAGTGACGAGGGTGGCACATTCTGCAGAGGGACATCAGTACATGCAGTCTGAGGAGAATCCAATGCTCCTCTACATGTATACATATTGTATTTCTTGGTTCCTCTGAAGTAACCACGACTTTATAAAATTTTCTGTGCGAACAACAGGTAACCACCAGTACGAAATTAACTTTGGCGATGCTGGATATATCAGCTATAACCTATATAAGTGGATACACATGCTTCTTATACCTAATCCCAAACAAATTGAAACGCCTTCAAAAGCTACTATTACAAAATTCCAAACTCCCTAACACACCATCTTTGAAATTATTCCAAAACAATTTGTTTATCTCAATGCAAAACCTTCAAAACACACTAGGCTTGCCACTTAACAGCAAGGACTACCACTCAATTAAATATTTAATCTCACTTTTCCAACCAGATATTCTTAACACTGATCACTGCTTTTTCACAATCGCCTTGGGAAAGGACATTCCTTCAAGGGGATAATCTCCAAAATATACCAATCACTCATACGCAAAAAAAGAATACCCCTTATATATCTTTCGCTGGGAGAGGAATCTAGATACTTTGTTCTCACAAGACAAGATCCAAAGTATCGTACGAAACTCACACTCAAACTCTATATCGAAACACTACCAGGAGCTAAACTATAAAATAATGTCTACATGGTATAAAACTCCGATGCTTTAAATTTGCACACATCTGTTTAACAGTCCTGGTGTGAAATACAAAAGATAACCTAATTCTGGGGTGTGAAATTATACTTATGCACAAACTTTTTCTGCTTAATGTAGTTCCTTCGCTTGAATCCGTCAAGAGGAACTCTTTGCTCTCAATCCTCATGGATGCAGCCAAGATACTAATCCCTAGACGTTGGAAAGAAACAACCCCCCCTAGTGTCCACGAATGGCTCAACGAGATTGGTATTTTAAATAGTTTTGAAAAAAAAACAAGTGTCTTCAAGTAGGAAAAGTGGGAAAATGTCTGAAAATATGGACCACTTTTAGGAATAAATAATTCATACCTCATTTACTTCTTTTAGCCATACGGTATACCTCTGCAATACAATACATCCTTCTTATACTCCTTGAACTGGATCATAAAAGCAGTCTCCCCTGTTTAGGCTTTCCCTCCCTCATTTCCTGTTGTTGTTTTTTTCTTCTTCTTTTGTATGTTCAACTTGCAGTATAATACGATTCGATTTCCTTTTGGTTATTGTATTCCCCATGTCTCCCTCGCTTTCTTCCTTTCTGTTCCTATCCCATAATCTAAAAATAAAAAATGTATACAAAAAAGTATTCATTCCCCTTGTGTTTTTATCCTGTTTTCTGGGATTACAACCAAGAATCTGGCAGACTAAAACAGGTTTTCCTCCAGAACTGCCATGTATTGAATGTCATTGTTCTTTCTATCAATCCAAACCAGTTTTCCAGTCTCCAATGATGAATAGCATTCCCAGGACATAATGCGTGATTGGGGAGCGGTTTGTACCATTTGATTTACATAACATGCTGATCACTTTGAAGTATTTGCAAAATATTTTTTTACTGCAATACAAACAATAATTAGGGAAAATATCAGAGAGAACTTGAATTTGCATAAGAATTCACCTCTTGAAAGTTAATACCCTGTAGAGTCATTTTTTGATCCAATTACAATTGTAAATCTCTTGGTGTATGTCTCCATTAGCCTAGCACATCTATATACTGGGGGTTTTGCATATTTTTATGGGCAAAACTGCTTCAACTCCTGTTAGATGGGTTGCTTGAGTGACAGCAATCAAGTCATACCACAGATTCTCAATTGGACTGAGGTCTGGACTGTGTCTAGACCATTATAAGACATTTTCTCTTTACAACACCATTAACTAAGTTATAGTGCTATTAGGGGAGTAAACAGGGAGCCAAGTGATGTATTTATACTCACCTTCTCCCTGGTTGCTATGCTGTCACCTGCTGAAGTTGGCATGCCACACAAAAATTTGACTCTTCACATTGCTTTGCAAATGCTCACCCATAGATTTCTATGAAAAGAGTGAGATTTTTTAGATTTTGGTGCTGTAAGAAGGTGACAGGTTCTCCTTAAATGACCTTAGTATAGCATTAGAAGTATATTGAGGGTCATTGTCCTGCTGGAAGCTGACCCTCCGTTCCTGTTTAGAATTTCCGCCCGACTGAAGCAGGTCTTCCTCAAGAATTGCCCTGTATTTACTGTCATGCACCTTTCCTTCAATCTTGACTAGTTTTCCAGTCAGATGGAAAGTGTCCCCAAAGCATGATGGTGTTCTTTGGGTGGTAGAAAGTGTTGGGTTTGTATCACACATATAGTTTTCTCATGATGGCTGAAAAGTTCAGTTTTAGGCCTTAGTCAGACGGGCGTTTTTAGCCGCGATTTGCGCATGCGCATGCGTCCGGCGATTTTTTAAAACCATTGCTTTGCAATGGTATCGGACACATGAGCGCTTTTTATGCGCTCGTCCGATAAATTATAGAACAAAAAATCGCAGATTGCACCTATCTGCGATCTGCGATTCCTGTTCTCTTCTGTATATGCGTTCAATGGGGCCGGCGGCAGCAGCGCCGACCCCATTGAGAACATATAGAAGAACAGAGAAGAACGATGTTTGCCCATTGAATTCAATGGAGCGGCAATACAGCCGCTCCATGGAAAACAATGGACTGCCGGCGTGCGCGGGGTGAATTGTCGGGAAGGGGTTAAATATATAAGCCCTTCCCGGCAATTCATCCTAAAATGTGTTAAAATAAAAAAAAATTGTATACTCACCTTTCCGCTGCAGCCGGAGTCCAGCCGCAGCCGCTGTCAGTTCTCCTGAACTGCTTCTTGGCACTATTCAGCCTCTGACCAATCAGAGGCTGAAAACACTCACACACCCATTCATGAATTCATGAATGGGCGAGTGACTGCTGCCTCTCAGCGCTGAGCCAATCAGGGGCAGGTCTGACTCACATCCATTCATGAATTCATGAATGGGTGTGAGTGAGGCATGCCTCTGATTGGCTCAGCGCTGAGCCAATCAGGGGGCAGGTCTGACTCACACCCCCTTCACACCCACTGCAGGACGGCCGCGCGGAGCTCCGGCTGCCGGCAGAAGGTGAGTATACAATTTTTTTTTATTTTTACACATTTTAGGATGAATTGCAGGTAAGGGCTTATATATTTAAGCCCTTACCGACAATTCATCCCGGGCTCGCCCGCAGCGCATTGCTTTCAATGGAGACGGCTGTATTGCCGTCTCCATTGAATGCAATGCGCTGGACAGCTCCGGCCCGTTTCTAATGAAACGCGGCTAGGAGCAGATTTTCGGGCGATTTGCGGGCGACTTGCGCGCATCGGTCACGCGATTTGCAGATGTGCATCCGTCATGCGATCCACAAATTGCGCGAAAAAACGCCCGTCTGACTAAGGCCTTAGTCTCATCTAACCAGAGAACCTTCTTCTAAGTTTTAGGGGAGTCGGACACATTCTATTTGGTGAACTCCTTTTTTTCTTTCTTTACACAATAGCTTTTCTTCTGGCCACTCTTCAAATAAGCCCTTCTGTGGAGTGCATGGCTTATAGTGGTCCTGTGGACAGATATTTCCATCTCTGCTATGAATCTTTGGTGCGCCTTCAAAATTATCGTTGGTCTCTGATTAATGTCCTCCTTGTCCAGTCTGTGAGTTTTGGTGGGCGGCTTTCCCTTGTCAGGTTTGTAGTTGTACCATATTCTTTATATCGTGTTATAATAGACTTAATGGTGCTACATGGGGTGTTCAAAGTTTGGGCAAATTTTTTATAAGCCAACGCTGACCTATACTATACCACAATTCTATCTCTGACCTGTTTGGAAATCTCCTTGGCTGTCATGTTGCTTATTTAGGCTTCTTTCACACTTTGCTTTTCTGTCCAGTGCCAACTTCATCTCAGATTTCTGTCTTCTATGTATAGGAACATAAACCTGGAATGAACAGGGATGCAACCATAGGGTTTAATATGTGAGAAGAAGACTTCCTTGGTCTCTGTTGCACATGCTTTCACCCATTGTGAGTCTTTTTAGTGGATAGAGAACAACAGAAGGACCAAATAAGTTTCTGTCTCACATATTATATCTTATGTTTGCATCCAGGTTTTTGTTCCTGCACTGCAAAGAAAAATGAAGTGCTAAAAAAGCTTTAGTGATGTCAGAAACTAAGGGGCCTTTTAGAACAAGTGCATTTACACTTACATTATGTGACAGATCGTGTGACACTTTGATTGCACACAGGGGGACTGTATTCAACTAATTATGTGACTACTGGAGTTAATTAGTTGTGTCAGATGCTATTTAGGGGTTTCATAGCAAACAAGATGAATGCATAAGTGAGGATAGTGCTTCTCCATCAATTTAAAAAAATTGACAGGAACAGAAACCATGTGAGATGGAGACCACAGATGTCTTCGCCTCACATATTCACTCCAATGGTGTCGTTCAGGTCCTGTCCTGGTGTCCGTTCCTATGCAATTTTCTCCATAGAAGACAGGATGAAACCAGCACTAGAGTGTTAAAATGAAGTGTAAAATAAGCCCAACTGATAGCTTTAGTTAGACAGCTATATGATACAATCTATATCCTCTTCCATACCAGCACTGTTCTTTTACTGCTATGGATGACAGAACACAAACCCTTGGATAGAATGGATAGTTTTATTTTACCCATCTGAACTCTCAGCGCTGTACAGAGGCGATGACATGGATATGTGGATAGAAGAGTAGACTGTATTATTGGTCCATCTCTGTTTTCAGTCAGGAATACATTGGAAGAAATGTCATGTCTATTATACTGCTACTTTTACTTGGTAATTTTGATACCAAGGTAAGCAATATGTCCGACAAGTGCTACACTGAGGTATCTGTTTGCGTAAAGTATGAAATCAATTGAAGATGGCTACAAGTTTGCAATGTATATGTAGTCAATGTCATAGAAAGTGTTTTCCTGTATTATGTAAAGTAACTGCTTAATCTTCTCTGTGGTTCAATTTCTCACAATTTTCAAGATATCTGTTTATTGCTAGGGTACGGAAAACTTTCATTTAGCTACAGAGCCTGAATATCTGTTGTCATAATGTGCTGCTCACAGATGTTATGTTTGTTAAAGGAACCTAAGTTATGGTGCTGTTAGGGGAGATGACAGTATTTTTTATACTGCCCCCCTCCCCAGTTCCTATGATGTCCCCCACAAGAAAATGTGACTTTTTTCAGATTGCCATGTGTACACTCTTCCATACAAGTCTATAGGAGAGCGAGCGCATGGGAATTTGAAAATACTCAGATTTTTGGACAGCACACAGTTTTCATCAGGAGACACCACAGGAGCTGCACTAACAGTACCATAACTTAGTTTACGGCCCTGTAAGGAGATCCAGTTAATGGCTCGGGATATAAACTATCACTGGATCCCTGGCTTTTCGTTCTGTTTAAACGCTTCCCACTCAGCGCTTCACATAGAAGGTATAGCGTTGAGCGAGAAGCCATCGATCCAGTGATAGGTCTTGCAGTGTAAATGCTCTGCATCAGTGCCAACGACCTTTGCAGTGACATCAGCGCTCATGCAGTTGTTTAAACAACTGTTGGCCCATGTAAGAGGGCCATTAGTGAATCAGGTTTCATCTTATAAGAAGCTATGTACTGTACCTGCATGAGAAAGACTTAGGCCTCAGTCACACGGGCGCATCGGCGCCTGTACACCGGCGCCGATGTGCCCGTGTGACTGACACCAGCAGACGGTCGTACCTGAAGACGGCTGTCTCTCTGCAGCGCCGGGAGGAAGAACATGTGACCAGCTCCATTGCCGGTCATGTGTTCTATGATCAGCGCTGGAGAGAGACGGCCGTCTTCAGGTACGGCTGTCTTCTAACTGTCAATCACACGGGCGCATCAGCGCTGGTGTACAGGTGTAGATGCGCCTGTGTGACTGAGGCCTAAGGGCCTATTCAGACATAATTCTCATCCGTGTGCTGTCTGTGTTTGCACTTGACTGCACTTGGACAGCACACAGACCATTACAATTAAAAGGGCAATTCAGATGTATTTTTTACATGAACTGGTCTGATTTCTCAGATAACAGTTGCACATTCAAACCAATTGTTGCACATATACATAGAGAGCACAATATTTGCATGTGCTCTGTTTTTTGCGAATCCTTGCTCAACGACACTAGACGAAAAATTGGGCCTCCTGTTTTTTTGTGTGCAAGTAAAACCAATTACACACCGAAGAAAAAACATAGGCATACACAATGCATACAGATGACACACAAACCTATACACAAATTACAATTAGTGGGATTTTTGTGGACTGAAATCAGGCATACTTTTCTGACTAAGTCCTTAAGCTAGGTCTACATGAGGACTTTGACTTGACACAGGTCATGTGTCCAAAGATCACACAGTAGCCCTACAATCTTGCAATCTAATTGAAGTCAATGTAGTGACTTTTTAGACCACCACCTGCAGTTCTTAAGCAATCTAAAATAGTTTCTTTTCTTGAGATCAGCAAATCACAATGCAAACCCTACTGTTAATTGCAAGGTCGCAGGGCTACATTGTGATCTTTCGCCACATGACCTATGTGGCCCTGCCTTTCAGTTAGCAACTGACAGAACAGACATCCTATTAAGCTTTGTCTCTAATGGGGCCTAATAAACTTCTATGCAAGGCTGACTTGGAGGGCATTGTTAATCCGCTGGCTGCCATGGCAATCCATCGGTAAGCTATCATTAGTTTGCAGGAGTGGATGTGGTACATGGCACTCTGGCATGAGGCTCCCTAGTAACTGCCACTAAGTAGTGTATTGACGGTCATGAAGAGGTTAAACAAGAATTTTTCCATTCAGTGACATCATGAAGAGAAAACTGTAATAAATTAGAGCACAAAGTATACTATAAAGTTTCCAAACTTTTCATTATTGTAATATCTAAAACACCTACAAATTAAAGTACAACTGTTATAAAACAGAAGTATCTTAAAACAAGTCCAACAACAAGATGCCAGTAAAGGGTTAGTAAGACTGCTTTTCTCAGAGAACATCTGTAGTACAGGACCCAAAACTTTAATATGTGCCCCAGTACACTCCATTGTCTTAATCTGTCAAACTGCTACAAGTGTTCCTATAAGTAGATGGGGTTTTGAAAACTCCATCCACATGCCATGTAAAAGTGACCATAATAGGTATATAATGAGCACCATCAAACATGCATGTGGTTCACTAGCGGTAACACTTGATTACCAGGTATTTGCTAGGCTTTATAAGAAGTAGGTGGAGTGCAGTACTTACTAATCAGTAAATCTGTTGTATGGATACACCTCTGACATTAGCAGATTATAACAGTGTGTTGTGCAAATATAATTAACAGCCAGAGTAGAATATATGTCAGGGGCACATGACCTGTAATTACAGTTTATCTTTCAGACCATATTTTGTATACAGTATTTTCTTACGTCTTATTTTAAGTATAAGCCTAATAGCATAATATTAATTAGACCGTGTATTGCTATTATATGGTATTAGCAGCATTATACTCTGAATTGTTTCTTCTTCTCAGATGACATTGAACAACTGATCCCAATAGGGGACGTGTCTCAGGATAATAACCACTTTCCATATGCCTAAGGCCCCCTTCCAAGAGCCAGATTGGAGTAGGCCATATTTTAATAGGTTCGGCCCAGCCACCTCTAATGTGATTGTCCATTCGTTAAAAGAGGAAAATAACACAAATATGAAATATTATAGAAATATTATTTATATATAACTTATCTAACCAAAATGTCCCTTCCTTCTCACCCTTTATTGAGAAATATTTTTCTAAAATAGTAGATTTTTACATGGCTTCTGGATGTGACACCATTGCAAGTCTGCTTCTATACTAAAATAATACAAAGTGTGCCCAGAGTTTTAAACAAATTTGACAACTGAAAGTCATGCAGGAGATCATGGAAAATGACAGTCGGGATAATATTTATAATAACTTTTGTATTTAGGAACATTTTATAGAAAGTCTTGGAAATAATATAAATATGAATGGGTCAATACAATATCATTAGTGACTGATCTTGGAAATATCTTTAGCTTTATGCCGTAAATCTTTTGGCGCCTGTTAATATCCTTGCAATATACATCACTTGATTTACGGTATAAACTCATCTGATTTATGGTTGCTGTTTATAAGGATTAGCTTTATAAACTGACTGAATCGCCTGCTGGAAGTTCCCGCCAACCGCAACATAAAGTAACAAATTGCCAAATGTATTGAGCGAAGCTATCGGTCTAGATGCTATGTATGCCGCATGGATATGTTTTTCATATATACAGCCTACTGGATACAGTCGAGTTTCAACACGAATAGCTCTAAAAATATGTAAAGGTAAAAAACAAGCATAAAATACTACTAAAAGAATAACAACAAGACGACGAGCCTTTTTCTTGTGAGCATCGTTGGTATAAGGTCCATTTCCCAGACTGCAGTTAATGGCAGTATAGGAAAGAGTCACTACTAATAAAGGTATGGCAAATCCAATGGAAGTAAGGCATGCATTATACCAACGTACATTATATGTATCAAAGGACACCGCAAAGTCCATGCAAGCCACAGTATCTTGTACATCTCTCATGAGGACAACCATTGGAAGGACCTCGATTAGGGCAATTATCCACACAGCAGCACAAGCTATAACTGCCCATCTTCTTTTGTGGATCGAGTGAAACTTCATTGGATGAACAATGACGAAGAAACGGAAGATACTGAAGCAGGTAAGGAAAAGAATGCTGCCGTATAAGTTAAAGTGGAAAGCAACTCGGATAAGCTTGCACATAAAGTCGCCAAGAGTCCACTTCTCCTCATTCGCATAATTGTAAACCAAGAAAGGAAGACTACTGAGGTGGAGAAGATCTGTTATTGCCAAGTTCAACAGAATAATGATGCTGGTTCTCCATGGCCTCATCTTCATAACATATACTGAAATTGCAATAATGTTTCCTGGAAATCCAACTATAAAGATGATGCTGTACATCGTGGGTAGAAAGTATATTTTTATTATGCTGTCTACTAGAGGGTTTGTACAGTTCGCTGAGGCTGGTGAGGTGGTAGGCAAAAAGGTGGTGTTAAAGAAGTATTCGGATTCTGGAGGGTCTGTATAGTTTGTTAAGCCTTCTGAAGTGAGAGGAATAAAGGTGGAATTGAAGAAGTAATCGGATTCTGAAGGGTCTGTATAGTTTGTTGAGTCGTCTGAGGTGATAGGCATAAAGGTGGAATT
Organism: Eleutherodactylus coqui; assembly: GCF_035609145.1. Taxonomy (NCBI): domain Eukaryota; kingdom Metazoa; phylum Chordata; class Amphibia; order Anura; family Eleutherodactylidae; genus Eleutherodactylus; species Eleutherodactylus coqui. The sequence goes on from NC_089837.1 coordinate 402,231,535, forward strand.
GAAGAAGTATTCGGATTCATTATTTGCTGTCATTCTGTTGGGAAAATAGTATAATGAGCAGAATATGTAATTATATTTCCATATACATCATGTACAATATGTGCATTGTGATAATCTACAATGGGGGAGATTTAGTAAGTTCAATACCTCACAAAAAACATGTATTATGCGCTTTAGACTTTTTTTGCCTCTCGTTCAACTAGGGACATGGCTAATTAAAAAAGGGCATGCCTTTGTAGGACAGGGGCATATCTTAAAATATTGGTGCAAACTAAGCTAACCAATAGGTAGTGTAATACATGGTGCATATGTGGTAAAAATTATATGTCCCCATACCGGAGATTATCTGCCCATGTAAAGCCACTGAATGAGCGCAGATGCTATACTGTTGGCCAGCGCTCATTAGAACTAGCAAGAAATAGCCCATGTAAAAGAACTCTTCTATTAAACAGGGCTAGTAAAATCTGCTGCAATGCGCTTTTGTTCTCCTTTTTAGCAAAGTACAGTTCTGCAGCACTACTGAAGTGGACATTCCATCTCAGTCTTGGCACATGCATTCACATTGTAGTCTAGCTTGCATGCTCCAAGCAATCTGGAACTTAGATGTTTCTCATGGAGATCTTGATTGGATAAGCTTTAACAACTAATATCAAACTTGTAAAAACCTTAACAATAACAAGATGACTGGAAAATCTCCCAACATATATGATGACATGCCCATAAAATTTGGCCAACACATGTCAAAACAGTATCCTGTTGGCATATAGTTGGCCAGGATACATCGGAGAGGCTTCAACTGTATTGAAATTGCAGTTGAATGTTCATTTCCACACTTCTGCATACAGAAATAAGATTAGGGCCACAATGGGTATGTTTCTGAACACGGGACAAACAGGGGGATCTATTTTGGGGTGAAAGTTTTCATTCCTATGTATGCTGTACAAAAAAAACCTGTTTTTAAAATGACACAATTGCCCAAAAATGGAAATCGTAATTTTTTCCTACTGCCTTGCTTAGATTCATTCAAAGACTGTGGGGTCAAAATATGCAGTATACCCCTAGATGAATTCGGTAAGGGGTCTTGTTTTCAAAATAGGGTCATTTGTGGGGGTTCTCTGTCGTTTTGGCCACTCAAGGGCTCTACAAGTGGGCAATGGGGCCTAAAACACCTCCAAGCGACATGTCTATTCTGAAAGCCACTGGCTGCTCCTTTTGGTTTGGGCGCCCTTAGGCATACAGACATAAGATTAGGGCCATAATGGGTATGTTTCTGAACACAGGACAAACAGGGGTATCCATTATGGAGTGTAAATCCTCATTTTCATGTGCACTATAAAAAAAACCTGCCTTTAAATTGATGTATTTGCAAAAGTATGAAATTTTATTTTTTCTCCTCTAAATTGCATTAATTCCTATAAAAAAAAGTGGGGTAAAAATACTCCTGACCCCCCTTAGTGAATACATTAAGGGGTGTAGTTTTTAAAATTGGGTAATTTGTGGGGGTATCTATCATTCTGACACCCATGAGCCTTTGCAATCTTTGCTTGGTGCAGGAAAGCAAAGTGTTCCTCAAAATGTTGATAATCAATGTTAAATTTGTACGTTTCTTAAATGGTTTTAAAAAAATCAAAAGTTTTTCAAATGTGTGTTTAGAATAAAGTAAAGAGATGGAAATATATAACTTAGCAAAAGATTTCTATATTATGTTTGCACATATTTGAGAAATTGCAATTGAAAATGTGAAAAAATTATACTTTTTTCAAAATTTTCCCAATTTTGGCGCTTTTAATAAATATGCATAAATTCTATCGGTCTATTTTTACCGCCTAAATGAAGTACAACATGTGGTGAAAAAACAATGTCAGAATCACTTGGATATGCAAAACCTTTACGGAGCTATTCTATGTGAAAGTGAAACATGTCAGATTTCCAAAATTTGGCTCCGTCATTAAGGCGCAAACAGGCTTCACCACTAAGGGGTTAATCGATGCAACAGTAAACTACCATAAAGTTAAAGTTTCAATTTACGGTCTGACTTTTCCATTGATTCTACACTAGAAGCATGTTTTATTGTAGAATTACAATTATGTAGGGCATTTGAAGTATGGATATATAGTACGTATTGTGCTGTATAACTGCATATGTATCACAGTACTAGTACTATTTGATCACACAGTGCATGATGATCTCTGCTTTTTAATTGTAACCTGGATTTTCCCTTCCAATGATCTATTTCAGAATATATTTTACAAGATTTTTTCTCTTTATATGTGTTTTGAAGAATAGCTTAACACCATATACATGTGTATTTTCGAACCAGACAAGTATATGAAGTCCCTTGAAAATAACTATGATCTGCAATTTGTGGTTGTCATACAATCACTACATAATTGTATAAAAATGTTGCTCCTTATAAGAAAGAATAAAAAAATGGCACAATACCTGTCTCCAAATGATGTCCTGATGGATTTTATCACCCACACATTAGGACTGGTTATCCAGTAGAAAACCCTTCGGTAGTCATTTCACGGTGATAAAGCAAATAATCCCACAGGACAGATGTAGTGTACGTGCTACACAGACACAACACTCAGTTTCATATGAAAGTACTGCTTTGGTAGTCTTACCCCGCCCATTTACAAATGATGTTGACATGTTAATCATGATAGCTTTAATAATTATTATGGGAAGTGGTTCTCTGCTTGTATTTCTGCAGTGTTCGGCTCACTCTGACACATGTACCAAGCATGCTCTGTGCTTGTGAACCATGTGGTAATTTTCTGGAAATAAGAATAAAATAACATCAGGGTTATAGTGTAAAGTACATTTGTCAAAGATCAAGTGTCTCATTCCAAAACATGGACATAAATATAAAGCTGTTCCCAATTTTCCATCACATTTGCTCCAACTCCACTGGAAGTCCAGTAGATTTTAATACATGATAAATGTGAGTTTGGCCCCAAAAGAATTGGAGAGGTCATACACCAATGTTGAGTGATAACGCCTTGTTCAAAGTTGGCATTCCAGTTCATTCCCAATAGTTTCAGTAGAGTATGGTCCGTTTGCTTGTTGCCAAAATAGCAGTTCCATTACGTCCACCCCATAAGACCAGATCACAACCTTCATTAAACGTTGTCGCCCTGAGGGAAAATCCAGGCCTCGAATGTTAATATAATATCGCAATTGAAAACCAGTTCCACGTTCTGGGCAATCTCCCAAATGAACCAGAGGCAGCTTGGAATGTCACAAGAGACGCTATCCATGAAACCGCAAAGACCGTTCTTGGATACCGGTGTCCCCGTAGGCAGCCCTGGCTAATGGATGACACTAAGCAGGTCCTTAAAGCGAAGGCGAAAGCAAGCCTTAAAAACGACCAAGTGGAATGTAAGAGGCTGAAGGGTGTGTTCCGGGCAAAGGCCAAGAAAGACAGGGAGCGGTGCTATAATGCTCTGGCTGATATGCTGAGGAGGGTCTAAAGTCAAACAATCTAAGAGCAGCATACAAAGCAGTCGCCAGAATCCGAGGGTCCTCAGGGACCAGCCGGCATACGCCAATCCACAAATCCGATGGCAGCTCTTGTACCAACCATGACGAGACACTTCAATGTTCAAGGCTGGTGTGAACATTTCTCATCCGCCCTAAACCATCCACCAGCTAACCCGTCCCATGAGCTCGATGACCTCGCATCCGTTGCTGTGGATGACCATTCTGTGCCTACAGATGCTCCTTCACGGGAAGAGGTTCATTCTGCTATTCAGAAAATTAGATACGGACGCATGCCTGCTGAAATGTGCAATTGAGCCGATAAGCACTGCTTTACATCAACTATTTCTGCGCATCTGGTCTTGTGGTCAAGTCCCTGTCAAATGGAAGGAGGGCATCATCCTCGCCTTGTACAAGGGAAAAGGCCCAAAACCAACATGCACTAGCTACAGGCCGATAACGCTCCTCTTGGTTCCCGGCAAGGTCTTCGCGCATGTTCTACTCTCAAGGGTACAACCACTCCTGACCTCCAAGCGGAGACCCCAGCAGTCAGGCTTCATGGCTGGCTGCTCCACCATTGATGCCATACTCACTCTTAGGCTCCTCTAAGAGATACATAGAGAATTTAACAAACCGCTCCTCGTCACATATGTCGATCTCAAGGTGGTGTTCGACTCGGTCAATAGAGAAGCCCTTTGGAAGGCCTTGCATGGCATTGGCATCCCCACATCCCATCTAAACCTACTAAAAGACATGCATCAGGGCACATCCACCAAAATCCGTAACAACGGTTCAACCTCTGCTAGTTTTGAGACCTCGTCTGGTGTTCGACAAGGTTGCATCTTGGCTGCTGCACTCTTCTGCAGGGCCATGGACTGGATTCTTCAGCGTATTGTCCAACGTAATGGGATCACTCTTCCGGAGTACCACGTTACTGACCTGGACTGCGCCAACGATGTTGCACTTTTGGATGTCACATCTAATAATCTGAGACACTCAGTTGAACAGTTCGATTTTGAGGCATCCTGTCTTGGGCTTCACATCTCCTGGAAAAAACCAAGCTGCAGAATCTAGGAGCCGGCGCAATCCCTCTGGATCTAGACATAAACAACCAGAGAGTCGACGCTGTCAGTGAGTTTCTGTACCTCGGCAGCGTTCAGCACACAGATGGGAGGGCGCTTCCAGACATCTTGCGGAGAATAGCACTGGCAGCCTTAGCAATGAGGTCCCTAGATAAACTCTGGCGGAGGCAGAACATAACACTCAGGACTAAGATTCGATTCTAGCACCCCTGTTCTGTTCCCCCTGTTAACCCCTCCCAATACTATATGCCAAGAGTAAAAGATTGTATTATAAGCTAAATAATACCAGACAGCTTAACTTAAGCCCCCTGCGTGGGGACAAGAGCATGTATGTTACTGTCTCACTCTTGGAGAAAAAAACCTTCAATAAAAACCGTTGAAACTAAAGATTCGATTCTAGCAGACCTGCGTTATGCCAATATTATTGTACGGCTCAGAGACTTGGACTTTGCTGTCGCATACCTCGTCGTCCAAGTGAGATAACTAACTAACTAACTAATGGTCCGGCTTTTGTGTGGGTCAGTTAAGCTCATCTTCACCAAATCCTTTTTTATTTTTAATGCCGTTCCCTCATGCATGGTGACATTATCAGGTTAGAACACAACCTGATGCACACAATTCTTTAGGATGTTTGTGTATGCTGTAGCATGACAATTTCCCCTTACTTGAACAAAGGGGCCCATAGACCATAGACCATAAACCATAGAAAACATCCCAGGAGATTAATCAGTCCTACGCTCTTTGCATTTAAAGTGGAAGTATTTTTCTTGTATTGCCCAAAGCAGAATGCCAAATGGTAGTGATAAATCACTGCTCCACAGTTCAGTGGTAATTTACAACACTACTGCTAATGCTTGGCGCTGTTGTGGTGTTTCTTGGTGATCTGAGGTTTTGTGCATATACTTGGTAATTAACATTCAACCATTACAAACAGCCTTTGTCAAGCTTGACAAAGGCTGTTTGTAACGGCCGAAACGTTGTGTGCTTACTAAGGATGGAATAAAGAAAGAAAATACCTGTTTTATTGCACCTGAATGCTTCTGCTGCCATTTCTGGATAGGATTTTGGATCCATCTTCTGAACAGCGGCTGTGCAGGGAGAGCCTCCCCTTTGATAAGGGTTTGCTGTGGTGCTGCGGGCGCTTGAGTGTGTGTGGAGTGAGTAACATTCAACCATTGACACTCATGTTCAAATCTGACTAAGAACAACATCTGCCTGAAATTTTTATGTTCTCCCTGTGTTTTTGTTCCTTCTTCTCCTCCTCTGGATGATGAAGAAATAAGAAGGATGCATGGTGGCTCGGTGGCTATCACTATTTACTTGCAGCTTTGGGATTCTAGGTTCAAATCTGACCAAGAATAACATTTGCAAGGAGTTTGTATATTCTCACTAGAGGGAAAAAAAGCACGATGCCTCAGAGGTCAGCACTGTTGCCTTGCATCTGACCAAGCAGATGTTGCCTGTAGTCAGATTTGAACCTAGATGCAAGGATCCCAGTGCTGCAAGGCAATAGTACTAATCACTGAGCTATATTGGAGGAAAAGGAATAATAATAATTTAGCAGGGTTTGACAGTTTCGGTTTGCTCAACAGTACTAGAAAGACATAAGTGGAAGCAGGCCTTGAACAGTCCTGAGGGGCATTATAAATGCATGGTGATGCTGGTCTAGGTTGCATAATGATCTACCTACCTTCCTGGAGTTATTTAACAGTATGTTCTGAGAGTGTGCATCTTATTTGCATTGATGTACTTTTATGACAACTCAGTCATTTCCAAATCCATTTTTTTTGTTAAAGGGGTTGTCCCGCGGCAGCAAGTGGGTCTATACACTTCTGTATGGCCATATTAATGCACTTTGTAATGTACATTGTGCATTAATTATCAGCCATACAGAAGTTATAAAAAGTTTTTTACTTACCTGCTCCGTTGCTAGCGTCCTCGTTCCCATGGAGCCGACTAATTTTCGCCCTCCGATGGCCAAATTAGCCGCGCTTGCGCAGTCCGGGTCTTCTGCTCTCTTCAATGGAGCCGCTCGTGCAGAATGCCGGCTCCGTGTAGCTCCGCCCCGTCACGTGCCGATTCCAGCCAATCAGGAGGCTGGAATCGGCAATGGACCGCACAGAAGAGCTGCGGTCCACGGAGGGAGCGGACCCCGGCGGCCATCTTCAGCAGGTAAGTATGAAGACGCCGGACCGCCGGGATTCAGGTAAGCGCTGAGCGGTTTGTTTTTTTAACCCCTGCATCGGGGTTGTCTCGCGCCGAACGGGGGGGGGGGGTTAAAAAAAAAAAAAAACCCGTTTCGGCGCGGGACAACCCCTTTAAGCCTCGGTCATCTGTATGCTACATAAAAATTCTCGTATTTCAAATAAGAAAAAAGAAGTTTGAAGTCCAGGAACTTCCCTTTATAGGCTACGTTTTCTTTATAAGGTAAATTCAAAAAGAGTAAAAAGACTGCTTGTGATAGAAAGTCTTCTCCTTTATTAGATAAAAGTGCCAGTGTTACAGAGCCTGATAGGATGCGTTTCGATCCGGTACGGACTTACCTTATATAGATTACCAACCATGGACTGCGTGGTGAAACTGCTTTCAAGGAGGAAGTCTACTTGAACGGGAAGCAGACCTGTGTTGGAGTGTGGCAGTGAGCATATATTTTTCTTTTTTCATTTTCACATTGTTTTCTTCATGTGGTTTAAAATTAACTCTGAAGGTGCCTCACAGACTCTTGTGTTGTTTGCAGAGATTTTTAGCAACCACAAAACTCCTCAGTTACCTGACCGAAAGAGAAATTGATGTTGCTAACTGTGGATGGACGGTCAAGATGAGATTTCTGAAGGCCTCTATGCCAAAAATTTTTAAAGGCTTTCTTGTCTCATCTAACCTCCTATACCGGCCATATATAGGAGAGGTGACTACACATGCAGATGACCAATGGAAGTTTTGAAGACAGCAGAGCCACTGAATTCCTTAGACATCAAAAGTGAGAAAGACACACATATGTGTCTGCATGTTATTTGTCTGGATAGGTCTGCAAAACAGTCAGTGAGAGCCCCATTTTCTTGGAGTCCAAGAATTGAGCAGCATTTACGCTACCTAAATAAATACTAATTTCTAGGGGGTGACTAAAAATACTGTTCTACACAGATTAAAAAAACCTATCTCCATTCTAAATCTTACCTTCACTGATTCGACTCCTTAAAACTTAACTTTTAATAAACCTTATTTTTTTTAATAGAAGGCTTTTTAAACAAACAAAAATAATTAAAGAAATCACCTACCCACCCCTACCACAATAAATAGGTTTCATTCTTTTATCAGTGCATAAGAAACATATAACTAACTGATGTTACACTTTTTGCTCTTTTAAATGTGTTCAGTAAGAGCACAGGACTATCAACTCAGGCTGCCTGTATGTGAAAGAACACTCACTTATATAGAGTGAGGACACAACGAACAACACTCCAAATCTGTGTTGTCCACACTCCCCACCTCCATATGTGTATAAGGGTAATGGGTGGTGATGAAACACTGCCGTCAGGTCCCAATAACAACAGATTTTGTGTATTTTACTTTTTTTATATGTCTATTCAGAAAATGAGCCGGAGGAAATCTGGGCTCATATGAGCGTATCAAGCATTACAGTGCACTTTATACACCTGTCACATATCCGTGAATTGGTTTAGTATCCCGCGTCATTTTAGACCGGGTACAAAAGAACTTGAAACACTTGGTTGTATGTCTCACACACAGGAAGGTTACTTGAAAATCAGACACGGTAAGTTCCCAGTACCCTCCTATTATACTATTGACTCAAAAACTGATTCCAACCATTAATACAAAGAGTTTTTTAGTTCAATGGTTCTAGCGCTTTCTAATTCTATGGTTAAAAATTTACTACTTCACTAGTTTAGGTTCATTCACTTTGTGTGGTTCACACTTTCTAGTTCTATGGTTCTGGTTCTGGTTCATGTTCTCGTTCATTCTTGGAATCAAAGAATTGAGCAGTATTTACACTGCCTAAATAAATACTGATTTCTAGGGGGTGACTAAAAAAAACTGCTGACAGCGTGTTTTAGTTCACTCTATGATTGTGATGGGTGATGAGGTGCGCTAAACAGATAAAGATAGAGCAGACAGCGCTCAAAAATCACAGCGCTGGGAAATGACATCCAGCGCCACGGTCGAGGCCCCATTAATTTTAATGGCAGTGTTATACCGCGATTAAAACAGCGTTCATGCTAATCGCGGTAAAAGTGCCTGTGTAAGAGACTCCTAAGTAATAAGTCATAACCAAAAAAGATAAAAAGCACCACTCTTGCCAACAACCTCCACGAGAGGTAAATCTGATGCACGTCACTGGATGGACCGGGAGCACGATCCACAAATCTTCAAAGTACAAAAATGCAGGTACCAGGCAGCATCAGAAAATGGTGCAGGTTAAAACTCAACCATATCTGGAAGAGTTACTTTATTGTATGCAACTTTAGCATAATCAAGCAGCAACGCTGCAACCCACAGCAACAACTGGGTCTTTTAATAATGTGTTACTATTGGTTTTAACTGTGTATATATTACATGTATTGTATGTTAGAAGGTAGACCCAGTCGTTGCTGTGGGTCGAAACGTTGCTGCTTGATTCTGCTTAAGTTGCAAAATAATTAAGACATGCCTATAAATACCTAAAAGTATCAAATACTTACTATATATATATATATATATATATATATATATATATATATATATATATATATATATACATTACAGGAATGAAGAAAGTAACTATAAAATATTGGCACAACCTTTGCTCAGGGTTTCTGCTGCATATACTTGTGTGTTTAATATATTGTCAATTTGTTAAGGCAACAATAAAATATCTTGTTATAAAATGTGTTTGAGAGCTTTTTAAAGTAAAACTATTTAATGATTCTCTCGTAGCGTCATTTGTAGTGAAAGAATTTTCTAAAGTGATTAAGTGACCTACTTCTTGAGAAATATTTGACTAAACAAAAGTATTTTATTGCAATGTTGAACATAATTTAGGAGTTTTCCAGTAGAAGTTGTACTAAGCCACAATGCTATATTCCAGGCTGCACTAAGGACTAAAGAGCAAGTAATAGCAGGGACTAACATGTATTATGAGCTGGATTTGGACAGTTACAACAGATCAGGCAGTATATAGCACAGTCAAGGTAATACAGTAGTAGTTGTTGATAGGACAAAGGTACAAAAAGATAATAATGAAATGAGAAAAGTGGTGTAATGTGCTTTGAAATTGTTCATGCATATAAATCTATTTGCTATATGATATGCTTCTGGGGTCCAATTCAGTTAGAGGATAGCCGAGCCCGGGAAATAACTTTCACCACAACACAACTGGACGTGATCAAAACTTATCCATTTATTGATTGACAGGCAGCAGTTTTTATAGAGGCACATACTTTGAGTACAATAATTAAAATGTATTATAATTAATTTATTACCATTGGTTGATAAAACATAAACACAACATGAATATGCAAGATAAGGAATTTAACATCTAAAATGCCAAATAAACACAAGCAAGAGCAGTAGAATCACACATGATTGTCTTCTTGGAACAAGAAAATGCAGTAATGGTAAACAAATGAGAAATTGAAAAATGGGGCGTTACGACCCGAGTCATTCAATCTAGGACTTCGGAAGCATAGGTTTTAGTCTTCTATTTAAGGGCCAATAGTCTAATACAAGATAAGAAACATACATGCTTACCAATACCTGGAAACAACATTGCAGTTTTAGAGGCATTCTGAAACTTAACAGTTTATATGCCATAACATCCCCGATTACCAATATTGGTCATCAATGCATAACCTGTTCTTGAACAATCTATGAAAAACTCAAACCTTGCATTACCAATTGGTTTATCTTTAACATGCTCAGATGCAATTTAGTTCTGTGGGATCCAGTGATTTAAAATACAGAGTATTTTCAGGCTGCTCAGTGGTTACTGTTCCCATTTCCTCACAGTAAAGGGGTTTGAATCCACACAAAAATATTTTAGCGAGATTCAACATAGTTGTTTTTATTTCTATGGCCCCGACCCATAGTAAGGTAAGAATTGTTACTTTAATTGCTGCCTCTTATGTGGGACTCAGGTTGTATTTAGGTGTGCAAGGAAGAACAGCCCTTGTTTTTTGTGTGATCAAGATGGGTGGAGACTGGAAGCTTCCCAATTTCTGTCTTGATGGTTGCATTCTATGTGACCTGAGTACCAAACCCCTTGGACACAAGGGGCCCAAAGTTGTCCCTTTCCAACAGAAGCAATTCAGCACCTATTAGCAAATATCATTTACTGCTCCCTGCTGCCATGTTCTCTCCATTTCCAGGCACCCCTATACACAGAATTGCACAAGGATCCCGTATATGATCAGTAATCCTGACAGTCGAGAAGAACTGGGAGCAAGAAGTACCAGGGGGGTCGTTCAGTTATGGGCTACTAATGGCTCACCCTCAGGATAGGCCAATAGCAGCTGTTCACTGGGCCGCTTCACTCTGGCATTCTGCCAGATAGCAATGGCCCAGCTTGCAACTGCAAGCCAAATTCTTATTAACAGAAAGGAAAGAAGCTAAAATTATGCTATATGGCTCATCAGATCTTAATTGTGTCCCTACCATTGAGTAACATTATATTACTGGTATCAATTGATGAAATAGCTAGCTCAGAAGTTTGAACCTATACTGCAATGGTTATTTTAAAAAACTGTATCATACTGACAAAACTCACTTTTTGTGCTTTTTGCTACAAATCAATGTACTACAACTCTATATGTCTTAGACAAATCTCTAACACTGCTTATCCTTCACTTCTGAGTACATGAATAGAATGCTAGAGCTGCAGTGAAGACTGACACTAAAAATATGCACAGGCATAGATGAGAGGAAGAAGAGATGAGGCTGATAACTCCAAGGTCGCAGAGGAATTTCTGCAAAATTAAAGTGATAGGAGCAGATTTTAGAATGTTTATGATAAAACAACAGTAACAACAATAATATCTGAACATAGCTTGAATAATTCCCATAAAATCACCCTTCAATTCCTTTGAACCCATTTGCACCCTTTTTGAATTCCACCACTTGTTTGATTCTCCTTTCTCTCACTTGCAGTATACCAGCTCAATGTTCGCATTTCCTATACAACACATATACTTATATTGTGCATAAGAAAACTTACCACCCATTGGAGGAATCAGCAAAGAATCTTATTCACATCTTACAGACCTTCTAAATCACACCTTCAGACACCTTTTAAATCACCTTCTTATATCTTTCTTATTCAACTTTATTTTTTGCCTTTTGCTAAAGGCACACACATACCTGCTGAAACCATTTAATTTACAGTATTCATTTTTCTCCATAATTTCTTTCTCCAACATCTCACCTCCGCAATCCACCCATATAACATGCCTTTTTCTCCTGTTTACTGCAATATCTCTCCCTATGCTGACACTGCATTAAATTATAAATCTTACATGGGCATGACAGTCTCATCATATACATTAAGCATTAATCAGCTCTGTTATTGTGCTCACAATCAAAATACTACATAGTTCTAAAGCCACAATTAATTCAAAACCTGAAATTCACTTCAACATGCTGTTCAATGTTCTATTCATTCTGAGCAAGCAGTGGTTAGTTTTCACAGTGATACAAGTTTCATGCTCCTCACCCCTCCTTTTCTGTGTCTTTGAACACAGCTCCTCACTGTACATAATATGACTCTCTTATTTCTCTTTGTGAAGCAAGGGCTTTCTAACTTTTTACACATAATAGCTATTTTAGCACTGCGACATATTTTAAATATTGTGAAAGATATTAAAGAGCAGACAAAATCTATAAACAGCTTCAAATATTAGTAATAAAAGAGGTATATGTCTTTGTCTAAGTAGCAATATGAAAAGAATATGATGAAACACACATTAACAACATAATTGCATGGAATGGTTAACACATAAAAGGAACAGACACTTAGAAAGCTACCAGCTTTTTAACAGTCCTTCACTCCCACCTTTCCTGTATTTTTATTTTACCCCCCTCTCTTCACCACAGAGAAGAGCATCCCGTGAGTGGGGGCTCTACAGGTCACTCTCCTCTACAGTTATAACAAATGATGCTTCTACGCTTTCCTCCTTTAGCGCCATACATAACAATCGAGAGGGAGTTGCCATATGACATGTTGGATGACCTGTGATGAGCTCCTCCCTCAATGGCTCTCCAAGCCCATAAGCTGACGCAAACAGATGCTGATCTGAAATATTATGTTAGTTATATCCCATCAGTAGTCAGACAAAGAATTTCTGTACTGTCTTGTCTTTCTGTGTCATGTCAGTCAGAATGTGTGCCGGACACTGTTAAAGAGATTTAACAGTTATAAATGATGATTGCATGTCCAATACAGTGCATTGCTAAAAGGTATAGTTGGAATTCTTTCTGTCACAGTTGTCATTAAAACCACATCTTGTCACATCCTCTGCTACCTTTTTCTTCTTGTTAGCCATCTCAGTAAAACCGTTGTCACTCTCTCTCCTTCATGAGTTGCTTAGCTGTTATTCGGTCAATATCCTAGTCAGCATCACTACCTAACATGTTCCACATAATTTCCTGTTTCCTGTTACATTTCACCCGAATACTCAGAACAAGGATTTGCTGGCCAGCCTGGCTATTGTGTCCTAGTAGCATAGGTTATACTACTCTATGTGGGTAGTACACCTGAGAGAACAACACACTACTCATCTGGCAGTGTGTTCTATATTACTCTATCCTGATAATATACCTAAGCAATAAGCAATTCAGCAGTCAAAAGGAAATACACCCAAGAGGAGGGCAGGAAAAATAAACAAACACTTCACCCTGATGTATCTATGCCAAATTAAGATATTTTCTGTCTGAAGAAACACTTTCTTTAGTCAGATACAATATTTCAAATACATTTATATTTGCCAAATTCAATTTCTATCACCTCTAGTGTTAAATCATAACAATTGTCAGTAATCACTACATATTATTTAGTCCACTGTATTCTCAGGAATGTCAGTTAGAGTTTGAGGAAGAGGGGGAGAGTGAAACATCACCAAGACCCATGTATTCCAAAGACACCAGGCTTCCTAGCTAATTAACTCTTCCTTTCAATCCCCTCCAACACTTCTATTCATTGACTCAATCTTAGCTCAGGACAATAATACATCACAGCACTTACTTCTCGAATATCCAGACATCCTTCATGTACAGATCCCCCACAAAAAACACACCGATCTATCAGGTTCTTAGACACAGATCAAAGCATGACAGGTGCCCTCCTTGGCCAGTGATGAGGTATAATTTCAGTCTCGAGGGAAAACAGATTTGTAAAAAATAAACTTACAATTAAAGGGGTTGTCCCGCGGCGAAATCAAAATTTTTTTTCTACATACCCCCACATTGTGCCCCGTTAAAAATAATCCCTTTGTTATTTTAAAAAAAATTGCTTACCTGCATCCCCGTTCGGGCAGTTTCTTCTTTTAAAGATGGCCGCCGGTCCTTTCCCAAGGATGCACCGCGGTTTTCTCCCATGGTGCACCGCGGGTCTTCTCCCATAGTGCACCGTGGATGTCTTGCGTTCCACTGCCGATTACAGCCACCTAATTGGCTGATCGGCACCACGTGACGGAGGCAGAGCTACGATGACGACGTGCAGACCAGCTCTCTGGCGCAAGCACACAGCAGAAGACCAGACAGCGCAAGCGCGTCTAAAGAAGCCAGAAGATGCAGAAATTAGTCGTCGCCATGGAGACGGGGACGCCAGCAATGGAGTGGGTAAGTGTATAACTTCTGTATGGCTCATATTTAATGCACGATGTATATTACAAAGTGCATTAATATGGCCATACAGAAGTGTATAACCCCACTTGATTTCACGGGACAACCCCTTTAAACTAATATAGCATGCTCATCTGTTTCTCCCAGTAAAGAGAAGATCACTGTATTTTTTGTGTCACAGATGGGCGTCAAATTGTTAGTGCAAATAGTAATCTGTTTGCTATATGGTATGCTTCTCGGTTCCAAATTCAGTTAGAAGATAGCCGAGCCTGGGAAATAACTTTCACCATAACACAACTTGACATGATCAAAACGCATCCATTTATTGATTGACAGGCAGCAGTTTTTATAGAGGCACATGCTTTGATACAATAATTCAAATTTATTATAATTAATTTATTACCATTGGTTGATAAAACATAAACACAATATGAATATGCAAGGAATTTAATATCTAAAATGCTAAACAATTGCATGCAAGCACAGTGGAATCATACGTGCTTGGCTTCTTGGAATACAAAAGTACAGTAATGGTAAACAGTAAGTTATTTAGAGAGAAATTGGAGACCAGGGTGCTACGACCAGAGTCATTCAATCTAGGACCTTGGAATGTTCTAATCACTGAAGTTCCTTTTTATTCTTCAATACATTTGAGCAAATCTTGTTAAAGGAAAAGTATAAAACATTGACACAGACTATATCATACAAAATGGAAGGAGCATACTATAAAATGGATAGGGAAAAATGGAGCCATATTCATTTCACTAGCAAAATATACTGTAATTTTTTTTCACAATATAAGCCAATCAGCAAGCAACAAATGAAATGAATAACATTGTTTATCTTGTGACACTGACATCTGTGAAATATTAGGCAGCAAGTGAACAGTCAGTTCTTAAAGTTTATGTTTTAGAAGCAGAAATAATTTGCCAACATCAGGATCTGAATGATTTTAACAAGAGTCAAAATGTGATGGCTAGACAACTGGCTCAAAGCATAGACTCTCAGATAGGCACCACAAATATATGTTACACAGAGGTGCGGATAAAGGGTGCAAGGCCTAAGGATTACACCCAAGAATTATCACACACCACTCAATAATAAAAAGACAGAAAAATCTTTACTATTACAAAAATATATCCCTAATAGAGATGAGCGAGTATACTCGCTAAAGGCAATTGCTCGAGCGAGCATTGCCTTTAGCGAGTACCTGCCCGCTCGAGACTGAAGGTTCGGGTGTCGGCGCGGGGGAGTGGTGAGTAGAGGCAGTCAGCAGGAGAGAGGGAGAGAGAGATCTCCCCTCCGTTCCACCCTGCTCTCCCCTGCAGCTCCCTGCCTGCTGCCGGCACCCGAACCTTCAGTCTCGAGCGGACAGGTACTCGCTAAAGGCAATGCTCGTTCGAGCAATTGCCTTTAGCGAGTATACCCGCTCATCTCTAATCCCTAAATAACATTCAAAAAACCTAAAAAATGCAAAAGTGGATAATACCTATCAGGTTAATGTACTAAATAAAGTACGTGACCGCTACAAGCAGTTCTCAAATAGTTATACAAAGAGCAACAAATCAAAAACAAACTAAGATAAATAAGCATATACAAGGAAATTGCATATATAAAAGACCTAAAATGCACGTGCAAAAACGTACAAGTTACGTATACCTGAAACCATAAAGGCTTCTTCACACAACCATGTTTGCATGGGTATTTGCTAAAGCAAGGGTATGACAATTGCTAAAACATGGGGAAAAGAACACATTTGGACTTCATTAGGCTTAAATAGCCATTAAATTCATGGAAAGGGTGTGTCAAGCGCACCTGTAAATTAGCTGGGCATGTGTGAAAAGTACCCCCTCAAATCTCATTCATGTGCATATATGCTGCACTGTGGCAAGCATTTTTGCACATAGCCTCATGTGAGGCTGCCCTAAGATTGTATAATGATTGCATACTACAGACAATTTCATGGCTACTTTAGTCTACGTTAATCCAATTCTAGTTTTCAATCTTGGAGCATATGATACTAATTCTCTATTTCATCTGACTTCAATACCAAATCATTTTACAATCTTATGCTTTGAGGTATGCATCTCTTTGCACTTTAGGTCTTTTATATATACAAGTGTTTTTATATACTTAGATATATAAGTGTTTTTTATGGTATTTTTGTAATAATTGACTGGGGTAGAGGCGGGGGTGGATGGTAGTACAGAAGAGCAGGGGGAGCAGGCAGCTATCTGTGTGACAGATAGAAGGAGGGGTAGAGGGAAGAGAATCAGGGAGGCTAGTCCTGAACTGGCACAACCCAATAAGTTTGCAAAGTTGGCAGATGAAGGGAATGCCATTACAGAGCCAGCACCACTGCAGCACAACATGCCCTCTGAATGCCAGGGGGATGATTGCTCCAGTGAGAAGGGGACGGGGAGTGCAGGGCAGGTTAGACAGGTCCTAGTGGTGGGGGACTCAATTATAAGGGGGACAGATAGGGCAATCTGCAATAAAGACCGGGATCGTCAAACGATGTGTTGTCTTCCTGGCGCTCGAGTACAACACATTGTGGATTGAATTGTCAGATTACTGGGATTGGATGGTGAGGGTCCAGCAGTCATGGTGCACATTGGCAGCATGATGAACACGTGGAATCTCTGTAGGTTGAAATACAGGGAGAAAAAAATAACAAAATCCTGATAGGGGTTTTCTATAGGCCACCAAAAGAAAGAGAAGAAACTGAAATCTTACTATTAAGGCATATAGAAGAGGTGTCAAACCGCAATAAAGTAATTATTATGGAGGACTTTAATTATCTGGATATAACATGGGAAAGCAAAGCCTGCAAATCTTACAAAGGTGATAAGTTCTTGAAAACAATTGAAGATAACAACCTTACCCAACTTGTGCAGGATCCAACTAGAGGGAGAGCTACTCTGGACCTAGTGCTAACTAACAAACCGGACCAAATAATGTGGGTGCAGGTAGAGGGACGATTGGGTAATAGTTACCACAATATAATTGATTTCCAGCTTTCATTCAATACGAAACATAACAAGGGAGCGACAAAAAATAAACTTTAGTAAAGCAAAATTTGATAAGCTCAGAACTACTATCGGTAACATTAATTGGGACAACATCCTCAAAAATATCAGTACAGACAACAAATGGAAAAAGTTTTAAAACATCCTAATCACCTCATGTGAGCAGTTTATACCCTTTAAAAAAAAAAAGAACCACAAGTAGAAGGAAACCCATGTGGCTTGATAAGACTGTAAAGGGAGCAATAGGCGAAAAAAAGAAAACGTTTAAACTACTAAAACAAGAAGGCAGCATAGAAGAGCTAAAATGACACAGGGAAAAAAACTAAATAGGTAAAGAAAAGATCAAAATTGCTAAGGAGGAGGCTGAAAGATTGGTCGCCAAAGAGAGCAAAAATAACCCTAAACTATTCTTCAACTATATTAACAGCAAAAGGATTTGCACCAAGAGCACTGGCTCTTTAATGAACAATGCAGGAGAAATTATAGAAGACAATGTGGGGGAAGGCAAATCTATTAAATGGTTTCTTGTCAAGTGTATTCACAAATGAAAAGGAAATGTCCCACGAGATGCAGCGGAATAGAACGAACCCCCCGCTAAATATTGCATACCTAACACAGGAGGAAGCGCAGACCTGGTTAAAAAACATTAAAATTGATAAATCGACGGCCCCAGATAGAATACACCCAAATGTTCTAAGGGAACTAAGTGATGTGATAGCTAGACCACTATTTCTTATATTTATGGACACTATCAAAACCGGGGTTGTATTGGATTGGCGCATTGCCAATGTGGTTCCAATTTACAAAAAGAGGTCCAAAAGAGAGCCTGGCAATTACAGGCCGGTAAGTCTCACTTCAATAACTGGAAAATATTCGAGGGGTTTCTGAGAGATGCCATCCTGGAATACCTCAAGGAGAACAACAGAATAACTCCGCACCAGCACAGGTTCATTAGGGGTCGATCATGTTAGACCAATCTGATCAGCTTCTACAATGAAGTAAGTTCTAGGCCAGACCTGGGAGAGTCTATTTATCTCGTATATCTGGATTTCTCTAAAGCATTCAACACCATGCCGCATAATAGGTTGATATATAAAATTAGGCAGCTCAGACTGGGTGAAAACGTGTGTATCTGGGCGAAGAACTGGCTCAGAGATAGAAAGCAGAGGGTTGTAATAAATGGTTCATACTCTGATTGGGCCACCGTCGCTATCGGGGTGCCACAGGGCTCAGTATTGGACCCCATTCTGTTCAATATATTTATCAACGACCTGATAGAGGGACTGCACAGTAAAATATCAGTATTTGCAAATGATACAAAATTATATAAGACAATTAATACAGCGGGGGACAATATATGGCTTCAAAAGGACCTAGTTAAGCTGGTGGTTTGGGTAGAAAAATGGCAAATGAAGTTCAATGTTGATAAATGTAAGGTTATGCACATGGGCAGGAGAAACGGATGTCACCAATATAGACTAAATGGGGTACTGCTAGGGAAAAGTGATATGGAAAAAGACCTGGGGGTACTAGTGGATTGTAGATTTAACTGAAGCGATCAATGCCAGTCAGCTGCTGCAAAAGCTAATAAAGTCTTGGGGTGAATTAGAAGAGGCACATGGGCGAAGGACGAGAACATTATTTTCCCACTATATAAGGCATTTGTTAGGCCCCACATGGAATACTGTGAACAGTTATGGACACTGGTGCTTAGGAAAGATGTTGCAGTGCTTGAGGAGGTTCAAAGAAGGGCAACTAAATTAATAAATGGATTAGGAAGACTGGAATACCCAGAGAGGCTATCAAAATTAGGATTATTCACCCTGGAAAAAAGACACCTAAGGGGCGATAAAATAACTATGTATAAATACATTAGGGGACAATACAAGGATCTCTCCCATGAACTATTGATACCCAGAACTGCGTCGGTAACAAGAGGGCATCCACTATGTCTAGAGGAAAGAAGGTTTCATCACCAGCACAGAAGAGGGTTCTTTACTGTAAGAGCAGTGAGACTATGGAACTCTCTGCCTGAGGACGTAGGGATGGCAAAATCAATTGAGGAGTTTAAGAGGGGACTAGATGTCTATCTAGAGCGCTATGATATTACAGGATATAGACATTAGGTGACCAGTGGGTTATTATTCTGTGTCTTACATTCAGGTAGGAACTATCAAAGGTTGATCCAGGGATTATTCTGATTGCCATTATGGAGTTGAGAAGGCATTTTCCCCAAATGGGCTAATTGGCTTCTGCCTCTTGGTTTTTTTTGCCTTCCCCTGGATCAGCAAGGGGGTTGAAACATGCTGAACAAGATGGGCATTGTTTTCATTCAGCCTAACCTACTATGTTACTATGATTGGGTCAGAGCAAGTTTTGTAGCATGCTGCCAGTATTCCGTGGTTTGTACTAACTAAAAGTAGGCCAAGGAAAGACAATTAGTGAACCATTGACAGTGTCAAAGGCACCTACTGTAAGTCTCACTGAAACATATAGGGAAGTAGCTAGTCCATCTGGTCTGATCCTGCAGAAGAGTTACTATAGTACAAATTTCTGAAAAAGTTAATGCTGGCTATGACAGGAAGGTATTGGAACAAGCAGTGCATGTGGGGCTGCATGTTGGGGCTGTGTAGCTATAGACTGGTCACAGAGTCTATACTAATTCCTGTATATTACCTAAAACAACTACAATGAGCATGTGAGTATCAGAATTGGACAGTGAAGCAAGGATCATGACACTGTGGCTAGTGATTGGCTGCACTGGTTATGTGCTAGATACCACCTGACCATACAATAACCAGAAGCTAGTGATAGATGGAGTGGCAAGAGAGTTCAGGACATCAATAAGGAGAGTATAAGTTACTTATAATCCGCCATTGGTCCCGGCTCTACTCACACCTGTAGCAGTGTCTAGATAGTTTGTACTAAGGAAATCAGCATGCAGAACCTGTGGTCGGCATAGCAATGGGGATTCACATGACCGGAACCGGCTATGTGATCCATGTTGCTATGCTGATCGCAGGTCTTGTATGCTGATTTCTTCGGTACAGACTATCCAGACACTGCTAGTGTGGGGAGTAGAGCGGGGATCTAGACCCTTAATTGGAGCCCCAAGGACTCCGCAGAGCACACTTTGGGAAGCCCTGGCTTAGATCAACGGATAAAACTCTGATCTAAGTAAATGTGCCCCATTGGCCAAGATTTACTAAGCTAGAAGCACCAGAATTCTGGGTAAGCAAAAAAATTATGTTACAGCAAGCTTTTGAGGCTAATTAGGGCTCTTCATCAGGCTTATATAACAAAATATATCTGAAAAACACACATATACACATGGTGTGAATAATTTGCACATAAAAAAATAACAAAAGAGAATGAGCTTAAGCGTAAATTTTTAATTAGTCCACAGATAAGAGTGTGAGAGTTTTATTGAGTCTAAATTAATGTTAGTTCAGAGGCCTGGTGCCCCAACTATCCCTGCAGCAGATTTCTGGGGTTAAGTTTTTTTTGACTGTTCCTAGTATTCTAAATAACTATTTTCAATTATTAATCATTATCAAGTTTTAAATTATAGATGAAAAATGAGGATCATTATATTTCCGTAGGCTGTACCTTGTGCCCTGTAATCTATTGATAAAGTTGTTCAAAGACCTTGAATACAAGGGGATGTGATGATGTCATTACGCCTCCGAGTGGAACGCACGTCTTATATTCCACTGTATCTTGGAGCGATCACATGACACACGACTGCCACATTACGTCATTTTCCCTTGACATGGAGCCGTCCAGCAGCGGGAGCGTGACAGACGAATGTAAGTTAGATTTGTATGTATATATATATATATATATATATATATATGCTTCATGACTGTAATATCCATGCTTGAAAAAGGCCTTTGTGGCTGAAACGCATTGCATATTTTATTAAATTTCTAAAAATTTGGACAGGGTGATCCCTATCTCTTAATGCAAGGAGGGTGGAGGTTTTTTCCGTCTACATTATTGGCCTTTCTGTAATGAGGCTAGGCTGGCTAAGCAGTGTGGTCAGTTGATCACCTCCAACAGGTCAGCTGTGGGAGCAGTTACCTAACGATTGCTCCAACAGAAAGTTAGAAACTAGAAGATAATATTGCAGCAAGATTTCTTCTGCTGATCATAAGAGGTGTTTTATCTCATCACAGTGCTGGAGTCACATCTACGCTCCTTAGTACTGCTGTATAAGGTCCTCCATGATGTTGCTGATAGAAGGTATACTAGTGTAGTTTATGGGAAAGCTGACAATTAGAGATAAAGCCCGAAGAGGGGAAAACTAGTAAAAAATTCCATAGACAAGTCATACAATGGCCAGAAATAGTACTACTCCTCATATACACCAAGATGTCAAAATCACCTGATAGGACAAGTACACTTTAAGGTTTTAGCTCCTCTAAATCTAATTTCATAAAGCGTGTCAAGTACGCATATTAAATCCAAATAATCAGTGCAGAAAAAGAACATTATTGTACTTATTTGCATTAGCTGCTGCTTGTATTCTTTCCAGTCCACTAGATAAAAGTAAAGCAGTGACTCAGTAACTACAGTAAGAAGGTGACCATGATACAATGATTTAATTGCAGCTTTTGTTTCTCAATGTTTATATGTAAAGAGAATGTCTATTTTAACTTCATACAACAAAACAGAGATATACATAGTAATATACAGTATAAAGAACATGGTGTAATAAGTGCTAGATGACGCATACATCAGCGTAAAATACCAGCTTTTAATAGAACATCTGTTTTCTTAAATGGAATGTATCCATTATGAATCTTTTTACCAATTAAAGCCAAATAGGGAAAATATTATTTTTTGCTAATCTGCTGTTATTTTTTAATTGTATATTTTTAAATTCTATTTGCTTTACATCAGCCACAGGGATCCTCTAGAAGATGGAGTATCAGCCTATTATTAGGCATTGTGATTACAGTGAAAATACAAGGAGTTCAGAATTTAAAAAAATATAGATAGTGACATGGAAATTAAAAAAATACCAACAATTCTTAAAAATCTGTTTAATGTAAAAGTTTGATATAAAGATTAGGTAATTTCTGATGACATATTCCCTTTAATATCTGAATTAGGGCTTCTTTACACTGGTGGAAGAGTCAGTTAATCATTTCCGTTTTTCTGTTCCATTAGAGAAGCAGAGAAATTAAATGATATGGTTACATTTTGGTTCCCATTGATTTCAAAGGGTTTTCATTAAAAACAAAAATATATTTAATTCTGGTCATTTTCATTTTCGTTTTTCAAACAGAACAAGTATCATAGTTGAGCTTGCCTGCACACGGAAGGATTTGCATTGTGGAATCTGAAGTGGGCAGCTGCCTCTGGATTCCGCAGCAAGTACCGCCCATAGCATTCTATGTAAAACTGCTTCTTCCTCTACACGCACGGAAATCAATTGTGACTTTTTGCTTGCGGATGAAAAATCGCGGTATAATTTATTTTTGTGTGGATTCTGCATGGAGTGCTTCCACTGAAGTCAATGGAAGCCTTCAGACCCGCGATCCTTCCGCAATGACATTGTGGTAAGGTCGCGGATTCTGCATCATCGCCTAGCGACAAGGCGAGAAAAGCTGGGATTTAAAAAAACAAAAAAACTGTACTAGGCATGTCTGACCGCCCCGCCGTGCGGACCTTCCACAGTACAAGAAGAGAAGAACAGAAGCAGGTATGCACAGATGCCAGCTAGGCACAGGGGTGCAGGCTCCAGCTTGTGGAATCCGACTCGGTTGTGTGCAGCTGGCTGAAGGTATACAAATCTCCCACCAGTCTGACCAGTCTGCCAGTATTCAACACCACAGGGAGGGTGGCTTTGGGCAAGAAAGGGAGGTGTCTTCTCCAACATGTTTCTCCACCCATGAGAGAAGTATAAGGCCTCCTGTCCACGGGCGATATGTCACTGCATTATCCACGGCAATAATCCGGCCGCTGGTAACGCAGTGAACGTTTCCCATAGACTTAACTATGGGAAGCGCAGCCCAATGGCCATGAGCAGAGAATCATAGCAATTCTCTGCTCGCGGGATTCAAATTGCGGCATGCTAAGATTTGCCGCTATTCTCAGATAGGCTCTCAGATATCACAATGGCTCATCTTGGAGACCTGTCAGTTCTTCCCACTACTTCCCCGTGATGGAATATCGCTAATGACAGGCAGCTTGAAGGAGGAAAAACATTAAGGGGAAGAGGAAGGAAGAGGAGGGGGAAGAAGAAGGAAGAAGAGGGGGATAAAATAGCTCCGGAAGCAGGAGAGGGGGCTATGCAATGTTCCTTCCATTCATTACTAAGCCCAACTGTTCTATGTGGATGGCAGAACTTTGAGGCACTTAGTCATTTTGAGATATATAAGTGCTTTTATGCTGTAGTGCTTGCAGAAGAACCATCGCATAGCCCACATCAAAACATCAGATCATTACTGGGTGGCCACCCTCCTTGATCCCTGCTATAAGACCAAAACGACAGTCTTAGTCTGGCAGCGGACCTCAAAATGCAGAAGTATCAAGATAGACTGTTAAGCTGCTTGTGCAGAGTTTTTCCTCATGGCCACGAGGATACATCCATAATGGATGAAAGCTCTGACAAGCAGGAAGCCACCACAGCAGTGCCTCCTCCAGTGGCAGGTAAAGTCTAACAGAAATGCAATATCATTTTTCAGCCTGTTGCAGCATGCAGCAACAGCACAGGATAGAACTGACAGTCACAGGCAACACTTATCCATGATGGATCAAGAGTATGTCAGCTCCTGTGTGGATGTAGTCAGACATGGCACTGGTCCCTTTGACTTCTGGGTGTCTAAGCTGGATGAGTGGCCAGAGCTTGCACAACATGCTTTAGAGGTGTTTGCCTGTCCTGCTGCCAGTGTGCTATCAGAATGGGTATTATTCAGCATAACTGGGAACCTGATAACTGACAGACGCATCCGCCTGTCCGCAGACAATGTGGATCGAATAATGTTTACAAAAAAGAACCAGGCATGGGTTTTCCCTGACTTCTGTACCCCAATGGCAGATTTCCCACTGTACAATTTATTAAATTGCTTTTAAAACAAGTAGCATACCTTCAGTCTTTTGTAGCAACATTTTTGTTCTAGGAGACCCTACGTAGGCCTTCTTTTATTTGCAGTGCCACCTCCCCCCCCCCCCACACACCACTGCACACTATTTTGACCAATTTTTGGGAGGAGTACAGTGTTTCCGAGATTTGTGGCTGTATTCCCATTCAATTTGAGGAGCATTGGGTACTTTAAATATCTTTTTCGCTGACTGTTTTTTCCATTTTTTTATTTTATTTGGGGGTAAAAAGCTGAAGAAAAAGATTTTTTTTAACATATAGTTATTTTTCTTTAAATGAGTAAATTTAGACTAAAATAAGGCATAGGAATTAGTTTTCTTATTTTGTTTCGGATGTTTTGATATATAATATGTATGGTTTTGGATTACAGGGCGCATACGGCGACGGTTTTGGTTGGTGTTGGCTTGAGGTTATTTTTTTTCTTATGTATATATTTTTATTTTATTCTATAATTTTGTTTTACTTATTTATGTAATAATTTTTTTTGTTTACTATCTATGTTCTCCATGATGCCATATAAGACCTCTGGAGGACATTCACATGTTTTTTGTTTTTTTATTACACTCTTTTCCCCTGTAGCTAGGGCATCCATAGGAGCCCCAGTTACAGGGAAAACATTCCCCTGTAGTGACAGTAGTGCTGTGCCTGGCTTCTTTTTCTGTGAGTTATGTCTTTGAGCATTTTTTCTCACCTCTCTGATTTTATGTAGTTTATTGTGAAATAGCATAGGCTCTGTCGTACGTGCCGTGGCCTTGGGCCTAAAATACTAAGTGTGTGTTTTCTATGCATGTGGTTTGCTATAGATGCTGAAGGAGCCCAGGATGACATGCCAGTGTAGCACACTTATTAATGCAGGGCAATCCACTGATTATTCAGTGTGGGTTGTGTGCCTGTATGTGCGGCGCACCAATCTATGGCAGTCATCTTGGTATTGATTCATATTGCACAGACTGGGTTTGTTAGCAGTCACCCCTCCCCCACCATGGGTTGACTTGAGTGGTTGCTCAGTCAGTCTGCACATGAACATTTTTGCTCCTCTATATTGCAATCTGGCTTGTTACATGCTACCAGGTTAAACAGCGATGGAGCTTTTCCTGTAGTATATATCGTGTATCTGGCTTCTTTTTCTGTGAGTTATGTCTTTGAGCATTCTTTCTCACCTCTGGGATTTTATGAAATTGCTCAGTAGTCACTAGTCGCTTTGTTTGAACACACTGAAATAAAGTGACTAATGAGCGAGTTCTTGCTCAGTCTAAACAGGCAGTTGTTCATCTTTGAATGACTGCCTGTTCACAGTGAACGGGAGTGAATAGAAGTCTCGTCCATCCTCTTGCCTGTGAAAGCACAGGAGTGAGAGCTATTGGAACAACTGTTGGGTGCAGTAAAGTAACCCTCACTTGAAGAGGTGGGTTTTTAGAAGAATCTTAAAGTTTTGTATGTTGGTTTTATGGAATGGAGGAAAGCATTTCTAAGAGGAGGTGCAGGATGGGAGAAGTTCTGCTCATAGGAGTGAAGGTGATTACCACAAATGAAGAGAATAGTTGGCCTTTAGTCGAGTGGAGTGCATGGAGAGCAATTAAAGAATACAGATAGGTGCAGTGTTACTAAAGGCCTTGATTATTAGTCTAAGAATGAGATAAGTAACCAGTAAAGGAACTGCTAGAAAGAAGCAGTATTAAATGGGTTGTGCCAAGATAGAAAGTTATTCCCTATCCACAGATGTGCACATAGTCATCATCTTAATCCTCCTCTGTCACTGATTTAGAGACAGAAAGCATGGTGATTAAAAAGTGCAGGTAAGACTGTCTATCTTCTCATTTAATTGTGTGGAGATTTCCTGGGCAAGGTGTTCTGTAGGTGGGCATTACGATATTGGCCTAAGTAATGTTTTGAATGTACTCAACAGTTGTTTGGGCCCTTTAGCCTCATGCCCACGGCCGTGACAGAGTTTACCAGTGGAATATCGCAGCGGAGTCTGTCATGTCACCCCCCAAAGACCCCATACTCACCTCTCCGGATCCGCCACTCAAATCCCGTCCAGCGAGCCGGCATACATGCACAGCACAGCGCATGACGTGCCGGCAGTGGGCGGTGACATGGCCGGCGGTGAGGCGTAATCACGTGATACTTCCGCTGTGGTCACAGTATTATTATCGCATGATGGACGGCTTTCATTGAATACAATGGAAGCCGGCTGCGTGATTTTCTGCGGCAATTAGAGCATGCCACAATTTCTTTCACTCTGCGGAATTCCGCTGTAGAATTCCACAGCGTGAACATTGAGCTAGCTGCGGGATAACGCCGCGGATTTCCGACACATTTCACGCGGCAGAAATCCAGCCGTGGGCATTATATCTTAGTGAGGAGATGAAGTATGTAGGTTTGTTTAGAGTAGAATTGATTTACGTTCCTATGACAAGCAATGACAAGCATTTAAACTATCAACATGATCTATTTCCTACGAGACAGTTCTAGATCCCAAAACATATACTAAAATTAAAGATTGCTGCTCAGATAATGATCTGACCTTTCTAGTTTGAAAAGTTCAAATTTTGAACCCCTGGGATTTAAAGTCAAACTGCCAAAGAAAACAAGTTCTTGTGAGGCGCTTTTTATCTAGTAATTCTTTGGAGGAACATTACACAAGTTGTAAAGATGAAATCTGTCAGACCTAGAGTGTATAAGTGTATGTTTTTGCTTAATTAATCTAGTAACTAATTAAATTTAATAGAGGATTTCCAGGCTGTGACAGGATGGAAAATGTTAGAATAAAATGATTTGTTTGCTTGAAAGTATTAATTTTTCACCACCAAACACCAATCATTGCATGTACAAAATTAATCTTGCTCTCTGAAGCAATTCATTGTTTTCTGTTGTTTTTAGCCCCATTATTGTACTATGAATTTAGATTATTAATTTACTGCACAAATTGATAGACAAACCAAATAGCAGTTCTGAGATAAACTGAAACACCCAATAGATTCCAGAATATATACTAAAGTGCATACTTGTCAGTATAATGAATGGAGAAAAAGCACATCCAAATTCTAAGGGCTCCCACCCACTGGCATTTTTTTCTCCACTGCGCAGCGAGAGTAGGTGAAAACTCTCGCAGAGCAGTGTGAGAAAATCGCTGCGATATGGCTGCGACAATCTTTTCAATGGGGCCAGCGGCAGCAGCGCTAGCCCCATTGAAAAGATATGGAGAATGCCGCGGACTTCTGCCACAGCTGTGGCAGAAGTCTGCGGCATTCTCCATATCTTTTCAATGGGGCTAGCGCTGCTGCCGCTGGCCGCATTGAAAAGACTGGCGATGTCGCAGCGGTATCCAAGCAATTTTGGGATATCTGCCTGCGTTTTTCTCGCACTGCGATGCGAGACTTTAACTTTAGAATCGCATCGCAGTGGAGAAAAAAATGCCAGTGGGTGGGAGCCCTAAGGGTCATACAGATTTCAGAATGTTGGCCAATACTGCCATTTTTTGCAGTCCTGCAGACATTTAATGTGTATGATAGTATCATGACTCTCCCCACATGCAAATATTTTAAAAAATTTAGTCAATTTATCTTAATATGTTCATTCTGAACAAGTAGGACATTTTATAAGTTCTAGTAAATTGAGTCAGTCATGCTGCTAAACCAGAAATTGGTGCAAGCATAGAAAGGCCTGTTCACCAGATATTTAGTACTGTCAAGACTGCCTACCCAGCGAAACAATTGACCAACGGTTATTTCTCTCAGTTTGCCCAAGCATGCATGTATTCGCAATACAGAAAAGGGAGTAAGCTGCTACCAGACATCTCTGCCGGCGGCTTATCACCCTTCTTCAGACCAAAAGCGCAGTTGGGTAGGCAGTCTTAGCAACAGTAAATATCTGTTGAACAGTCTTTCTATGGTTGCACCAGACACTGGTTTAGCAATGTTACTGACTCAATTTATTACAGCTTGAAAAATGTTCTATTTGCTTAGGATAAGCATGTTAAGACAATTTTTGCATGGTGTATGACCAGTGTTGAGACCCAGAATTGATTATGTTGTGGCTGATGAGATGAACTAGTATA
This sequence comes from Eleutherodactylus coqui, assembly GCF_035609145.1. Taxonomy (NCBI): domain Eukaryota; kingdom Metazoa; phylum Chordata; class Amphibia; order Anura; family Eleutherodactylidae; genus Eleutherodactylus; species Eleutherodactylus coqui. The sequence continues at coordinate 402,260,128 of NC_089837.1, forward strand.
TCTATCTATCTATCTATCTATCTATCTATCTATCTATCTATCTATCTATCTATCTATCTATCTATACACGTAGGAACTATGGATGATACTACTATACAGTATGACTGATATTGTAACACCCTATTCTACTATACACTGTATTTATTTTTATTTTTATTTGAGTGCAGTGATTTAGGATGTATACCCAGGAGTTATTAGGGCATACAATAGCTAAAGCCTGAAAGAAATCTGCTCACCTCCTAGAAGAACACCAATAAAATAACTTGAACACACTCATTGTATGATGAGATTTCCATTCTTTGCATTGGAATATACAGTATAATTAATGCATGATAATAGAAGGCTCCAGAGAGCTCCTGCAAATTGACTGCAGTAATGAAGTCACACTTTTCATATTCATTCAATATTAATGCATAGTAGTTACTATGTAGCCTATGAGACCATATAATTGCTGTAATGGAGATGAAGGGACCCTCCGCTCTTGGAAATACAAAGATGACCGCACAGCTTCTCTGATTATCTCATGCACACTGTGCATTAGTATACATCACTGGTCCATAGACCCATTTAGATGGGCCGAATGTTGGGCAAACAATGCCCGACACTCATCCCTGCACATACTAGCTCTCGTGCACCTGCATGGGAACTAATATCGCTGGCTCTCAGGGGGACAGCTGGAGGAGATTTCTCTCCTCGCTCTTCCCCGCCCCTCTCCATTGACTTAACATAGCAGCTGTTCAGTACTGAATGGCTGCTATTTACACTGAGTGATCAGCGATCAGCTCATCCTCCATCGTTTATGCTGCATAAATAATGGACATCACGTGGTTATGGAAAAATTCATTGAGGAGTTTAAGAGAGGACTAGACGTCTTTCTCAAGTGGCAGGATATTACAGGATATAGACATTAGGTGACCAGCGGATTTGTAGTTCCAGGTCTTACAGTCAGGTAGGAACTATCAAAGGTTGATCCAGGGATTTTTCTGATTGCCATTATGGAGTCAGGAAGGAATTTTCCCCAAATGGGCTAATTGGCTTCTGCCTCTTGGGGTTTTTGCCTTCCTCTGGATCAACTAGGGGGTTGAAATAGACTAAACTAGATGGACATTGCCTTCATTCAGCCTAGCATACTATGTTACCATGTTACTAGCTGAACGATCATCGCTCAGTGTAAATAGCAGCCATTCAGCATTGAACAGCCACAATGTTAAGTCAATGGAGAGGGGCGGGGGAAGCGAGGAGAGATATCTCCTGCAGCCCCCTGCTGGCTGCTGTGTGAGCTAGCCAGCAATACTAACTCCTGAGCAATAGCATGGGAGCGAGTGTATGTGGGGACGAGTGTCGGGTATCATTTGCCCAGCATTCGTCCCGTTTAAATCCACTTTAAGGCCAGATTGTAAATCATTAAACTAGACTTCAGTACTTTTTTTGCCCACCTGCGCCATCACTGATTTCCAGCCAGTTTAATTTTCCACATTGTTATCTAAAATAGTTGACGTTGAATGCAAAAGCCAAATCTCCCACAGTGTTATGGGTGGTTTCACACATAGCATTTTTATGGCATTTTTCTGAAAAACTGTGTTTTTTCTTGTGTTTTTAGCAGCATTTTATGAATATTGCAGTCACCTGCTTTTTTTGTTTGTTTTTTCATGTGTTCAGTAGACAAATATGAAATTCACTATAGTGAATACCTTTGCTGATTTCCCTCACTTTTGCTATGTTTTTTTCTGTTCATAGTGTTTTTCTCAAAATGCAGTACGCTTTAACTCTGGTGTTTTTTTTCCAGGCGTTTCCCATGGAGTTCTCCATATGTAACAAAAAAGGCATGTCAAGAATGCCTGGATAAAAATGACATAAACAGCCTGTAAAAAATAAATGAAATTCAGGACACTTTTTACAAGCCAAAAAATTGCGCATATAGGAAGCCTGTTAGAAATATTTTCTACCTTCCTCTTTCTTAATTAGTTTCTTCGACTCCCCAGTGGTGTACTGTGTTATGTAATTTAGGATTTTCAAGTTGCAATCAGTTGAGCAGTTTACAAGCCTTGATTCTTATGATGGGATATTTACTCAGTGAATTTTGCGAACCCTTCAAGTCGATTAAAACTTTCAATTGTTTATGTATAATGGCTACAGATTGATTAAAAAGTATTTCAGCATCATAACTAATTAAAGTTTGGGTATATCATATTACAGTGCAATTACGTTAGACATTGCTGGGTAATGCTACAGTCCCTTCTCTACTTTGTTCTTACACAGTTGACTAGAGCAATGTTTGGGTAATAAGAATACCATGAAGGTTCACTTTTATATTTATACAGGAATATGACTGAGTAATATCTTAATAGGAAAATATGGTGTGAAATCCAGGTATAAAGCTATCAAGATTATCATTGATGGTATTGATCATTAATACCATAATACACTGAGTGCATGGTCTAGAGTAGTCATACATATTATATAAAGATTGGCCAGACTCCCCAGCTGATCCTTCAGTGTGTAGTGACCTACCCAAGACTCCCCCGATGACAGATGTTGGGCAGGAGAAGGATCAACTACCCGCTTTGTTCTCAGGAAATAAACCACTGCCAGAGATGTCTGGCAGCAGCTGTCTCCCTTCACTGTTTCTAAGAAACATCCATGGTTATCAGAGCCGAGTGTGCATGTGTATGGGAAGGTCACCATATAACACCGGGATAACAGCTGTCCCATGTGTATAGGCAGCCTTAGACCTACTTTATACATAGAGGGAATTTACTAAGGCATTTGCAGCAGTTCTCTAATAATAAAAGTGTAATAAAGTTGCAAGTTTTCTTGCACTGATTTTTTTTGAGAAAAAAATGTGCGATTTTTCTTAAAAATGGGAGGGTGTGGCCTCTATAGCCTGTCAGACTTATTATAAATTACGCTACATGCTGACATTAATTATTGTGAAAATTTGTCTAAAATGGTAGCTATGAGTGGTCAAAAATTTGATTTTATGACACACAGACAGCTAAATAATGCACTAAATTTATTAAGAGGCATGCTCCTCTTTATACATTTGCTGCGTATTAATCCAGCTCACTTTATATTAAGACAGATGTTTAACATGCGGATTTTGAAGCAGATTTGCAAATGGCTTAAAACTGCCAGTCATTTAGACATGCAGATTTAAATTTTTATTTTGGTGCAGATTTTTACAGGGACAAATTCCACAGCGTATTGTGGAGTATTCCATCTTGTGTGAAAACATCCTAAGGCTTCCATAATACATAGTTTTTGTGTGACTTCTTTGCTGAATCTTTTGAATCCACGTCTCTCTTTAGTTAAAAAAATTACAAAAAAATGCCAAAAATGTCTATGTATGAAAGTACCCCTAGCATGGTTTCATGCACAGAATTTTTCAGAAAAAAAAAACACAGTTTTCGTGACAGTTTCTAATACAGGTTTTTGAACTAAAGCCAGATGTGAACAAGTAATGCTGTATCCATTTTTGTAATTGGCTCAACATACTGCATCAAAAACTTCAAGTAAGGGCTCTTACCCGCCTGCGTTTTTTTAACGCGAATGTCAATGGGACTTTCTAATGTTAAAAATGCATTGCACAAAAATTGCCAATCACAAATTTGTGATGCGTTTTTAACATTAGAAAGTCCCATTGACATTTGTGTTAAAAAACTGCAGGGTTAACGCAGCGTTTAAAAAAAACGTAAGTGTATGGGAGCCCCAAGGGCTTCTTCACATAGCCGTATGAGCAACTACACTCGCCATTACACTCGCCACTACAGAGCTTGCATGAACTGGGATTTTTTTTTCGGAGTATTTAAATTCCGCACTGCAGCGCGTTAGTTTGAATAAAAGAGCGGGAAGATAGGTAAGATAGGTCAATACTACGCACAGGAAAGATAGGGCAAGTCCGATCTTTTCTTGCCCGTACTATTAATTGGTAAGAATATCGCTAATGAAAACTAAACTAAACTGAAATCAATGGTTTTGTTTTATACTGTTATGCAGTTGTGATTATTATGGCTGTATAATGGCACAAAATGACACCCATGTGAACAAGTCCTCATAGACACATTCTGTTACTCCACCGCCAGTGGAATCCCAAACCTCCTAGACATGCTTTCCATGGTATAAAGTAGGATTGAACAACAATTTGAATCCCCAAGCTAACACATAAAAAAATAATTTAAATAATGTACAAACGTGTACCACCCTGATACGTCTTTTACATCCTGTCGATTGACAAAAAATCTCCAATCCCCAAAACAGCCTAAGAAATGCAAACTCCCAGGATGTATAGGTTACAAATTAAACATGTCATCTGTTTTCACCAACGGGGTTCCGTTCCCACAAGACTGCACCCAATCAATTGCCACATTGAATAATATATAAATCACAGGATAAAGTTCCAGATCTATGCTGTCATTTATAGACAGATTGTCAGGGTGTGCTGCTTGGGATCTGTTGTACTACAGGGTTCCAGGAGCACACCTTCTCAGGTGGGGGTTGCTTGAACTGGCAGGGTGTGGTATTCTACAGCACATGCAAACCCAGCTCCTGTCAGTGTTTGTCTGGTGTTCAGGGTTAGCAGTCAGGTTACTTCAGCTTGCAGCTTGCTATGTGACTTGCGTCCTGTGTCCTGTGCCCTGTTGTCTGTCCTGTACAGCTTGCTATGTGACTTGTGTCCTGTTGTATGTGCTGTTGCAGCTTGCGGTGTGAACTGTGTCCAGTGCCTCTGGACTCCTCGTTAGTGTAGGGACTAGAGGTATAGCCAGGAGCCATGACATGGCCCGCTAGGTTTCATATTTTCATCAAGATGTCAACTAATACCTGGCATTTATAGCTTGTCATCTGCTTCTAGTGTTTGCTGCTGTATTGTGTGAGTCCAGTTCTGTGTGTCGGCTTACTCTGCCCAGTTGTCCCTGTCATGGTGGCAATGTTTGTGTCCTATCCTGGGTGCATAGTTCCTAGGAGCAGCAAGGGCCCAGATCCGAAGACCGCTGGGCCGCCCTTTATAGGGAAGATGTCCCCGCTTAGGTAGGTCTGTGTCACTAAGCCTAGTAGAAGATAGGGAGAGGTGTAAATCTGGGGTAGTTGCCATGTCTTTCCTATCCTTCTTGGGTCACTGTCGTGTGGGCCCTGTGCTTAGTTGCCCACACAAACGTAACATAATGTACCCTCTTTTGTAACTGGGGGGGCATTATGTTAGTATGTTAGTAACATGTCTATGTCTTTTTAGGGCCTTGTCTGTTTCACCTGTCCACTGTGTTTGGACACCTGATTCCTGTTCCTGTATGTCTACCTTTCCGTTGGTAGGGAGACGCCTGATCTGAATCCTGTCCCCTTTGTCCATTGGTAGATGGATTTTAGGGCCCTGTCTGTCTGTCTGATCCACCCGTCCATTGGTGTTTGGGCGCCCAGTTCCTGTATGTTTACCCGTCCAATGGTGGGCGGACGCCCAATCTGAATCTTGTACCCTTGTTCGTTGGTAGGTGGATGTTAGGGCTTTGTTTGGTCTGTTTCCCTGTCTGTGTCTGAGTTCCAGCTCTGTCTGTTACCCGTCTGGCGTTATGCAGTCTGCATTCCTGTCTCGGTGTCCATCCTGCAGTGTGGTGCACCCTGCGGACGTAATTAGCTCTAGACCCCTGTATGGTATGTATCTGAGCTTTTTCCCTTCTCCTGCTGACTGGCTGGCGTCCGTATTAGACCCATACGAATAAGTCCTGTGCACATTATGTCAAAAGGGAGGGTTGCCATGGTTTCCCCTCTGGCTTCATGCACGTTATGTCTTACGTTTGCCCCCTCCTTTACAGGTGTTTGTGTGTTTGCATCAGGTCCATATGGATAATTCCTGTGCTACGTCTGTCCTGGTTGGGATATATTTGTGGCAGTACTAGGCTTATAGGATAAGTCCTGTACTGCGTGGGTGACTTTGGAGGAGTTGCATAATTTTTTTATGCTTAAAGGTTCCAGAGGCCCCTTTTTAAAGGGGAGGTACTGTCAGGATGTTCTGCTTGGGATCTGTTGTACTACAGGTTTCCAGGAGCACACCTTCCCAGGTTGGGGTTAATTGAGCTGGCTGGGTGTGGTATTCTACAGCACATATAAACCCAGTTCCTGTCAGTGTTTGTCTGCCGTTCAGAGTTAGCAGTCAGGCTACTTCAGCTTGCAGCTTGCTGTGTGACTTGTGTCCTGCTGTCTGTCCTGTACAGCTTGCTGTGTGACTTGTGTCCTGTTGTCTGTCCTGTACAGCTTGCTGTGTGACTTGTGTCCTGTTGTCTGTGCTGTTGCAGCTTGCGGTGTGAACTGTGTCCGGTGCCTCTGGACCAGGGGCGTAGCTAGAGGCTCATGGGCCCGGGTGCAAAAGTTTAGCTTGGGGCCCCCCTACAGACCCCTCCAACCCCCATTCCTTTTCACGGCTACTACTTCTACATCACTTTTAGCTACATTACTGTTTTTTTTAAATGACCCATCAATAGATCATTAGTAATCAGGGGTTTTAGCAGAATTTTAAAACATCCAGAACACAAGCCTCAAGGCACGCTTCGCTTCCTCAGGAAAGAAAATTTATACATACACACACATATACAATGGAGACAGCATAATAACAATACATACATTAGAGACAACATAAGCTAACTTTATATAACATGTTAGGGCTCATGTCCACGGCCAGGTTTTCACCACCTATTATGCGTGCGTTGCACACACATGTGGTGCGCAGTGAACGGAGTCAATGAAAGTCAATGGACTGCGTGTAGATATGCAAGAGAAATAAATCCCAGCATGCTCTCTTTCTTTGTGTACCATGCAACGTGAGCCCTGTACACTTGTATGGGCTGCATGTGATAAACCGCCCATACGCAATACATTGTTTCCATACGCATTGACACTCTAAACACTCCCCATCACATGGAACACCCCTTGTCGTCGTCGCCCCCCCCCCACTCCCCATCACACGAAATGCCCCTTATACCCCCCCACTCCCCATTACACGGAATGCCTCTTGTTTTCCCCCCACACACTCCCCATCACACAGAACGGCTCTCGTTCCCCACCCCCCACTCCCCATCAGACAGGATCCCTCTCGTTCTCTCCCCCCATCACACAGTATCCCCCTCGTTTTCCCCCCATTACACAGGATCCCCCTCGTTCTCCCCCCCCATCACACAGGATCACCCTCGTTCTCCCCCCCATCACACAGGGTGCCCCTCGTTCTCTCCCCCCCCATCACACAGGGTCCCCTTCGATCTCCCCCACCCCACACCCCATCACACAGGGTCCCGCACACTGACTGCAGTTTCAGCCCCACTTCAGTAGCCTTGAGCAATTCCAGCAACCTCATTGGTTGTTGGGGACACACCTTCCTTTCAGATGTGCCCGAGGATACAGTTACACAGAGCTGTGCACGAGAAGCAGGTGCTGACAGGAATACAGTTACACAGATCTGCGGTGTATTCACAGAGCTGTGGAAGCACCAGAAGCAGTGAATACACGGCAGATCTGTGTAACGGTATTCCTGTCAGCACCTGCTTCTCGTGCACAGCTCTGTGTAAATGTATCCTCGGGCACATCTGAAGGGAAGGTGTGTCCCCAACAACCAATGAGTTTGCGGGAAGTACTCAAGGCTACAGAAGTGGGGCTGAAAAGAAACATATGCGCGCGGGCCGGCAGCTTCTCCTGCAGAGGGGAGGAGTCTGAGCGGAGGTCCAGGAGGAAGCGCCGGCGTGCAGGAGAAGCTGCTGGCCGGAGCAGAGACCTTAATGAAAGTAACTGCGGTCAGTCCGTGTGAAAGAGGGCCCCCGGGGGCTCAGGGGCCAGGTCGCAACCGCGACCCCAGCACCCCCTATATGTACGCCTATGCTCTGGACTCCTGGTTAGTGTAGGGACTAAGAGTATAGCCAGGAGCTGTGACGTGGCCCACTAGCTTCCATATTTTGATCAAAGTGTCAACTTATGCCTGGTATTTATAGCTTATCATCTGCTTCTAGTGTTTGCTGCTGTATGGTGTGATTCTGTCTCTGTGTGTCAGTTTACTCTGTCGAGTTGTCCCTGTCGTGGTGGCAATGTTTGTGCCTATCCTGGGTGCGTAGTTCCTAGGAGCAGCAAGGGCCCAGATCCGAAGACCGCTGGGCTGCCCTTTATAGGGGAGATGTCCCCACTTAGGTAGGTCTGTGTCACTAAGCCTAGTAGAAGATAGGGAGAGGAGGAAATCCATGGTAGTTTCCATGTCTTTCCTATCCTTCTTGGGTCACGTTCGTGTGGGCCCTGTGCCTAGTTGCCCACACAAATCTAACACAGACCTTTAGGAAAGAAAGGTGTTAAATTAACCAAAACTTATTTGGCTCTTTTTTAGCACTACCTCCAACAGTAAAATTCTCTTTTTATCAATGATAAGTTTCTCAAAGGTCCCTCGATACATCCCAATTCAATCTGTTTGAAAAGCTTTTTAATAACTACTCCTGGGTTCTTTTTCACTGACTTCAAAGTTTTCTTAACCATTTTTAACTGAACGTCCATATAGAAAATCTTGAATCTATCCCTAATACCCTCTTTCAACAATTAAGCAGCCACCCTAACAGAAAATCTGTTTAGAACTGGTTGCATTTCTACCAGCTGGAAAGGAGCAATCCTTTTTATTAGTTGAGTCTCCCTCGCCTTTCTGCTTTCCACTACAGAAATATCTCAATGCTCCATATGTATTAAAGGAGTGTCTAAAATGGAGGGTGAGGAGGTAGTGGATGGAGGTGTTAGGGTGACTACCCACTACAGTTTTTTTTCACTGCGAAATTCGCAGCGTTTTTTTTTTCTGCATGGGTCTATTGGACTTGTAATGTTAAAATCGCGATTTTGCGCGATCGCAATTTTAACATTACAAGTCTCATAGACCCCTGCAGAAAAAAAAATGCTGCGAATTTCACAGTGAAAAAAAAAACTGTAGTGGGTAGTCACCCTAAATCTGACTAGTTACAGTGGGCTTTTTTTAAAGATGGGTGGCAAAAGGGGCAGCTAGAAGCAGCCTGGGTGATGATATGGTTCAGTGTATTGGGCATTGGGAGTTGATTCATTTTCATTCTTATGTCTGTCTAGGTGGTTGAAGAGGTTATAGGAGATGAATAGAGATGAGCGAATGTACTCGTCCGAGCTTGATGCTTGCTCAAGTATTAGGGTACTCGAGATGCTCGTTACTCGAGACGAGCACCACGCGGTACTCGAGTCAATTCCATTTCCTTCCCTGCATGTTTTGCGCCATTTTCTGGCCAGTAGACATGCAGGGAAGGCATTACAACTTCCTCCTGTGACGTTACAGCCCTATCCTACCCCCCCCTGCAGTGAGTGGCTGGCGAGATCAAGTGACCGCCGAGTATTTAAAGCAGTCCCGCCCGTGGCTCGCCACAGACACATGCTGGCAGAGATTAGGGAGAGTGCTGCTCCTGCTGATCCTGCTATAGGGAGAGTGTTAGGCTACTGTTGGCGTCTTCAAGAACCCCAACGGTCCTTCTTAGGGCCACATCTTACTGTGTGCATTACTGTTGTGGCTGCTAGGAGCAGTTTTGCACCAATTTTTTTTTTCACCTTGGGCTCTGCAGACTATTGAGTTGTCAGTCTGCAGCCAATTATACAGAGTATAGGGGCAGTACCGGTGAGGCAGGGACAGTGGTAATGTAGAATCCTGTCAACAAGTACCCCAAAAAAGCTCCTGCTTAGGGCTACCTGTGCGCTTGTGCAGTTTACTGCATGGCTGCTAGGAGTTGTAGTGGCTCACTATTAGCCAGCTAGGCCTTTCTGCATCCTAGCGTATAATATTTTGTGTGCGTTACATAACCGCTGTCAGCCTCCAAGTGCAGGCAAATAATTGCCTAATTTTTTACAACGCTCTGTTTCTGCTGTATTCGAAATACACCATGCTGAGGGGTAGAGGTAGGCCTAGAGGACGTGGCCGTGGACGCGGACGAGGACGCGGAAGTCCAAGTGAGGGTGTGGGCATAGGCCGAGTTCCTGGTCCAGGTGAATCGCAGCCGGCAAGTTTCTGGGGTCCCCAGTTTCATATCACAATTTATGGGTCCACGTGGTAGATCTTTATTACAAAATGAGCAGTGTGAGCAGGTCCTGTCATGGATAGCAGAAAATGTATCCAGCAATGTATCGACCACCTAGTCTTCTACGCCGTCCACTGCTGCAACTCTGAATCCTCTCGCTGCTGCTCCTCCTTCCTCCCAGCCTCCTCACTCCATGAAAATGACACATTCTGATGAGCAGGCAGACTCCCAGGATCTGTTCTCGGGCCCCTGCCTTGATTGGGAAAAAATGGTTCCTCTCCCACCTGAGGAGTTTGTTGTGACCGATGCCCAACCTGTGGAAAGTTCCCGGGGTCCGGGTGATGAGGCTGGGGACTTCCGGCAACTGTCTCAAGAGCTTTCAGTGGGTGAGGAGGTTGATGATGCTGAGACACAGTTGTCTATTTGTGAGGTAGTAGTAAGGGCAGTAAGTCCGAGGGAGGAGCGCACAGAGGATTCAGAGGAAGAGCCGCTGGACGATGAGGTGACTGACCCCACCTGGTTCGCTAAGCCAACTGAGAACAGGTCTTCAGAGGGGGAGGCAAGTGCAGCAGCAGGACAGGTTGGAAGAGGCAATGGGGTGGCAAGGGGTAGAGGCACGGCCAGAGTGAAGACTCCTCCAACTCTTTCCTAAAGCACCCCCTCGCGCCAAGCCACCCTGCAGAGGCCTAGGTCTTCAAAGGTGTGGATGTTTTTCAGTGAGAGCACGGACGACCGACGAACAGTGGTGTGCAAACTGTGTCGCTCCAAGATCAGCCGGGGAGCCACCAGTACCAGCCTCACCACCACCAGCATGCGCAGACATATGATGGCCAAGCACCCCACAAGGTGGGACGAAGGCCGTTCACCGCCTCTGGGTCGCACCACTGCGTTGTCGATGAGGTATCCGACCCCCAAACAGAATGAGTAGTGTGTGGACACATGGAGTCTCCATTGCTATGTCACCCGCAGCATCTTGGGCCACACAAGGTGTTTGCTGGGACAGAGGCTGACCCAGGGCCCGCTCACATACTTCCCATACCGAGTATTGCTGCATTGTGGAGATGTGTAGAAGTGATGGGCTGGCAGCGGACTCCCCTTTGTGCCCACGTTTGCAGCTCCTGTCGCAGGTGGCAAAGGATTGGAATGAAGATGGAACGTCAATCTATTATCAAATCTCAACAGCACTGTGAGCTATCGCCCACACTTTAAAAGAGGGTCGCTGCCTGGCCCTGCCAACCCTCTACAGTGTGTGCCTCCGGTTCCTCCTCATGGTAGACGCACTTATAAATAGATATGAGGGCGGTGTGGCTATGAGGCCAGCATGTGGCATGAGGGCAGCTGAGGGCTGCGTAGGGGCAATTTTGTGTGCGCTGCGGACGCAGGGTCGTGCGGGGGGGGGGGGGGGGGCGGGGGATGGGCAGCATGTAACCCAGGAGAAGAGGCAGCGGTGTGTCCCGCAGGCAGTGCTTGTGCTTGGTTGGCGGTAGTGTGGTGCTTAGCTAAGTGTGCCTTGCTAATGAGGGTTTGTCTGAAGTAAAAGTTGTTGGGGGGGGCGACTCTTGCCGCTATTGTGGATTAATAGTGAGACCTGGGAACCTGAGATGTAGCCCTGCATGTTGCCCCTTGCTTGCCCTATCCGTTTCTGTGTCGTTTCCATCACTTTCGTAGGTTTTGAAGATTTGCACAAATGAAAACCTTAGCGAGCATCGGTGATATACAAAAATCCTCCAGTCGCTCATTGACTTCAATGGGGTTCGTTACTCGAAACGAACCCTCGAGCATCGCGGAAAGCTCGACTCGAGCAACGAGCACCCAAGCAGTTTGGTGCTCGCTCATCTCTAGAGATGAACCTTTTTAAATGTAACTGAAAAATGTGTTTTTAATATAAATTGTGTTGGTGGTTTATGGCATTTTTTTTGCTATTTAATTTAATTTACAAGTCAAGCCCCTAATTTGATCAGGATAATGGGCCATTCCTATGTCTTTTAGGGGGTCTTAAAGACAGCAGTGAAATCAGATGGTAGACAGTAAGATTTCAGGAAAGAAGAAACAGTGGTGCAATGCACATGATGTTAAATAAAGTGTTACCAGAGTTTCATAGTTGTGCATTTTTACATAGGGCACCAGATGTCCTGTTTTTACACATAAGGGGGAATGATTTGTAGTGTCACCTTTTAGAGAGCTAGTTAGGGATATCAAGTTTGATGTATTGAGATTTTGACTATTCCCTGGTATTAGGTTGTGAAGGTTTAGGTTTTTGGACGTTCATGACCTCCTGGGGTGATATAATGTGGCTGTTATTATGTATGTTTGGTAAATAAAATGGCTGCTGTGGCCAATTTTTAATTTTCCATGTGAGATAAAATTATGTGTGCTGAAATGAATTGCCAATACCCATGTCATGGTAATCAACCAGCAAGGGGTGGAGAAGTCTTGCTGCTAAACTCCCTCCCACCTCCCTTCTCTGGCAGCTGTCATTGGCTCCCATAGGATTTTATGGTAGTGCTGGAAAGATAGTTCCCAGACTATCCTTTCTGTCCGTCGTAAAAGCGCCCAGCAGTATATTGGCTGGCCGGGCCCTTTTACGCCGCGGGAATACACCTGTGTGATCTGAGGCATTGGAATCCAATGCATCAGGTGGTAGCATATATCGGTCGGCCGTGAAAATGACGGCCAATATACGCTCATGTCAATAAGCCCTTAGAGATGATTTCTGAACTTATACTGCCCAAGGACTCATGTTGCTTCTTTAAGCAATATCTAAATTGATAGTGAAATATATGTTAAATTCTTGTTCAAATGGAAGAAATGATATGGATTTCTGCATGCATGTCCGATTTTGTGTCGATTCTGTAATATTCGCATTCCATTCATTCATAGTTTATATAGCAACAATTTGAAATCTATTTTGTGGGGAAAAAAGTAGCATGTCACTTCTTATCATGGATTCTGTGCAGAATCTGCGGCAGGACACTTGCATGCAGATTACCCCTTTGAATCATGCTAATCCATGTGCGGATCTGAGGCATCTATAAAATGAAAATCTGTAATAGAAATATGAGACTCAGCCATGTCACAGATTATATGGTCAAGTGCTTGTATTTGGCAGTCCCAAACAAATTAATAGAGTGGTATTAGGGGCAATTGAGACTCCCTTTTCATGATCAGCAGGGTTCCTGAAGTTAGACCCCACCTACTGATTAGATACTTATCTCTAATCCTTTACATAGGTGAAAAGTTAGTTTCATGAGATAACCCCTTTAATGCCAAAATAGGTTTGTTACTTAAAAAGTTAATATTTAGTTTCTCTAAGGCCTGCCTCCCACAGGCGTTTTTTCCAACGTTTAGCGCAGCATTTTCAGCGCTGCATTAGACGCTGTACAATGCTCCCATTCATTTAAATGGGGCTGCTCACACAAGCATTAAAATGCAGCGTTTTTAACGCCACAATTAATAGCGATGCATGTTCTATTTTTGGCCGTTTCAGCGGTTTTAAACACTGCATCGCCCATTGGAACAAATGGGCATCATTTTCAATGCAGCCGAAAACGCGGCACAACTTGTTACCACATTTTTCACTGCGCTAAACAAAGCCTCTCTCTCCTTAGCTGTGTTTTCGGCTGGGCAGAAAATGCAGCTGAAAATGCTATTACAAAGGCTTGTCTATGCTGCTGAAAGCACTGTAAGTGCAGCGTTCAAAAATGCTGCGTTTTTGAAAATATCTGTGTGACGGAAGCAGTTTTTAATACTGATGCCTCTTTTTCTAACACATTTTTATATTATAGTTATGACTGTTTAACTTGTTACATAGATTATGAAACTATTCCTATTTTGTATACAACAAGTAGAACTAATGTTCCAGAGCCCATAACAAGCAGTTTCATAATAGCTTTTAGCTTCTGAACTGGTCTAAACCATACTCCTTATTGCCTGAGGTTGGCTATATCACACCTCTTGCAGTTTAAACTGGACTATTAAAGGAATTAAAAGAACAGAAGAACTATTAAAAGAGTTAAAAGAACAGAATATGTTTATCAAATGAAAAGAGGGGGAATATCTAAAGAAGAATATAATGCGGCCTGCAGAAACTGTAGGGCAAGTGTCAGAAAAGCTAAAGCTAATAATGAATTGAGGCTTGCAACTGGGGCTAAAAGCAATAAAAAAGGATTTGGGTGTATGTCAAAAGCAAAAGAAAAGTCAAAGATGCTATTGGATGCTTACAAGATGAAAATGGTGAATTGGTTAACAATGATGTTGAGAAGGCCGAACTTTTAATTTCCTATTTTGAATCTGTTTTCTCTCAGAAAGTAGATGTAACGTCAGCTGATCTTCACTGTGCTATTGGGGGGAATAAAAGAATGCAGGCTATCTATAAACAGAGTGATGGTGAGGGAACACTTAGCTAACTTAAATGAATTCAAGTCTCAAGGTCCAGATGAATTACATCCTAGGATACTAAAAGAAGCAGTGGAGGTAATTGCTGAACCAATCGCCATAATCTTTGAAAACTCCTGGAGAACAGGAGTAGTCCCGGAAGATTGGGAAAGGGCAAATAATGTCCCTATCGACAAATATCTGCCTGAGATGATTTAGTGAATCTTGCATTGAGCAGGGGGTTGGACCAGATGACTTTGGTGGTCCCTTCCAACTCAACTTGTACCATTCTATGATTCCATGAAAAAAAAGAGAAGAATTATAGTCTGCAAATTTTGGGGCCAAAATAAGTTTTAGCTATTAATGCTCAATGAGTAAAGTAAAAGCACCATTGGTAACATGAAGAATGAGTCGCATGATTGACTCCAAAAATGTGCGCAAAAATTAACACGGGATCTTAATTTGACCTCTCAGTAGAAACAGATCAATTGCATTGGACAAGCGAAATTATGGAAATGATTGAGATAAAGGTATTTAAAATATCTTCTTAATGCTATTTATTTTTGGCTGCTAATTACTCATTTGATTCCAAATTTACTCTTCACAGGCAAAGTTCAAGAAGATCTTGACATTTCTCATGTTGATGATGTTTCATCAAAGGTTGTATTTTGCAGGTTCAAAAGGCAGAAATAGTGAAAAACCAGAAGCACAGATGACTAGTCACAGATGGTCAAAGAAAGTTT
The DNA here is from genome assembly GCF_035609145.1 of Eleutherodactylus coqui. Taxonomy (NCBI): domain Eukaryota; kingdom Metazoa; phylum Chordata; class Amphibia; order Anura; family Eleutherodactylidae; genus Eleutherodactylus; species Eleutherodactylus coqui. The sequence continues at coordinate 402,275,273 of NC_089837.1, forward strand.
CCAGAAAAAATATTTAGAGGGTAATTTAGCTTTTTTGATAGCCTTAGAGAGGTTATCTGGGGGATTTTTTTTCAAAGTTGCTCAGAGTGCTGTTAAAAAAATTAGAAAAAACACGGTCGCCCCACCCATTTCCCCATGGCTCCTATTGGCTCAGTGGAAATGGTGTTGAAGCAATCTAGGTAAATATGGTTTGTTTCATTTTTTACAGCACTCTGAGCAACTTTGAAAACATTTTAGTCTCTGAATATCCCCTTCAAAGGTAATTAAATGTAACCCCTTCAAATTTTCAGACCTTATCAAACTGTCATCATCACAATAAGGTAAGGAATATATGGGATTAATAATGATCTCACAATGGTCAGTAATGCCTTATTGTTTATTTGTGGTAATGATAAGTAATAGAGATGAGCCAGTATACTCGCTAAGGCACATTACTCGAGCGAGTAGTGCCTTAGCTGAGTATCTCCCCGCTCGTCTCTAAAGATTCGGGGGCCGGCGGGGAGTGGCGGGGGAGAGCGGGGAGGAACAGAGGGGAAATCTCTCTCTCCCTCTCTTCCCCCCGCTCCACCCTGCTCCCCGCCGCAACTCACCTTTCGCCGGCGCTGGCCCCCGAATCTTTAGAGACGAGTGGGGAGATACTCGGCTAAGGCCCTACTCGCTCAAGTAATGTGCCTTAGCGAGTATACTCGCTCATCTCTAATAAGTAACATAACAAGGTATAGTATGCTGTATCTGAATCCTTATCCATAAAATTATTTTGTGCAGATGAAACATTTAATAGGGATTCTACAAAATGTACATATGAAACAATTGATCTTATTGTCAGCAGTGACCTTCAGCTAAATATCAGTAGCTGTTTTGTAAAAGAATTAAACTGCTTCAGTATCCATTGAAAACACTATTTCTACTTGTGCAACTCCTATTTTGGCCACAGATCTTACAGTAAGACAATGTCACTTCACAGCAACAGCCGAAATGCATTTTTCAATCAGTGAGTTGATAGAATCAGAGAAAGAAATGGAAGAGGAGGAGGTTTTAAAAAACCCATCACACTGCACTAAAAGTAAGGAAGAGGTGAAAGAAATCATTTTGTGAAGTTGTACCTTGGAACATATGCTTGTATATGTCATATGCATCACAGGGGTTGTCCTATGAAAACTATTGCTTATAGTTAAATCTAGCCTATAATTATAAACATTTTAGTATTTATGCTTAAAAAAAAATATTTGTCTCCACGTATTCCAGGACAAATGTTGGAAGAGAGCCACCTGCTGTTTCTATTCTCAATCCACCTCAGTAAGGCCCAATGCCCACGGATGGATTATCGCTGCGGAAATCACGCCAGACACCTGCCGCAAATTCTGCAGCAATGTCCGTCCATAGACATGCTGTGTTAAATGATTCTCCCCTGCCCACGAGTGGAAATCAACCTCGATTTTCCACTTGCAGGGGAGAATCGCAGCATGTTCTACTCTGTGCGGAAAAACGCACAGATGCCTTCCATCGCAGTGTGAGCACTGAGAAAGTATCGCGGGGGTCTATGGCACAGCCCCAGCCGGCGCATCATGCGCTGCACTGCTCATGCGTGCCGACTCGCCAGATGGGACACACACAATGACCCCAGCGGGATTGAAACGTCGCACATGTTTTTATATCTTTGGAAGCAATAAAGGAGCACCCATCCGGATGCATTGACTCTTTTACAAAGTTGTGGCTATGCTGCTTGTTCTCTTTACTACATGAAGTTTCCTTTGGATCCTGGGAGTCGGGTCCTGCCTCAAGCTGTGCATGCCTTATATACCTTGTGGGAGATGGCCGATAGGTTCACCATTTTGTATGTATTTTCTGTTGTCAACTGTGAAGATACTATATGGTGTCTATTATGTAAACCTCTGGGGAAGGGAACATCACCCCCCCCCCACCTCCACAAGAACTGAAGGAGCAGTGCTCTGTGTCCATAAACTGGTCAAACTGGTTCTAACTGGCAGAAACCTATCTAGGAATGTCTTTGTCTTGGACAAGCAGAGAGGAGAAACAGGATGTTCTTCTCATGAGACCAAATTCAAGAATAAACTGAGCGTGCTCACCGAAGTTCCTCCCAAATGGATGACATCACAAGCTACCTCACAAATACCACCCTCTGAGAATGACCTATCAGCACACTAAATAATGTAACTGTATCCTAAATTACTTCACTTCCTGTGTTGAAACATTTAAAACTTTTACGCGCGTTAATAAAGACAGACTCTTTTGGGGACACATGATGGTCAGACGTGTGGTCTTTGAAAGGCTCTCCAGGCTTGTACATTATCTAATATGGCACCCACAGTATATCTGAAAAAGCGTAAAATTTGCACTAACAGCCTCACACTAATAGTGCTACTCTCGTGGAGTGCTGCTGTATTTTCCATATTGAAACCGGGACACACACAACGCATCCGGACAGATGAGTATAGGGTCGCCAGGGGAGCCAGGTCTGATTCCGCTGTGATATTTCGCAGGCAAAATCTGACCCGGCCATGGGCATAAGGCCTAAAAGTTGCAGATCATTTGTAGCACAGTTCCATGCCATTGAAAGAGATGGTGCTGAAATACCTGCCATTTACATTAGTGTTAGTACGATGGTGTCTCCTAGTTTTCTTTCGTCCTATTTTGTCTCTTACTACAAAAGTGGGAAATATATTTAAAACAATTCTACGTGTCTCAGGAATTGCTCGCTCACACAAGCGTTTTTACCACATATTACAGATGTGGGTTTTGTACGCATAGTATGCGGTATCTAACTTTTCATCACTGTCAATGGAGCCTCACATACTCATGCAAAATGCACGCAAAAAAGAACACGGCGTGCATTATCTTGGCACGTATACACGCCAAGATAGTGCGTTAGGATTTTTCAGCATGCAGCAGTACCCAATGTTTTGTATGCTGCTACGTTCTCCCCATGAGGGTAATACGCGCACGGTAACACGCTCATGTCCTGTAATAGGTTGTAAGATAATTTACTGGAGCAGCAGCCGACAATGGACTTTCTACAGGACTGTTTCAGGATCATGCAGGAAATCTGGCAGACAGACAAACAATGAGGGCAACTATATTTCGTATTTAGTTTTATGTCTCACTTCTAGGTTTAGTCATTGTGATTTATTTACATTTTCTGCAGACAAAAAGGGAAAGAACAGTGTGAGAAAATTGCACGGGATCTTATGTGGTATTGATGTATAATTAAACCAACTTCATTGAATAAAAACACACAATTTTTTGGAGATAAAAGGTTGCGGTATTTTATTAAAGGGTTCAGTTGGGGAGTTTTACTCCCATAAACCAATATCATGATTCGCCATGTAATATTTCAAACCAATACTTGGTCACCTCGGCACAGGTAACCATATAACGTATGAAGGCCTTGTCATACCAACTCCAGCCCCTATACCACCATCAACTTTATAATAACTAAAAAAGAAGACTTAGTCCTACCAACTCAAATCCCAACCAATCAATTCTACCAAAACCACCCTCTTAATTGAATATCGCGATGGGGTAAACCAAAGGGATTATTCTGTCGGGAAGGATTTTTTTCCACTAGAAAGGGCTAATTTAGCTTCTGCCTCATGTTTTTCTTTACCTACCTCTGGATCATCTAGGGGTGGTGGAAACAGACTGAACTGGATGGACATTGTCTTTTTAGCCTAATATACTATGTTACTATGTAAAGGGGAGGGAGCTTTAACTTGGATTTTTTAACTACTGCTGTATCAGTGATCTCCAAGGCTTTTATAGAACAGCTCATTCCCACTGTTTGATAGCCAGCCAATCAGTCCTTGTCACTAGGCCAGCAATTCTGCTCCTCTTCTTCCCTCCATTTCCGCTCTGGCCAATGGGTTACTGTTGTCAGGCCAGCTATTACTAGGACAGATACTCAGGAATCTTCTAAGGATGATTTCATCTGACTCTGAAATGAACTCAAGCAAAAGGTGAGATATCTAACCCTAATTACTGAGGATATATATATATATATATATATATATATACAGTCAACTTACCATTAAACGCTCAGATCCCATGGTGTTTTTCTGCCTAAGGCCTCAGTCACATGGGCGCTTCGGCACCCGTACACCGGCGCCGATGCGCCCGTGTGACTGACGCCAGCAGACGGACGTACCTGCAGATGGCCGTCTCTCTGCAGCGCTGGAGGAAAGAACATGTGACCGGCTTCATTGCCGGTCATGTGTTCTTTCCTCCGGCGCTGCAGAAAGACGGCCGTCTGCAGGTACGTCCGTGTCCTTCTTGCAGTCACACGGGCGCATCGGCGCCGGTGTACAAGCGCCGATGCGCCGTGTGACTGAGGCCTCATAGTCATCAAGCTTACAAGTTGGTGAACATTGTAAAGAATTTTAAAAACACATATACCTGTTATTAAGTATAACATGGAAGACAAACTCTCAATCGCAGCCGGCGCTCGATCATTCACAGCCATTCAGTGAATGACATCACTGAATGGCTGTGATTGGTTTATCGAGCGCCGGCTGGGTTTGGCTGGCGCTTGATCCAATCACAACACTTACTTACACAGCGCTGACGGCGGGGAAATTCAAAGCCGAGCAGGAAAATGACAGCGCAGAGAATTCTCAAGCAGCTTGCAGCACCGCCAGGGAGACCATCACGCCGAAGACACAGACGACGGCTGGGAGGTGAGTATTACGTTTTTTTTTACCTAGTATATACTCGACTATAGCTAGGCTTATACTCAAGTCAAGAAGTTTTACCAGTTTTTTGTGGTAAAACCTATTGACTCGGTTTATACTTGAGTCGGCTAATACTTGAGTGCATATGGTAAACTGCTGTTTTTAATTTCATTATTCCCATAAGGCATATATTTCACAAGACCTATTCGAGATTCTTTTAAAGATATCTCATTAGAATTTTATACTTTAATTTTTGAGGGGATTATCTCAAGTTATGCCATTTAACTCTTTCCTGCTGCAAGTCTTTTTAATTTTTTCGTTTTAATTTTTTCTTCCCTAATTAAATAAAAATCATAACGTTTTTATTTTTCCAGCGACATACCCACATAAGTGCTTGTTTTTTTGAGAAATAAATAGTATTTTTAATGGTACCATTTAACATTTCATATAATACATTTGAAAACTTGAAAACAAATTCTAAATGAGCTTAAATGGAAAACAAACACAACAATTTTGACATGTTATCTTTATTGTGTGGGTCAGTGCGATTACAGTAATTCCAAATTTAAATACTTTTTTTTGTTGCACTACCTATAAAAATAATATACCTTTAAAAAACTAAAATTAAAAAATAACTTTTTTATTTTTCTGTTGATGGGCTGGTGTGAGAGCTTGTTTTTTTGGGATGAGATGTACATTCTATTTATAAGACTTTGAGGTACGTAGCATCCTCTGATTTTGGAGGGGCTGTTCGGATGACAGAGGTGTCCCCCTCCCTCCAACTGCCCATTTAAATGACAGTATTGGCTTCTAAAAGGTTAGCAGCCAGGACTTGACTTATCTCTGATCCTGGCCATTATGACTGGGTGTTAGCTGTCAAAGACAACTGACACCTGCCCTGTATGGAGTGAGCTCAGTGCTTGTCAGGAAGGGGCAAATGTCAGATCATAGCTTGTGAAAACTGACTTTACAAAGTTTAATAATTTAGTTGTTCTCCTAATAAAAATCTTATTACCCTATTAGGAACCACCAATATGCCTTTTTACAACAGTCATTAATGGTCTTTCTTCTGATGCTTATACCTTTTTTATGACTCAGCATCAGAAGCCTGGTACAGAACAGAAGGAGATCAGCTGCCTGATAATGGAATATGTCATTAAAGAGAAAGTGAGATGGCAGTTTTCCTGTGTCCAACTTCAATTTGTGGAAGGATGATTTGCAATCTCATTGTATGTCTCCAAAAGCCGAAAGTCTTTGTGTACCCTTTAGAACATGACATAGTTTTGGAGTTAAAGGGGTTGTTACCACTGTGATGTAGAGACTGCTAGGCCATCAGCCTTGTTCTGTGTGTTGGACTTGGACCTATATTCAGCATCCAATTTTTTTATCCACTGTATAATCCCAGGAATGCAGTTATAGAGTTTTTTTTAATTTTCCCCAGCCTGTCAATATTTACATTTAGAACAGGCCATTGTCTCACCTTCCCTGGACAAGAGCTATTTGTGAAGTAAATAACCCCTCTTTCTTTCTTCTCCCATCTGTATTTGTTTGGGTAGTATAAGCATGAAGATACTGGGTTGTATGACCATGCACTTGTTAATAGCTCGATATGAAATATATTTTCACAATCAGGCGGTCGAGCTGACTAAAATGCACCCACACATGTTTCAGTCCCTGCCCCGGAACACCCTCAAACTACGTATCCCCATACCTGACTATAATTTATGTGTTATGCTTAATATCAATGAATAGATAAATCATGATAACAACTATGGCAGGCTTATCTTCACGATCAGAGGACCTTGTGTGAAGATATAACCAAAATGGGGAATTATTGTTTTCCACAAGGCCATATGCATTTACCAGCCTTCTCTAAATGACATCAGAGGGCACGTCGAGGAGGTGTGTTCTGGGAAACTGTTAAAACTAAGGGTCTCAGATAGACTCAGTGCCAGACCATGGAGATATGCTGGATACATCGTCTGCCCTGTTTTGTTTCTAGGGACTGCAGCAAACATACCTTTTTGGGACGTGTATCCCAAAATCTGGTAACTTTATTTTAATTTATCCTATTTATTTTAAAATACTGTCCTGTTGTGTATTAATATGGTATTTCCTTATACTCCCATGTAACACCTTTTTTGTATATCTTTTGTAAATATTTCGATTTTATACTGCTAGACTTTTTCGAGAATAAATCTACAATTTATAAGTTAGCCTTGTCTGTTTTAGAACGATCATAACTCCGAAGATTGTGTGCGTAATTCATAAATCTGGGTTCCAGTTTACCTGTAACAAACTGGTGGCGGCAGTGTGTATTTGTGCGAGAATTGTAGAGTGCTGGAGTGGTTAAAATGGATCAGGTGGTGATTTATGCTTTCGGTCTGCATAAAGCAGGACCCGGTGAAAGCTGGATACAAATCAGCCTGTACCCTAATGACTCCAAGTTTGTAATCTCTCTAGAGTGATCGATTGAGGCTCTGCCATGATGGTTGGTAGCGGCAACTGCGTTCGGAATAGTCAATCCGTGAGTAGTTGGGGACAGAGGCAGAATTGATAGGCATTGCCCCCTCTCCTCTCTCCTCCTGTACGTGACAACCACAAGTACAAGTTATTTCCTATCAACAGCATAGGGGATAGCTTGCTGATTGTTGGGGGTTTCAGTACTGATTGCAGATCCCGTGTCCCTCATTCTCTTTACTGCGGGGTTACTGCACTCCTGAAATGAGGAGGAGACTGAATGGAGTGCTGATCACGTAAATGCACTAGCTCTTCATTCATTTTCAATTGGACTGCAGAGATACCTGAACAGCTTGGGTATTTATGTTAGCCTCATTGAAATGAATGGAGGACTCACTGCACATGCTCGGCCAGTGGTTCATTCATGAACGTGAGTCAATTTCTCGAGATTGGGATGTCTCAGCAGTGTGACCCCCACCAATCAGCAAGTTATCTCCTATCCTGCTAACTTGCAATTTTGGTACTGCCCCTTTAAGGACATCACCGTCCCTTCCCCATCCCATCGCGAAAGGCCGATGGGTTGCCATGGCAGACCCGAAGGCCATTGACTGGTGTCCAGTTGCCACGGCAACCCTTCGGCCTTCAGCAATTGGATGAGGGAGGGCCAGTGTTATCCCAGAGGGAGCTCCCTCCCACTGTTAACCTTGTACATGCCATCATAAACATTTACTGCGGTATGAAAAAAGGTAAATGGTGAGGATTGGTGTTCTCTTCCCACCATATCTGTTCTCACTGCAGATATGGTGGGCTCAGCTCCTGAGCCATTCACATGCTGTACATGTATGGCATTTCGTAGGAAGCCCTTCCCTCCCATAGCATACATGTACTTCATGAGGGAGGGAAGGGGTTAAACATTCATAGCAGTCAATCTTTGCAACCATCACTGGTATAGACATCTTCAATAGCTATCTTCTTTACGGGAAAACAGCATTTTTGTTCTCTGGTTTTGCAGAGCAAAAAAATCTTCCAGCTCCTGTGCTTTATCTGGGAGTATTAGATAAGTTATTTCATGTGGGTAAAGGGAAAACCCCAGGAGTAAAATGGCTATGCAACAAACTGGAAAAATTCCCAGTAGGCTGGCCGGGTGCTGGGGCTGGTAAAGGGAAAGAAATGTATCAAGATCTATTTCTCAAATGTCCAAAAATAAAATAAAAAACTGTTAAACTCACCTGTGTCGCTCCTCCTATTCCCATTGCCACAACTATTCCCACTAAGTTTGGGGTAGAGTGATCATGTGACAAGTATGTGAGCACTGCAGCCAGGAATTGGGCACAGTGATCACATGATCGCTGTACCGGACCTCATTGGATGAACAGTGCAGCGCTTGGAGCGGACTACAGAGGCTGGGAGCAGGAGAGAGACACAGGTGAGTATAACAGGTTTTTTATTTTGCTATATATAACTTTCATTGTGTATAGCTCGAAACTATGAGGGGCACTGATATTGATTGGGAGGGGGCCTGCTAGGGGCATTATCACTGATTGGAGGCATGTATAGGCCATATTTACTAAGTGGGGGCTATGAGGGGCATTATTAAGGAGCTTGCTGCTGTGAGCTATACACTTCTTCCCTCCTTCCATCCTTGCATCCATGCTGCCACTGACATTTACTGGCCTCTGCATACTTCATGGGGTAAGTTTTTAATTTTTTTTCCAGGGCCACTTTGATTTTCCAATCCCTCTTGAGAACCTGCAAAAGAAACAATGAGGTGTTCCTAGAATTGTGGTTATGCTGATGATTCAGTGCTTCTAGTAAAACTAGTACATATAGCCTGAGTAATTGTTCTCTATTAAAGTTTCTGTAAACTTGCAGCCTGCTACCATGGGACACATTGTACTAAATACACTTATTTATACACAGGTGATGTCTCTTTTATATAGAACAGCCATGGCAATAAACTTATATTGTATAAATAGTTCATGTAAAATTAATGAGTCTGACTTAAGCGGCAAATAAGCAATAATTGTTTTTCTATTTTTTCTGTATGTAAATAAAGCAGCATCATTTCCCTATAGTCAATGGAATGCCTAGCGAAAAGCTACCTTTTTAATCACAGTGTAAGCAGTGCGATATGAAAATGTAATTAGATAAAGGTTACGGTTGCCGCATTGCTAATATTGTGGGGAAACTTTTTGTGGCTATATTAGTGTTTCAAATGATTGAATTATTAATCATAAACTTCACATTGCAGGCATACTGCAAATTAGTCATACTTTGTTCAGCGGGCTGTGTGCGCCGCATAGTAAGTTTGGCTTCAGTGTACTTTGATACAAAATAACAGGATGATAAAGCACACTTATTTTTCTACTTTATAATTCCATAAGTAAATTTTCCTTAAAACTCCACTGTTAACCCTTTCAGTACTGGACTTTTTTGGGTGTAAATGGCCAAAGAAAAAGTTCACCAAATTGAATTTTGCATTCTAAGGGCTCAGTCACGTGGGCGCATCAGCACCCGTACACCAGCGCCAATGCGCCCGTGTGACTGACAGTTAGAAGACGGCCGTACCTGAAGACGGCCGTCTCTCTCCAGAGCTGATGAAAGAACACATGACCGGCAATGAAGCCGGTCACATGTTCTTCCTCCCGGCACTGCAGAGAGACGTCCGTCTTCAGGTATGGCCGTCTGCTGGCTGCAGTCACAGGGGCGCATCGGCGCCCGTGTGACTGAGCCCTTAGGGCTCGGTCAGACAAGCGATTTTTTAAATGAATAGCTGAGCTTAAAAAGCATCTCTATTAGAACCAATGCTTTCCAATGAAAGCGTTCACATGTGCGTTTTTTTGAAGCGCAAAAGAGAGGACATGCGAGTGCAGATTCACCCGTTCACTCGATTTTTCTACACGCTATGTGCGCTTTTTTTTTTTTGCGTGGCTATTCATGCGCTAAAAATTCGCTCGTCTGAGGCCTACATGTGATATTTTTTATTTCTTAGTTTACATAGATATTTTCATTTTTTTGCAGGACATATAAGACCAAATTTATCAAAATTAATGTTATTTTATGCAATGTCTAAATTAATGGGTCATTCCAGTGATTTTTTTTATTCATTATGTTATTAGCCCCCCTTATATATTTGAGCTGGAGTTACTTTGGTTAGTTATTCCTTTCTGTCTGAACAGTCTGGCCTCTTTTTTCCTCAAATGGTCATGTGATCTCAATTCTGAGCAGCTCAGATTCATAGGGGTTATGTGTTTAGTTTCTAGACAGTTTCTCAGTTTGTGTAATGCTGTTACATAATCCTACCACAGAAACTGCCTAGAGAAGGACACAGGTACTCCTATCACAGTTTCTGATGATGATCACAGAGCTCCTGTCACACCGTTATAATAGAGGAGATCACAGTTCCACCTCCTGACTGCTTATCTATGGTCTGTAGCTTATTTAAAAGAATATAGAGGGTAATGATAGTAAAACTGTTTCCCCAGTAGGCAGAAATGGTATAGTCTCTATATAATGCTGTGCTGATGCATCATGGGGTTGATTTTGAAAGTGAAAGAAAAATTTCAAGATTGCATCTGATAAGCATCAATAAGGGCTAAAGTTTTTTTTGCTGTGCATGTTTTTTGCATTTGCGATCTGCATCTATTAGAACCAATGCTTTTCAATGGCAGCGGTCACATGTCCATTTTTTTTACCTGTGCACAAAAATTTGCACTGGTAAAAATAGGGCAGCGGATTTTAAACCGCAAGTAACTACAGCATTCAAGATTTTTTGGATGTGAAACCCCTGGATGTGACAGCATCCAGGGGTTTCACCTTGTGGTCAATGGGGCCGGCGGTAGCGGCAGCGGCGACGACATTGACATACAGAGAAGATCGTGATCCTCTGGCACAGCTGTGACAGCTGTGGCAGAAGATTTCTTCATCTTCGCGGGTAATCCCCATCACAGAACGGTTCTGTCTCTGGACGGAACTAAGCAGCACCGGACAGTGCCCATTAACTGTAAGCTGCTCGGCTTTGGGGTGGAAGAAAAAGCACTGCATGCAGCCAGCCAAAGAGGGTGTCAGTTCTGAAGTGAGATAACTTTACCACTGGCTATGATGTAAAGCTTTGCTTTTTTCAGTGTTACTGTCAGAATGTTTGCTTGTGTCCTTCAAGTTAATGAATCCATTTATCTAGGATTATATATGTCTTTGCTGGTTTCATCAATGTCTTTTAAATTTCCCCATGAAAATTTTAATTCAAAATGGATAAAAATCATAATACAGAAGAACAGAGACACAAAAAACTGAAACGGAACATACAAACAAGTATGGTGTTAATTGGGCAGAGTATGGCAAGGAGGCTTGCTTGGTCTATACCCACTATGTTTTGTGATGGTATGACTTGGTCAGTTTGCATGGCAATTATTTCCTTTTACTGTAATTTTAGGTAATACTAATTACTGTTAACAACAAAGCAGAACGGTAGTGCATGCTTGCTGATATGTAAGTGCAGGTTGCACTGACATCTAGTGGAAAATATGAAAACAGCAATCATGGTGAGCTTTCAGTCATTCATATGGATCGTAGGGAAACCAAACTAAAGCAAACACTAAAAACAAAACTGCAAAATGGCTAATAGAAGTTCCTAGTGATACATTCATTTAACAGCATTTGTTAGATCTGATGTTAGCACTGTGTGCCTGAAGGTTTGAGAAAATGTGAGACCCAGGCACTCCCAGGAAAAAGTTTAAAACGTTAATTTTTAATTTGACTTATTCATCTTTTATTGTGTAACGGCATTGGATCACAATAGATATTATTATAAGCGTTTTAGCAACAGAAAAATCTCTATGTGTGGTGGTTTTCCCCAGATTTTTAAACTAGAATAATTTTAATTTGCAACATTAGAAAATGCACAGAATCATCAGGCTTAGGAACAAAAATTCAAAAGTCTGGAGACATTTAAAGGAACACTAAACATAGAAATGAATGCTAAAGTAAACAAAAGAATATTGCCTTCAGTTTGTTTCTTGTCTACAGGCTTTTCAGCATGAAACACACCGTTTGCAATTGTAATTAAAAATCTGCATCCTGGTAGCTAAGCCTCTTTTTGGAAAAAGTTAGTTTGTTTTCAGGGCAAATGCTTCATTTGACAATATAACAGATGGGCCAAGCTTATAGGTACCCAGAAGATGGCTATGAGGTGCGAAAGTAATTTCAGTTAGGAAAAGTCTGCTTCCAATCCGTGACAGCTTCAGCACTCTGGAGTCTGAACAGCTTCTGTGTCTGCCTACATCAATCACTACAGATTTATAGTTTGCACTTACTTCTGCCATCAGGGTCACTGAAGAATATTTTTTATGATTTAACCCTTTTACTGCTGCTTCTGTGTCCAGATCACGTTATATGCTGTGTGTCAAGCAAGCTCAGCTCCCAAGCCAGCTCCATACACAGCCTATATCCTGAATGTCTATATGCAGTCATGAGAAAAACTGAGTACACCTTCTTTGAATTCTATGTTTTTATGTATCAGGATATAATAAAAATAAAAATCTGCTCCTTAGAATGCCTTACAATTAGGTAAATACAGCCTCAGATAAACAACTATACGTAAGAATTGCAGAATGTCATTATTTACTTAAAGGGGTTGTCCCGCGGCAGCAAGTGGGTCTATACACTTCTGTATGGCCATATTAATGCACGTTGTAATGTACATTGTGCATTAATTATGAGCCATACAGAAGTTATAAGAAGTTTTTCACTTACCTGCTCCGTTGCTAGCGTCCTCGTTTCCATGGAGCCGACTAATTTTCGGCGGCTAATGGCCAAATTAGCCGCGCTTGCGCAGTCCGGGTCCTCTTCTTTTCTCAATGGGGCCGCTTGTGCAGGATGCCGGCTCCGTGTAGCTCCGCCCCGTCACGTGCCGATTCCAGCCAATCAGGAGGCTGGAATCGGCAATGGACCGCACAGAAGCCCTGCGGTCCACCGAGGGAGAAGATCCCAGCGGCCATCTTCAGCAGGTAAGTAAGAAGTCACCGGAGCGCGGGGATTCAGGTAAGCACTCTCCGGTGTTCTTTTTTAACCCCTGCATCGGGGTTGTCTCGCGCCGAACGGGGGGGGGGGGGGGGGGGTTGAAAAAAAAAAAAACCCGTTTCGGCGCGGGACAACCCCTTTAACAAAAATTAAGCCACACGAACATCCGCAAGCATGACCATGTGTATAAAAGCAAACAATTTGGCTGTTTGCTGGTCTGGAGTATACAGACATGTGTAAACACAATGCCAAGGAGGAAAGGCATCATCAATGATCTTAGAGAAACAATTGTTGTTACCCATCCATCTTTGGAATGGTTAAAAGGTTGAGATCTGGACTTTGACTGGGTCATTGCAGTAACTTGATTCTTTTCGTTTTCAGCCATTCTGATAGGTTTGCTGGTGTGCTTTGGTATACAGAGGAGTTCATGGTTAACTCCCTGACTGCAAGGTGCCCTGGCCATGTGACTGCAAAACAAGCCAAATAATCACCCTTCCACCACTGTTTTTGTTGGTATGAGGTGTTCATGCTGATATGCTGTGTTTGGTTTTCACCAGATATGTGCAGGGCATTGTGGCCAAACATCTCCTCGATGGTCTTATCTGCCCAAAGGATATTGTTTTAGACATCTTGTTGCTTGTTTATATGCAATGTTTCAAACTTTATCCATGCTGCCATGTTCTTTTTAGAAAGAAGAGTAAGGGAAGATTGCCAACTGTCTTGAATGTTTTCCACTTGTAAATAATCTTTCTCACTGTAGAATGATAAATTCAAAATGTTTTTTAAATGGCCTTATAACTCTTCGCAGATTGATGGGGAGCAACAATTGTTTCTCTAAGATCATTGTTGGTGCCTTTCCGCCTTGGCAGTGTGTTTACACATGTCTGAATGCTCCAGACCAACAAATAGCCAAAACATTTGCTTTTATAGAGCTGGTCATACTTGGTGATGATCATTTAATCAAGGGCATTTGATTAGAAGCACCTGCTTTCTACTTACCCTTTTAATTCCCATGGAAGCAGTAAGGCCTCTTTCAGACAAACGTATATGAGCCACCGTTTTCATGGAATCCAATGCATCAGATCGCATGGCTGTATTCCCGTGGCGTGAATGTGCCCAGCCGGGCCAATATAGCGCCGGGCGCTTTCATGCCGTCGCGCAAGGTCCTGGAACTATATTTCGGGCCAGAATACGTCGGCCGCTGCATGGGCTCCTATGGGAGCCAATGACAGCAGCCAGAGAAGAGAGGTGGGAGGGAGTTTAGTAGCATGACTGCTAAACTCCCTCCCTTTTCTCTCCTCCTCTCTTCTTTCCTCTGCCTGTTTGCAATGGGAGGGGGCGGGGCAAAGCTAAGTTCTGCCCCATCCCACCCCCTATCATTGCTAGCTGCAGTGAAGGGGCGGGAGCTTGGCTCTGCCCCCACCCCAGCCCCTCCCATTGCACACAGCCAGACAGGAGGAGAGAGGAGGTGAGCTGCTGAGGGGGAGGTCCAACAGCATTGCGGACTCGGTGTGTATGTGCTGGGGCCTGTGCCATCTGAATGGGCACACAAACATCAGATTTGTGCACTTGTTCATGCGTTTTTACGGTGCCGTCGGGCGCTCGTAAAAACACCTATGGCTGTGTGAAAGACCCCTAAGAGTGTACTTAATTTTTCACACACTCCTTCTGCATTTGGTCTAGCTATTGTTAACTAATTATGATGTTGTGTAATTTGTTGTTTGTCTGAGGTTACATGTACCTAATTTTAAGACTCTCTAAGGACCAGATTTTTTAATTTTTTTTTTTAAACAAATTTTTATTGGAGTTTTTCAGGTTAAATGACAATCTCTCATCACAAGGAGTAGTGTACAATTCGAAAGATTAGGCATCATTTGCTAGTAGATCATTATAAAGCAGGAGTTTAGGCGGAATGCTACGTTAGCTAAGATCCACATGACCTCCTATCTGATCTGCGGTAATTTACACACACAATGAGAACCACAATGAGAACCAAATACCAAAAACAAAAACAAGGGGTGAGGGGTGGTTGTGGGAGGGGGGGGGGGAGTATGGAAAAGAAGGCAGGGTAGAGGGGGAGAGAGGGGCTGATCTGGTAGCAGAAGGGAGACAGCAGCCAATGGAACATGGTTTTATATTTACTCTACCAAGGAGGTACTCATGGTCTAACGAGACCCACCACTCTGGTGGGCACCAGGAGCCACGAAGCCGCCCGAGATGGTTGCCGAGATAGTCAGGAACATCCTCCAACGCCAGGGGTCCGTGCAATAGTAATGGGCCGGCAGATGATAGGGAGTCAAAGGCCAAGAGACCAATTAGGGGTCTATGCGCGATATAGGGAATCAGGAGGACCTCCTGACTCTGCATATCTCCTATTATTTACTGGTGGGTGGGTCACCACCATAGTTTATTTGTCTCCATGGGTGCCATCTCTTTATTAATACAGCTATGTAACTCCTCTATATTATAGAGAGAGTCAACTTTGGTTTTCCAGTGTGCCAAGAGCGTTTTCTGGAGCCAGAGGGAGGGTATCAGAGCTTTGGCTGCGTCTAGAAGAAAGGCCAGTAGTTTATCTCTAATGGGATGGAAGTTTGCCGAGGGTCCCCACAGGAAAAGAATCTCTGCTGTAATTTGGAAATTGGGTTTAAGGAGGCACAGTACCTCTCCTACTTCTCTCCAGAATGTTGTTAGTGCAGTGCACTCCCACCAGATATGGCTATATGAACCTATTTCAGCATTGCATCTCCAGCATTTATCGTGATTAGCTAGTTTGTGCATGAAGAGCCATTGTGGGGTCTTATACCATCTAGCTATAATTTTATAGTGGCTTTCCTGAAGCAAAATGCAGGGGGAGAGGCTGAAGGAGGTCTGTAGTATCAGTTTAGTGTCTGAAGTAGTAAGAGAGATTTTATGTTCCTTTTCCCAAGATGTTAAGAAGGCTGGTTTATAGTGAGCCGTAGCTGTAATAATCTTGTTGCGGATACTGGAGATCGAACTACTCTTTGGTTGACTCTTAAGTATCTTTTCAAAGGGAGTCTCCAGCCTAGTAGATTTAGAGATTTTATGGAACTCCCTAAAGGCTTGGAGTATATGGGCCCTTTGTAAGAAAGAAAGGGGTAGTTGCAGTGCCAGGGTATTTAGGATGTCTTCTGGTTGTCTATGGGCTTGTGTTTGCAGATCACTTATACTGAGTGGGGCAAATCTCTTCCATAAGCTTCTATCAACACGATCTGTCGTCCAGCCCAGGTACCCGTTGAGGGTGCTCAGTGGAGCTGCAGGGGATGGGTCTGGTGCCAGGGATTGCCTAAGCTTATCCCAGACCTCGCAAGGGCCCCGTAAGAGCAGATTAAAGTTTTTGGATCTGTACGTGTTTTTGGATGGGTACCAGAGGTCCTCCAGAAAGGAGTCCCCTTCGCTTCCCCCCGCGAGTAAATGCAGTAGTTCGTCCCCAGCGGGAGAGACTAGGTCCAACCAGTACCTGAGCTGGACCGCCTGATAAAAGTCGTGGACGCATGGCAATCCGATCCCTCCCTCATTTTTCCTTTTAATCATAAGGCTGAAGGCCAGCCAAGGTCTTCTTTGTCTCCAGGTGTACCCGGAGAAGGCGGAGCGCAGGGCTTTGAAAAAAGATTGGGGTAGGTGAATTGGAAGCATTCTAAGCTTATATAAGATTTGGGGGAGGACATATGTCTTTAATATATTTTTCCTTGCAAACCATGAGGCGTATGGGATGTCATATTTCTGCAATTGAGATTTGACCTGAGTCAGAGCAGGTAGAAAATTGGCGCTAAACAGGTCCTCAATGTTTTTTGTAATTTTAACTCCTAGATACTCTATGGAGGTGTCGGACCATTCGAAGGGTGAGCTGGACTTCAACTGGGCACAGCAGGTTGGTGGGATGGAGATGTTAAAAATGGTGGATTTGGTGAAGTTTATCTTAAAATTTGATATGGATCCGAAGGAGTTTAGAAGGGTGATCAGATTGGGGATTCCTGTTTCTGGTTCGGAAATTATGAACATGATATCATCTGCGAATGCAGCTGTATTTAGGCTAACTGAGCCTTTCTCCAAACCCTTAATAGTGGGGGTTATTCTGACCTTCCTCAGTAGAGGTCCAGCGTGAGAATGAAGAGGGTCGGGGAGAGCGGGCAACCCTGCCGGGTACCATTTCTGATGTCAAACAGGGGAGAGAGTAGATTGTTGATTTTTAGTCATGCATATGGTTCTTTATATAGAGAGAAGATTGAGGAAATGAAGAAAGGCGGGAAGTTGAAGTGAATCAGGACCCTCTCCATGTAAGTCCAGCTCACCCTATCAAACGCCTTCTCGGCATCAGTTCCAACAAAAGCTAGTGCTATATTGTGAGTCTGTGCGTATCTGATAGCGTGGAGTAATCTATAACAGTTGTCCCTGCCCTCTCTATTTTTGACAAAGCCTGATTGTTCTTTGTCGATTATATCTTCTATTCTTTTGGCCAGAAGTTTTTCCCAAAACTTAACATCTACGTTGATAAGGGAGATGGGCCTGTAGCTGCCACAGAGCTCCGGGTTTTTATTTTCTTTTTGGATGAGCGTTATATGCGCCTCTTGCACTTGTTTAGGAAGTTGTTTCCCTGACAAGAGGGCATTCATCATACCCCTCAACTTAGAGGCCAGGGTGTCCTTGAATGTTTTATAATATAAGGCTGGAAAGGTGTCGGGGCCAGGGCTCTTTCCGGTAGGGCTACTCTTTATTATATCCTCCACCTCTTGTAGAGAAATGGGAAGTAATAGGGCGTGGGCCTCAGTGTCCTCCAGCTTAGGAAGGTTAACAGAGTTAAGAAAGTGGTCAATTTGCTCTTTGGCGCTGCTCGAGTTTGGGTGGAAGTCTGGGTTTTTAAGGTTGTAGAGATTGGCTTAAAACCTTTGAAAGGTCTCTGCTATTTCTTTTGATGAGGATGTGGATTTACCTAAATGGTCCTTGATGGAGGAAATGTGGTTCCTAGTTTTGGCTTTCTTAATTAGGGAGGTAAGTAGCTTGCTACCCTTATTGCCGTGAGCATAAAACTTGTATTTGAGGTAAAGGTGTTTTTTGTTATACCTAGATTCTAACAAGCGTTTGAGGTCTCATCTGAGGTCCATCAGTTCTTCTATATTGTTATTGACAAGGGATAGTTTAGAGAGTTGCTCCACCTTCAAGATCTGGGTTAGAAGGTTGTCTATTTTGAGCTGTTGTTGCTTCTCGACCCTAGAACCCAGGGAGATGAACAGGCCCCTCATGTATGCCTTGTGAGCTTCCCAAACAACCGGGGACTCCAAATCCCCGGTGTTGTTGAGTAGGAAAAACTCTTCCAGCAGACCCGAGAGGCGGTCCCTCTTTATCTCTGAGTCCAGTAAAGAAGCATTGAGCTTCCATGTTCATTCTCTATGGCCTTCTGCGGTAAGCCTGAGGTCAATGTGTATGAGGGAATGGTCTGAGATAGTGATTGCTTCTATTTTCGCTCTCTCTACCCTTGTCACGATCTCCTGGGAGACATAGATGTGATCCAGTCTCTGATACGAGGCATGTACTTGAGAGAAGTACGTGTAATCTTTCGTTGAGGGGTTGATGGATCGCCACGCGTCCACGACTCTCATATCCTGGAGTGTTTTATGTAGTTTTTTGATTTGCTTCTGGGAGATCCAGGATCTGCCCTTTGACAAGTCTAGTAGGGGGTTGATAAAGACATTAAAATCTCCTCCTATCACAATTGGACCCTCAGCGAATTCCTTCAAAATGTTGAGTTGTTCTATCAGCCAACGCACCTGGTTTGAGTTGGGAGCGTATAAATTTGCTATTGTTAATTTTATATTGTTAATGGAGCCTTTTATGAATAATGATCTACCCAACTCGTCTGAGTACCTAGCCTTGAGGGAGAACACGATAGATTTATGGAACATAATCGACACCCCTTTAGAGGCGGAGACAGGATGTGTGTTATGGTAACGCTGGGAGAAAATTTTCCCTGGGAGGTGGCTGTGCTTGTCAGCCTTAAAGTGTGTTTCTTGAAGAAGCGAAATCTTAGTGTTATATTTTTTGACCAATTGGGAGATGTTGTACCTTTTTTGAGGAGAATTCAGGCCCCGGACGTTGAAGGACATAACTCTCAGTGACTCTACGGCTCCGGGCTTATCCATCAACTCCTAGAAAAGTCGGATAATACTTTTTAAACTAGAGAGGAGAGAGGGATAGATCAGATCAGAAGTTATGCACTCTATGTTTCTATGAAGAGATAGGTAGTAAAGCAGACGTCGTAGTCTGGGCTGTTTCCCTGGTAGCTATCGTCGATGGGAGTTTTGTGAGAATAGAGGATAGGGGTGGGGAGGAAGGTTTAGGTATGGTGGTGGGGGGGACGGTAAGGAGAAACGAGAAAACAGAACAATAATACTAATACCAGTATATTAATGCACCAACAATCTCTGGTGCTATAGAAAATACGGGTGAGCTCTACAGAAACTTCCGGAGCTCAGCCGTATAAATAAGGCAGAAAGAAAATTTGTGCCAGTAACTAGGAAGGTTTAACTATCGCCTGATTGGGGAAGCACAATAAGGCACTTTCTTGTGAGGAGGTAGAATAAAAAAGGAAAAAACAACAAATAGCGCCAGACAACGAAGTCTGACTTAACAGTCAAACCGGCAGAGTCCAAAGTTCGAGTCTCCTCGGGCCTAGTAGGTGGTCATCTTAGGCAGTGTCGAGGGGGTCAAATTGAACATAAGGACTTGTCCCTTCGGTGACTGTATCTGAAGGATAGGAGATCAATTGTCCTTCTAGTTTCAGGTATCTCCAGCAGCATTTTCTTCTGTTTGCTTCTTTTTCTGCTTGCTGCGGTGGGATTTCGCATAGGTGGCTATGCGCCAGCTGTCTTGTGTGGGTAGATGAGGTAGAGTTGGAAACTCTGGGAGGGGGAGCCAAGTGAGGAGATTCATGGGCTCCAGCCCTAAGTGCTGCCAGCTTCCCTGTAGATCCTCTGGAGATCTTATGTTTAGCCTCCTCCCCTTGTGGGTGATGCTGATCCCAAAGGGAAAAAGCCAGGCATATTTAATGTTCTTAAATTTTAGTTCCTCCAGTAAGGGGTGCAGTAGCCTACGTTTGGCTAAAGTCGTAGGAGAGAGTTCCTGAAAAATCTGGATCGCTGTGCCATCGTATTGCAGGTTTCTGGAGCTTCGTGCAGCATTTAAGATGGCGACTGCATCCGGGAAAGCCAGTAATTTGCATAGAATGTCCCTAGCAGGGTCGGTAAGGGCTGGCTGTGGTCTGATGGCTCTGTGCACTCGTTCTATAGATATCTCTGAGGCTCTGTCCTCTCCTAGTAAGTCCATAAATATTTCCATGGCAACTTTCTGCAGGGCCTCAGAAGCCCAGGATTCTGGTAGTCCTTTTATGTGGACGTTGTTACGACGATTTCTATTCTCTAAGTTCTCTTGCATGAGGAGAATCTTATTGAGATGAAGGTGCTGCTCCTTCACCACTGCAGCCAGTTCCCCTGTGTGGATAGTAATTTTTGCTGTGGAGCCCTCAAGTTCCTCCACTCTTCTCCCCATGCTCTTTACCTCCTCCTTGATTACTGTTAATTCAGCTAGCAGCGGCCCCATGGTTGTGGAGAGTAGTTCTCTCATAAAGCCTTTTGAGGGAGGCTCATCTTCTTCTCCCTCTGAGGAGATCTCTCCGTCCCGCGCTGTGTTCAGGGCTATAGCCGCTGCCGGCGCCATCTTGCCTGCCGCGTGTGGGGAGCGGGTGCTCCTGTCTTTAAGGAATCTCTGCAGGTTGGACTGGCCTCGAGCTGGACGGGGAGTCCCTGCTTGATCTCCTGCCTTCTCCTTACTGAGTTTCCCCATTTTGAGGTAAGATCGCTGCTGATAAGTGCCTTTATTTGTGCTGTGGAGATGGAGCACAAACTCTATGCGGCCATCTCACTCCGCGGTCAGGCTCCGCCTCCCAGATTTTTTAAAATTTGTCTTGATACGTAAAACTATAGAATTCAAAAAGGAGGTATTTAGTTTTCCTCGTAACTGTATGTTCTAACTGCATAGAGTATAGGAATTTAGGATGTATATAGCTGTATGTCTCCAAGATGGTAAATCATTTGACCAGGAACTGAAATTGTAGGGATCCAGTCTGAAATCTGCAGAGGCAAAAATAAGTACACTTAATACATTTCTGCCTCCTCTGGTGTAAGCAAATATATGCCAAAATGACATAGCAATCTCTAATGCATAGAAAACTAAAAACATTATTGTGATTAGGAAATGCTCCACAGGGATAAAGTACCTCCTCATGTGTGTGCTAAAGGTTATAAAAAGGAGCAAGGTCCCCTGGAGATCATCAAATGCTGGAATTGCAATACTTGTGAAATCTTTGAACTTCTAAAAAAACCTGAAGAAGTAAAAGAGACAAATATAAATTCATTTAACAATGAATGCTAAAACACTTATAGGGCTCAGTCAGACGGGCGTTTTTTTTGTGTGCATTTTTTTGCAGAAAGCGCATGTGCAAAAAAATTTGCTCGACTGAAGTGGGCCTCACGATGAAAAAAATGCACTTGGCTGCGTTTAAATTTCACACATAAAGTGCGCTGCCCGCTATTCCCTGCAGCGGCTGTGACAGCTGCAGCAGTGGGTTCCTTGGATGTGAAACCCCTGGATACTGTCACATCCAGGGGTTTCACCTTGTGGTGAATGGGGCCGGCGGCAGTATCAGCGGCCCTATTGACAACATACCGAGAAGATCGCAATCCTCTAGCACAGCTGTGACAGCTGTGGCAGAGGATTTCTTCATCTCTGTTGGAGTCTCCTCATCACTGAACACTGTGACAGCATTGTCACAGTGTCCAGTGACAAGGGGACTCCTCACGGGGATGAAGCTGTGGCACAGGAGCCCGATGTTCTCCCATTGCTTTCAATGGGGCCGGCGCTTCTGCTGTCCCATTGAAAACAGTGAGATGCTGGCAGCCCCTGCAGTGATTTTTGAGGAAGGGCTTTAAATATAAGCCCTTCTCTAAAAATCATCCCTAGAATGTGTAAAAACATAAAAAAATTGTATACTCACCTCTCCGCAGCTGCCGGGTCTCAGGCGCGTCCAGCCACTTGTCCTCCTGAACTGTTCTGAAGTGCTTTGAGCAGGTGGGGATTTTAGATCCCCGCCTGCTGAAAGGGATGCTTCTGATTGGTTGAGCACTGTGACCAATCAGAGGCAGTGTTCAGTGATGAGGGGACTCCCTGCAGAGATGAAGCAATCCTCTGCCACAGCTGTCACAGCTGTGGCACAGGAGCGTGATGTTCTCCTATTGCTTCTGCAGCCCCATTGAAAGCAATGTGAGGGCTTGTTTGTTGCAGGGCGAGCTGTAACACAGAAAAACACGCTTGTATTTACAACAATGCATTCCCTATGGTGTGTGCACATGTCCATACTTTGCAGGTGCGTGCCTGCAAAGATAGCACATGTGTGCACCATTGGGAATGCACTCATTGTTTTCAATGGAGTCGCGGCTGCTGCCTGCAGCTCCATTGAAAACAATGCTCTGCCGTCACCCCTGCATTTTAGTGTTAAAAAAAACAAACAAAAAAAAAACTACCTATCCGCTGCTGCCATGACCCCGCGAGCATGAAGAACCCATCTGCCGCAGGCATAAGCCCTTCCCTGAAAAGCCATTTAAAATAGTGTAAAAAAACAAAAAACTCACCTCCCTTCGGCTGCCGGGCTTAGCCGTGCCTTCTCCTGGCTGTCCCTGGCTCTGTAGATCTCAGATATCAGCAGGTGGGGATTTAAAATCCCCGCCTGCAGGTAGCTCTGATTGTCATTGGCTGAAGCAGGATAGGCAGGATGTATAAGAGAAGCATAGAGTCTAGGTCACGTGAGTTAATTATCCCCCTCTACTCTTCCTTAGTCAGACCTCATCTCGAATACTGTGTCTAGTTCTGGGCACCCCACTTTCGACAAATTGGAGCAATGGTACAATGGTACATTAAATAGCACCATTGGAAAATACAACTTATCCCACAAAAAACAAGCCCTCATACAGCGACGTCGATGGATAAATAAAGGAGTTATGATTTTTTAAAAGGGGGGAGGAAAAAATGAAAATGGAAAAATGAAAAAAAGCTTGGCACTAAGGCCTAATGCCCATGGCCGGATTTCCGCCGCTTAAAACACGACAGAAATCCGCGGCATTTCATTGAAGCTATTAGGTTCTATTGAACCTAATAGCTCAATGTACATGCTGCGAAATTCCACCGCGGAATTCTGCAGCATGAAAATTACCCGCAGCATGTCCTATTTGCCGCGGGCATACGCGCATACGGCTTCCATTCTAGTCAATGTAAGCCGCCCGTCACGCTATACTTCCACTGTGTCATATGACGCGGCCGGCAGGTCATATGACACTGCTGACACATCATGTGGTGTACTGCGCATGCATGCCGGCAGTGGCATGCGGGAGCTACGCAGCGGATCCGGAGGTAAGTATGGGGTCTTTGGGGGGACGCCGTGATGGACTTCGCTGCGGTATGCCTGTCACAACCGTGTGCATAAGGGGTTAAGGCATACTTAAAACACATAGCATGAATCTGCTTGCGTATATAACAATATACAATGTATACATTATACAAATGACTATTCCGGCTACGTTTTGATGAATTGCTATAATTAGTAACTGTGCCTCTATCAGGTAAGACTTGTTTGATGAACTTTTTTAAAATCAATACTAGAAATGGAACCAATAAATCATATTTGAAAGTGAAATAACGTTTCTCAATAATTCCAGGTATACGTTTAATAATGTTGCAAATTTTATATTGTATGAATTTATTGTTCTTATAAATAAAGACCACCAGAGGGCAGCAACGTTCAATTTGTCTATTGTGTAATACAGGGACTTGTAATCATAAGAATAATAGTGACTGCATTAGGGAGGGATGCTTCGTCTCATAACTTGGCCTGGCCCAGAGATTATGAAGATGACAACATAAATAAAGCATTAATATTGAGAGAGATTTGCTATTTATTGAATCTAACAGTTATGCATATGACATTTTTTTCATTTTGATGATAAAAGAGATGGAAAATTCCTATTCTGTGTTACTACATGAATTAAAAGTCAGATGTCCATGAGAGGGGTTTGTCCCCTGTACACTGTGATCACAGGCTGCTGCAGCCAATCACAGACCTCAGCGCTTGAATGCTCATCAGGGGGGCCTATATGGGTCAGTATTAAAGGGTGAAGGCCTATATGGGGCATTATTACTGAGTGGGAGTCTGTATGGGGCATTATTACTGAGTGGGAGTCTGTATGGGGCATTATTACTGAGTTGGGGTCTGTATGGGGCATTATTACTGAGTTGGGGTCTGTATGGGGCATTATTACTGAGTGGCAGCCTGTATGAGCATTATTACTGAGTTGGGGGCTATATGTAGCATTATTACTGAGTGAGGACCTATATGGGGCATTATTACTATGTCAGGGATTATTTGGGGCATTATTACTGAATAAAGACATAATGGGAGCATAATCATTGAGTGAGACACTTTTACTGCGTGTAGGACACAAAAAGTGGCATTTACTATGTCGGGCCTACGGGGAGTACCAAAAGAAGGATACTATGACTATGTGGATCAACTCAGGTGGCATTACTACTATGTGGGGCACTATGGATGGGGAGATACTGTGTGTGTTGTGTATTTGTATTCACTTCTACAAAACACAAAAAAGTTTTTGCTTTTTTTAAACTGTGTAAAAGTTTGATTAACTTAAAGGGGTTGTCCCGCGAAAGCAAGTGGGGTTCAGCACTTCTGTATGGCCATATTAATGCACTTTGTAATATACACCGTGCATTAAATATTGGCCATACAGAAGTTATACACTTACCTGTTCCGTTGCTAGCGTCCTCGTCTCCATGGAGCCGTCTAATTTCAGCGTCTAATCGCCCGATTAGACGCGCTTGCGCAGTCCGGTCTTCTCCCTTCTGAATGGGGCCGCTCGTGCCGGAGAGCTGCTCCTCGTAGCTCCGCCCCGTCACGTGTGCCGATTCCAGCTAATCAGGAGGCTGGAATCGGCAATGGAACGCACAGAGCCCACGGTGCACCATGGGAGAAGACCTGCGGTCCACCGTGGGTGAAGATCCCGGCGGCCATCTTCGCAAGGTAAGTAAGAAGTCACCGGAGCGCGGGGATTCGGGTAATTACTATCCGCTTTTTTTTTTAAACCCCTGCATCGGGGTTTGTCTCGCGCCGAACGGGGGGGCTATTGAAAAAAAAAAAAACCCGTTTCGGCGCGGGACAACCCCTTTAATTAACATGTATTCTGGTATTTCTTTAGACCCACTAGGGACGCCATAATATCATCTTTGGTATACTCAGTATAGCAAAGAATTATTCTATGTGCATCTAAAACTGAAGAGTGATCTATTAAACTTTGCTAAAGCCACCTCCTAATTGTCATACGGCGGTCAGTCAACGCAGGCATGATGTGAGCGTAAAATGTCTGTCATAGCAGCTAAAGACAAGCCAGCATATGATGTTCATGTATGTCATGGAGGTTAACGGGTTAGAAATAGTTGACACCTATTTAATACAGTTCTAACATCTTCTGTACTTCATAGTAAATTTGCTGTGACTACGGTAGCTATGCATGCCGCATAGGCTTCTCCACTTTTACTACTTTGTGGGTGCGGCAAGCAAACTGCTAGTTTGGGCTTACCTTCAATATGGGACCACTTTGCAATTTTTTCCAGGGCCACTTTGATTTCTCAAAGCTGCTCCTCTTAGCATGTTTTTTTTTGCTTGATGTCAGATTGAGCTGGGTAATGAAATTAGACGGACAATTTAAGGAGTTTTGCAGATTCAGGTCATGTACTTATCTGACAACAGATGTAGCCACCAGTGGGTAGCACCATTTGATCTTTATGCTCTATACCTGAGTGTTTTCTTCTAAGGGTATGTCCAAATGGGGCAGAAATGCTGTGGAATTTCCTCTTACATACTCATGGGCTTAAAATCAAAAAAGTCCTTTAGAGAAAACACCCTCAGGCTGTATTCACATGGACATTCTATCACAGCGATTTTCCTGCGATAAAACGCCAGCCGAAAATTGCAACCATCTGATGCATTGGATTTCAGTGCATTTGTTCAGATGGCCAATTTTTGGGGGCGTAAAATTGGCCAGCCGGAAAAGATAGCGCATTCAGTGCGCATTCCAGCCGGATGATTTTACGCCGGCTGGAAAAGTAAGGTCTGGACCTGTCTTTTGTTCTGAATAAGTGATTGGTCCCATAGACTCCTATGGGAGCCCATGGGACCTGCCGGAAAAGGGATGTGGGAGGGAGTTTAGCAGCTTTGCTGGTGAGAGGCCTGTGACGTGGGTCAGAAACGCTATCTTTTCTCCTTAGGGAGAGCACCTAGACGGTGAGTGAGGAGATTCAAAAGGCCATTCATTCTCTTCTGGGTAATATGCAAAAAAGGGATATGGAAAAATACCTCCACAGTGCAGCATTCCTTCAATCCAAAGTTAGACTCTTGTAACAATGACTGGGAATTCAAAGCAAAGACAGACCCATGCACAGTGTGTGTATGGGTGTGTGTGTGGGAGTGTGTGTGTGTGTATGTGGGTGTGTGTGGGTTTGTGTGTGTGTGTGTGTGGGGGGTGCGTGTGGGTGTTTGTGGGTTTGTGTGTGTATGTGGGTTTGTATGTGTGTGTTTGTGTGTGTGGGTGAGGTGTGTGTGTGTGTGTGTGTGTGTGTGTGTGTGTGTGTGTGTGTGTGTGTGTGTGTGTGTGTGTATGGGTGGGTGCGGGTGGGTGTGTAGGGGAGTGTAGGGGAGTAGTTTCTGGAGGGAGACAGAAGAAAACAGATTCACACAGAGATGCTGCTGCAGCTTCTGGTTAGTGTCTTGTCTCACCCTAGTACTGGATTCACTGCTTAGTATTGTTGCAGTGTTCACCATGCTGGTGCTGCTTTTGTGTGTGTGAGAGGTGGCGATAGGGTAGGTGAGCAGGATCTCTTCTTTGCATGTGCAGTGTACAGAGGCATCATAGCAGCTAGTCTGCTGGCTCAGGGAAACCTGAGAATTGAAGATGGAGCCTGCAGAAAATGTCATATGCAAGTCATATAATAGCCAGAAATAGTGCCATGCCTCATGTACACATACATAGCAACTTATTCTGAAAAGTTACCCTGAAAGTGTAGTCGTACTTTAAAGGGGTTGTCTGTTTTTATGCCAACGTTGGACAATTGTGGCAAATGCATAAAACAATATAATAACTATAATTATTAGATCCAGCATTATTTCTCAGATTCTCCCGGCTGGGTTATATTTACCTGGCTGCAGTGATGATGTTACATCAGCATCACATGACCACTATAACTGATTTGCACTGAGGCCAGTGACTGGCTGTGTAATGACTCATTACTGGCAGTACTGTTGAGGTTGTTTACCTACTTGCCATGTTTTATACACTTACCACAGATCTTATAGATGACTATCATTCTGTCATCATCTATGGTTTCAAAAAAATGCCCATGCTGCACAAGTCCTGCAAGCAGACCTAGCTGTGGGCCTGCTGTTGGTGCTTCTGGGACTAGTAGTAGCTGATGGTGACAGTACAGCCTTTGTGTTTGTCTGTGACACTCTCTGTCTTAGCATGGTGTTGTCTCGCAATGTCCGTCTCTTCCTCCTTCACTTGCTAGGTGCTATCATGACTCTCCCTGTCTGTCCATGATAGATTGAGTACTTCATCCTCTCCCACCTCCTCTCGGTCGTTCTTCTTCTCCTGAGTGGACTCAGTGAGCACCGGTTGCTGGCACATCTATTTCCACATCCCCCCGAGTACACATTGTCTGTGGAGAGCTGACCCACCCTCATCTTCCTTTTCGGGGGAAAAAAATAGTTGCGCAACAGTGCATTCAGTGTCTTGGTTTTCTCCCTCTGGCTGTTTGGACTGACTGGTTGTCATCCATGACACTGAGTGATCAAACAGTTCCTCAGGCTGATCTATGTGGACTGCTTAAAAGTGTATGGGGGATTTGGCACAGGGTGAAGTAGAGGGGATGCTCATGGCTGGCTGGTGCAGACTGACTGCTGTGTGCTTACAACTGAGAGGAAGAGTAGGCAGTGGTACTCGAGGTATGCTGTATTAGCCACTCTATGACCTGTTCGGCATGCTACGAATGTAATGCATGGGCAGATCCATATCTAAGGAATTGCAGCATTTTTGCCTCGCCTTCTGCAGAATAGGAGCCGCTGAAGTGCCAAGTTGGCCTGTCCGGCTACCACTTTCACCGCCGACACTTCCCTACCACTTGTATGTTTCCTTTTTATTTATTTATTTTGTTTACTTTTTAGTGCAGTTTTATGTAACTTATCAGCTGACTGTAGTTTGCAGAAAACCACTACTAGCTGTGTAAGTCCTACAAATCATTTGTAATGGCTGGTCTGGCGACATTGAACAACATCTGAGGCCGTTGACACACACTATGTATATTTACTGTTTTCCTGTTTGGGTTTCTTTTTGTTTCATATTAACACAAAACACCACTGCCAACTAAATTAGTCATAATTCCTGGGCGGTACAATATGTGAGAACAGAAGACCACACAGTACAGCCTATATATTTGTGCACTGTCCCTGTTTGTGACAGTGTAATTGAAATGACCTCACCCTAATGCTAGCTGCGTATGGGCTGCAAATAATTTGCAGTCATCAGACTGGTGACTTTAAACGACTTCTGATGCCACAAACAGAGAACTGTAATAGTCCTTAAGGCGAAGTGTAGTTTGTATGTCTGCTTTGCTGCTATATACTTTGACAGCAGCAGAAATATACCCTCTCCCAATGTACAGACCACGTACAGGCATATAAAAGTGATGCAGCAATTTTCTTTGCTCCCTTCAATAGAACCCAATTAAAGTTCTCTGCTGGTTTACAAGCTTTTACACCAGCAATAATATATCCTCTGTAGAATTTCTGTTCCTATTAACAGACCATGTGTTATATAGGCATATGAACGTGATATATGAATAGGTTATGTGATGCAGGTGTCCAATGAAACTGCTGTCCATATGCCAGATAGAGGACACATTTGGTGGCATTATCAAGGCGTCCCGATTGCTGACTGATTTCATGCAGTAGGCATTATGAGAAAATAGATTTCCCCATATAATTGGTTTGAACTTACTCAATTCAATTTAAAGGGGTTGTCCCGCAACAGCAAGTGCAGTTATACACTTCTGTATGGCCATATTAATGCACTTTGTAATATACATCGTGCATTAAATATTGGCCATACAGAAGTTATATACTTACACCCTCCCGGTGTTGGCGTCCCTGTCTCCATGGCGACGACCAAACTTCTTCTCTGGTCGCAGGAACAGTCGCGCTTGCGCACAAAGGATTCTTCTCCTGGATGGTCCGGGCTCACGAGCTGCATCCTGGCTCCTCTCCCTTCTCAGCGTCATCGTGTAGCTCCGCCCCCGTCACATGGTGCTGATCAGCCAATGAGGTGGCTGGAATCGGCAGTGGAGCGCAGACAGCAGAAGAACATCCACGGTGCACCATGGGAAAAGACCCGCGGTGCACCGTGGGAGAAGACCAGCGGCAGCCATCTTGGACAGAAGATTTTTTTAAAGTTGCTGAACAGGGATTAAGGTAAGAGATTTTTTTTTTTTAATAACACATGGCAGCAGTTTTCCTTTACAGGTACTGTGGGACTGGGCAAAAAAAAAATTTTTATCTTTCGGTGCGGGACAACCCCTTTAACTAAAATTGGGGCAATTTTATCCTCTGGCCAATGACACTATTGATAAGTACATTCTATCAGGTTTCCATTGCTATTTGGGGTGCAGAATAGCATTAGTTTTTAAGCTTTTAAGAAGACAATGGCGTGTGGTAGACAAAGAATTAGTCATTACTGTCAATGTTACTGTAATAATGGAAGTCACGGTGCTCGTGTAATAGAACCTTACCTATGCTTAAGGCAACGTAATTAATGAATACATTTTTAAAAAATGACATTACACAGAAGTATAAGCTTCATAGACATTTGTCTTTTCAAGTATACATCTGATTTACCATCCAAAATTATGTCTGCATTGATTGATTCTTAGTCTGGGTTTTGTTTCTCTGTTATTTCAGCAGTATTTTCATCTGCATCCTCCATATTGCAAATACAGCTGTGAATGTAAGTATGGATTTGTATTAGAAATGGTGCATTGATGTTGGCAATGTGAGTTTTGCTACTGGTTTCTGAATGCTTTTCTTTCAGATGTAATACATGAAGCTCTCTATGCAGGATTGGGAGGAGAGAGATTGTTTTGTTATTTTTATTCTTTTAGTAAAAGCTTCTGCTTACCAATATGCCTTCTTTTCTGCAGCTAGTAATACCTTTCTGGAAAACCTTGGAAAGAACAAAATAATCAGCATGTGAATCACAGCTTCTGTAAAATTTGTGTCATTGACTTACACTCTTCCCCTCATATCAATGCATGCTTACATAGATTTTTTTTAGCAAAGAAACTCTGGAAAAAACATTGACACCTTGTAATATCTAGTCAACACCAAAGAAAGAACTCTTAAGTCCTGCATTGCATCCACTTCCAGGCTTTTTAAACGTCGGGGGAGTCCGGGGTGCTAGTACCAATGTTGTTCACCTTTTGGGGTGCAGGGCAGCTAACCAACTGGTATGGCGTCATTAATAGGTTGCTAGCCTGCATGGTGAACTACATGTATCCAAATGTCTGATACCCTGTATCAGACATTTACTACTTTGTGTAGGCATATACACTAAGCAGCCACCCCCCCTCTCATTGGTGTCCTCCACAAGTGTAATTGGCTCTCTCTTTTGGGATTCGGCTGCCTGCATGCTAAGGTGGTGCATATGTTTGCCCTCCTGAATCAGTAAGTATATGGCCATTTTTAGTGATCACTAGGCAAAACAAAAGTGTATCCTTTTTGCCTGGAGTGTTCCTTTAAAGAGGACCTGTCATGTTCTCAGATGAGTGGGGCCGGCTACATAGTTTTACAGCCGCACACCTGCTGACTCCAATGCTGGTTTTCTTTCTGGTGTACATCTGCCTGTTCACCTACAGGAGAACTTATCAGATACAGAGTTTATATATGATCGGAGCCAGTGTGGGCCAATGGGGGTCTGTTCAACAGATAGAAAACTGTCATAGGAGTCAGCCAGCCCCCTTGATCAGAGGTGTGACAGGTCCTCTTCAGAAGGGCTGTCTAGTTTACAAGGCACATTTTCATATGCCATATTAGAGAATTCTGAGTTAAAGTATACCTTGGATTATTAACAACTCCATCATCAATAGTGCAAACAAATATAAGAAACATTGCAATATATCCTGTCAGAAACAAGTGTTTTTTTTCTCCACTTATAAGATTAGTGATTGGGTGCAGCAGTCATGTGAGTAGTCTGTATCATCATTGCTGAGGCAACACTGTTGCGGGGTCACCACAACAGTTGCAGAATAAACTGGTGAGTTAGAGGTGTGTTTTTTTTAGCTTTATAATGATCCACTGCATACATTAAAACTGTGTGTGTGCAGGTGAGGGGTCTTGAGAAAACCCCTCGAACTGCTTCCTTACTCTGAATCACTAATCAAATCTATCTTCAGAGAGGATGTTGGTTTTTAACTTTACTAAAAGATTATTTTACCATTGACAATAGAAGTGAATAAAGATAAGAGGGAGAAAATGAAGCAGGAGAAGAAGACTAGCTTCTATGTCCTCTCTCATACACAGAATACAGAGAGAAGAAAAGATCCTGCTTCCCTATTTCTCTGTAGGACAGCCTCAGAAGTAGCAGCAGCGCGGGGGACATTATACAGCTGTACTGAGTAGTATATCTGTGAATCCAGCACTGGGGTGAGATAGAAACCTTGACTCTCTGCCTCTCTCTCTGCTACTGGTTACTTCTCCCCTTCCCTTCTCCATAGAAGTCTATGGAGGAGAGAGGATAAGGAGGAACCAGCAGCAACCAGCATAGACTTCTATGGACAACTGTCAACTAATCTCTTAGCGAAGCTGAAAAGCAGTATGCGTAGTGGAAATGGATTTTACATATCTTACCTGTGATTTCAGAGTTAGGCCTCATGTCCACGGGCATAATTGAATAGCAAAATTCGTGCGTGTCACCAGTGCGTGCGATCAGCTGCCCAGTCAGTCCATAAAGAAGCATTTTGTCATCCACACATAATTAAATACCTATGGATGTAATTTTTCCTGATTTGAGAATCATAAGCGTGGAAAAAAAATTGCAGCATGCTCCATTTTTCTGCGGGTCCTGCACGGATGGCTTCCATTGACTTCAATGGAAGCCATCCGATCCATGGCACACCCAAAGCTGACACTGCGGACATACCGCAGATGCCACGGGAAAGCAGCAGATTTAAAAAAAAACAAACTCCACTGAGCATGTGCGGCGGCATGTCGGCTGGTGCACCTGCCCACATGCCTGCGTGCCAACCCACATCTGTAGTGGTTTATAGAATGAAATAGGAGATACACCTTCATAAAGGGGGTCCTCTGTTCAGGATACTTCTGGCCAAAGTGACGAGGGGTACAAAGAGTACCTCTCACTCCAGAGTACCATACATTTTTTGTCCTACATTAATTAGAAAACCCATTGATTTGAATGGGCCCTGTGTACTGTTGAATTTCCCTGTAATGTAACTACAGGGAAATTGAGGACTTACTGTAAGGCTTTCCATAGGTTCTCTATAGAGTACAGCTGATTTCTGGGGTTCCCAGTAGCCGAACACTTTATGATCAATGTATTGTCAAGAGATCTTTCTACTTAGTAGAAATTGTCCACAGTAGAGAACTCCTTTAAGAAAGCTATATATGAACCCTATAGGAAATTGCCATCCATCTAAATTTTATAGAGAAATTCAATTTTAATTTAACCTATCAATTGAAAGCATTGTCCTTGTTGCTCCAGTGTGTTTACCAGGCTGCAATAACTTGATATTCTTATTGATTATATCATACTGAGCTCTATGGGAAAAAGTCACTGATGACTAACTAATGAATCCACAGAAGTGATGTGAACTAACGAAAAAACGGGTTACAGAAGAATAAGTATAGTATAAAGATATTTAGTTTTCTATTTTTAACAAGTTCCTAAGTTTTTAAAAACAGTCAAGATGCTGGAGGGATCCTTTAAAATGATAATGAAAGGCCTATGTTGCTTTTTAATTTCTGTACTCCAGTGATGTCAGTGCAGATGCAGCGTACATCAACTTCACATCATGTCGTCTGGCTTTGGGGCAATGCAACGTGGTTGTCAAAGCTAATTAACAAGTGGCAAAGAATATTCTTGTGCCAGACCAAAGCGCTCAATGCGCTGACAGGCGTCTTATAGAATTTATGAGAGTCAATGTTGAATAGGCCTTTTACTACATTTATGAATAAACCAATATTGTTTGCATTTACATCCCAGTGATAGCCAAAACATGTTAATTGACTTGGAGTGACATTAAAGTAATAGCCCAAAGAATCTCTTACAGCTATAAATTAAAAACCTTTTTACATTTGGGTGGTGGTGGTGGAGCAGAAATCTTATTGCTTGATGAGCTTATCCAATTTATTCCATTTAGTCCATCATGAATTTAAGTGCGGAATACACTAAATTCCATTAAAACAACCAATAATGTTTACAAGATCCAGGCTTTGATCTTCTAGCTGCACATGCAAGTAGATTGATTTAGTATAAAAGTATGTATGAGCACAATTTTAATGAAGTCTATTAGTCAGCAATGAAATCAAGATCTGGTGTTTTGTATGTCATTATCACAAGACAGGATGGCCATAATATATCTTCCTTGCAGATTATTAACAAGAGCAAATATAGAATGTTGATATATACATTAAATATTAGGTATTAATTGTGTGCTGATGTGTAAGAGTAGAATAAGCAATACATCTTTCTATGTATTGGTTTTTCTCAAACAGAGGCTGGATACAGAGCCATCAAATAGAATTTAATGGGGTCTTTTTCTTGAGAATTACCTTTATTAAGGCTATTTTTTAATAAAATTATGGTGTTTCAGTTGATGACTATTGCTAAAACGTGTTGCAGGTTAACTTACCATATATAAAGTATTCTGTTAATATGGAATCATCTGCTCGGATCTGAATTACAAATTCCTTATTATCTTGGGATGCTGATCACCAAGAAGGAACTGCAATACAGGAGAGAAATTCTAGCTTCTGGATTATCAAAAGGGAATCTATGACTGCAAACTGCATTTGTTGAAAGGATTAGGTTAGCCATATAATAACAGCTGGTGGGTGTCTCGGGAGCAGATGTGGGCCTGCTGTGCTACAGGTAGTTTAGGACTAGATCTGGGGGCTGCACCTGGGGATCTCTGAGTTTCATCTATTAACCCCAAAAATCAAGATCTGATTCTTGCTGTGGGGGACCCCAGATCATTAGTCTTGGTTATGAGACTACTGATGCAAACTGGTAGAGGTTTCTGCAATGCGGTACTGGAGGGTGTAGAGAGAGATGTAGAACAGAGTTGAGGTCAGGGCAGGCAACACTACTTTCATATTTAAGAAACAGACTCAGGGTCAGGGCAGACAACACATAGAGTAGTTGTGGTCAAATAACTAGACAATGAGTAGAGAAGATAGGAAGGCTAAGTGGAACAAGCACACATCAAAACCAGGAGAACTGGCAGAGATAACACCTTTGCAAACTATAGAAACTAATTGTGCAGATACTATCCAGTGGGGGAGAGTGCCTTAAATAGACAGGATCCTGCCCAAATTGGATGGGACCCAAAATATGGGAGTGTGTGCTGGTTCTTTAAGAGGTGAGCTAAGCTTGTGCACCCTTTGGATGGCAGTGACAGCAGGACAAGGATGGAGGAGAACATGGTGTCTACCGCAGGTGACAAGGAAACAGGGACCATGACCACCGAAGAAGGAGCTGGGACAATTCAATGACCACAGCCCCAATTAATCGCTGTGGATTACAGTAGATACTTCTCATTCTGTTCATTGAAAAGATCAAGGGCACCGATGCGCAGTGACTCTGATCATGTAATGGAAGCCTCACAATAGTGTTGAACTCCCTTCAGAATTTTTCTGCAGGAGGTCTGGGGGCTAACCTATACCTTTCCACTCCAGAAGATTCACTAAGGATTGTCAAAATCGTAAACTTATCAGATAATTTCCTTTCCAACCCTCAGTTTCCTGAATTTTTTTTATTTAAGCAGCACATTACATTGTGTATGAAAATAGGGTTAAATTGTAACAAAAATATTCAACAAAGAAAAGAAAGTAGCAATTGAGATCTAGCTCAAATCAAGCAGGGATAGAACCAGAGTCACTTAATAACTGAATCAACACAGTACTGTAGTTTAATTCCTTTCACCTTAAACTAGAGCTGAGATGTGGTGTAGAACTGTAGCTGTTTCTTAGGCCCAATGTCTACGGGTGGATCTGATTTGTAGAATCTCTGTGGGTCCCTTGCGCAAATGAAATAAAGCATACAGATTTGATTTGCGGACCTCTTAGGCTGATAAAAAATTGCAGCATGCTTCATTTCAGTGAAGTCAGTGGAAGCCGTTCAAGCCGCGGCCCGTCTGCAATTCAATTGCGGACAGCCACGGATTCTGCGGGAAAGCAGGAGTTTAAAAAAAATATAAAACTCGACTGCGCGTGTGCGGCGGCATGGTGGCCAACCGGCGTTTCCACGCACATCTGCAGGGAAAAAAAAGAAGGCCCGGACAGGTAAGTAGAAGATGCACAGTGGCCAAGGGCAGGGGCGGATTCCGCTGTGGGGTCCCGCATACGGAATCTGATCCACTCATGGACATGAGGCCTAGTCTCTGTGGTTTCCGCAGCCTAGAAGTGTGGCCTTATGGAAAGTAGTATGCAACTGAAAGGCAGGTCCATGTCTTGGAGATGCCTGAGAAGAGTGACAACCACATCTCTTTCTAGGCATCCGCTTTCTCTGCTATACAATGTATCTCCTCTTTCAAGGAGGAAGAAGAATAACTATCTCCTCATCTTAAGCAGTTGTCTTTTTAGATGTTCACATTCTGTGAGAAGTTTCCAGTGGAGACCTGTTATTGAGCAAGCTTCCTCCATCCTGCCTGCTGGTAAAATATTAATGGAAATCATGTGCTATCACAAGACTCCAGGAATATGTTCACAATTGCTAACTTTTAACACTTGAGATGTTTTCCAATGGCCGAAACAGTTGGCTGCTGCAACCCACCAGCGTTTGCTAGGTGGCTGCCTCCTATTGACTAAATCAGTTATGATATAGGGGGGGGGGGGTGTTCAAAGTAGATAGAAAAGTCAAAATAGGATGGGTGTTTGCCAAAACTGGACCCTCAGACCATAGTAGCATAATGCCCTGTTCCCGTTGCAGTAGGGCTGTACACTAAGTACATCCTTTAATCTATAAATCAGGAAAAGCTTCTGGCGCACATGATAAGGATATCCATAGGGTACTATTCACCTGAAGGATGTCAAAAGCATGTCCTATACGGCATAAAAAGTATGAATAGGCATAGTGGACTGCGCAATTGCGTACAATGCTTTACAATAAAATACTTTACACTGTGCACTATACTGTTCTTGTAATGGGACCCTATGTATATGTACAACATATTGCACTGTATGCCTTCATAAGAAGTAATTGGTTTCAGCCACATATTGCAAAAAAAGAAGCAAAATCAGCATTCTCGGAACAATATGACATTGTTCACAGTGACCAGGCTTCTTTAATGATATTACTAAATGTTTTACACACATTTTGTGTTATCAACAATAATTGAGTTCTCTAATGGCCATTGAGATTAAGATAATGAAGAAATAAGAACAATAAACCAATATATGTAATTTTAATTTCCTTTTGTGGCATGAAAGACCATAGCAGTCATAAAGCATGTTTTCTATTTTTGCAAAATGTTTATGCAATCTAATTAGTAGCTACAAACATCTGTTATTACTTTTGTCATGTGATACATTGGAGCCAGCATATATTAAATAGGAAATAGCAATTAATGGACTTAACCATAATTACTGTAAATATTTTTATTATCCATATACTTTCTTTTAATGAAACACAACATCAGTTTTCATCTTATCACACCACCTAAAAATAGTTTAAATTGTATACATTGAAAAATGTCGAGAGTTTAATCTACTGCAAAAAAGGAAACAAGCAAACATTGGAAGAGCGCACAGAAGTCCATTTGACATTTCCACAATTCTACCTGTTTTAGGCTGACATTTCATGTCTGAAAAACTGGAATGGGAGATGACAACAAGACCATGTCACAAAATTAAGAAATTGTAGAAGTCCAAAGAATAATCCTTATATCGAATGGTGACAATCCATAGAACAAACTGACAATATGTGCAACTCATTCAGGAAATGGCTGTAAAAGTTTTCTACTGCTTCCTGACATAATAAATGTTTTCAGATGATTAGATTTTTTTCCCCCTTTTAAAAGTTCAATTGAAAAGATTTTAAAAATTTTTGATAACAAATGCATGTAATTTTGCTATTATTAATTTTGAAATAAAAAGTTGGGAATGTCACCATCTTGCCACCTGACTGTTATAGTCTTCAGTGGTTGCAATGTCTGTTGGTTTTTCTTCTTTATAAAGTGAGTGGGCTTTATGTTCCCTAAGAAGTCTCCTTTCTTCCTTTCTCTTTTCTCTTTTTCTCTGATGCTCTAGTTGTCTGGTATACTGGAAGCGTTGTAAAAAAAGGTCCTTAGCATATTCATATAACTGCATGTCTAAATAGTTAAGTTCTTTTATACGTTCACGTGACCACTCATCGATGTCCACATTTGAGGCCCTGGTAGTGTTAAATTGAGTAAATGGAGAAATAAACTTGAGATTGAATGTTCTCTCAAACAGATATTGTGTTTTTCTTTGAAACTCAGTCAAGCCATAAAAAGCCATGTTTTTAAGGTTATTCTTTGCACTCTGTAGAAGAATATCATTCCTTTCACTTTCATTCATAAACGTTAAGTTGTAACACCCAACTAGACTTAGGTCAGCAAGCATCCGCACTTGACGGTTGTTAGCCAGGTTGTAGCTGCAGTCCATGAACTCCTGTAATGTGACTCCAGACCAGTCGTCCCCAAGATAACAGGTGGGCAATTCATCTGGTGTTGGACTTCGTCCATCACAGACATGGAGCGAGGCCTTCCAAGTTGCTCCTCTCTGGACATGTTTCCATTCACTCAGGTAACGAGATACAGGATCCCTCAGCATTGTGATATAGTAGAAGTTCCTAAAAGAGGCAACATATATATTTATACAAATGGCAGATTATAGAGTACATATTATACAGTTTGATGTCAACTTGAAATATTTCGGTGGTTGGAAGCATTCATTGCTAAACTAAATGTATAATGTTAGAGGAAAAGTAGAAAACAAACATGATGAAAAACTACCATGCACTTATTTCAGTAAATCTGTGTAATCCACATTGGTATCTGCTGGAATTTATAAATATTGCTATAATGCAACATTTTTAACTACATCCTAAAGGAGTTTTCCAGTCAAGTAAAAATATGGGACAATATTTTAGTTCTAGTTATCAGTATACCAATGAATTACAAATGACACTTTATTTAGAGTAAAGCTTCTGACCCCCATTGTTCTCAGCGTCAAGTGACCCAAAGAGTGTAATAGCTATTATTGGAGCAGGATGTCCTGTGTACAGGTCATTGGATCTTCTTCCCTGCTTGGCCTTCACAACACATTTGGAACAAGACGTTGGAATATGTACACAAACTGCTTGCTCCTTTCTAAGGTGCAAGGTCTATTGTATGCCTCAGCTGTAGGAAGGAGTAGGCAGCTGTTGCGTTCCATCTAAGGGGCAGGGAAGAAAATCCCATGGGTGGCAGATGGAACATAGAATAGCCACCATGCTTTTCGGGTAATGTGATGCTTCGGGATTAACAGATATAGTCAAAATAAAATGTAATTGGTAAATTACTGGTATGCTGACAACTAAATCATTGCCACATATTTTTACTTGACTGGACAAAACCTTTAATACATCTAATAAGTTAGCAAATATTTAGAATAATCCCAATAAAGCTGTTAAAAATGTCAGTTTTTACAATGTGTATTTGCAAGTGGTAATAGAAAATGTGTTATTGGATTGCTTCAAGAACTGAAGGTCCTGTAAAGAATGAAATCCTCCCTGGCCTCTCTTCCATTGGTATTTATTTAATTCAACTTTAATCCGTATAGTTATAACTATAATTACACAGACTCCTAAGAGCATCAAGACAATACACTCCGAACTGAGTTATCCTCAAATGGGATCAGTGAGGTCTAATATTATCCGAAGGCTTGTTACTGGTTAAGACTGTGAAATCTATTTCAAGCTGCTTTCTGAAAGTATTAAGCTTATTGGCATAAAAGGGGCATGTGAAAATTTAGTAGTATTGAAAGATAATTTGGATCAGTTGTTGGTGGGAATGCCTATTTCCCAATCATAATGTGTATGTACTAGTTTGATGTACAAGGCAAAATAAATGTTGACTGCAAATATTGCAACTCTACACAAGCTGTGAAGTGAGAGCCAATGTTTTGATGGCTGCAGCTCCTGACTGTGTAGAAGGAGGCGTTTGTTGGGTTTACTGCTTATCTTGGTTGTTACTCACGGTTATTTTGTATGGTGTCTGAGGACATGTTTTAAATATTTTTATGGGTCATGTCATTATTAGTGTTTCTTGTCATGATCAGCCAATGGTTAAAATCTGGCTGATTTCTGCAGAATCGGATCGGGTCAGCATAACCCAATTTTGGGCGCAAAATTGTCCTAAAATCGTCTTTCCCATAATACATGTTGAACCCAGTCAGCATGTACCCAATCAGCAGGCAGAGAGCCTTGATGTTAGTAAATGTGTCCTTCGTGTTGCATATGGGCAGCACTTATATTAGACGCCTGCATCACATGATCCAGCCATAGACACATAATATAGGCACTGTGTTAGTAGTGCCAATTTAGATCTCAGTAGATATGTGGAGAATATAGTCTGCAGAGTATTCAGTGCACTACAGTTGCTCAATTTAGTCTACCTGTAGTTATCTGTTAACTAAAAAAATAAAAAACAGGAACAAATAAAAAATATATTCTGTGTTTCTGGTGTCAGATATTTTTCCAAGTTCAGAATAATGCAACATTAGATTGTTACATATGTTACATACCTACTTGTGGGTTTCTGTAAACTAAAAACCAAAAACAGGAAAAATAACAAAAAATATATTCTCTGTTTCTGCTAACAGATAGTTTTCAAAGTTCTGAGTCTGCTGTATTAGATTGTGCCTGTGGATTTGAAAAAAAAATTAAGCGCCGAAAACATAAATAAAGAAATTGTAGTGGATGTATTGGTAGTCATGGTGGTAGATGACAGGCAAAGTTTTCCCCTCAATCGGCTCCCACTGAAGCAACGGCATCACATACTGCATGAGGCAATGCAAGTCTGCTGCACCAACTGCTGCCTTGGGGAGCCCACCTGAGCTTGAGCTAGAGGGCACACAGCCAGGTTCATCCTGCTGCCTCCTCTGCTGATGTGGCTACCTCTTCCTCCATCTCTCTCCCTGTAGCCTCTGAGCACAGAAAAGCAGGTTTGTCAAGGGGCAGTAGCAGGGCTAGTTCAGGCCTCTCCTCCAGCACTGAGGACCAGCCTGCAGGCTTCAGAACCAGGAGTGAGAAATGGAGAGCAGATGTGGAGCCATCTCCACTCTCCCATTGATTTCAATGGGTCTGCTGCTGCCAGCGCCCTATTGACAGCAATGGGATGCCGGCATTCCCTGCAGTGATTTTCGGGGAAGGGCTTTAAATATAAGCCTTTCCCTGAAAATCAACCCTAGCTTGTGTAAAAAATAAAAAAATATATATACTCACCTCTCCGATGTTGTCAGGACACAATGAATGGCTGAGCGCTGCCTGTGATTTGCTGAGCGCTCAGCCAATCAGACGCAGCCCTTTCATAAGGGGG
The DNA here is from genome assembly GCF_035609145.1 of Eleutherodactylus coqui. Lineage (NCBI taxonomy): Eukaryota > Metazoa > Chordata > Amphibia > Anura > Eleutherodactylidae > Eleutherodactylus > Eleutherodactylus coqui. Next base: position 402,316,447 of record NC_089837.1, read on the forward strand.
GGATTTTAAATCCCCGCCTGCTGAAAGAGCTTCATTTCAGTGCTGGGACTAAGCGGCTAGGCACTCCGAGCCCCAACAGCGGTGAAGAGGTATTTTTTTTACACCACCTAGGGTTGATTTTCAGGGAAGGGCTTACATTTAAAGCCCTTCCCCGAAAATCATTGCAGGGGTTGCCGGCATCCGGCAGCAGCTGCGGTCCCATTGAAAGCAATGAGTGCGGAGCCTTGTTCACGTGTGTTTTGACACGTGCGTAGATGCACGGTTTTGCACGCATGTATGTATGTGCAAATGCACGCTCATGTGAACAAGGCCTAAGGTTTAAGGCTGGATTCACACGAGCGGCCTATTTCCGTCTGCTTTTTTGTACATCCAGGGCTGCATGTTTGCGCATACAACAGCGTTTTTCACTGTACTTTTGGTGTATGCAAGTTGTGTGTATTGCAAGTGCAAATTTTTTGCGCGCAAATGTGCACACAAGTATGTCCATGTGAAACCGTCCTTAAATACACACATTAATTAGTTACTGTGGGCAACAAGTACATGTTTTTCATTGTGACTGTTTCAATACATGATGCTATAGTTTTTTTTTTTACCTAGGGAAGATAAATATATAACGAATTGTGTTTGCATTATGCAGTAATATGTGACCCTATTAAATTAGTTTTACAACCTGCCAGCACTAGTCTATTACAAGTTCATTTCAATTTCTATGCACTATAGATTATATCTTTTGGGAATAGTTTTATGTTATGTACATTGTCTTTTTTCCTGCCAATGTACCACTTGGGAAAATAAGAACTTCTAGCCAATTTCAGTTTGCTAATATAGAGGTGACCATTATAAAGAGTGTAATAATGCAAACATGAAGATCTTGGTGATTTAATAAATAATTGAGTAATTTTAATACAACTAAATTTATCTGTGCAATGAGACACATAAAACATAAGCCTCTCTAGTATTGGATTTAATCACACACTAGCTCCAGATCACTCTGCCTTGCACTTTTCTCTCCCACTAGATTAATATTATAGTAATGATTATGCTTGCCATTTTGCCTTGACATTTTCCAATGTACAATAAAATAGCCCTTGCAAGAACTAAGCTGCAGCATTTGCTGGTTGTTTAAATGACCTGGCTAACAAACTCTGCATCAAATCTCTATTGCCCTCACCAGTTCATCCAGAAATAATAGATAGCCAAATTAGTTATGCAATTTTGCTGCAGAAATTTAAGAAAAAGATGAACAATGAAAAGTAGTGCAACGAAGGAAGGAAATAAGGAATAAAAAACGTTAGATTTGGTCTTAAGGTGAATAATTTGCTACATGCACATGGCAGTATGACTAACCTAACAATAAAAATAGATTAAACTCATACATCAAAGAACTGTAGTAGCAAACGTGTGAATGTTAAACTAAATAGACAAGAGGCAGTGTATTAAAACCTAGGGAATTAAATTAATTAATCATAGAATAACAGTGAATAATTAAACCCTGTTAAATAAACTATGTACTATAAAAATGTGCATTTTTGCATGCTTTAATCTTGTGTCAAAATGGTTAAAGCTGGAAAGGTCAATGTTTATTCAGTTGCCATTATACATAGAACCATAGAAAGTAATAACAGTTTTGTTAAAAAAAATTCTTGAGATTTGTTTCAAGGTATACAAGACACTAACCTACTTTCTACACCATGCGATGGCGGAATATTTACAATATTAATTTGCTCCAAAATGACCCACTGTATCTTGAAAATATTGTAACTTCAGACCATAACTCCATGGATTGGTAAACTCTTGTAGTAGACATGATGATTAGTTAGCGTAAAATGTCTATTGATTTGTATAAACTAGATGTATTATGCAGCTGTAGTGATTTAACTCTGTAGAGGTTAATGGCCACACAATTTCATTATGGTAATTGCTGGACAATGGCATGGTGAAAGATGTGTGCTATAACGTTAGCCTAATGTAAAGCTCCTCTGCAGCCTCTTAAGTGTTAAAGTCACAATGCTATACTGTAAGACTAAAGAACTGTATCCACTTTGGGCATTTTCCCAGCCCTCCCCCACCCTCAACTTCTGAGACAAAGAAGCTGCTTTTGCCTGACCATTTGTTGAGGAGACAAAGATTGGCTCATACACTGGACTTGAGAGGGGTGTGGGGAGGGGTGGGGGATTCTATATGGCCCAACAAATGAAAATACAATATGTTATTGATGTAATATGTTATACGCCCATAAAGGGCAGTTATTATGTGTTTCAATAAACCTGAGGCTCTGAGCATTGTATGCCCAGATCCAGTTTTAGACCCGAGACCTATAGCTTGTGTCTGACTGGTTATTGCAAGGCATGCGTATGCCATACTAAATAATTAGGTAGCTACAGAATACCTCAGAACCTGCTGGAGAAAATAACATCCAGTACACGCTGAAGCCCACAAAATGTCATCTCAAAAGTAAAGATTAAAAGGGTTATCCATTTGTAAACTATTGATGGTCTATCAGCAGGATAGGCCATCAATAGTAGATTAGCAGGGGTCTGCTGCCCAGGATCACCACTGATCAGCTGTTTCACGACTATCATAGTGCAGAGCCAGTATTTGAGTACATTATAGCTGTATTATGTAGAGATATACTAGAGCTGTGCCACTGCGACAAGCATCTGGGAAAATGACCCTTACCTGTCTGAAACTGACCATATAGAGAAGAAATATAGCTCCTTGGCTCTGGTGCTGTATTTATGTATTGCTGCCGATATTCCTCAACAGCCGTGAACAGGTGGACTTACTAGCAAAGAACTCAAGCCAGATGTACTGACTGCACAGACATTTGCGATGCACAGCATTCCCGAGCTGTCTCCACATGTATAAGCGACTCTACGCAAAGACTATCAGCAGATCTTCTCATAATGAAGGTTTCTGAAAACACATGGTTAGCTGAAAACACTCTTTTTTATAAACTCTTGTATATGTCTAGAAAAAATAGCAATATTGCTTTCCCAACTTTCAAAAAACTTTTGTATGTGTGTTGCTTTTTTAAATCAAGCCTCCAGCCAGTCTATTCTCATAAAATATGATAATTTTTCCAGAAATAATTTAAATTAGGCTGTCGTAGGCTCAATCCATGTATGTAGAATGGTTTTAACTAGAGATGAGCGAGCATACTCGCTAATGCAAACTACTCGAGCGAGTAGTGCCTTATGCGAGTACCTGCCCGCTCGTCTCTAAAGATTCGGGTGCTGGCGGGGGAGAGCGGTGAGTTGCGTGAGTGAGCAGGGAGGAGCCGGGGGGAGAGAGTGAGAGAGAGATCTCCCCCCCCCCTGTTCCTTTCTGCTACCACCACCACAAAGATGAGGTGGGCTGAAGGACCTCTGGTGATGTCCTGCTGTGGGAGGAGCCAAGCTGTGTTTGTATTGTGTGGTAAATAAGCTACTGTGTGTGTGAAGCGCCACCAGAAACACTGGTGCTATAATTTCCGAATAATTACTAGTCTATATATATATATATATATATATATATATATATATATATATATAAAATAGGAAGTATGTATGTTTGAATGTGTGTAAGTGCCACCATATCTCATGAATGCCTGGAGCAATTTCAACCAAACGTGGTACATATGTAACTCATCCCATGGCGACAAATTTGGGGGGGATAAGACTGCTCCACTACCCCTGGGGGGAGAGGGAGGAATGCCGGAATTGCAATTGAGCAGATGTTTTTTATTTCACAGTCTTATCTAACACAAACGACCTCCTCCTCATCCTACACTAATCTATTACACAGATGACCTCCTTCTCAAATACTAATATATTACACAGACCTCCTGCTCCTCAGATAATAATATCTTACACAGAAAACCTTGTCCTCTGCTCCAACAACCACACAGCACTAAGCCACTATGTACCACAAAGAAATGAGCCCAGCACCCACTCTTATGAAAGCTGTCCAAAAGGAAATCTGTGTTGCCCATAGCAACCAATCACAGCGCAGCTTTCATTTTCCTCAGCAGTATAACAAGTGAAAGCTGAGCTGTGATTGGTTGCTATTGGCAACAAAGATTACAGGGGAAGTCGGTGAGTTTTTGATATTTAATTACGCCAGTATTACACAGACCTCTGGCTCCTCAGATAATATCTTACACAGACAACTTCCTCCTCCTCAAATACTAATATTACACAGACGACCTCCTCCTCATATACCAATATATTACACAGATGACCTCTTCCTCCTCATATACTAATACCGTATATTCTGGCGTATAAGGCGACGGGGCGTATAAGACGACCCCCCAACTGTCACCTTATACGCCGGGAATACAGTGGAGCAAAAAAAAAATCATTACTCACCTCCCCCGGCGTTCTGCGGCGCTGCTGCAGGATGTCGCTCCCTCCTGGTCCCCGACACAGCATTGCTTTCTGGACGCAGGGCTTGAAATCCCCACCCCTAGAAAGCTAATACTGTGATTGGATAACACACATTATCAGCCAATCACAGCCATTCAATGACATCATTGAATGGCTGTGATTGGCTAACACATGTGCGCTTTCAGCCAATCACAGCCATTCAATGATGTAATTGAATGGCTGTGATTGGCTGATGGCGTGTCAGGGATTTCAAGCCCTGCGTCCAGAAAGCAATGCTCTGCCGGGGACCAGGAGGGAGCGACAGCCTGCAGCAGCGCCGCAGAATGCCGGGGGAGGTGAGTAATGATTTTTTTTTTGACACTTTCTTTTTTTTTGTATTACCAGCGTATAAGACGATCCCCGACTTCAGAGCAGATTTTTCGGGGTTCAAAAGTCATCTTTTACGCCGGTATATACGGTACATTAAATCAGCAGTAGTCAGCTACTAGTTTATAAAATTAATTGGGACCCAGGGTTTTATTGTTTGGAGAGACAACAATTACGTTCAGTAAAGTCTTCCTATAGCAGCAATTGTTGATCTGCTGTAAGAGACAGGAGTGATAAAGCGTCTGGAAAAGCATGTATACTCTGTAGGTCAGCGGGCTATGCTCTGTAAAGATCTTCATAATAATAATAGAATATTCTACTGATATCTCTCGGCATACTATATGTGACATTGGTGTGGGGGTTACGCAAAGAGGTGATAGGTTTGTGTTTTGTAGAGGCGCGTATAAGACGCGTCAAGCTTTTGTTCACTTCTGGTTGACACCCAGAAACCAAACCACCTGGCCTTGAATATATGTGTCCAACACATGCTTGGCTTCTTTATAAACTAAATCAGATTCTAGTGTGGGGTTTGCTCATATGTGTGTTGTATGTCAAGTAGTGTTTGCTTTAAATAGTAATATTGCTCTTTTTGCAGCCTTTCTCTTAAGTGCTGTATAGTTGATAACATGGCCTCTCGGTACGGCTTTAGCAATGTTAACAATCTGCAATGTTATTATATATGTGTATAGTGGATAAATTCAGAGATCTGCTATAATATTAAAATGACTGACAGGTGAAGTGTGTAACAGTGATTATCCTGAGACACTGACACCTGTCAAGCAGTACAATATATTAGACAGCAAAAGAACAGTCAGTTCTTGAAGTTGATGTGCTGGAAGCGAGAAAACAGGAGAAGCATAAGACTGATTGACTAAAATTGTGATTGCTATATGACTGGGTCAGAACGTCTTCAAACTGGCAAGTATTGTGGGGTGTTCCCAGAATGCAGTGATTAGTACCTATCAAAGTGCTCCAAGCTAGTACAACTGGTGAAGGGGCAACAAGGTCATGGACGCTCAAGGTTGATTGCTGCACATGGGAAGTGAAGGCTAGTCCAGTTGATCTGTCCTACACCACAGAAAAGTTATTGTACAAATTACTTAAAAGTTATTTTTCGCTATGACAGAAAAGTAAAATAATACACAGTAAATTGCATCTTGCTGCTTATGAGACTGTGTAGCTACCAACTGATCAGAGTCCCCAAGCTGACCCATGTCCACGTGCCTACAATGGGCTTGTGAGCTTTAGAACTGGATTTTGAAGCAATAGAAGAAAGTATCCTAGTCTGATGAACTACATTTTCTTTCACATTACTTGGATGGCTGTGCATCATTTATCTGGGGAAAAGATAACAGCAGGATGGGGAGAAAACAAGCCAGCGGAGGTAGTGTAATGCACTGGATAATGTTCTGCAGGGCAACCTTTGATCCTGGCATTCATGTAGATATTACTTTGACACATACGACCTACCTAAGCATTACTGCAGCTCAAGTACACCCATGGAAGTAGTACTTCATGGCAACAATATTTCTTAATAACATTAGTGTTTCCTTTAATCAGGATAATATGCCCTACAAAAGATTGTTCAAGGATGGTTTGAAGAACATTTCAATGAGTTCAAGGTGTTGACTTTCATAAACTGTGTATGTTTGAAATTACCCAGATCTCAATCTGATTGAGCATTTAAGAGATGTGCTTGCAAAACAAGTCAGATCCATAGAGGCCACACCTCACAACTTACTGGACTTAAAGGATCTGCTACTAATGTCTAGGCACCAGATACCACAGGCCACCTTCAGAAGTCTTGTGGGTTCTAGGCCCCAATGAGTCAAAGCTGTCTTGGAGGCAACAATATTAGAAAGGTAGTCCTAAGGCTTTGGATGATTGATTCAAATTGTAATTGTTGTATGAATTTAGTTAAGCCCAACATACCTATACTCTTTTTGCCAGTCGTATGCCATGCATTTTTACAAGCAGAGGAGACATCCAACACATGTTAGGGCTAATGTACACGGCCGGATTTCTGCCGCGCTTTACGTAGCAGAAATCCGCGCCATTATGCCGCAGCTATTGAACCTAATAGCTCAATGTTCACGCTGCGGAATTCCCCCGCAGAATTCCATAGCCTGAAAGAAATCGCGGCATGCTCTAATTGCCACGGGAATATGCGCGGCCGTCTTCCATTGCAGTCAATGGAAGCCGTCCGTCACTCTATACCTTTGCTGTAGCACAGCTGAAGTATCACGTGAATAGGCATCCCTGCCCACCGCCGGCCGTGTCATCCTGCACTGCCGGCGCATCACGCGATGTACTGCGCAGGCGCACTGGCCCACATACAGTGCATCTGGACAGGTGAGTATGGGGTCTTTGGGGGGAATCGTAACGGACTCTGCTGCGATATTCAGCTGGCAGAGTCCATCACGGCTGTGGGCATGAGGCCTAAGGCGTGTAATGAAATGTACAATGAAAACAACAACAAGCTGTGTTATCAACAAGGACTTTTCCTGCATAGAAGCCTTGTATTACAGTAGATGGCAATACTTTATCATACATAATAATATAGTATTATGTATAATTCATGTATGCATCAAACTAGCAATGTGGTAATATGAACAGAATATTTCACTATGGATGGTGATAGATAACGTTTTATCGCGTTTTGTATAGTAATGAACCAATGAACTATATTTACCTTCTTCTACTTTGCTATTTCCTGTGTGCTGATGAATGTTGTTAATTCTCACTCTCTAGCAGAACTGCAGCAATCCGAGATGGCATTTAGTTGAGAAATTCCTTGGCACATATCATTGCACTATAATGCTTTTGTTTGTGTGAACATACAGTACTCTCCAAGGAAATGCAGTCAAATTACACTCTTGTAATAGGGAAGCAATGGAACGAGTTACAAGTATGTCCAATTGCTAATCACCATCATTTCTAAATAAATGTCGGTTAGTAAAAATAATTAGCCCCCTACTATGTGCAGATGTGTACTCTACACACACAAGACTATTCTGGAAACTTTTTATTAAAAAAAAGTACGATTATACAGCTAGGTTTCCAATTAAAAGACTTGTTTATAAGGTGTTAATTGCTTTTGAAATATTATATTTTATTAAAATCCTGCTTCAATATGTTGCATCCCCAGTTGAACATTCTATATTTACCTCTGTTTTGTCAGGAGTTAGGTTTATCAAGCTTTTCACTCTGCCAAAAGACTAAATTCATTTCTGACAAAATATTTGGATTTAAAGTATTTATTAATAGCATCTTTATTTTTTATACTGTGATTTTATTCAGCAAAATTAGAAAATGGATTTCATTTCAACAATCTGTATAATGTTCTACTTTAAGAACTTGACATGCATTCATGCATTGAGGAAAGCACCCATTTTTATTAAAAACCCAGAAAGGAAATTTTACTTGCTAATTATCTTTGGAATGCAGCCTTGCGATGCTCTGATCACAATACTGTGATGTGTTATTCTAGATCAGTGTTTCCCATACTCCAATCCTCTCCCCAAGGTCATGATTTGAGGATATTCTATAGAGAGAACACTTGTGGCAATGTCTGAGGCACTGACAATAATTACATTACCTGTACAATACTGTGAAGATCCTGGAAACCTAAAGGCCCATTTACACGCAAAGATGATTGTTCAAAAGATAGGTTTTAAGCTTATCACCTTCGTTTGCATGTAAACGAGCCTCCTGGACCTGTATGCAAAGAACAGCAGGTGGTCTGTTCTCTGCATTCAGCTCCTTTGTTCTGCCACAGGCTGCCTTAGGTTTTCTGCTGAAAACAATGTCATCAGCAGCTCCCGTGCAGAATACAGCACCATGAACAGAAAACAGAGCATGCGCTCTGTGTTATCTTCTCTCCGGCTGAATCATAGATTTTTTGCACACCAAAAATCGTCGTTCACTTGAAGAGTGAAAGATGGTAGCATTTACACACACCGATTATCGATGGCTTTTGAGCGATAATTGTTGCATGTAAATGGGCCTTAAGTTTGGGGAAGTTGTGAGGACTGGAGTCTGGAAAAGACTGTTCTAAATAAATTGCATTTTCCAAATGATAAATTGAGGTAGTCTGTATCTCTGGTTTTAAAACATATCATATTTTTATAATATCCATAATCAATGAGGGGGACTGTGGTTTTAATCACTATATAAAAATGGGCAGATTGGCTGGATTAATTGAGAATGTTAGGAGCAAGTTGAATGGTCAGAGCTATTCTGCAATTCTCCTGCAGACATGAGTGAGATAATGTAATAAGAGTATACAAGTTTTAAGTTACTAACTGAGTAATATTCACAAGTCCCTTGGTTATTAAAAATGAGATGACAAATGTATGATGGTTTAACATTGTGGAGAGACGAGCAGTATGCATATTAGTAGAAAGCTCATCATAATAAATAGTTTAGTGACCTTCAATTTGACACTTTGATTGTTACTGATGGATTGCGTAGCCCCCTCCCCTGCCTCTGCATCTAGATTATCCCCCTGCTCTTCTTCTTCCTCCTCTATACTTCTTCCATGGTGGAGAAACATGTTGGAGAAAATGCCCCCTTTCTTGCCCAAAGCCAACATTGCTGTAGTGTTGAATAATGAGAGACTGGCCAGAGAGTTGGGAGACTTGTATCCCTTCCCCCTCCTCCTCCTGTGACAACAACATGTCATTGTCCCTGAGGCCTTGTAGGTTCTGTTTCAGCAGGCAGACAACAAGGATGGTCATACTAATTATGCTCATGACTGACCATTTTAGTCACTTCATCAGTCCCTGATCTGCAGTCCCTCCACAGACGTCAAGTGACTGACCTCTATACAATGTCTGCTAATGACCTACACCATCTGCTATGATCACTGACTGTTGCTGGCTTAGCCCCTGCAACACATGCAACGTGGAATTCCACCATGTAAGCACATCACATATAAAATGGTTGGGCGATAGCTCAAACTGTTGCTACACCTCCACCAGATGCGAGTAAGATGGGTGTGAACTTCGAAAATGTAAACACAGTTTCCTGGCCTTTTTCGGTGGGGAATATAAAACCTGGGTAACTGTTTAGGAAGCTCTGCATCACATGGGCCAGGCAAGGTACATGTGTGATATTTCTAAGGTGAAGGGCTGCCAGCAGGTTGGCCCTATTGTCATACAAGACCTTGCCTGGCTTCAGATTGTGTGGGGTTAGCCATGAGTCAGCCTAGGCCCGCAAAACTATCAAAACCTCTTTGGCCATGTGTCTGCGCAACCCTAGGCATATGAGTTCTAGTACAGAATTTTGGAGTTTAATCACATGCACTGCTGTATGGAGGTTGAATTTTGCCACATACAGACACTTGTGCTGATGTATAGGGTGTTGGAAGGTGGTACAAAGAGGTGGATGAAGAGGGGGAATAGGAGGGGGGGTAAGAAGACTGACAAGGATGAATGTCCCACAACTCTTGGGAGTATCATGAAATATGGACAACCATTTTCTGCTTCATGTCCCACCTGCGGGACATTGACCTAGTGTCCTGTTAAGGATATGTAACTCTCCTGATCATGCTTGCTGGACCACTGTCTGTGGTCAGGTGCATCCTGCCACTGACAGCATTATTAATGCCATGGTGGCTAGGAATTTAGTACTGTGGGTTAGCAGTACGCATCATGTTGTGGAAGGCATCTGTATCCACTAGCTTGAAGGACAGCATTTCCATTGCAATGCTTGCATTTAGGTTATGTGCTTTTGGATGGTTGGGGTGATATTATTGTTCATGTTCCTATAGCTGGGGGATGTAGGGCTGGCTGCTGACCTGGGACATGCTGGAATATGAGGTAGATGTCAATGTCGGTGAAGGGGGTGCTGATGTTGGCAGCTCTACTTCTGCTCTCCATTTTTCATTCCTTGCTCTGAAGCTTGCAACTCAATCATCAATTGCGGAGTAGAGGCCTGAAGTAGACATGATACTGCCTTTACACAAAACTGCCTCTCTATGCTCAGAGGCTACTGCATGAACAGGGAGGGAGATGGAGGAAGACGTAGTGGAAGAGGGTGCAGGATGAGGATGAATCTTTGCCCTCTGGGCCAGGTAGGCTCTCTGAGACAGCAGGTGGTGGGAGTTCTTGTGACTGTTTATACATGTCATATTAAGGTTGTTTACATTCTTGCCACTTTGAAACCACACGTAATGACAGAAAGTCTGTGATAAGCGTTTACAAGATACCACAGGGTGCACAAGTCCTGTGAGCAAACCTAGCTGTGGGCCTAATGTTGCTGTAGCGACTAGTAATAGCTGAGAATGGTCATCCATTCTACAAGTTGTTCTGCATGCTGTAAATGTAACACATGTCCAAAACCACTTCTAAGGAATGGCAGTGGGCCTGCCTTGCCTTCTGCAGAATGTGAAGCTGTTGCTTCAGTGGGAGCTGCTTGAAGTGCCAACTTGGCCTGTCCTCTACTAACTCCATCACCACAGGCACGTTCTCTACCCCTTGCTTTCTTCGCACTCCCTTTTTATGTATTTATTTTTTAGTGTAGTTTTATACAACTAATTAACTAACTTTGTAGTTTGCAGAAAACCACTGCCAGCTGCATAGGTCCTGTAAATAATTCATAGTGGCTGGACTATCAACCTTGAACGACGTCTGAGGCCTCTGACATAGGCCCCTTTCACATGGTTTTAGTGCATTATAAGCGCGTGAAAAAATTGCATCTAATAGAAGCAATGGTTTCCTATGGAAATGTTCACATGAAAGAATTTTAGATGCACCAAAAGCTCACACCTATCAAAGATAGAACATGTTACTGCAAAGCTCGCATCTAAGGTCCGTGGTGCGAGAAAATATAGGAGCTGACCTAGCTTGGGTTCGTGATCCATGGGAGTTTCCATAGACTCCTATGGATGCTGGATAACACACACCACACAGCTCCTGATTGCGTGAAAGAGCAATTTCACTCCTAATTAAGCTCCAGTCTTAATAGCTGGAAATCACCCGTTCACACGATTTTTGCATGAGTGAGATACAATTTTGTAACGCGGCTATTTGAGTACTAATACCATGCTCGTGTGAATGAGGCCATACACTTTGTGTATTTGCCATTTCTCTGTTTGGTTTGCTTCTTATTTTAGATTAACAAGAAAAGCACCACCAACTAAATATGCTGCAATCCAAAGGAGGCACAATATGTGAGACAGAAGGCAACAGTGTATAGCTTGTATCTTTTGAGCTGTCCCTGTTTTCCCCATCCTAATTGAATTCCCCAAACAGCACAGCTAGCTGCGTACGCTCTGCAAAGAATTCGTAGTGGTCGGACTGGCAACTTTGAATGACGTCTAAGGCCACAAACAGAAAACTGCCATATTCTCCATGCCAAAGCATAGTTTCTCTCTCTGCTTTGCTGCTATATACGTTGACAGCAGCAACCTCTTCCAAAATACGATTAGAGCAATAAATATATATCCATTTTCTATCCATCTTCTATCTTGTATATTTTAGCCTGTCACATTATATTCTTGTCATTTTCCTTTAACAAAAACTTTGCAGATGTACATCTAGTACACAAGCTTGCTTGGTCAGAACACCCTGTACGTCCAGGACTTTGAGACAAGGAAACTAGACTACACAACCTTGCTGTTATCATAACCAGTTCTCCAAGAATAAGCTTATTTTTGTAAATTTTGTTTTGAGAAGCTTATTACATATGATAGAATTATTTCTATCGATATGTAATACGATAGAATAATTATATTTTTACACTATATAATGGAGGTAAAAGATGAAAGGCTGAGACAAACTTGAGTCCGCTACCTGAACCACACAGGGATTGAACCCACAGCATTTCTGCTGCTCTAACACTCTGCACCACATGGTTCATATATGATGGAATGTACTGCTAATAAAGGGAGAGATGATTTCCAATCACATCTGGTGTGTGTGATCTGTAAGCATCCTCATTTTGGATGCCTAAAAACATACTAATTAGCGATATTACACTTTCCTCCCTTCCTCCCCTTTACTTTTCTCCATGCCCAGTTTAAAAAAAAAGGTTTGTTTTGTGTTAGTCGCAAATAAGGATATAGGAGTCAGTTTTAGGAAAAAGGACTGGAGACCATGCAGAGGTGGGACGAAGTTTCATGAACTTGGCTTGCAGTACCAAGCTGGGCTATTGCAATCTTGCTTAATGAACAGCTACACTTCGGCGTGAGGGTGAGCCATCAATAGCCCATAACTGAAGAGCCCCTTTGGTATGCCCAGCAAGACAGAAATTGTCCCACCTGTCTTGCTCATCCTGAAAGTAGAATTACATTTGACCATGTCGAAGATGAACCAATTGCTAATTCAGATTTTGAGTTTTTTGTAAATTCCTTCAGATATCATGAAGATAAACAAGCAGAACAGGTTATGCATTGATAACTAATATTGCTAATCGTAGGAAAAAAAGCACTCCTGGGACTATATCCAAGGAGGCTGGAGTTGATGGTGCTCGCTACAATGTGTAGACTGGCTTGAAGGTAAGACTTACTGTCAGCACTGACTCAAGGTATGTTCTTGAAATCACATTTGATTTCGCACCCTTGTATTTTAAATCACTAGTTCCCACAGAACAAAAATTGCATCTGAGCATGTGAAGAATAAACATAATACAGTTGCTAATGCAGAGTGTGAGTTTTTTGTAGATTGTTCCAGAATATCATGGAAATGGACAAGCAGAACAGGCAGTGGATTGATGACCAATATTAGTCATCGAGAGGAAAAACCACTCCTTTCCTGGTACATATCTGAGTAGGTTGGAGATAATGGCACTCGCTACAATATGTAGTCTGGGTTGAAGGTAAGACTTACTTTCAGCACTGACTCGAGGTACGTTCTTGAAGTCGCATTCGATTTAACACCCTTGTGGCGCAGTGGAAATTTTGTTGTATCATCAGGTAAACCAATCCAGAATGCAGAAGCAGTGTCTTTGTTGTACAAGGATTTTAGCTCTTCCCACACGGGTAGTTGTCATCAAGGTCCAGGTTTACACCAAGGAAGTAACTCCTGAGGCTCTAAAGAACTGGAAAGTAGACGCAGAATGCTGACTCTCCTTGACTGAGGTAATGGCTGTTAACTAGAGATGAGCGAGTATACTCGCTAAGGCACATTGCTCGAGCGAGTAGTGCCTTAGCCGATTATCTCCCCGCTCGTCTCTAAAGATTCGGGGGCCGGCGGGGTGGGGGGGGGGGGGGGCGGGGAGCGGCGGGGGATAGAGGGGAGGAATGGAGGGGAGATCTCTCTCTCCCTCTCTCCCCCCCGCTCCCCCCTGCTCCCCGACGCAACTCACCTGTCACTGGCGCCGGCCCCCGAATCTTTAGAGACGAGCGGGGAGATACTCAGCTAAGGCACTACTCGCTCGAGTAATGTGCCTTAGCGAGTAAACTCGCTCATCTCTACTGTTAACCTGGTTGCACGTGAAAGGGGTGTGGATATCTCTCTTTTGCTTAAATTGCAGGAACAGGCCTCAAATAGATACAAGGAAGACTGGTGGATGAAAAGAGTGATAAGAACACTGACTGGGTTTGAAAAAAAGATCATCTCCTGTGCCTCCCCCGCACTCTCTACTCCATTATGTCACATCTGAGCCAAGAGCTTACCCTTCAATGCAAGGAGGTAATATGTGGTATAATATCTTCTGCTTGGCTTGTCTCAGGGTTCAACATTGCTGTGACCTGGTATGTGCAGGGCTGCATGTTATGCGCCCGTCACAATCCATGCCAATTGGTCAAAGTGCATCCTCGCTGTTACTTTGGGGCCAGACTATCTATTTCAGTGACTGCAGATTGACTGCAGACAGCTATCAAAGGTAGGTGTTTTGGAGTTTGTCAGTTTGCATAGATCTCTTCTCAACTAGAGGCGTGGCTTGTAAAAATTAAATTATTAAAAATGTCAATGCCAAAACTATGGGTAAAAGATGAAGGAATTTGTATATGATGTTCCAGAAGTCATAGAAAATAATAGAGGTACATATTCTTCTTAGGCCTCTACTCAGTCAGACTTGTGCCTAAATGTAAGACTGAGTTTTTGTTTGGTAGGGCCCCCGTAACATTTCTATAGTTTCCCTAGTCCCAGCATGAGGATCTCACTTCCTATGTGAGTGCTTTATGTCAGGAGTTAACTGTCACTCATAAATGTGTATTTTCCTCGATTCCAGATCCAGACATGAAAGAGGAGTCACAAAGTTTTGCTTTCATGGGACTGGGTTGTCCTCAAAAGAACATATCAGGAAAAAAAAAGTTTGGAACCGAGATTTGATAGACCACACTAGATCCAGCTGGAGACTGTCTCTTCAGTCAAATTGGATGGAAAAGACAATTGGGTCCACGTCAACCACTGTATGTGAGTCTCCGTCCAAAAAGAAGAATCAAATACCCGCTAGAACCATGCATATCCTTTTTGTTATGGTTATGGTACCATTGGTTTGGAGCGTTAATAATAAGTTGGAAAATAATTGGTACAGTAAGTTGTTAAATCACAATAGTGCTAGATTACCTTACAGCTGCCCAAGAGTGGCATATGTCAGATTGTTTGGTACTTTGTCACACTTGGATATTCTCATGCATCACACACCCGACTAGAATTCAGAGCAAAAAGCGAATCCTGTCAGCTAGAGGAAACCTGTGAAGGACTTTCCACACTGTTGAGTAATGGTGAAGTAATAGCTTTGGGAGCATCAATAGTGGGGGGTCTGAGGACTAGCAATAACTAATGGGATGGTAATAAATATTATAGCATGTGATGGCAAGATCCCTTATCGCTACCTCACAGGCTCTTGACTTATTACTGTTGGATGTACAAGGTACTTGGAACGCTTTTCTACAAAATAAGGCTACAATTGATGGTATTCAATCATGGATGTGAGAAAATTTGAGGGTATGTGTTGTTTCAACCTAAGTGATAGTTATTATTAAAAAAAAAAAAGTTGGTACAGACACTCAGGCAAAATAAGGACCAGGGATAGTTTGATGGGCTTTCCGGTTCCTGGTTCAGTGCATCTTGGCTTTGTCTACTTTTCTATATAACCTGCTGTGATTTGCAGGGCTATAATCATAATCGTCGTAGATCTGCTATGATTTGCAGAGCTATAGTCGTAATCGTCGACGCGTTTCCACAGTGTGCAACTAGTTGAACACTGCTTCATCAGGACGAAAAGATAAATATGATGTTGAATTGTTGTTTAGACTCATACGAATGTTGAGTTGTTGTTTAACCTCGTACAGGAACAGCAAAACGTGGGTTATTGCAGTTTATAAACTAAACATGCATCTGCCTCGATGTTCCTTAACTAAGTGAGGTGCCAGGGAGGCTAATGCTGATAGTATATAGAAACAATTAAGCAGCTGTATTGATGCACTGAAAATAACAAGCTATCTGGTAGTTTATAATGGAGCCCAAACGGGCAGCACCTCAGTCTGTAGGTCTGTCGAGGCAGATGCATGTTTAGTTTATAAACGGCAATAACCCACGTTTTGCTGTTCCTGTACGAGGTTAAACAACAACTCAACATTCGTATGAGTCTAAACAACAATTCAACATCATATTTATCTTTTCGTCCTGATGAAGCAGTGTTCAACTAGTTGCAGACTGTGGAAATGCGTCGACTATTACGACTATAGCTCTGCAAATCATAGCAGATCTACGACGATTATGATTATAGCCCTGCAAATCACAGCAGGTCTATTATAAGAGTCACTACACAAATTACCAATATATGAGCAAGTTGTTATTTTGCCAATTGTATTGGTAGTTTGATCATTTAGTCGTGGAATTCCACGACTGAGAGTTTACCTCAATAGAGATCAGTCTCAACAAAATCACAAACCATGATGGTAGGTGATTCCTACACATGATTTGGTTGGGTCAGGATAGACCATTCATTAGTGTTTCAGCGGGAGGCAAAGATACAAGTACGCCGAATTTTTAATGTGGTATCAGAGTACTCCTACAAATACTATAATTGGGGGAACTAAATCGGTGGATCAACAATGCTACTGATTAACTACTAGCTGACCCATAAGGGACTTCTATCGCCCCTACTTGTAGTGGAAAATACATTTGTTTTTGGCACCAGTAATTAGGTATCGCAACCCTCCTAATACCTTGAGGTTCATATACCTCTGCCAAAAAAATTTCTCCGATATTTGCCTATCCCTAATTCATCTCAATGATAGATGAGTGATTACGTGTGTTCTGTCTGTAGTTGTGTGTCTGTTTAGATCAACCACCCTACTGAAGGTAGTGGTTTTTTATTTATTATATTAATAAAGTTTCTTTTATTTTTAAGGCCATATAATGGAATGTACCGCTAATAAAGGGAGAGATGATTTATAAGCATCCTCAATGCTTGAGAAATTAACAAAGAATATGGTTCCCTAAAAACATACCAATTAGCAATATTATGCTAACAATACAGACCATGTATCGAATAAACACATAAATGTGATGCAGCTCCTTTCTCTGCTCCCTCCAATAGAACCCCATTTACATTCTCTGCTGAGATATAAGCTTTTACACCAGTAGCAATATATCCTCTGTAGAATGTCTATCCCTATTAACAACAGACCACAAATCATATAGGCATATAAACATGATGCAGCTTCTTTCTTTATTCCATCCAATGGAACCTTGTTTATGTTCTCTGTTGGTATACAAGCTTTCAAACAAGCAGAAATATATGCTCTGCAGAATATATGGCCCCAACAAGAGACCACATGTTATGTAGGCATATAAATGTGATGCAGGTTCTCTGTCCTGTGCTCAACTGTAAAATGCCAGCTGTGCACTTTGCTTATGTCTGGTTAGGTTATGTGATGCAGGCATCCAATGAAACTGCTACCCATATGCAAGATGGAGGCCACTTTTGGTAAAATTAAAAAGCGACCGCTGCAGCAGGTATTATGGGAAATTTAATTCCCCTGCGATTTTTGTCAAAAATCAGTACAGATGTACTTGATTTGATTTTGAAAAAAATGGTGCAATTATATTACCTGGCCAATCAAGATGCGTAACACTAGTTTTGACTCATCGTTCACTATCCATTCTGCCTGATCAATTTAAGCATGGCAGATGCCAGGAGAAAGCTTCCTGCCCAAAAGGAAAGTGCCAAAAGAAAAGTATGGTATAGACAAAAAGTATGTTTTTTTCACAGTTTTGACTGCGATCATCAGTACCAGTGAAGGGATCCTATAACATTTTAGGAAACTATATAACTCAAACTTCAACACATCAGTTTTAGAGACATCACACAACAGGAAAGAGCAGTTTTGTAAGAGACCTTTCCTATTTCCATGCCCCTCAACATCACTGAACAGTTTTGGCATTTATTTAAATTCCTACAATGAGCCAGGTCTTATTGCCCAATTTGGTGACTGAGCTCATTAGTCATCTTGTGGCTCTACTGACTGAAATCCCTACAGCCAAAATCTACAGAACCTTCCCAGAAGAGTATAGTTTTATCAGCAGCAAAAAAGAGAGTAGTCCACATTAATCTCCATTGTTTTTACTGTTAGAATTCATATCATTTTGACCATGTACTATATCCTAAACTACCATGTTTCCCCAAAAGTAAAACCTACCGCTAAAATAATCCCTACCCTGATTTTTTTTTGGGGGGAGGGGTCTTGAAATATAAGCCCTACCCCAAAAATAAGTCATAGCCACACTACATGAAAAAGAAAAGCGATATTTACTTCGCAGGCAATGTCTGGGTCCCGGGATTGCTCTGATTGGTTCATCGAGCGCTGATTGGTTCATCGGGCTCTGGTTCTGATTGGCTGTGCTGCTTGAGACCCATTTAGAGCAATCACTTACAAACCCCATTACTAGCAAGCGATGTTCTGTCGGTGCTGAGAACTGCAAGCAAGCCTGCTGGAACGTAGTGTAGTGTAGTGTAGCTAGGGCTTATTTTTGAGGTATAACATTCTCCCAAAATAAGACCCTGTGCCTCTTTCTGGGCAAACAATTATTATAAGACAGAGTCTTATTTTCAGGGAAACATGGTATTACATTATTTGTTACTTTTTTTTCAAAAATATTTAATACAAGTAGAAATGTTGAACTTTAAAATAAGTGATTTTTTTCTGGCTACCTGTTACATATCCATAATTCGAGTAAAAGCTAGAAAAAAAAATCTCCAAACTTTTTTGGCTGTGACATATTGGGTTTTTACAACAGAAACAGCTGTGTGAGACAGAATAGTGCTCTTTTATTTATCACCTGGTATCAAGAGCTAAACACTTGGGGAAGCATAGAAAGACTATGAAGATTAATGATCCATCAAAGAATACTATTTTAAGATGAATCCATCTTACACTAATCAATATCAGTCTCAAAATGATCTCTCTGTGAAACACTATTCTTGTAGGCATAGCTGCCAGGCTTCCCTCCATCACATGTCATCTTTTCACTTCATAAATCTTTTCACTAGCAACAGTGGCTCATATTCTAGGAAGGACAAGTACCAGTTTATAGCAAAACCTAAGACAAAGCAGGCACAAATGCCTATTGTACTGAATGCATGGTGTTAAACTGAAGCCCACAGCCATGAGGAAATGTCAATTCATATCTATCTATCTATCTATCTATCTATCTATCTATCTATCTATCTATCTATCTATCTATCTATCTATCTATCTATCTATCTATCTATCTATCCTATCTATCCATCCATCCATCCATCCATTTATTTATCTATCTATCTATACAGAAGCAACTATATCTTCTCAAATAAAAGGTAAATGTATCGCATTTAAAGGGACACCATATATGCTACCAAATATAATAGAATCCCCTGAAAACCTGTTACTGAGGCAAATAGATGCAGTAGGGGGCCGCATATATATATATATATATATATATATATATATATATATATATAAAGACTTAGAGAGATCATGTGAGGTTTATGTGGACTTGAGGATTTTCAAAACTATAAACCCCCCTTTCCCACTTCACACATCTTTTTTTTTTTTTATTCTTTATTTATGAATTTTCCATTTTTCCAAAACAACAAGTTAAATCACTGTTAGGTAGTGCAAAGAAAATGACAACCTGCAACCTAGCCAGTGGTGCAGAATACGTCAACAGGATTAAGGCAAAGTGCTAAACATTAAAGCATGTACAATAAACCCCTGGAGGTGGGCCTATTCAGGTACTACCTATGGTATTGCAAATGTGAACTGCAATTATGGTTGGTCCCGGATTTTGCAACCCCTGTAAAGAGGTAAGAGGACCCTCATTAAAGGTCAGTCCCCGACCCATACCTCCCCACCCTTCTACCTAAACCCAACCCACCCCATGTACCCTCTATATTCCTCTATTCTCGTAATAGTGACGGAGAACCTCCTAATTTTAAACAGCTGACTGTGGTGTAACACTAGGACGGCGTAAGATGGAAAAATGAACCATAGGAAAGGAGGAAGAAAGAAAGAAAAAAAAAGGGGGGAAATCAAAATCTGAAGAGGAATGGAACAGAAAGGAGAAAGAGTACATCGTAAAGCATAGTCTTACATTTGTCCCCATATTATTTGGCAGGATCACACATCTATTTATAATATATATATTTATATACCGTATATACCGGCATATAAGGCGACGGGGCGTATAAGACGACCCCCCAATTTTTACCTTATACGCTGGTATACAGTGGAGAAAAAAAAAAATCATTACTCACCTACCCCGGTGTTCTGTCGCACTCCGGCAGGATGTCGCTCGCTCCTCGTTCCCGGCGCAGCATTGCTTTCTGAATGGGGGCTTGAAATCCCCGCTTCCAGAAAGCTAATACACACGCCGGCAGCCATGACATCATTGAATGGCTGTGATTGGCTAAAACACACGTGGCTTCAGCCAATCACACTATTCAATGACATCATTGAATGGGTGTGATTGCTAACACACGTGCGCCTTCAGCCAATCACAGCCATTCAATG